>NC_133157.1:33667500-34267500 GCF_040802235.1 Manis javanica | reverse complement strand
AAGCGAGAGGACAGAGCTCCAGGCTCAGGCCAGGAGGGGACAAGAGAGCTCCCCCCTCCACTTTTTAAAAAATGTCTTTCACACCTCATTCTCAAAAAAGCTTTTATGGTAGTGTCAACATTCACAATGTAGTCTCTTTTGTTTTACATGGCCTTCAAAGTGCACATCTTCTTTATAATCATATTTATAAATTATAATCTAAATTTATGAGAACTCTCAAACAAATCAAGGATTTACATAGAATCCTTCTCTTTATGACTTGCTGTTTGACAGGACTGGGTTTTTGGCATGTTCGAAGTTACTTCACCTTAGCTTTTTCCCACTGCAGTGGAGCTGCCATCAGAGCCTCCTGGGTTATGATCTCATAGTCTGAATAGTTACCCAAGCATTTCCACTCAGTTACGTTTCTTTACAATTTCATTATTAAAGTAGCTAAAAAGAGCTACTGATAGCTTTTCCAAAAACATTTACATAGAATAGTCAATATAGAGTAAAATTTTAAGAAACAATCTTTTGCAAAAGCAATTCTACTTTCCACTAACTATAGATGGTGGCAAGCAAACACCAACCCTGGTTTTCTTCTTTAGATGTCATTACAACACTTCTGACTCAATATGACCTGTTCTTCATGATTGGGGTTTATCAGTAGTTCCAGAAGCTCTAGCCAAATTTGTATCAGAAAGCTTTCAGTAATCTTTTCTTCAGCATATGATCTCTATCAGATCACCAACTGGCTGTTAACCAGCATTTGTTCTTCTAACTTCCTAATCAACCAGAAGGTCTCTGCCTTGATCCTTTTTTTTTCTTTTTTGCCTTCTCTATGACAAAGCAGACACCAAAAGCTAAGTTTTTCAGTGGTGTGATGTTACTAATCTCAGTGATCTTGCATTATTACCTTTTTCCAATCAGGAAGAATTAGTTTTTATCTTTCATGTGACTAAATGCCCTGTCTTTCTTCTTCCCATCAGGACCCTTAACTTCAGTGCATGCCTTTTGGCATTTATGATATTAACTGCTTATTTTTAAGAGATCCAACCCCAAAAAAGATAGCTGAATTAGTAAGAAAAAAAGAATGGTATTTTGTGAAACCTCTAATCTATAACAGATAAAGTATCATCTCCACACTTATGCAGAACAGTGCCTAATCATGTGCCGCTAAATATTTTCTAGCTGAAATTTAAAATCGATCCTATTATTTAATGTTTGTTTTAATAGATGATCAGTAAGACAAAGCTAAAATATAATATAAACTAGTTTAAAAGTTTGATTTACATGAATCCAATTTATGCAACTTTTCAGGAGCATACCTATTTCTTAAGATGTACTTAGGCTTCATTTAGACCAGGCTTTTCTATGATCAGAGTTGTTAATGTGGCAGTTCTAATTAAATATGCCATATGTTTCAACCATGGGACTGTATATCTCTGTGAGCTTTCTTTTATAATTCTGCCATAAAGTGTTGTAACGATCACAATGTCTTATTACTATTAGAAAAAAAACTCAAAAACATGCATCCTTCTGACACGCTGGTGCCTTCAGTTTTATTTCTATGAAAGACAGAAGTTTCTGATGAGGTATACACAAAAAATATTCTTAATCTTCCCTGTAAACATTGTGGAAATGGCCTAATGTTCACGGATTACACTGTTGAAAGAGTTGCATAAAGGATGCCAGAAGATTTCCTAAACATGAATGGCATGTATAGCTATGAAAGAAGGGCTTTTCTTTGGAGTGAGGGAGAATTCTGGAAAAGCCTTTTCATCTGCGTTCTTTCTTTGGATCCTAGTTCAGCTTTTGGGAAAACACCAGTCATAGTCTATCACTAAAACATAGCTGAGGTCATTTGGAAACTGTAAGTAATAATATATTGCTTGGTATGAAATAATGGTTCATTTTCTCCACTAGTCTCCTAGAGGCTTAGAAATCTCTTGTTTTATACAGAATATTCATGGTTTTCCCTACTAATTGGCTTCTTATCTTGTTTTTCACAGCTATACACTGAAGTGTCAAACGCAGTCAGATTTTGGTAAAGTGACAATGCAGTTTGAACTAGAAGTGTGCCAGCTTCAAAAACCTGATGTGGTGGGTATCAGGAGGCAGCGGCTTAAGGGTGATGCCTGGGTTTACAAGAGATTAGTGGAAGACATTCTGTCTAGCTGCAAGGTATAACTGATGGAGGGTTTCCATCCTGCTGGATGAGTGTGGGTGCGGTACAGCCTACGTGGAGACGGAGTGATTGGTTTGATTTTTAAAGTCTTCTGGAACTACACACTTGTTTCTAAAGAGCTCTCTTAAAGACCAATATCTTTTTGTTTTTAAACAAAAGATACTATTTCGTGGATGAATCTAAGGGAAGCCCATCTGTCATTATCTGTTACTGTCCTTTTTAATCATGTGGCTTGTATATTAATAACTGTTGGCTTTCCTAGATTCACTTCTGTATGTGAATGTAAGCTCTTAACTTTATCTTATTTTAATGTGTAATTTCTTTATGAAATAAAACCATTTGTGAATATAGCAGTCTTCTCTTCTTTGTATTTGATTTTGATCCAAATAAAGCCTCAAATGACTCCCTGACTATTAAGTAGAGACTATTTGGAGTATGTTTTATCTGTTATCAAATATGCCTTGGGCAGAAAAACAGATAAGAATTCATTTGCATAATTTTTTCTTGTCTCTGATTTAAGTAGGATTTATTGAGATCGTTAACTAAGTCACAGCTGTGGTTACCAGAGTTAAACAACACATTTAATATGTTGAATAAAAGAGTATTGACTTCAGTAACTGTGTTCGGTTAAAAATGATAAGTATCTAAACTCTGAACCCCCATGATATATTACGTTATGGTAATTTTCCTTAAGTCTCAAATGTTGGCCCCAAATTTGTATTTTTATTTCATTTTATTCATCTCTAAAGGCCAGCACTCAAATTATATTTGTATGGATTTTACCAGTTAAACTAGTTGGAGAAACAATAGCACTATTTCTAGTCTATAGTGAGGGAGTGTTTTGTCATTCATTTATTCAATAAGCATTTACCAAGTGCTTACAAGCATTAGGTCCTAGGGCTGAAGATGAGGCTGTCTAGTGAGCCCAAGCAGTTCAGAGTCTATTAGCAGGGCAGATAAATAAGTCAGTATTATAGCAAAGAGGGGGTGATCAGCTTTGGAGTAAGGGATGATTTCTTGAAGGACCCAGTACTTGGTGTTGAAGCACACACAGGAGTTGAACAGAAAGAGGAGAGAGAGTGACATTCTTTACACCAAGGTGAGTATGTGCAAGGGCATGGAATTATAAAATGGCATGCCACGTTTAGGATAGAGGCAGAAGGTGGTACGTGGGGGAAATAGGAGCTGAGGCTTGAAAGTTCAGCTGGAAATAAGTGAGGAAAGAACTTGAAGGAACTTGAATGCCCCACTAAACTGTTTTGGTAAGGGGGGAAGCTGTCAAAGGGTTTAAAAATATTTTATATGTAACACTTTATTGAAATAGAATTCACTACCATGAAATTCACCCCTTTAAAATGTACAGTTTAGTGGTTTTTAGAATATTCACATTTGTGCAACTGATGAACACAATCTAATTTTAGAACATCTTCATCACCTCAAAGAGAAATCCTGTGCTTATTAGGGGTCCCTCCCGATTCTACCGCCCAGCCCCTGGCAAACCACTAACAGACTTAATGTCTTTTTGGATTCAACTAGTCTGGACTTTTCGTGTAAATGGAATCATACAATATGTGGCCTTTTGGGTGCGGTGGCTTTCACTTAGCATAAAGGTTTTCAGGATTCATCATACTGTAGCATGTATCAGTACATCATTCCCTTTTGCAGATGAACCATATTCCATTGTATGAATGTATCAAATTTTATTTGCCATTTATCAATTGATGGACATTTGGGTTGATTCCACTTATTGGTTGTTATGAATAATGTTGTTATGAACATATGTGTACAAATTTTTGTGTGCACATGTTTTCAATTCTCATGTGTGTGTGCCTAGGAGTGGAATTGCTGAGTTGTCTGACATTTTGAGATGACAAACTGCTTCCAGTTTTATGATCCCATCAGTGAGGGTTCTAGTTTTTCCACATTCTAACATTTCTTGTCTGTCTTATTTGTTTTATTTGATTTGCTTTTCCACAGTAATGGAGGATGTTGGGCATCTTTTCATGTGCATATTGGCCACTTGTACATCTTTTTGGAAAAATATCTATTGAACCCTTTGTCCATTTTTAATTGTGTTGTCTTATTGAGTTATAAGAATATTGTTCTATATACAAGTGCCTCATCAAATACGTGATTTGCAAATATTTTCTCTCATTCTGTAGGTTGTCTTTTTACTTTCTTGTCTTTAGAAGAACAAAAATTTTTAATGATTTCAGTGAAGCTGAAATTGTTAATTTTTTTAATTTTCTAAAGCCCAATTCATGTTTTTACAAAAAATAAGAGAAGACTTACTCTTCTATCCCTGTGGCAGATGGCATGGTCTGAAACTGATTCTCAAAAACTTTTGACCATGAACCAAAGCAAGAAGCACATTTTACTTTGAGATCTATCATACATAAACATATTTATGAAATAGTGCTTAGCCTTTTCATAAGTGGTTCAATTTTCTATTCTATTTTGTTTATTAAACATCTAGTCTGACAACTGTAATCTTAAAGTAGTTTTTAGTATATTTAATTTAACATTTTAAAAAATTCTAAAATCTTTTGGGGGGATCAATTTAGCCTAGTCCTGCTACCCATCAGATGGGATCAAGAAAAAATAGCCACCCTAATTTAGCAAATTCAGGCTAAATTTTGCTTTTCCTTAAGGAAACCAAGTGTTAATAGCTGCCATATTATCTAAAATCTATCACTTAGCTCTAATTCTATAGAACCAATTGGAAAATTAAAGGGATATAAGTGAGTTAAATAGATGAGGCTGGGTTAGTTCCTAAGAGGCAAATATGATTTAGATTGTTGACACTCTTTACTACGTCTGCATAGTTGTGAATCAGCTCTACTCTCCATGTGCAGCCACACCTGGGCTTCTTGGCAGGGTGTGTGTGAATTTTATGCCTACAGGAAGGCAGTATGAAGGAATGACAGGGAACTTGCAAAGAATGGCTGAGGAAATTGGGAAATTGGAATCTGAAGACCACCCAAGACATTACCCTCAAATACCTGAAGGTCTGTCATGAGGGGAGAGTGTGGGATTTGTTTTGGTGACAGTAGCAGGCAAAGAAAGTCTAGTGAAAGTTGGGGGTAGAGCTCATACCTTATTTTTGTGTCTCCATGTAGTAATGTCTGTAACATACGAAGGACTCAAAATATAAAGTTAGACCACATTGAACTTAAGCTTACAAGAGCTGTCGGGAAAACTCCAAGATACCCGACAAGAGAAAGGGCACTTCGAAATGGAGTGTTTGGATGTTGGGAGTAGAGTGACCCTAGCAGCTTTCGCAGCAGCATTTGAGGTAGTTTTGAATATTTTGGAAGCTCTATTTTGGAATGATAGAATGGGGAGTGAGTTGCAGGAGCAATAAAAGATGGTGTTTTTGGGTTGTGATAGAAATAAAGTAATAATCCTAGCACCTCTTAGAGCACCCATTATGAGCCAGATACTACAATGGATGATTTATATCAGGAATAGCAAACAATGACCTGAGGAGCACCTGTAGCCTTTTTTGGCACAATTCTTGGGGATGCAGCCATGCTCATGTTGTCTATGATTGCCTTTGTGTCACAAGGCAGAGTCGGGTAACTGTGACAGAGACTGTATAGCCTTGTCTCCAGGTTTGCTTCTATAAACGTGGCACACACATGCAAGCATGCACTAACCTCTTCTAGAGTCCCTCCAAGCTGACACCACAGATGGCATCCAGGTGTGATGTGTAGTTTGGAATGGTGGATTAAAAGTTTCAGCCAAGATAAGTAGCTTCAATAGAGGAGCTACAAACACCTCACCTTGTGACCTATATACACTCAAAATACAGCCCTCCTTCCAAAGGACACTGGCCTGCACAGCACACTTCTATATTTAGGTGTTCATTCTTGGTGTTCTGAATTCCCAGTCTGGTTTACAGACTCCAAAGGGCCTCAGGTGTTCACTTGATGGGGAGAAATACCTGGCATAGGAAATTATTTTGAATTACCAAGCACAGAGTTGTAGAGCAGAAAGATAAAATTTCACAGGAGACTTTCAAAGAAGTTTGGTAGTTAATGGGAAATTTCTTAACATTTGTTCTAAGAAACATCAACCCCACAGAAGCCAGGGTGTACTCAGAGGTGAGAGTGGCATACTCTGATATTTTAGTGCCAGAGGTGCATAAAAAGGGCTCTGGAGAAGAGGGTGTCTCTTAACATTTTTGTTTTGATTTTGTATTTTAATATATTTTTAATGTTAAATTTGATTCCGTTTTGGGCTAGATATTGGAATTAGGAAATAGTGATGTATAGGATTTCAGAACCAAAAGGGGGCTTTGAAATTAGTCTCCTGCCCTTCTCCCCCCTTCCCTGTTCCTGCCATGTCCTTCGCTGAGAGGAGAATTTTTTTTTTAGTGAGAAAGATGGAAAGAAATCATAGGGGACAAGTCCAGGGTGACAAGATCCACCATCCATCATGGCTCCTGACCACGAACAGTTGGAGCCTTTCTCTTTACTCTGTGGGGTTTTTTTAATTAACCTTTTTCCATTTTTCCTACTTTAGAATTTCACATTATAGTCCTTTGTTCATTCTCTTCTTTTCTCTCGATAATGAAAATGGATATAATATGAACTTAAACTCACTTGCCTTGGGTCATTGCCAGTGCTTAATAAAAGTGTATTAGTATTTGTAGTAATGATAATAACCCGCAGATAATGATGTCGCTAAAGACCAAAGGGTCCTCTTGCATGAGAAGCCCTCCCCACCCCCAAGTCGCCTAGCTTTGCTGGATTTAACGGAGACCTTGACTGCTTCAGATAGTCATTGTCCCTTTTAAATTATCAAGGTTTCATGGAGACAAGCATTCTTCACTTAAGCGTTTTCCAGACGATCTGATGTGCTGGGCTCTGGATAACCTTGTTCCTATGTCATCATATGTCATGCTGCCTCCCGGAAATTGTTCTCTGATGTTTGCAAAAATGAACTACTTAAAGGAAAACTAAAAGAAATTCCCTTTGTTCACTTACGCACGCACGCACACACACTCCACTACTGGAAATGGTTACTCAGATAAGTGGGTCAGGGTCATGAGGAGACTTAAAGCTGTGTGATGTGAGGAATGGTGGAAGGAATAGAGGGGGCCAGGCTTTATGGAGACAAGGCTGAGAGGGAAATGTGACATCTTCAAAAATCTGAAGATATGTGGGAGAGAGATATGAACCTTTCTGGGTGGACCCATTGGGTATAAAGACCAAATGCATTGGTATAATAAGAAGCCACATTTGGTTTGGTATGAGGAAAGCCTTTCTTCTTAGCTGTCTGGGGAAGAAGGATGCTTGCCCAGGAACTGTCCCTACAGTGCCCCAGCAGAAGCAGGAGTGTCCCTTGGCTAGGACAACTGAGGAACGGTTATAAGGATTAGACAATATTTAAACTAAATCACCTGAGCTGCTCTTCTAACCCTGAGAGGCAATAATTCTATGAGGTTCTTGACAATGAGAATCCAGAATTCAATTTTTATGTTGTAGATTGGAAACCCCATGGGTTTCTGGATAGAAAATTCAAGTTCTAGGTTCTGGCTCTGGAGAGGTGAAAATGGCCCTTTCCAATGGCCCGGCATCCCCACTGACCTCAGGATCATATGACTAGATCTAAGCCTCAGCCAAACTGCAGCTGGACACAGCCACGGTCAACTACAAAGAATAGGTGAAGGTGGTAGAGACGGGAGAGGAAGCAATAATGTTTGAAGTGGGGAAAGAGCAGTACTCAACACTGCCGAGAGGACAAACAGGCTGAGGAATGAGAAGACGGCCCTGGATCTGTCACGGAGGAACCAGAGGTGGCTTCAGGAGGGCGGTGGGACAGAGCCTGACTCAGGAACGCAAGAGAATCTGAGAAGCAGAAGCAAGAAGTTTAGGTCTCATGCTCATGGATTTGGCTGCAAGAATGACTGGATGGAGGCTAGATAGGTAAAACCTATGAAGATGAAGACTAAAGGCAGAAGGGAAGGAGAATGAAGATGGGGGAATAGCAAGTGCTGCAGGCAGAAAGGCTGTTGAGTAGGGGAGAGAGCGAGCTTCAGCACAGTGTATCTAGTTTGCCAAGTGCTTTTAAATAGCGGGTCTTGGATGTTATTTGATCTTTCAAATAATACCCCACACTCTTCAGACGTCTCTGTTTTTCAGATCCACAGAAATGGGACTAGGTTTAAAGGGAAGGTGAAAAATCATTTGGTCGGAAGGGGGTATCAGAGTGTAACTATGAAGGACACGTTCAGGGGTGAAGAGTCTGCGGCACCGTGGACTTGTTTGTTGCTAATTCAATGACGGCATGATCTCTCCCTGGCGCCTGATACTGATGGTCACATCCTCCGCTCGGAGCTCTCTCTGCGTCTCATGTCCTGCTCCTCTGGTTTCCCCACCGCTCATCTCCTTTTCAGCCTGTTCCTCTCTCTGCCCCTTAGAGGTAAATCCCAGGCTTCTGGCTTCGGCCCACTTCCCTTCCTGCCCTTCATATTTCTCTAGATGTTCTCATCTGTCCTGTGGCTCATGGCGGTTCCCTAGGCTGTATCTCTAACCCAGACCTCTCTCCTCAGCCCAAGTCCACCTTTGCACTGTCCAGCTCCATATGAATGTTCCACAGGCACCTAAGATGCAAAATTTCTATACCAAACCTTTTATTCCCCACAAACTGTTATTCCTACAGTTCCCATCTTTTGAGTGTCTATACATCCCAGATTGCCTGAGATAATCTCAGTTTAACCTTGTTTTCTCAGCATAATCATTAATAATCCCTCCTTTTACTCTCAAAAATGTCCTGGTTTGAATAATGCATTGTAAGGTCACTTTATCCATTTTGGACAATGGCATGGCCACTCACTCAAATGCCCATGCCAGAAACTTCATATTTATCCTAAACCCTCTCTTGTTTAATCCCTGTAGCTATATTGGTCACCCTGAGCCCTTGGAGGGGAGGGACAGTGTCATTTTCACTTTGATATTCCCAGTGCCAAGTATGGAGTTTGGCCTATAGATGATGTTCAATAAATGTCAAATATTAAGGACATGAAGATGGAGTCAAGAGGTCTAAGTAGAAACCATCAAATACTAGGATACTAGGGCTGGAAGGGTGGGTCCTTAGGCCTATCTTCTTATTTTAATAACGAAATTGGGGCCCAGTGTGGTGAAAGGACTTGACCAAAATCACATGGCCAGTTAGTGGCCGGGTCAGTCCTGGACCCCAGATCTGCCAGAGCCTATCTAAGGCTCTTTTCTAGTTGGTTTAAAGCATCTTCATTAAGTAGGACAGCTTAGCAATCAGCCTTCATTAGGCCCCTAGGGTGTGTGAGTGTGTGAGTGCACATCCTGGGGGTTTGGATGTGTGGCATGGGGGGGAAAGAATAGATGTTTTTGGGTCCAACAATGTTCAAAGGAGCTGAGCAGATGCTTCAAGGCTTATTTGAGAGGCATTACACCAGTTTCTATTAAAGACATTTTCACCTTTTTAACATTGCCAGACCAAGGCAAAATAAAATCTGGTCTGACAGTAGCTCAGGTCTTTTATTTTGATTTTGTTTTTAAACTAAGAGTTAGATGCTTATCTTCAGAGTGGTGGGTAATGGGAGGCTATAATATAATTTATTACTCTGACGTGTGTTTGTGGACACGGGTTCTGGAAAAGTGGCTGTCAGACCATCTTAAGTAGAATCCTTTCCCTCTTCTTTTAGTTCACTTTTGATTCCTCTTTTAGCCTGGTCTTGGTTAATAAATAATATGGTTTTATAAGAATCATTTCCTTTTCTGAACTTTATGTTCCTCATTTGTAAAATGAGCAGGTTAGACTAGATACCCCCTAGCTGTTTCTAGCCCTGAATTCCATCATGCTAAGGTTCCTCTGCTCAATGCTTGGAGCAGGTTAGACATTCATAGCTACCATATGTGTTTTGTGTGTGTGTGTATGTGTATATATATATATATTTTTTTTAATTATCAGAGTCTGTGTCCCTGCTTTGTTCTTGGCCAAACTGAATATCTCTCTTATTTTATACATAATATTTAAATTCATCATTCCTTAAATATCCAATCCTCTTTCTTTTCTAAACACTCTAATAAGTTTATTATTTCAACCATTTATATTTAACATTAAAGTTTAATCATGAAGTTGTTAACCATAGAAAATTATTAAATAAGAGTGTTTGGAATGAGCATGAACAGCTGAAAAAAATGAATGAGTATTTCAGAATGAGCACTTTGGAAAAGAAATTTATGCATAGAAAACAATGCAGAATTACAATTAAGAGCTCTGGGGATCTCAAACTGATTTGTCCAGCTATTACATAGTCATTTCAATTTAAATTAAAATTGTAACTATTTTCTAGTCTACTAAAAATATGAGATGTCACATTAAGAGTTTTAATGGTGCCTTCTCTGGGGAATGCAAAAATGCAAGATTGTAGCACATAAATAACTATATAGTGAAGAGTGAATAAATTCTCTGCCAAAAATGAATATGATAAAAACAGAAATGACAGTGGATTATTTTATCCCCTCTAGTGAAGCGCAGCTCACACATTAGAGCAAAGAAACAGTTCATAGGGTGTCTAATTCCATATCACTTTGTCAGAGCTGATGAAAAGAACAACACAAAAAATTTTAACTGGTTGACGAACTCAGGCATAAATGAGGCCATATATTTTGTTCCCAAAGTAAAATATTTTTTTTTAGCCACAGAAAGTAGGTTGATACTAATATTTGATAGCCCTGATTCATAGAAAATTGGATTAGTCAAGGTTTAACCACTGCAGAACATGTTTAAGGCAATCAAACTTCTGGAAGGGAGAGAAAAATTAAGTCCAAACAGGAAATGTGGCTTCCTGGAGTGGGCTAAACCCTGGTGTGTGTGTGGTCGTGTGTGCTAGGATGGTAGGTCAGAGGGTGGGAGCTCTGATGACAGGACAGAGAAGATCTGGGGTTTTATTGTAATACAAGTGAATTAAATTAAAAGAAGCAACATCTGGTCATCTGGAGAAAGGAGAGAGTTAACTGAAGAAAGATCAATGATGAGAGAGTTATCATAACCAAGTTTGGCTGCGCTTCCTGGCAGCTGAGATAAAAAGGAAACTAGTAGGTTTCATAAATTTTGTTGTTATATCAATATTTTCTTATTCCTAAATTCTCAGAGGAATATGGTGTTTAGAGAAGTGGTTCTCAAACTTGAGTACACTTAAGAATTATCTGGGGAATTTAAAAAATACTGACGTGTGAACCCTACCTCTAGAGATTCTGCTTAATTTAGGTGGGACATCTGCATCTGTATTTTTTAAAAGCTCATCAGTTGGGTTTGATGCACAGCCAGGCCTGTGGTGCAGTAGTATAGAACTTCATGGAGAACAACTGAGCAGGTGCTGTTCTGCAGAAGATACAGAAACCCTTTATTTTTATTTATTTATTTTATTAAGGTATCATTGATATACAATCTTTTTTTTTACTGCAGTTTTTAAAATTTTGGTATCATTAATCTACAATTACATGAAGAACATTATGTTTACTAGGCTCCCCCCTTCACCAAGTCCCCGCCCCAACATACCCCTTCACGGTCACTGTCCATCTGTGTAGTAAGATGCTGTAAAATCACTACTTGTCTTCTCTGTGTTGCACAGCCCTTCCCGTGCCCCCCATGCACTATACATGCTACTCGTAATGCCCTCTTTCTTTTTCCCTGCCCTGATCCCTCGCTTCCCACCCATCCTCCCCAGTCCCTTTCCCTTTGGTAATGTTAGTCCATTCTTGGGTTCTGTGATTCTGCTGCTGTTTTGTTCCTTCAGTTTTTCTTTGTTCTTATACTCCACATATGAGTGAAATCGTCTGGTACTTGTCTTTCTCTGCCTGGCTTATTTCACTGAGCATAATACCCTCTAGCTCCATCCATGTTGTTGCAAATGGTAGGATTTGTTTTCTTCTTATGGCTGAATAATATTGCATTGTGTATATGTACCACATCTTCTTTATCCATTCATCTACTGGCGGACACTTAGGTTGCTTCCATTTCTTGGCTATTGTAAATAGTGCTGTGATAAATATAGGGGTGCATATGTCTTTTTGAAACTGGGCTGCTGCATTCTTAGGGTAAATTCCTAGAAGTGGAATTCCTGGGTCAAATGGTATTTCTATTTTGAGCTTTTTGGGGAACCTCCATACTGCTTTCCACAATGGTTGAACTAATTTACATTCCCACCAGCAGTGTAGGAGGGTTCCCCTTTCTCCACAACCTCGCCAACATTTGTTGTTGTTTGTTTTTTTGGATGGTAGCCATCCTTACTGGTGTGAGGTGATATCTCATTGTGGTTTTAATTTGCATTTCTCTAATGACAAGTGATGTGGAGCATCTTTTCATGTGTCTGTTGGTCATCTGAATTTCTTGGGTAGTTTTTTTATTACAGCTTCAATTTCGTGGCTGGTAATTGGTCTGTTTAGATTTTCTGTTTCTTTCTGGGTCAGTCTTGGAAGGTTGTATTTTTCTAGGAAGTTGTCCATTTCTCCTAGGTTTTCCAGCTTGTTAGCATATAGGTTTTCATAGTGTTCTCTGATAATTATTTTTGTTTGTTGAGGTGTGTGAGCTCTTTATATATTTTGGATGTCATATTTGGATCTGTCATTTTACGAATATATTCTCCCATACTGTAGGATACCTTTTTATTCTATTGATGGTATGTATCCTTTGCTGTACAGAAGCTTTTTACCTTGATATAGTCCCACTTGTTCATTTTTGCCTTTGTTTCCCTTGCCTGGGGAGATATGTTCATGAAGAAGCCACTCATGTTTATGTCCATGAGATTTTTGCCTATGTTTTTTTCTAAGGGTTTTATGGTTTCATGACTTACATTCAGGTCTTTGATCCGTTTGGAGTTTACTTTTGTGTATGGGGTTAGACAATGGTCCAGTTTCATTCTCCTACATGTAGCTGTCCAGTTTTGCCAGCACCATCTGTTAAAGAGACTGTCATTTCCCCATTGTATGTCCATGGCTCCTTTATCATATATTAATTGGCCATATACGTTTGGGTTCATGTCTGGAGTCTATTCTGTTCCACTGGTCTGTGGCTCTGTTCTTGTGCCAGTACCAAATTGTCTTGATTACTGTGGCTTTGTAGTAGAGCTTGAAGTTGGGGAGCGAGATCCCCCCACTTTATTCTTCCTTCTCAGGATTGCTTTGGCTATTCGGAGTCTTTGGCGGTTCCACATGAATTTTTGAACTATTTGTTCCAGTTCATTGAAGAATGTTGTTGGTAATTTGATAGGGATTGCATCGAATCTGTATATTGCTTTGGGCAGGATGGCCTTTTTGACGATATTAATTCTTCCCAGCCAGGAGCATGGGATGAGTTTCCATTTGTTAGTGACCTCTTTAGTTTCTCTTAAGAGTGTCTTGTAGTTTTCACGGTATAGGTCTTTCACTTGCTTGGTTAGGATTATTCCTAGGTATTTTATTCTTTTTGATGCAGTTGTGAATGGAATTGTTTTCCTGATTTCTCTTTCTATTAGTTCATTGTTAGTGTATAGGAAGGCTACAGATTTCTGTGTATTAATTTTGTATCCTGTAACTTTGCTGAATTCCGATATCAGTTCTAGTAGTTTTGCAGTGGAGTCTTTAGGGTTTTTTATGTACAATATCATGTCATCTGCAAATAGTGACAGTTTGACTTCTTCTGTACCAATCTGGATTCCTTGTATTTCTTTGTTTTGTCTGATTGCCATGGCTAGGTCCTCCAGTACTATGTTGAATAACAGTGGGGAGAGTGGGCATCTCTGTCTTGTTCCTGATCTTAGAGGAAAAGCTTTCAGCCTCTCGCTGTTCAGTATGATGTTAGCTGTGGGTTTATCATACATGGCCTTTATTATGTTGAGGTACTTGCCCTCTATGCCCATTTTATTGAGAGGTTTTATCATGAATGGATGTTGAATTTTGTCAAATGCTTTTTCAGCATCTATGGAGATGATCATGTGGTTTTTGTTCTTCTTTTTGTTGATGTGGTGGATGATGTTGATGGATTTTCGAATGTTGTACCATCCTTGCATCCCTGGAATGAATCCCACTTGGTCATGGTGTATGATCCTCTTGATGTATTTTTGAATTCGGTTTGCTAATCTTTTGTCGAGTATTTCTGCATCTACGTTCATCAGGGATATTGGTCTGTAGTTTTCTTTTTTGGTGGGGTCTTTGCCTGGTTTTGGTATTAGGGTGATGTTGTTTTCATAGAATGAGTTTGGGAGTATTCCTCCCCCCCCCTGCTATTTTTTGGAAAACTTTAAGGAGAATGGGTATTATGTCTTCTCTGTATGTCTGATAAAATTCCGAGGTAAATCCATCTTGCCCGGGGGTTTTGTTCTTTGGTAGTTTTTTTATTACAGATTCAATTTCGTGGCTGGTAATTGGTCTGTTTAGATTTTCTGTTTCTTTCTGGGTCAGTCTTGGAAGGTTGTATTTTTCTAGGAAGTTGTCCATTTCTCCTAGGTTTTCCAGCTTGTTAGCATATAGGTTTTCATAGTATTCTCTAATAATTCTTTGTATTTTTGTGGGGTCCGTCGTGATTTTTCCTTTCTCGTTTCTGATTCTGTTGATGTGTGTTGACCCTCTTTTTCTCTTAATAAGTCTGGCTAGAGGCTTATCTAATTTTTTATTTTCTCGAAGAACCAGCTCTTGGTTTCATTGATTTTTTTTCTATTGTTTTATTTTCTCAATTTTATTGATATACAATCTTATGAAGGTTTCACATTGGCAACATTGTGGTTACTACAGTCACCCATATTATCAAGTCCCCCCTACACCCCATTACAGTCACTGTCCATCAGCATAGTAAGATGCTATAGAGTCACTATTTGTCTTCTCTGAGCTACACTGTCTTCCCTGTGACCACCCTACATTATGTGTGTTAATGATAATGCCCTTTAATTCCCTTCTCCCTCCCTCCGCAACCACCCTCCCTAGCCCCTTCCCTTTGGTAACCGCTAGTCCCTTCTTGGAGTCTATGAGTCTGCTGCTGTTTTGTTCCTTCAGTTTTGTTTCATTGTTTTACTCCACAAATAAGTGAAGTCATTTGGTGCTTATCTTTCTCTGCCTGGCTTATTTCACTGAGCATAATACCTTCTAGCTTCATCCATGTTGTTGCAAATGGTAGGATTTGTTTTCTTCTATGGTTGAATAATATTCCATTGTGTATATGTACCACATCTTCTTTATCCATTCATCTACTGATGGACACTTACTTTGTTTACATATCTTGGCTACTGTAGATAGTGCTGCAATAAATAGGGGTGCATGTGTCTTTTTGAATCTGGGATTTTGTTTCCTTTGGGTAAATTCCTAGAAGTGAAATTCCTGGGTCAAATGGTATTTCTATTTTTAGTTTTTTGAGGAAACTCCATATTGCTTTCCACAATGGTTGAACTAATTTACATTCCTACCAGTAGTGTAGGAGGGTTCCCCTTTCTCCACATCCTTGCCAGCATTTGTTGTTCCTTGTCTTTTAGATGTTCAGAAATTCTAAATACTGAACCAATTATCATATTGATTCTTAATACAAGAGGAGTATTGATTTATAGTTCAGTGTAGGCATGTCTAAAACAATTAAAACTCAGTTTTCTGGCCATATAAAATTACAGGCATCTCTACTTTTAGTAATCCATTCCTGAAAATCAGACATTTACACACAAACTAAATGGGAGCCAGTATTTTAAGTGGGGAAAAAAAAGTGTGTTATATGCAATGGAAACCCATCGACCAAACTTTACTAAAACATAACACACAGTAAAATACCTTTAAAAATTTGAGTTCAAATTATCATATTAAGATGTAAAATATGCTACATCTTTTCCTGTTATTAAATGATAAATAGGGTTGTAACTATTGTTTGTACAGAGTGACAAGGTTTTTTTAGAGCCAACTCCATCTGAGACATACCTCTTCTTTGTGGTCTCCTGGTGGCTTTTCAAAACATTGTATGACATTCTGATGGTGTACAATTATAGTTGGAAGAAACTTGAGAGTTTTTCACATGTTTTGTTAACATCACAATGAGTTTTCTTGATAAATTTTTAAATAAATTTATATTTTTTCCTTTGTGAGTATTGGCTGAAATATTATATTGAAAGGTATGCATATTCTATGAAATTTGGGTGTTCCTATTCTAAGAGGCATTCTACCAAGAAAATGTTAAACAGGGAGACATTCTGTATTTTAAAATTCCAAGATGGATGATCCAGGGCTGAGAAAATGAATTAGTAGGGATTTTTTTTTACTGTAAGTAACATAACACACTCCTTTATTAAATTAAGTGGGAATTCCAGGGGTGGATGGTCACAGAGTTGGTCTAACAACTTAACAATGTTATCAAGTGCTAGTCCCACCTGCTTTAAGCTTTACTACACTCATGGTATTGGTGATGTCTCTCCTCATGGTCACAAGATGGCTGCAGCAGTCCAGAGTATCATGTGTTCTGTCAACACAGTCCAAAAGTAGGAAGAGAGAACAATGAGAGAACTCATCCCATAAAGTATCTCTGTGTCAGGAACAAAGTGTTTCTCATAAGCCTCCAAGCAGAATTCTCCTAACATCTCATTAGCAGAAATGGGTTTCACTGGACATCCATAGCTATAAATGAGTCTGGAAAAGTGGTTTATCTTGCATCTATAACCTCTTATCATACAAGAAAGATGGAGAGGAGGGGCCAGTGGGAAGGTCAATAGATCCCAGATTCTATCATCAATGAGCTGAGTGTCCTTGGGCAGGTCTCTTGTCTTCCACAGATTGATAAGAGTTTTCTGACAGAGCACTTCTGCTTGCATTTGAAGATGTATAAAGACCTGTCTTGATTGGAAAGGGAATCTCTTTGGAGATTCTCAGGGCACCTTGGCATATAAAAATCTCTAACAAGATTCTGCAGTAAGGAAAACAGTTTAGCTGTCTAAGCCAGTGTTTCCAAAATGCATTTGATCACAGAACCTTTTTTATAAACCAGAGAAACTTGTGTTCTGTGAAAGTCTCCAGAAAATACTGCCCTATTAGATTGAAGTGTCTTGAAGATAGGGTCTTCATCTTTAAATTTCCCGGAGTACTCAGTAGTACTCCCAGAAAACTGCTACTCATCTTTCAGTTATCGCTTCAATCTCACCTCTTCAGCAAAGACATCTTATCCATCCAAACTAGGTGAGAAGTATACATGCGTTATTTCCTGACCTATTTTGGTATGTATCCTGTATAAATATATCCTTTTCTCCTCCATTACAACACCCCAGTTGCAATAAATTATAGGTAGTATATATATAAGGCAGGGTAGTATCTTGTTCACGGTATTGTCTCCAGGGAACTAGCACATAGTAGGTGCTTAATACATATTTTTGAATCGACGAATGCCTCACACATGGAAGACCATGGAGGCGTTTGTGTAACGGACATCTTATATTTTGTTTCCCAGGGCTGATCACCCAGCCGTCTTCTCAGCTTGCCCCCTCCCCACCGTTCTATCTATATGGTATTTCCCACCAGTGGTTGGTCCAGGAGTGGTACCTGTGGCAACGATGTACTCCCTGGGCCTTTTAAATTTTGGGATGGAAGAAAAAACATATTTTTGTCTTCCTGGTGGTTAAAAATACAGGAGGTAAAACTCAGGAACCATTGGCCACCATCTTTTCTTCTCTTTGAACCAGAGAACTGGAGAAGACTGATCTGGGAAGGGAGAGAGAGAGAAAAGAGAGAATGAGAGGGGGAGAGAGAAAAGAAATCACGGATACCCAGCCAGAGAAGGGAGATGGAGAGTGTGCCAACCAAGACTGAGCTTTTGGGTTTTGAACCTGGGATGTAGCCACATTTGGGTTCTTGCATTTCATGAGGTTTCCTTTAATCACTGTAATAACTTTCCCTTTTTGCTTAAGCTTATTTAAGTTGGTTTTCTGCTACTTGTGAATCCTAACTAGTATAATTTGCTAAATGAATTGATTATTGAGCATGAGTCCAATAGAAAAAGGAAGGAGATAATAGGGCATTTGGGTCTGTGAGTGTATGTAAAACAGTGATCAGAGGGACTGGGTTGAATTCAACTGTGGCCGATGAGGACACAGCAGAACATGCCAGATTCAGAAGGAATCCATTTATGTACAAGGTGATTTTGAGGATCAAAAGAGTTAAGAGGTGATTTAGTGCTTTAAAAACTGAAATAGGAGGAATCTTTCAATAAACCCAAAATATGCATTCTGGTGGGGGCCGGTAGGGGGAGGAGAAAGGTGTAAAAAGACTATAAAAAGCCCAAACCACAGGCATTACCATGGAGCCTGATGGCCATCCTTCTGCAGCCGTCACCATCCCCTCTAACTCCCGGACCTCTTCTGCCTTCCCTGCAAAGAGCGCTCAGCCCCACGCTGCCACAGCACCTGGCTCCTCTGCACTCGGCAGGTGTGTTCAAAGTCATTCAGCTTCTTGTTCCTTGTCTGCCCTACCTGGAGACATTCTCAGACTGTGTGAAGGACACCATCAGGGCCACTGTAGGGTGACTTTGGTGACTGAATAATGCATGAAACCAGCAGGGGCCAATGGGGAGACTCCGAGTGGGTGGTGGGTTGAGGACAGGGTCTGGCCTCCATCTGTGGGGACCCGACTTTCGCATCCATGGGGTCTCTTAGATTGATGGCTCAGTCCATATGGATGAGGTACCTGTAGTAGGTTTCCTGACATGTTAATTAGCTATGCTGGAAGCAGGTATGGACTGACAAATTAGACAATAGCGCTTAAAGGTTTACAAAGGATGCTCACATCTCATTCATCTCCTTGGGCCTCATGGTAGCTCTGGATGAAGGGCTTGTTATCTATCATCTGTTGACAGGGAAACTGAGACCCCAAGAAAGCATAGCTTGTCCAGGAGAAAATCAGTCTTCTGGGGTGACTTCTTAAAAAAAAATACTCCTAGATTACCTAGCTAATCATAGGATCTCTCTGTTCTTAGAGCTAACTGGAATGTTCTGCCTGCTATCCTTTCCTATTTAAAAGATTTTTAGAAAGTGTGGTAAAATATATGTAACATAACATTTACCATTTTAACCATTTTTAAGTATACAATTCAGTGGCATTAAGTGCATTACCATGTTGTATAACCATCACCTCTATCTAATTCTGGAATCTGTTCATTACCCCATGCAGAAACTGTGCATGAAACAAAAACTCCCCACTCTCCTCACCCCCAGCCCCTGGCGGCCACCATTCCACCATCTGTCTCTATGAATTTGCCCACTCGCGGTACGTCATGTAAGAGGAGTCCTACAATATTTGTCCTCTTGTGTCTGGCTAATTTCCCTTAGCATACTGTCTTCAAGTTTCATTCATGTTGTAGCATGGATCAGGATTCCCTTCCTTTTTGCGGCTGAATAACATACCATTGTATGAATAGCCCACATTTTGTTTCCCCATTCATCCAGTGATGGGCCCTGCTGGTACTTCCACCTTTTAGCTATTGTGAGTAATGCTGCTATGAACATATGTATGAGTATCTTCTGGAGTCCGTGCTTTCCATTCTTTTGGGTATATGCCGACGAGTGGAATTGCTGGATCATGCGGTAGTTCTTGCTTAACTGAGGGGCCGCCAGACTGTTTTCCACAGCAGCTGGACCATTTTACATTCCCACCATCCCTTTCTACTTTTAAGCTGAAATTCATCCTCTGCCATGGCTCTCCAGCTTCTCCCATTCATCTTCACTCCCCAAACATTCACTCTGTGTACAAAGTGGATGTGCCTGTCCCACTTATTAGAGGAAAAAAGTTCCATTAATAGTTAAAAGTGTAGTATTACGACTGGGTCGGGCAGTAGGTGATTGATGGCTTCCATTACACCCCATTAGATATTTTATTCTTGTTAAATGAAGAGCAGCCAACTTTGTCAAGTATTTTTAGTTCCCTCTGGTCTTATTGGTCCGATCTATTCTTCAGGACGGCCTGTAAATGGCCACATATGGCTGAGTGTCTGCAGGACGGATGGCCCTGCAGATGGCATTCATTGGCCACCAATTTACCCCGGCCCCCTTCATTGTGAGCCTGACAGCGCCAGGGAGCCTTGTAGATCTAACCAAATATATCTATTTTCTAATTGTCTATTTATCACCTTCTGGGGATTCGTGGGCCTCCTATCTGAAGGCAAAGGGGGGATGGCCTTGAACAATGATCCTTGTCAAGACTCTCGCTCGCTCTAAATTAGGGCCTAGTTGCTAAATAACTAATTTAGTCCTGCTATCAAGCTGAAAAAGTGGGTATTCAGCGCAAAGTGCCAGCTGGGGAATTGATTATGTCTTCTCTCAGCGAGCGTGATAAACCTGCTGCCGAGCCACTGTGGAAGGCTGGAGCGGCTCCCTGGGGGCGGCAGAGGCCAGATCCGCTCCCCGCGCGGAGCTGAAGCCCGGGGGCCCCCGGCCTGCCCACCTCAGCACCCGCGCCCGCCTGCTCTAGGGCTCTGCTTGGAGCCGTGGGGCCGTTGGCATCCGCCCAAGCCAGGACCACGGTGAGGACTGGGCAGGGGAGAGGGAGGTCACCCTGATGCCCCCGTTTCCGATTCGAGTGAGATTAGTAAAGGGAGCCTGGGCTGGGGGTGGGAGAACGTGGACGGGAATAGGAGGCTCTTAGGAAAACGTATTAATAACAACTACTGGATTTGGGGCAGAGAAGAGGGCCGGGTGTCTGACCACAGAAACACCCGCATTCCGCCGCTCAGCCCTCCCCGGATTGCAGGGGCTGCGCCAGGACTCCTCAAAGGCGGGCTCCTTGCATCTTCTCACCATCCAGGTGCAGCCGGGCGCCCACCCCCACTGGTACTCGGAGAACAGAAATTTCAGGAATGTCACCTCATCAACTTGTTGAAGGCTGAGCTCTGCTCACAAATCTCCCCAACCCCAAGCTTTTTACAATGCCTGGAATGCCTCCCGCACTCTTTAGTCAACCGGTCTTCCTGAATACTCACTCCCCCAGGTGCCGGGGGCCAGAGCGGGGTTCGGTGTGACCAGGACCCGCCCTCACGGAGCCAACCGCCTGGTGAGGGAGGCCGACCAGGCCCGCGGTTCTCAGCACCCTCAGACCCAAAGGCCCCTTGGGAACTCAAATCTTTTGAACAGTTCCTTTATCATCCTGAAATTAAATTCACAGAGAATACATTCCGTTCACTCACATAATTAAAAAAAAAAATCAATGTAGCATTTTCACTGTAATATAATAGGAATAAAAGGAAAGTAATTTTAATAAAATAATACGTATTTCAATATTAAAATGTTTGTCATAAGTACATTCATGAAACATTCACTTGCTTATAATGAATATTTGAATTTGAGAAAAAAGAGGTCCAACTGAATGTTGATGACATTTTCTATCTTTGACAATTTGAAATAAAGGCTAAAAGAGGATATTGGTAAGTATGCTTAGAATTGCTTTGAATGGAACAGCTACAAAGAGAGTACTAACAGTAGCTCAAACACCATGAACGGTATTGCCTTTGGATGTCATTTTCTGAAACAAGGAAACTCCAAACTGAAAAAAGTAAAATAATCTCTCGGTTTCCATGCTGGTTACATTCTGGAAAATTCTGTGTAAATTAAACCAAGTATGCTATCCTTTGTGCTTGTATGTAAGATAGAGTTTGAGTCTAGATTTAGATCATGATAAATGGTTGTTGACCCTCTTGAATGTCTGTTTAAAATTCAGATTTTGTAAGAAAGCCAGACAACCATGCCTTGTCTCCTAATCACTGGAGGCTGGTTCTGCCCTACTGATATTCATTGAACTATATAAAAAACAAGTTAAAAAAAAAAGAAAATAATAAGACAGTGATCACTACAATGATCAAAATAAAACTGGGTGTTGGGCTAGAGAGTGTTTGAGGAGCTGCTTTGGACTGCGGGCCAGGGTTTCTGGTTTGGGTTAAGAGGCCCCTATGGCCCAGACACTTCTCGAGGAGGAAGAGGCAGAAGAGGCACGAGCCTCCTTAGGAGGATTTGTTCTGCTGTGAGGGAGAAAAAAGAACATCAGGACAGGAAGTTGGCTGGGCTGAAGGCCCATCGGACTAGGTTAGGAGCTGCTCTACCAATTCAGAGTGACCTTGGGAAAGCCACTTTTTTCTTTGTGAGCCTCCGTTTTCTCACCTGCTATGTGGAAAGAATGATGATCGCATTGTCCTCCTTCCAAGTTAATGAGAAGAGCCACCGTGCTTTGCATGCCATCAAATCCTAACAAACCTTGTCTGTACTGGGAAAAATTAGAAACAACTCCAAAGCCTTCAAAAAAGGGATTGGGTTTAAAAAAGGCACGGCACAATCACTTAGTAGAGCATGACGTAATCATTAAAATGATGTGAAATAATAGCTAATGCTATTATAGCAAGATGCTCACAGGACAAGTTACAAAATAATACGTGTTTGCAATGAAAAAAGGAAAAACAAACAAACAAAAAGGAACCAGCCAAGAAACAGAAAGAGCCGGAAGGACAGATGTGTCGGAACACTGACTGATGCTGTCCAGGCAGTTAGAGTTGATTGTAATTTTCTTTTTGCTCCTCCATATAATGAACTGTATCATTTTTATAAAATGAGAAACAAGCCACAAACACAATTTTTAAGATGCTTGTCACATACCAAGACCCCTGCTAGGATCCCTGGCACTGTGTCTGGGTGAGTGGCCAGTTTACTGTCTTCTGTCTTGTATTTCATATGTGCAAAAATAAATAGTGTGTCTACTTGCTGTCTAGGGAAAGCTATGTCCTCCCAAGGAACAACTGGTGCTCTTTTTATGTTATGTTCTCTGCCCTCAGGGCTGAGTCAGGCAGCTCCAGGTACTTAGAGGCAGAGCTTGTGATGTGCCAGGTTCTGGGCTGGGTACCACTGGGGACCACTGGGTACCATTGGGCTGGGGACCATCCTCATGACAGCCCTCCCTCTAAGGTGACATTATTACACCCATTTTATAAGGAAGAAAAGTAAAGCCCAGAAAGATTAAGTGACTCATTGCTGAACATGCGTCTTCTAAGTGGAAGAATAAGGATTTAAACCTGGGACGGCCAACTCCAAAGCCAACTCTGAACCACTGGCCATAAGTTTGTAACCACTCGAGAGATTCATTATTGCGTGGGTTTTCATGTCTCCGTAAATGCAGTTGAAAATGCCTAGAGCTTCGGTTTCCTCCCAGCTAGCGGTGGATGAACATGCACCTCACAGCCTGGGAGACTGCAGGTGGCAGGAGGGGAGGCTCCTGTACACTGACTGTGTGGAGGAAGCATGTGGTGAGCATGGCTCCCGTTCTCTGAGTTAGCTCTGGGTCCAGACCACAGCCCTGCCACCTGCCTCCCTCTGTCCAAACTGAAGTCTATCATGCCAGTGAGCCAGTCAGAGGATATTCCAATGAAGGACGCTAGGGACCTGGAAGGCAGCCCCTGTTAGGCCCCAACCTGGAAGGGAGGGTCTTGAATTTAGCCAAAGACTCCCATATGCAGCTGTTTATCCACCACCCATTACCTCTCACCTTCTGTCCAAGTCCTCACTAAGTCTCTCATGTTACAGGACTCACTCTCAATCACTTAATTTTGGCCCACAAAGCATTATTTGGGGGAGACACATTAGTCCCCAATAACTGCAACCGATTCTAAGCCTCAAATGCTTATAAAGCTCACTTATTGGAGCAAAAATGGAGACAAAAACACTAGCCACAGATTTAGTCATTTTTCCTTATAATTGCAAGTGTTGGATGTTGTAAACAAGTTTTTTAAAGATCCTTTTAAAAAAACAATACACTAAGTGGTTACTTTGCGGAGCTCATGAATAGAGAATCGGTACTTGGGGCCAGGAGTGTAATTTCCAGTGACAGCATCATCCACAGATGCAAAACGTCTTGTATCTTAAATAACGTAGAGCAAAGTGAAGATGGTGTGCTCTGGAAAGCTGTTAGGTAACTTGAGAAGAGGCTCTGTTGGTGACAGAGATACTGGTATCAGAGATGGATCTGAAGAGAAGGAATGTAATTGTGGCATGAATTAAACGTGAACCTGGGGGAAATAAGCAAGGTTTCTAAATATGCCTGTAATTAGTATGACTTTATATTAACATATTAATTTATAATTTCTATATCGGTATGTTAATATGTCCTATACAATTCATTTAAATGTACATGTAACTAAATTTTAAATGTATTAAATAAATAAGACCTTAGACTATTTCATCTATATTCCTAAAAGTTTATAAATGCAAGTTGGTCAAAAGCTTTGTTTTGGAAAAACTTTCTATAGGGAAAAGGCAGATCTTTTTATACTTGGGGCTGTCGTAAGTGTAGGCATATGTACTGTAGGTGTATTAAGTGCCAGGCACGGTGTCAGGCACACAGAGAGGCAGTCATGGTTGGGGAGGAACCAGGGTCCCGAACGTTCGCACCACTTGAGTCCCGAGGGTCTGTGTGGGAAGAAGCGCGACGGGTCCCTTCAGCTTCCTGACAGCCAGCTTGCTGGGGCCGACAGGGTGGTGAGCCCTTGCTCAAGATCACACAGAAAGAAACGGAAGTTCTGAGCAAGGAAAGGAATGATAGCAGACAGCCAGGCAAACCTGCTCTAGTAGCCAATGACCATCCTTTCCACATAAACAACGTCCCCACCCCTGAGCCTGAACTTGGCCTAAAGGGAAGCAAAAACAAACACTCCCCAAGGGGGCTGTGCGTTTTGCTGAGGAGAAGATGCAGCCGCCTGCTGGCAGACTGGTGCCTCAGTGGGGCTGACATCAGTGGGGTTAACCATTTTTCTCAATGCGCCTTAAAATAATTTTGAAAAATCAATGTTCCTTCTTGAAAATGTTGAAGTTGACATCTAGAATATCTTAAACAATTTTAGATAATTCTAAATATTACAAAGGATATAATGTCTGGTGTATTATAAATGTAGAAACTGTAATATAAAACTCCCACATCACTGTATAAATGTGTACAATAAAATACAAATATCAGAGCAATTTGATACCCACCACTATCCTTTTAAAAAACACATGAATGAGCTCTTATTTAACAGTAGGAAATTATATTTCCAATCCACTTCCCCACAGAATTTTATTCTAATGTAATGTATTTTTATGCTTGAAAGTCTTTCATTGATTTTTCCTATCATACTTCTTGACAACAAAAAGATGTACATAAATTGAATTTTTTTATTTCCTGTGACATGAGCCTCTAAAAGTTAAAAAAAATCTTCTGGATTGAGTTATCACTTCAACTTTCAGTAACACAAACTTGATAAAAATAATATGAATGTACAGAAAATTTTGATAATTATTAAGCAGCTAAATTTTAATGTTTCTTTTAATGAGATAAATGGGGGCAGGACCACCTTATACAGCCATGTAGTCTATGCACTACAAAACTTCAGGGAGAGCCATTCACATAGACTATGATATAAATGACAACCCCTGAACCAGGCAGTGAACAACCTGCACAACTGTTTGTGGTAGTCCTGATTTGGGATGTGGTAGTTATAGTGCCTTGATTAAAGGTGACATTAAGGACATTGTTTGTTTAATTGTCCCTTGAAGTCCCCAGAAGTTTTGACTCAACAGGACAATTCACCACAGTAAGATTCAGGTGAAAAGACCAGACTCAATTTGTATAGTTGAAGGGGAATTATAGATAGGAAGATGAGAATGGAAACCTACATGATGTTTCCACTACAGGCAGATCCTATGGAAAGAATTCCTATGGAAGTTGAGAGTCTATTAAACTTCTCATAGTATTATTTTGGGATAGTAATGCCAGGTAAATACACATAAGAATAGAACAAAATTTAGTTCTTACCCAGGCCACTCTCCTCATTTTCCTTGCAAGTAAGATTGCTCAGGAGCCCTGCTCAGGGACCCTGCTGAGTGGAGTCACCATAGGTGACTCTGAGCTCTGTAGACCTCGGGTATTTCCGAACTTGGCCTCCACAAAACCCTATGCCTTAGCCCAACAGCCCCTAGATGACTGCTCCTGAGACAGCCCCAGGAGGAGAGCCCCTCCCTGTGGTGGGAAGTAGAGCCCTCTCCCATGATCCTTCTAGCCCTTTTTCCCTGAACCACAGCCAGACAAGTGATAGGGGTGCTGTCAAAGGACCCCAACCCCCTGCAGAGTGGACACCCCCAGTTCTGGGGGCCATGTTCTGTAGAGGGAACCTCAGGGGTACGACCTGGGGAAGGGCAGTCCCAGTCCTCAAGAGCACGTTGAGAACCAAGTTGGGTGGAGATGCCAGTGCTTTCCCACACAGCACCCACAGAGTGTATTTTTTCTGCAGTCCTGGGTTATCTGACTCCTTTGAAGAAAGAGAACAAGACTTTGGACCACACTCCATTCTTAATTTCTGTGAAACCTCTAATTCTCTCACTGTTTTGTTTTCCCTTTATTGCCATTCAAATTCTTTTTTCTTCTTGGGTAACTTTAGAATTTCAAGGCAATGAATTCTGGTCATGTCTATAACAATAATGCCATTTATTGAGCTCCTATCATATACCAGGTGCTTTTCCTGGGACAGCTCATTTCATTCTGCATAGTAGGCAAGGTTGGCCCCCTTTTATCTATGAGGAGACTGATGCCCAGAAAGGTGAACTGCTTGCAAGATCACAGCTGGTAAGTGGTAGAATCAGGATTTGAACCCAGGTCTCTGACTCTAGGAAGTGAGCTCTCTGCATGGACTCTTGAGTTAGCTCCTCCAGGACTGTCTGCTGCCTGTCAGCACCCTCTGAAATATAGTGTCTGTCACTAAACACAGCTCAGAGTAGATGGAAGCATGACTTCCCTCCATCCACACATGGCATTAATGCAGCATAAGGACTGGAACCCATCTTGCTGTATGGTCTTGGGCAAGTCACTCAACCTCTCTGGACCTGTGATTTCACATCTATAGAGAAAGAGCATGGAATGGATGATTTCTCTGGGACATTGTATGTCCACAGTTTTGTGCTTCAAATGCCACAGTAAATTTAGGGGCTTTGTGGAGCTGCAGCCGATCTGATATTCTCCCCAACTTGACCTTTTCTTAAATTCATTTCATTAATTCTCTTATTCATAAGTGCATTTTCATTTCATGGTTCCTATGTTTAGTGCTTTCTCCTGATGATGCTTCTCTTCTCCGGTATAATTTTTTGTTCCATTAATTTCCAAAGACCATTTTGCCAGATCAGAGTGTTAAGAATCATTCACACCTCCTCCATTTGTCTAACCAACCGCTCATCCATTTCTCTCCAGATATAATTGTATGTGGTTCAATAAGTTTATTGTTCAAATCTGTTTACACTTCAGGATGCACCTCATCAGGATTTGCTGTAAAGGGTGGAAGCCAGTTTCCAATTACCATTATTATAACTGTTTTTCCAAGTTTTCCAAATACTCTTTATCTTCAGGAGCTGTTGTTTTTTCTTTTTAACTCATTTCTCTTTCATACTGAAGACAGAGTTTAAATGAAAAAACCACCAATCCTTTTCAGTATTTATTTGCCTCTGTGTCCCCAACTCACTGGGGCTAGTGAATCACTGGGTGCAATGTTGGGCTATTTCTGTGTCCAGCATGACTCTACCTTTGTTTTGAGAAGTTCCCCATTAGGGCTCACTGGGTTTCTGTGATGATGCTGTTCGGCCGCGGACCCAGGGGACAGGGGAGGTCTGGGAAGGGAGAGGGGAGAGAAGAAAGAGCAGCAGAAGCAAACAGGGAGAGAATCTACAGAGGAATGCGTTGCCCAGTCTCAGGGCCAAGGGCAAACCAGTTGCCAGCCTTGCCCAGGTCTGCCTGCCCCCGAGCCCGCCCGGAGGTGGGCAGAGAGCATGGAGGAGCCCAGCGCCCAGTCCGCTGGCAGGAGCAGGCACCAGAGATTCCTGCATCCTAAGTGAAGTCATGCTGGGCTCTGGGAAGCTGCTTGCACAAGCACTTGACCAGGGGCTGCACCCATTTCCCCCAAGTGCGAATGGAGCTATTTAATACCTCCTGTCCAGCCCTAGGACAGCAGTGATAGGCCCAGGAGAAAGGAGCTGCCATCAAGGGTCCCCGTGGTTGGGGCACCAGGAGTCTGGAGCTACCTGAATGAGGGCTCAGCAGCAGAAGGGCCTGGAGTGAGGTGCCATGAGGCAGGGGCCACAAGGTTTTCAGGAACTACCTTCAGCTGTGGTTCATAGCCTTTAACATGTACCAGAACCACTGAGGGAATTTGTCTCAGATACAGAAGGCTGGACTCTATCTCTAGAGGTTAATTTGTGGGCCAAGGATTGGTCCTAGGCCCAGCAACCTGCACTTGTAATCAGAGCCCTAGAATGGGGCTTCCAATGGCAACTTAGCCTTCTGAACAAACATGGGCCTTGTCTTGATTCCTGCACCCTCAGTCAGTGGGGATTCCTGCACCCTTAGTCTGCCCACCCAGAGCTCGATATCAATTATGGCTTCATCATTACTGTGTGATCTTGGGCAAGTGTCTTAACTGCTCTAGGCTTGAGTTTTCTGGTCTGTCAGTGGGAATAATAGTCCTTCCTTCCTAGGAGGATTTTGGGGAGCAGTAAATGAAATGATACATGTAGACCCTTACCATAGTGTTTGACACATTTATTCAGTTGACAAACATGTTTTGGCCACTATTGCCATATTTTAGCATATTTCATTGAATCTAAGATGCCTCACTTGTGTGATTCACAATGATTGACCTTTTAAGGAAAAAAATGCTGCACGTTAAAATTTGACTTGCAGTGACTGCAAGCTGTAGTCCACTTTCAGAGATGTGGCAATGTGAGAAAATGCCCCCTGAGAATCAGTGCACCAGGCAGCCAGCTGGGAAGGTCCAAGGCCACAGTGGGGGGTCAGGCACGGCAGCCGATGCCTTGGGTCCACTTCCAGCTCAGGGCCAGCTTCCGGGTGGAGACTTGATGTGTGTGTCTCCTGGAAGAATGTGGCAGGTACCCCATGTTCGATTTAAAATGTCAGGATGTGAGGGTCAGTTTCAGGCTGTGTGGTGTGCCTCAAGAGAAAATTCTTGGATTCCTGTTGGGACATGACTGCTTTGTGACCTAGAGAGCCACCCTCGGTGGAAATCTGAGTCTCGTGTGTAGAGGGAGGGGTTGATTCAGCTCTGATTCAGCAAGGTCCCCAGCCCTTCAGGGGCCCTGTAGGTTACAGGGTGGCAGTCTCCTCCCTCAGTTTCAGCAAGCACCTCCTCCCAGTTTGGGGCCCCCACAGGGGAACCCAGCCCTTACTCACTGCCTGATGGGAGGATGTCCAAGGTGCTTGGGGGAGGGGGTTGTTGGGAAGCTGCAATTGTCAGAGACCCACTGGGACTGGATGGGAACTGGTGAGAACATCCTGCCTTCTCTACTCTGTTTCCTTCACTGTCAGTTCCCTTTATGGGAAAATTCCATCTGCTGGGCTGAAGAACTGACCCCTAGAACCAATGGCACCTCTCCCACCCCTCCATGTGCTTGATCATCTTCCAGAGGAGGCTCCTGGGAGGTCAGGTTGTGGGGTGCCTCAGCCCTGCCGTGAGGGAGGTGCACTCAGCGGACTCAGGGTGGGGGTGGGGGCCCGGTTTCCACCTAGTGTCCAGACATAGTGCTTTTTGGGGGTACCCCAGGCTAGGAATGCTGTTTGCCAGGAGTGTGGCCGGGCAGACAGGGGCAGCTTTATGTATCTCATTAACTGACACCAGTCCCCACAGAGAGGGAAAGTGTTCAGTGTGGGCTGAAGGTGGAGCCACCCTTGGGGTTCCTCCTGCTGGAGGTCTGGGGTGCCTGTGGGATCAGGGGAACAAAATTGGAAATCTGCCCCAGCGCCTGGTTGAGGGTGGAAAGTCATTCCAGGCGGAGGGAGCGCTGGAGAGCTGACCAACAAGAGGCAGCACTTGAAAGCAGACACTTCACTGTTTATATATATAAAATGGGAACCCCTCAGTCTAGAGTTGTCTTTCTTTAAAATTCTGGTGTATTTTCTATCAGGATTTTTCTGAACACAAGCTCAGTCTCTACATTTGAAGGGCCCGGGACAGGAGTTCTGTTGGAGTTTCACACACCACATGTTTAATTATTTAACATTTAAATCATTTTTCTGAAAAAGTTATTTTTCTTCTAAATTATTCAAAACTATTAAGATGAAGAGGCAAAATACAAATTGCAATGAGTAAATATCAAAAATTCAAATAAAAATTATTTCAGTGAGGCTGAAATTATTAATCTTTATTTTATTTAGTTAGTTATTTTTTTAAATTTTGGTATCATTAATCTACAGTTACATGAGGAACATTATGTTTACTAGACTCCCCCCATCACCAAGTCACCCCCACAAACCCCATTACAGTCACTGTCCATCAGCATAGTAAGATGCTGTAGAGTCACTATTTGTCTTCTCTGTGTTGCATATCCCTCCCCGTGACCCACCCCACATTATATATGTTAATCATAATGCCCCCTTTCTTCCCCCCACCCCCCTTATTCTTCCCTTCCCACCCATCCTCCCCAGTCCCTTTCCCTTTGGTAACTGTTAGTCCATTCTTGGGTTCTGTGAGTCTGCCGCTGTTTTGGTCCTTCAGTTTTCCTTTGTTCTTATACTCCACATATGAGTGAAATTGTCTGGTACTTGTCTTTCTCTGCCTGGCTTATTTCACTGAGCATAATACCCTCTAGCTCCATCCATGTTGTTGCAAATGGTAGGATTTGTTTTCTTCTTATGGCTGAATAATATTGCATTGTGTATATGTACCACATCTTCTTTATCCATTCATCTACTGGTGGACACTTAGGTTGCTTCCATTTCTTGGCTATTGTAAATAGTGCTGTGATAAATATAGGGGTGCATATGTCTTTTTGAAACTGGGCTGCTGCATTCTTAGGGTAAATTCCTAGAAGTGGAATTCCTGGGTCAAATGGTATTTCTATTTTGAGCTTTTTGGGGAACCTCCATACTGCTTTCCACAATGGTTGAACTAATTTACATTCCCACCAGCAGTGTAGAAGGGTTCCCCTTTCTCCACAACCTCGCCAACATTTGTTGTTGTTTGTCTTTTGGATGGTGGCGATCCTTACTGGTGTGAGGTGATATCTCATTGTGGTTTTAATTTGCATTTCTCTGATGACAAGCGATGTGGAGCATCTTTTCATGTGTCTATTGGCCATCTGAATTTCTTCTTTGGAGAACTGTCTGTTCAGCTCCTCTGCCCATTTTTTAATTGGATCATTTGCTTTCTCTTTGTTGAGGTGTGTGAGCTCTTTATATATTTTGGTTGTCAACCCTTTATCAGATCTGTCATTTATGAATATATTCTCCCATACTGTAGGATGCCTTTTTGTTCTATTGATGGTGTCCTTTGCTGTACAGAAGCTTTTCAGCTTGATATAGTCCCACTTGTTCATTTTTGCTTTTGTTTCCCTTGCCTGGGGAGATATGTTCATGAAGAAGTCATTGTTAATCTTTTTAAACATTTGATTGAAGTAAATATTAAAAATAGAAGAACTATGCCATTTTGATGACCAAGGTATAGCCAATTCTCAGTGTAAAGAACTGGTGTCTTGCCACATGCATATTTTGTCTAGATCTACATACATACAAATTTAAGAGTCAAATGAATTGCTGTTGCAAAATATTCCTCAGCTGTTATGTACAGCTGTTGCAAATCTCGTGCTAATTAGTGAGCCACCTCTGGAACCATGAATTAGAACAAGAAGAAAAGGAAAGAAATGGACACTTGGCACTACTGGGAGACAATACTTTGTTATGCAAGAAAAGATTGCATTTCATGCTATCTAAGAGGAAGTATTTGACAAATTAATTTGTCTTTTCTCTTAAGCATCTCCACTACTCTAATCTTCCTGCACTCTGAAGCAGTGTGTGTCTTGGATGTCAGCAGCACTGAGTCCACACAGCGCTGTGGCACTGAGATTCTGTCCTTTTTTGTTTCAAAGACAGAGAGCAAGAGATAGAGACATGTATCCTGGGGCTTGAGTGATGTTAGTCACAAGCTGATGTTTCGGGTTATGCTATGCAGCACTGAGCACAAGATTCCAAGTAACAGAAATGCCCCGTCTTCTGTAATTACTGTTTTTGTGTGTTTGTTTATGAAATGCAGAGCATCCTAAATTGTGGGACACAAGGCAGGCAGGGACCATCTTTGTGTGGTTATATATATATATAAATACGATGTCCTTAGACTTTAATAACAATACATATACAATACTATATGTATTATTTCCCCCATTTTCTATCATGAACATTTTCTTTATAAATATTCTAAAATTTACTTTTAATAGTTATTTTAAACAATATTCCATAAAAGAGATGTCATTATTTATTAAACCAGACCCCTACTGTTGAGGTTTATGTTGTTTTCAGTTTTCCTCTCTTGTAAACACCACCACAGTGAACATCCCTGTGCACATCCGGGGTACATTTCTAGAAGTGGCAACACCAGGTCCAAGGGAGTCTGCATTGTTTACACAGAATTAAATCGGGAATGGCCCCTTTAAAAATTCCGTGTTGAATCAATAAACTTACTCTTTGTTAAGGGTTGGAGCTGGGGAGACTGACAGCATCAGAACTGGCCTAGGGAGTGGAGCCTGGAGTTCTGGATCCCAACTCTCTGTGTGAATTTGGGCAACATCCGCTTTCTGTCTGGGCCTCAGTTTCTCCATTTGTACTAAGAGGAGCTGGATTAGAGATGTTCTCTGAGTACTTGCAGTCAGAAATGCTTGCTGGGTGTGAGTAGAGCCAAGCACAACCCTCTGGGGCTCCATCTGTAAGACCACCCTGCCCCCTGCTGGCCGGTTGCCAGATGCCAGTCTGGTTCCTGACTCCCGCAGGAGAGCGCCTGGAAACTGCGGGACTCACAGCAAGTCAACTGCCCGCAGTGAAACTAGCAAGCTAAGAGTGGTTGAGAAGCGGCTGCTGTTTCATTCCTGGAAATTACATTTTTTGGGCTGTGTTCCAAATTTCATTCATTTGTTCAGCAATTGTTCCCAAGTTCTTCCTTTGTGCCAGGGCTCTGTGATTGGGCCAGGAACTTGCTTTTTGCCCTTAAGGAAACCACAGTCTAGAAAGGGCAGGACGGGCCGTGTGTTACGACCATACAAAGCAGAAAGAGGTAAAAAGAAAATGCTCCAGATATTTAGTAATTTGGCAATTGCTGGGCTTGCAAGTCCCTGATATTCACTTGTTTGGATAAAGAGCCCAAATAGGTGGTTGTACTGGGTTAACTAGTGTCCCTCTAAAATTCCTTTCTACTCGGAACCTGTGAATGTGATATAGGGTCTTGGCAGATGTAACCAAATTAGGATGGTGCCATACTAGTGGGCCTTAATTCAATGTCTATTGTCTTTATAAGAAGAGAAAGACACAAAGAGACACACAGGGAGAAGGATGTGATGACAAAGAAAGAGATGGGGGTGACGCATCTACAAGCCAGGGACTGCCTGGAGCCGCCAGAAGCCAGAGAGGCAAGAGAGGATTCTTCCCTAGAGCCTTCGCAGGGAGAGCAGGAGCCTGACGCCTTGATTCAGGACTTGCAGGACCCAGAACCATGAGAGAGTGAATGTCTGCTGCTTTAAGCCACCCAGTTTGTGGTAATTTGTTACAGCAGCTGTGGGAGACTAACACAACCATTGACTCCTTGGGAATGAAAGATGACAAATCCAGAAGTACTAAGAATCTAATAGAGAGTGTGTGAGCGAGTGTGTGGTGTGAGAGTGAGTGTGTGTGCATGTGGGGGGGTGTGAGAGTGTGTGTGAGCATGTGTATGGTGTGAGAGTGTGTGTGCATGTGGGGGTGTGTGAGCGTGTATATGGTGTGAGAGTGTGTGTGCATGTGGGGTGTGTGTGTGAGTGTGTGTGAGCATGTGTATGGTGTGAGAGTGAGTGTGTGTGCATTGGGGGTGTGTGAGAGTGTGTGTGAGCATATGTATGGTGTGAGAGTGTGTGAGCGAGTGTGTGGTGTGAGAGTGAGTGTGTGTGCATGTGGGGGGGAGTGTGAGCGTGTATATGGTGTGAGAGTGTGTGTGCATATGGGGTGTGTGTGAGAGTGTGTGTGAGCGTGTGTATGGTGTTGAGAGTGAGTGTGTGTGCATGTGGGGTGTGTGTGTGTGAGGAGCTTGAAGGCCTAAGTTGTAGCCCTGACCTGGCTGCTGACTGGCTACAAAGTCAGTTTTGCCATGTAGGGCAAGATTTACGGTCTAATCCAGGGGTTAGGACCTGATGTTTGAGGGGAGAGGCATTATGCGTCCACTATAGAAGTGATACACCCACAGCAATCAGTGGTAGGGCTACATTCTGTCAGTCTCCTTCTCTTATTCTCATTACTGTCATCCTTCCTCTCTGCCCAGTAAAGAAGCTGTAGAAGGAATCTGGAACCCTTTTTCGCGTGGGGTTGGGGAGGCTTGTCTGCCATCAGCCTGATGTTGAACTCAGGGCACACTGAAGGCAGGGCCAGTTTTGTGGAGGAGCACAGAAGAAGCCCCAGATGGGCAGCAATGTCTGCAGGAGGCAGCACTTTGTCCAAGGGTCCCTGCACCAGGGCAGGGGCGTGAACACACCAAGCTAGATCCTGTGTGAGTACCTTCTGCCTCTCATGCAACTAGCAACAGCCCCCTGAGGCAGAGATTATTTGGACCACTTCACAGATGAGAAAACTGAGACTCTGAGAGGGGAAGTGACTTGCAAGGCTATACAGCGAGTGTGGGGTAGCACTGGGATTCAAATCCACCACTGCCAGAAGGCTTAGCACATGTCCATGTGGGTCCAGGTTTCTGCTGTTCTGAACTGTGGAGCACGCTCTGAGCATGGGGTCAGAGCCCTGGACACGAGTCTGTGGGCACAAGCATCTATTCTACATAGTCCTGTGGACAACTTGTTCTAGTTCTAAGAACCTCTGCTTCCTTATTTGTAAAATGGGGCTGGTAGTCTTTAACCTCCCTGCTGGGTTGTTACAAGGGTCCAAGAATATCGTATCTGGGAAGGCCTTGTATACCCACTGCCCACAGAGGAGGACTGGAGGTAAGGTTTCACTGGACCAGCAAGCAGTGGGCAGCCCTCCAGGAATCCAGGATGAATGGTGCTAAGAGCAGGGGCTGTACATGGGCCTTTGCTGGGCCTGGCCCAGATGGGGCAACTGGCTCCTCCAGAAAATGTCAGCGGCAGGGTGGTGAATCCAGTGCACTCTAACTCTAGCTGATGACCATTTAGTTAATTCAACAGGCATTCACTGGGTAGCAATTCTAGGACTAGCCGTGACTGGGTAATGATGGCAAGGCAGGTGGTCCCTGCATCAGTGACCTCTAAGCCACGAGAAGAGATAAGTATGTAAATAGCATAAGAGAAGGCAGCAGATGGTCAGCACTGGGACAGAGAAACAAACAAGTGAATGGGGATTTTGAGAAGGGAATGATCAACCCTGACCCAGTGCAGGGGCCTCAAGAAGGACAGTGGAATAATTATTCACTATGTGGCCCTGTTCCTTTAGCATCTCCCATTTGATCCTCAGTCTCACCTTTGGCAGACAGAGTAAGAATAATTATTAGTACCATAAATAACTTTATTCTTTTAAAATTAAAAATGTAATAGCCTGGAACCACAAAAGACTCTGAATAGCCAAAGCAATCCTGAGAAGGAAGAATAAAGCTGGGGGGATTATGCTCCCCAACTTCAAGCTCTACTACAAAGCCACAGTAATGAAGACAATTTGGTACTGATACAAGAACAGACCCATAGACCAATGGAACAGAATAGAGAGCCCAGATATAAACCCAAGCATATATGGTCTATTAAAATACAATAAAGGAGCCATGGATATACAATGGGGAAATGACAGCCTCTTCAACAACTGGTGCTGGCAAAACTGGACAGGTACATGCAAGAGAATGAAACTGGATTATTGTCTAACTCCATACACAAAAGTAAACTCAAAATGGATCAAAGACCTGAATTTAAGTCATGGAACCAAAAAACTCTTAGAAGAAAACATAGGCAAAAATCTCTTGACTATAAACAGGAGCAACTTTTTCCTTAACACATCTCCTCGGGCAAGGGAAACAAAAGCAAAAATGAACAAATGGGACTAAACCAAACTAAAAAGCTTCTGTACAGCAAAGGACACCATCGGTAGAACAAAAAGGCACCCTACAGTATGGGAGAATATATTTGTAAATGATGTATCCGAAAAAGGGTTAGCATCCAGAATATATAAAAAACTCACATGCCTCAACACCCAAAAGGCAAATAAGCCTAGTAAGAAATGGGTAGAGGATATGAATAGACACTTCTCCAAAGAAGAAATTCAGGTGGCCAAAAGGCACATGAGAAGATGCTCCACATCACTAATTATCAGGGAAATGCAAATTAAAATCACAGTGAGATATCACCTCACACCAGTTAGGATGGCCAACATCAAAAAGACTAGGAACAACAAATGCTGGCAAGGATGTGGAGAAAGGGGAACCCCCTACACTGCTGGTGGGAATGTAAGCTAGTTCAACCATTGTGGAAAGCAATATGGAGGTTCCTCCAAAACTCAAAACAGAAATACCATTTGAACCAGGAATTTCACTCCTAGGAATTTACCCAAAGAAAACAAGACCCAGATTAAAAAAGACATATGCACCCCTATGTTTATCGCAGCACTATTTACAATAGCCAAGATATGGAAACAACATAAATGTCTATCAGTAGATGAATGGATAAACAAGATGTGGTACATAAACACAATGGATTATTATTCAACCATAAGAAGAAAACAAATCCTACCACTTGCAACAACATGGATGGAGCTAGAGGGTATTATGCTCAGTGAAATAAGCCAGGCAGAGAAAGACAAGTACCAAATGATTTCACTCATTTATGGAGTATTAACAACAAAGCAAAACTGAAGGAACAAAATAGCAGCAGACTCACAGACTCCAAGAAGTGACTAGCGGTTACCAAAGGGAAAGGTGGGGGGAGGGCAGCGGGGGAGGGAGGGAGAAGGGGATTGAGGGCATTATGATTGGCATACATGGTGTGGGGGGGTCATGGGGAAGACAATGTAGCATAGAGAAGACAAGCAGGGACTCTGTAGCATCTTACTATGCTGATGGACAGTGACTGCAATAGGATGTGTGGGGAAGGACTTGATAATACAGGTGAATATAGTAACCACAATGTTGCTCATGTGAAACTTTCATAAGAGTGTATATCAATGATAGCCTAATTAAAAAATGTAAAAAAAAGAATGTAATGGCCACTGTGGAACAGTGTAGAAGATGCAAATAAGCAGATGCAAAGAATGTAATGGCCACTGTGGAACATGTAGAAGATGCAAATAAGCAACAAGAAGAAAATAAACATCACAAACCTATTGCTCAGTAACTCTCCATTGTCAATATTTTGGTGTGTTTCCTTCCAATATTTTTTTCTCCATAGATTTCACTCATCTTGTCTTATAGCTTGCTTTTTATAAAGCTAAGCAATGAATTATTTTTGTGTGGCTAGAGGTTTTGGACAGCTAAATGTTAAATTGGATACACAAAATTTGTTAGATGTTTCATACTTCAATCTGATATTTAGATTGTTTCCTTTTTTTTTTTTAAAAACTATTACAAGCATATTCTGGAATAAAATTCCTGAAATTCTTACATCTTTGTTCATGCAGTTAATTATTTCCTTGGGACAAATTCCTGGGTTTAGAGTTGCTGTGTCAGAAGGGAAGCTCATTTTAACAGCCAAATTTGTCCTTCACAAAGGTCGTTCTGATTTATATTCTCAGCAACAGTGCTTGAAAATGCCAGTTTCTCCCCACATTCACCAATACTGGCTTTTATCACCTTTTAATCTTTGTCAATTTGGTAATCAAAAAATATTCTCTAGCTGTATTTCTAATATGATTAGAGATTTTGAACATTTCTTTCTGAGTTTACAGGCCATGGGTATGTATGTGTCTGTGTGTTTTTCCTGGTAAAATGTCTGTTTGTGTTTCCCTGATATATTTGTAAGACCGTCTGATGTCAGGACAGTAGACAGTGACCCCACTTTATTGATGAGGAAGCTGTAGTTTAAAGAGGGTAAGTGACTTGCCCAAGGTCACTCAGGCAAATAAATTCAGGGACTAAGACTCCTGCCCTGGGCTTTGCAGTCACTCCAGGGCTGGCCCACCATGTCCGCTGATAGATGACCTTCTCCTATGGTTCTGGGGGAAAAAAATCAAGCCTGCCTTGTTTCAATTTAGTCTTGATTCTTAAAATAATCTATCCTGTAACATACAGTAGTGTTAGCAGAGAAAATATGTTCCATCACTTACTGCTAAAAGAGCCAGAGATCCGCGGTGGGCTGTGACCCTTTAAGAGCGTGCCCTCCATTCTGATAAATCAGGCCCTGGAAGGCTGTGTGGGAGATTAGTGCTGACGTGTGTGTGGGGACAGTTGGTGCAATTATTAACAGGACACCATGGCTGGAGACAGCTGGCTCAGCATGCACGTGAGCTCCTGGAGACCCCAAGACAGGGTTGGACTCTGAGAAGAGTCTGGACTGGGGGACTATTCACCCCCCAGCCACACCCCTTAGGGATGGCTCTGCAATGCTCACTGTCCACCCCACTCTACTCTGGTGGCCTTGTGGCTACTTGTACAGCCTGGGTTTAGAAAGAGCTGGGTCCCACACCTGGCTCTGCCATGGACTTACCTGTGACCTTAAGCACCCCCCTGTGTCTGTCTGCCTTAGTTTTCACACCTGTCCAGATAGGAGGTTGGGCACAATAGTTTCCAAGGGCTCTTCTTAGTCTATGTTGTCCTGCCTTCTCCATCTGTCTACCCTTGTCCTTCCTGCCTCTTGGCTGCCTGAATGCCTGAGAGGCTGAAGACCCACAAAATGTGGTGCTTACCTGGACCTTGCCAACCTGTCCCCCAATCTCAAGCCACAGACAGGTTTGCAAGAAAGGTGATTTTATCTTTCTCTACAAGGCTAGTTTCACTTTTCAGGCATCATTCAGCTGCATAGCCGGAAGGTAATCTGTGAATTCCAGGTGACCTCATTAATTTGGGGTCTCTCTCCTCACTTTTCATCTTCCAGGCTATGTCTAAATTTTGGGTGGAGGCTTATTAGTGCCTTGGCAAAAGGGAGTTGGGGGCTGTTTGTGCCCTGGAGACACTCGTTCCCTATGAGCTTTTGAAACACATCAGCTCTGCCACACCTCCTTCCCAAGGCAGGCTGCTTCAGAAGTGGAGCAATCACCACTCTGCTAGAGACCACCAAGGGGCACGGGGAATCCCAGCTGCTCTCTCCTGCAGCAGGAAGCTTCATGGGCTCCCCTAGGCCCTCTGTGCTCAGGCATGCCAAATGGCCATCTCTCCTCTGCCCCTCCACTCACACTCACACATGGGAACCCTACCAGGCTTGCGTCTCCTTGGCCTCCCCTGGGGAAGAGGTCCAGTGTTCTGCACTTTCAGATCTCTCCAAATCCACCTGAGATATCCGTTATCCCTGTCACCCTGAGCTCAGCTGGGGTGGGAGGGAAGTGTGGGGTTCCAGGCCCTCCTCAAGGACTCCACTGGCATCTAACTTATGGCCCTCTTCTCTCCTCCAGCTCAGGGAGTTTTTAATATCTTTTGGGGTGGAAAAATATGACTGACAACTGAGGCATCCTTCCCAATCCTTTTGCCCTGGTCCTTTTTAATTGCTCTCTGATTCTGCTGAAACAAGCTTATTGCCTGTGGTGCAATGTGAGTGAAGCAAGAGCGAAAGTTATAAGGAACTGCAGGACTCCAGTGAGCCTGCCGAACATTATCTGGCCACGTTGAGGCAGAGCACTGAGAGGCTTGGAGAGTCCGGTGGATCTGGGACTGGCCTTGGTTCACCCATAAACTGCCTCTCTCAGAATCATGCTTAGATGCTAGAAGTCCAGCTTTCCTTCAAGGGAAAACCATCCTTGTATGCGTGCTTCCTACTCGTCTTGCTTTTGCTCTAAGGCCGAGCCGTGGGGAGCCAAGAGCTCTTGTGGTGCGGGCAGCTGTCCAGATCACGTGACCCAAGAGCGCGATTGGGACCCAGGTCCACTGCCCCTTTGCCCAGCTCCTGGCCATGCCTCCTCTGCCTGCCTCCAGCCAGCAGAGAGGTGAAGGTGTGTGTTCAGGGAGCAGGTGTGGCAGGCCAGTTTCCTGTGTAACCTTTGCTCAGCATGTCAGATTCAGCTCTGAGCCCATACTTTATTACTGTTTTTTATAAAAAGTCTTTATTGCTTGCTCTTACTATTATACAAGAAACTCACATTTTTCATTTAATATAATACTGAAATATTTATGTTCTACCAAATATACACCTGTGATATCAGTTCTGACAGCTACATGGTATTCCAGTAGGCTCTGAAATGTAGCCAACCATACCTTTTATTAGGCAGTTAGGTATTTCTGATTTTTCGTATTATTAAACTGAATAATATAACATTTCTGACATTTGGCTGTTTCTGACTTAAGAAATGGCAATTTCATATGATTTGACCTGACATAAATATTCTGTGATGAACATTCTTAAGACTAATATTTGAATAACTTTTTCAATGACTTGCTTGTATTCCTAGACATTCCTAAAAAATGCATTTGCTGAATCAAAAGGGATGCACACTTTGAAGCAGACCCACACTTTAATGTACTGACCTCTTGGCATGTGACCAAAGCAGACCAAGATAACCAAGGGACAAGGGTGAGGAATAGTTTCAGGAGCTGGCTGCTGGGCGTCCTGGAAAGAGGCCTGAGCCTGCCCTCAGGTGATGAGGCAGAAGTCCCAGCTGCTTCCCTCACTAGGGTGCCACTCGACCAGTTGGAGCACAGACAGGAGGCTCACTCTGGAGACAATCAGTCTGGTTTTCAAAAGGGAACCACTGGTATGAAGATGTTGGGGGTTTGGCCAAGGTGGGCATCTGTCCAACTTTCATCAGCCTTTGAAACTGCCTGAGCTTAGGCCCCTTTGAGCCTTGAGATCAGAAACCTCCTTGTCCCAAGAAAGGTAACTCAGAGATGAGGGCTTTTTAAAGTACTCACAGCTGCCTCTCTGGTTTCGAATGTTTAAGAATGCGACTTGGCCTTGAGGGTGGACCCAAGCCTGGCTGTGGAGGGAGGTTCTGATGGATTCTGAGGCAGTGGACTCCCAAACCACTGAAGCATGCAGGCTGAATTTTAAAAATAATTGTCCTTTTTAATGATGTAAAACATGTCATCTAGATTAAAAAGTAAACACACTTTACTACTTTCCCAGTCCTTTCTTCCTGCCTCCCAGGGCCAGATGGGGGTTGCTTGAATATTCCTGGCATATTTCACATAATGCCCTTGGAGGTTCTTCTAGATCTGACGAAAATGTGGGATTGAACTCTGCCCATAGACACTGTTCACAGAAAAGAAGGCTGGTAGGTAGCAGGTGTGTGTGTGCTGGGGGTGGGGACCCATCCTATTTTGGAAGCAGCTGTGTCTCCAAGTCAAAAGACCTGCACTTTTTTCTCTTGAACAACAAAGGAAATTGTTTCTCTGTCCCCTGGCTGCTTTTGGGAGACGGGGGAAGGAAAGGAAAAGGACCTCACTGCAGCTAAGCACACCAGAGCAGCTTCTGGAGAGAGCAGGCCCTCCCCGACACGCTAGCTCTCTTGAGCTGCAGCGAATCCAGAAAATAATTAAAGCTTTAATTTATTTATACATCTTCTCTATAGATACTATAGTCCAATAACTGCCGCCTCCTAATTTATGCGCGCGGGGCCCTCCCGGAGCCCGCGGCGTGCGGGTCGCGGCGGCGCGCGCAGGAGGGAGCCGGGCCCCGCGGCGGCAGAACAATGGCTGGTGGCGGCCGGCCGCGCGGCCCCGGCGGGCTGCCTGGGAGCGGGTGCACCTGGGTGATGGGCACCTCCCGAGACTCCCCGGGCCTGCGGGCCTGACAGGCGCGAGGCGGCTCCTTAATAGGCTGCGGGAGTGTTCTCCAGGAGAAGTCTGCGGCGGTCCCCGAGGAGAGATCATCAGGCCGAGTGGTCCCCGGAGCAGGATTTATTAGCAGACAGGATGGGGAAGTTGATTAGCCTCCGCGGCTGAACGGACATTCTGTCAGACAGGCCTCTTAATCCAATCACTTACCTGCCGGGGGGAGCCTCCCGCCCGCGCCCCGCACCGGCCGCCCGCGCCGCCCGCGGGGCCCCTGCTACCTGCCCGCCGCACAGCCGGAGGCTGGGCCCACCGAGCGAGCCCGGCCCGTGTTTGCGACCAGGCGACAAATGGCGGGAGTCTGTCCAGCTCTCCCTTCCAGGGTCTGCTCTCTGGTCCTGTCTGGCTGTGGAGGCAAACGCTAGGTTGCTCTGGACTCAAAGCCCTGGTGGTGACCCTTCCCTGCACGGAAGCCTCAGCTCCTGTGGTGCCCTATTCCCCACTCAGCACAGAACCCGCTCTGGGTCTGGCCTCATTTGACCCCGAAATACCTTTCCAGAGCCATCCTGTGCTGGTCCCTCTTCATGGGGCCTCAGCTCTGTGCAAATCCAGCTGATCTCCGTATTTCTCCAACTCGCCCCTTCCTGCTTCTCCTGGCCTTGCTCCAGTTAGGGGGTTTGGCTAGAAAGCTCTCCCTCTGTCCCCCACCCCACCAAACACAGCTTGTCGTTGGAGATCCAGCTCACAAACCTCATCTCCCCTGATTACATCCCTCCTCCCTCCATGCCCAGGTCATCTCTCCCTCCTGTGAAACTTTATCTGTGGCAGGGTGAGGGCTCTAGCCCCAAATCCGGCTTTTACCACTTCTTAGTTCTCTGACCTTGGCTAAATTACCTCACCTGGGCTTCCCCCTTCCGTAAAACAGAAAGGATTAACAGGAGGCCCAAATGAGAGGATGCATGCAGATTGCTGGGCGAAATGCCTGGCAGAGCTCAGGGCTCAACATTTGTCTCACTGTGCTGAGCTCTGTTAGGACAAGCGCCTGGGCAGGCCTTTGCCATCTCCTTCTACCTCCACCCACTCCTGCACCCAGGCCTCCCTCTCTACAACCCTCACCCAACCACAGTCCTTTGCAGATAAGATGGTTAAATGTTTGTTGAGTGAATGCAGGAACTGCTGCCTCCCTGCAGACCAAGTATGATGTACTGTCTCTCTGAGTGAGCCCACGAGGCCCATTTCTTGGTCTGACCATGAAAGAAGCAGGAGGATGATAGACAGGGCTCCGTCTGCTTTTGTGTGGCAGGCATTGAGATGTGTGTTCTCTCCAGCTCTTGTCAAGAGTTTAGGAATTCAGACCCTATTGATTCACTGCATCTTCAAAGCCATCAATCATCATTAAGAAACAGGACCTGAACTCCTGAATGGGGAAGCTGGTACCGGGTAATTTAGAGGATTTTACACACACACACACACACACACACACACACACACATACACACAGATGTGGCTCAAAGAAGTCAGCTAAGACAAGCACTGAGCACTTAGCAGAAAAGGAGGGAAGAGCCTATGGAACTTGTAGAGACCAAAGGTAACTGACCAAGAAATATATCAAATATATCATATTCCGCTTCCTGGTGGAATCACAGGATTTTGTGGTGGATTGTAATTATCTAATGAGCAGTTCAGTTTGTTAATGTGGATGATGAAATCTCACCGAGGCCCTGACACCTCCTACTGACGTCTGCCTCTTCCCGTGCTCAGACCCTGTCAGTCTTGCCTGGGTAAATGTCAAGGTCACTGGTCTGTGGTTTAGGCCACCTTCCTTATTTCCCTTAAAAATAAAACAAAACAAAACAGTGCTGTCCAGGTCACTGGCATCAGGCAATGAACATTCCCATGCCTTGGTGTTTTTCAAAGATTTCTAACCATGCCAGGGTAATCTTGGTGTGGTGGAACACGCCACAGAATGGGATCCAGAGCCCCCGGGCCCAGGCCCTGCTACTGATAGGGCCTGTGATTTTGTCAGGCAGGCATTTAACGTCACTAAACTGTAGATTCTTCTTCCAACAAATGAGGATAATAGTTGGTCCACCATACGGGAGGAGAAATTGTCAAAATGAGGTAATTGATAAGAATGTGCCTTAAAAGAACAGTACTATACAAAATTAAGGCAGAATTACTGTCATGAAATTGTTCCTAAAATTGATAGCCCTCAACATTAGGTGCTAGGGAAGTAGAGGAGGCTAAGCCTCAGCCTGCTAACAAGAGAGAGAGAGAGAGACAGAAGTGGGGACACTGGCTAAGGCACCAGTGATGTACTTGGAGAGAACAGTGAAACATCCCCCTCCCAGCTGGAGGCTAGCAAGGCTTCAAGGAGGAAGGGGATTGGAGTCCTTGGGGAAGAGGATCTCAGGCAGAGGGAATAGCAAGGGTAAAGGTCTCAGACTGGAAGGCAGATTGTGTGGTGGAGGGGGTGGGGTGAGGTGGGAAAAGCACACGGGAGCCAGATATGCAGGGCCTCGTGGCTGATGAGTGCAGTCCGCAGGGAAGGGTTCTTGAAAGGGAAGTGACAAGGTCAGGCGCATTCTGGGACTTTGGGAAGATGGCAGGCTGTGCGTGGAGCATGAGCTGGAGGAGAGGTGGAGGCAGGGAGGAAGTTACTTCAGTGTCCAGATGAGAGATGGTGAGTGAGGCCTGAGGAGTCATCAGATCTACTTTCTGATGCCCTGGGTTGGGTGGAGGATAAGAGGCAGGCGTGAGGTGACTGGGGGAGCCCCATGGAACAGAGCTGAGGAAACGCTGGTCTGTATTATAATCCGAATGGGTAATATTCTGTTTGCAGTGAGGCCTCTCTGCCTATTCAGAGACCGTGGATACTACCCTGAGTATCACGGTACCAGGAGGGCATTCACAATTCCCTGTGCCCCTGAAAGGAGGACTTTTCATGACACAAATGTCTCAGTTCTCTCCCATCAGGCCACTGATGCAGGGGCAAACCACAGGAAGAACTTGCACCCTGGGGACCATCAGTAGAGTCTGGAGGTTGGGCTCAGAGTAGGATCTAGCTCAAGTTTTGGACTTCCCAGCTGTGGAACCCCAGAAAAGGGATGCAACTTCAGTGTCTCTAATTTAAACATGGGGATAATCATAATAATCAAATATAACACATACTCATATGCACCTGGGGTGATTCTTGCCAAGGCTGGGAGGAGGGAAGCAGATGCTCATTCCATCCCCTCCCACTCTGAGCCTCCCCTGCTCAGGCTGTGGGTGACTCATGGGGCTCCAGAACCCTTCCTGGGTAGGCAGGAGTAGATCTGATGTAACACCAATGAGGAATACATTTGCTCAGATGAAAGTCTCATTATTGAGTTTCCAAGATGACTATGGCTTTAAAGCTAGAGTCACGTGAATGTTGTAGAGGGGGTGTCATGAGGCACAAGGTCCTAGTTTCTTTGCCTGTTAGGGGTTGACCTCTCCAGATAAGGCAAGGGGCTATGACCCAATTCTGAAGAGAATAAACCAGGATTTGCCTGAGCTGGTCCTGAATATTCTGAGATCTGGAAGTGGCCCAGTGTGAACCTAGTACCACAGGGGCTCCCAAGTTCCCTGTGCAGAGCACGCCTGAGCTGCTGCCTGCTGCTGCCACATGCCCCTCCCCACCCCATCCAGGAGCTCTGCTCACAGCTTGAGTGAAGGTGGAGAGGAGCCAGCTGCTCTGAATGGGAGGGTGTGGGAGAAAGAGCAACACCCTGGTCTCCCATTGTGTGATATTGGCCGACTGTGCCCCACAGGCGGGGAAAGAGAGACAGCTGTTTGAAGTGTGGGGGGCAGGGACAATCTTTTGGTAATTTCTGTATGCCTAGCTTGGAGTAGGTGCTCTGCAAATGTGCTGTTGAGCCAGAGTAGCTGAGTAGGGGTTTTGCAGGTAGCAGAGAGGGCTGAAGAGTACACGTCAGAGAACTCAGGGCTGGAGGGACCTAAGAGCCATCCAGACGGAATCCCCTCCCCATTTTGAACACATTCTGGAGCCCCTACAGCAGCCTTCCAGGAGATATTCTGGCTATACTTGAATGCCTTTGGAGGCAGGAAGCTCATTCTTGCCTGGATATTCTTTGATCTCTTAGAATATCTATGACTATGAAAAAATGAATTCTTTCTTAAACAAAGTGAGCACTGATTCTTTTAGGGGCCCTACTGCTCCTCAAACTGCTTGTTTCTTTGGTGCCACATTGCTGAGGGCCTTGAGTGCCAGGCCAGAAGGTTTGGTCTTTATTCTACAGGCAGAGGGAGCCCCTAGAGGCCTTTGAGAAGAAAGCCTGAATAGGCAGAGCTGTACTTGGGAAGATGACTGTTGGCCATCATCTTCCTGGATGATGACTCCAAGTGGGGCTGGAGTCCTAGAGGCAGGTAACCTGCTGTCTGTCTCTCTGCACCTATTCATACCCACTGCATTAATTAACAGACTTGGGGACAGATAATCCAGTGACAACCTTATATCTTCCCAAACAGGTCCAAGGCTAGTGGCCATGAGTCTGGACTGAGAGGAGGTACACATAAAAATTTGTCTCTCAGGGTCATCCCAAGTCAGTGGATCATGGAAGTCAATGCCTCCTGAACCCTGTTGGCCCTCTGGAGTCTGAATTTCTGCAGAACCAGAGATGACAGGAAGATGCAGGAACCTAGGGTGTTGAGGTAAAGGAAGTCTCCAGCTCCTCTCTGGACCTGATGGAGAGACAGTTGGAGGGCTGTAGCAGATGGCCACGGTGAGGATTGGTGCTCAGTGGGAGAGGTAGTCAGCCCTCTACCCTGAGATGAGGGCTTCACTTGCCCTAGGATCCCTTCTGACCTTTGCATTCTTCAAAAAAAGTCAAGGTGATGACAAGACACATCTATTGCATCTCAGCCATCATTGCAGTTGAAAGATGGGCCCGGAGCAGGTGGAATGCTTCAATTATGATGGATGAGGATGGTGACAGCTCTCGGGAGAGCCACAGGAACCTGGCAAGTGTTCACTCAGCTATGACTCCTCTGGTAGCAATCTGACAAGATCAGAGCACTCTATGGAAGTGGAAAGTTTGGGGACCTCGGGGTTTGCTTGGCCCGGGGACTCTGTCTGCTGAAGCCCTCTGCCAGCAGCAGGGGTGGGCAGCTCTCCAAGGAAGGCCAAGGTGAGGGAAGCAGGAACAGTCTGTGGGGAGGAGATCTGCCTTGTGAGGCCTCCTGGCTAGTCCTGAGCCCCATGCCTGTGACTTGTCTGCTTCAGTACCCCCCAGCCATGACCAAGGACACCAACACAGTTACAGCTGCAAACTCACAGGCCAGTTAGGCATCCCCTTTGAGCCAGGCCCTGTGCTGGGCACTGGGAGACAGTGGTGGACAAGAAAGTCACACTTGTTTTGCCTCTTGTCACTTTCTGTGTGGACTGTGTGAAGGGAGGGCCTGGGGCTGGACAGCCCCACCTGCTGTTGGCTGAGCTCTGGGAGCATCATTTCTTTTTGGGCCTGGTGATTAGGGGTTAAGGGAGGTAATCTACGAAGAGTGTCCAGCTTGTCACAAGTGTCCAGTCAGTGCTGGATTTCTTCCCTCACAGATTTGGCTGTCTTTTGGTGCATTTCTTTAGTTATTCAGCAAACTTGGTGGAGCACTTCCTGTGTGTCAGGCCCGGGGCTTGGCCCCCGGGACTAGATGTGGTGGTCCTGTAGATGAGGGGCTCATAGCTTCATCCCCTCGGGGAACGAGGAAGTGGTTGGATCAGGCACTCACTGGGCCTCCCTGCCCCTCGGAGATCGCTGGGGGGAGACATCCGCCTTGTGGAATGATGGCTGGTGTGGCCCTGGCTGCAGTGCTTCTGGACCTCTGTGCCTTTCAGACATCGGTGAGCTCTTTGCCTCAGTGCTGCACAAGCCAGGATTCAGGAGGTTTCTCACTCCAGAGGGTCATCTTTCTGCAACTGGGAAGGAACCCCCAGTGTGGGCAGCTCTGCTCAGAGGCTTCAGTTCCTCCCATGTTCATTAAATAACTGCTGTCTCCATTAGGAGTGGGAGTGAGGACAAGCAGATGAGACTCGGGTAATGCCCTATAGAGTCTCTCGGGCTGGCAGAGTGAGAGTGTGGCATCAGTCTTTGAATGCATGATCTGGCAAGGAGGCCTGCGAGGCTCTGGGTAAACTCTGATGAGGGCGCTGCCTATTCTGGCAGGGAGACCAGGGAAGGCTTCAGAGAAGGGGCATTTTCTTAGGACTCAGAGGAACTCCCCCTGAAAGAGCTAAGGAAGTGTCACATGTGAGTAGGCAAAGCCTCTTGGTTAAGCTCCTTCCACTGGACCTCAGTGTCCCTATCTGCATAGTGATAGGGCTGGCTCAGGGGGTTTGAGGGCTCTCCTGGCCCAGACGGGGTCAGGCCCTCACTGTCCCTCAGAGTCACTGTCCAGGGAGCCAGCCTATATTCTCCTCAGTATCTGTAGTTCTTATCTGGGTCTTCTTCCCTGTGCACCCCAGGTATACCTCCCACCCCGACTGGATATAAGCCACAGTCCTCTCTTGCTTTGTAAGCTGCTCAGCACAGTTATGCCTGCACAGAATCTGAAACCTATATTCATGCATTTTAATCAACTGCTGCAATACCACTGGGCAAGAGGAGATTTTGATGATGATGACAAGAACATTAAAATCACTCACTAGCTGTGTATCTTTGGGAAAGTGACACCTTCGCTGGGCCTTAATTTGCTCCTCAATAAAATGGGGCATGTCCGTCCTGCTTAGTCCCTACCCTGAGATTGTGTAAAGTGCTAAACAGCTGATAGAGAAGACCTGGTCAGGGAGGAGTGGTGGGGAGGGATGGAACTAGAGGCCAAAGTGCCAGAGGGGCTCCTGGTTGGCTGGAGGCAGCTGTGACAGCAAGGGACACCTTGTGAGTGCAGGTGGGGGGTGGTTGGCAGCATTTCCTTCCCTGGTCCATGTGGTCAGATGTGAGTGAGGCCAGTTTCCATCTCAGGCCACCTCTCAGGAGAACCGCTTATTCCGCGCATGAAGCTTCCAGCAGGCAAAGGGAGCTCAGCAGGGAGAGGTACTGCTCACTGCAGATCAGATGCCCCCTGAGCTCTGAGGAGCCTGCAGCATCAAGCCCACAAACTCACTTGGGCTTTTACCCTCTTCTCTTCTTGCCTGAGCTCTGCCTTAGCTATTCCTGCAGAGCAAACAGAACAGACCCAGTGCAGATACTGCCGACCAAGCCTGCAGCCTGAGAGGGCTCTGGTCACTTTCCCCCAACTCCCACCCTGCTCTGCCATGTCTTCTAGTCTGTGAGCCAAACTGCCTCAAATTCTTCTGAGACTTAAGCAGGTTTTGCACCATCTCTCTCAGCTTGCCAAGGAGCATGGGCTTTGGGGTCCAGCTGACCTAGATCTGATCTCTGGCTCTGCCACTTTCTAACTGGGTGACATTCGGCAAATCATTTGTTCTTTTTGGGTCTCAGTTTCCTCACCTGCAAAGTAGGGGTTGTAGTAGTGCCTATTTCATGGGCTGGTTGTAAAGAATAATGAGATAATGTATGGATTTAAAGAATCTTTATGGTGTTCCTGCCTAGTCCAGCATCCCCCTTTCCTGAGACATGCTCCCTGCTGTTCTCAGGGCTGCAGGTCACAGGACTGCCCCTCTCTGGCTAGAGCATGTGACGAAGGGGAGCTAATTAGAGTCTGTCCTTGGGATTTTATATTCCAGCTGGGGAAAAAGGGCCTCTTCTATCTGTGTTGTAAAGATAGAAGAGGTAAGCTTGAAGTTGCCTGCACACATGGTTCTGGCCTTATAGGGACAGCTGATTTATCAGAAGAAAATCAACCTGGGGAGAAGCAGAGCAGTGGAGAGAGAGGGCCCTGGTTGAACTTGAATCCCTGGCTCCGATAGGCTCATCCCTGCACCGTCCCCGTCCTTCCTGGGTCTCGCTGCGTGAGGGAGGGCTTGTAGCATTTCCCTTTGGGATTAAGTTGGTAGGAGTTGGGTTTCTGTCATTTGCAACCAAAGGATGCCAACTTATATAAACATACTTAGCACAACACCTGGATTACAGAAGGGCTCAATAAGTGGTAGCTGTCAGAATTAAGTCAAGTCAGGCTCTGTGTGGCTTGAATTTCTGCCACCATTTTCCTTGGAACACCTTATCATGGGGACTTGTGTATCCTCCCTACCACCCAGCCCAGACTGTAAGGCTGTCCGCAGGAGGCCCGACGCTCACCTGCAATGAAGGCAGCACCGCCAGCCCGGGGAAAGCAGCACCATGGAGAGAGGCAGCCCAGGGGCAAACACAGGCTGCTGACATCCTTCCCCCTGTCAGGGCCTGATAATGAACAAGTAATTTATGTCCAGGAGTCAGTGGAGCCTGTCGCAGGCTGGGGCTGAAATGTTAACTGCGAGGGATTCCTATGAAGGTCATTGCCTTGCTCTTGTCACTGTTAAGGTTGTCTGTAAATGGCATCCCCCTGTTCTGGCTTCTCTGGGAAGGAAAGGTGCACCTCTGAGCAGCTGGGTTGGGAGAAGCCCTGGGCTTCTTCTGAGCCATGCCCTTGCAGAGGCTCTGGACTGTTTGTAAAGCCTGACCTTAGGTTCCACAGATGAAACAGGGAGATCCAGGGTGGACAGGCACTTGAATGGCTGTGTGGGATCTGTGAATGGGGAGGGTGTGAATCTATCTTCCCTTTTTGGGGACAAAAAAAAATGGCTTCAAAGACCTTGTGTGTGAATTAATTCGAACCAAATGCCAGACATGACAGGAGTAGTGTTCTGCGGACAAAGTAACAGAGTATCTCTTTTAAGAGCATGAAAAGAGGAGAACAGATAAAAGAAGGTGCTTGACTAGTGAGTAGGTGAACCACTCAACCCCTTTCTATGGGCCTTAGTTTCCCTCCCTGTTAGTGGGCTAGAGAGTCCTTGCCATTCAGGAATGCACACAGAGCATGTTTTAACAGTCCTGTTAAATGAGGAATGAGGAAACTGAAGCTCAGAGGTAGTCATGCGTCCTCTGTATTTCAGAGTTGGGCCTTTGGATAAAGAACCCAGTGCTTCATCCATTGCCCAACCTTGCCTGCTGTGCACAGGGACAAGCAATCTGTGGGGTCCTCCCCAGCAGAGGCCCAGAGGCCCTTCTCTGTGCCTCATCACTGCAGAGCGAGGGTTCCTCAGGGACTTGGCAGGCTGACTTCTATTGGAAGGGGAGAAACACGCCTCAAGAAACGGTCTGTCTTCCACGAAGGTTTGGCTGTTCATGTGTGCACTGCCTCAGCTCAGCTGGCCGGGTTCCATGGAGTGTCTGCATGTGGATTGTCTTCCCATTCCTGCAATTGCTCAAGCCTAGACACCGCCCTGGATAGCTCACTCCTGGGAGTTGGCCTTGGAGGTGACCACACCCTCAGGGGGCTGGAATTGGACAGTCAGGCTGGTCTGTCCTGACATCATACCTTGGAGGATTCCAGGAATGCCATCAAGGGATCCTCGTCATTCAGAAAAAGCCACTGAAGAACATCAAAACAGGAAGGAATCCTGCCATCACTGGGTGTTGCTAACCACAGTCACCCTAAGGCTAGGTCTTCCAGTCTGAGGTGTGTATGCGCACTCCAGGGAATGAATTTCATGGCTCAAGGTCAGTGCACCCAGATGTAACTTTATTTTTTCTGTAAGCAGAGTTTTCTTCTATCCTGCTTTGCCTGATACAGAAAAATAAATGTAGTGATTTCCCATTGAAGTCATTTTTATTTAGGACTTCGGGTTTTAGAGCTCTGCCACATTCAGGATCGCTCCCTCCTCCATCAGGGTTTTCTCTCTGTCCCATCCTCTGGGGACCTAAGTGGTGGAGAGGCACTGTTACTCTGTCCGGATCTAGCTGGTCCACATGCCCCATGTCCCTTCTGGCCCAGGTGGGCGGGCCTCTTTGGGCTGGACACCCACCTAGTGGGGCTATATCTACCCCTAAAGGTTATCCTGGCCATGAAACCCTGACTGCCTTATGACCTCCTCTTCCAGCCCACATCAGTGCCCCATCCAGGAGCCTCAAGAACTCTCGGAATGTCTGCCGTGCAGCAGGCTGCAGAAAAGGTGGGGGGTCAGGCAGTGCTGGCCCTCCCACATCTAGATGCCCTGAATCTCCCATGCTGCTCACAAGCAGCTGCTGCCTCAGCAGCATGGTGTGTAGGCACAAAGGCTTCTGCTCTGGGATCTCCACACTTATCTGGGGGCTTCCAGCATCCTCTCACCTCCCATGATTTGGCCCAAAGTGGGTAGGTGGAAGGGTTCAGGGCTCTCCCACACCAACGACTGATCTACAGCCTCACCTGCAAATCCCCTCTCCCTGCTCCAGGCCAGGGTGTTTTTTATCTAGTCTTGTGGGTAGAGGGGGTAACTGTGGGTCACGCCCACCTCCTAACTTGTCTATCCTACACCTGGGTCATGCTCCCAAAGTAAAACCTGAGAACTTGGAACTTTTATTTTTTTGGTCCTATTCTGACAACTACCCTTTGTGGTACCGATGGGAGTGGAGAGAGGCAGGCCACAGCCTCATGGGGGTGATAGTCATGAGGTGAAAGGGTGGCAGGGGAGACAATAAGTACAAACCAATTAATATCTCAAATGTATGTCCTATTACAGGGATTTAGAGAGTAGAGCAGTGCCATATACACTGTCTTACTGACTTCTTTTATAAATCATGAATATTTGCCACTGTCATTTTATATTCTCTTATAATATAATTTTTAATGGCTGCGCTGCATTCCACCATATACCAGTTTACTCATCAAACCCAACTGGTTCCTTGTTGCTGGATGTTCAGGTTGTTTTCACTTTTTTTTTTTCCTCTCAGAAAAAAAATGCTGGGATGAGTTTCCTTGGATGTAATCTTTGTGCAGATCTCCATTTCCTCAGAATACCTAAGATGTTTATCTTAACACACGTGTGAGGACAGTCCCACTGCAGCCCAAGGCGAGCTCTTGCACATATTTCCACAGACACACTCAGAGCCACACACAGTCTTGAGACTGCGTCTAGCAAGAGCTTGGCACAGAGCAGCCACTGCAGTGAAAGTGCCCACTGTCCTAAGGGAGTGACAGACCCTAGGATGTGGAGGGCGGAGGAGAGAAGAATCAATTGGCTGGGAAGCATGGCATGTTTTGGAGAAGTGGGCCTACGAACTTGGCATGGTAGGAGCAGGAAAGTAGAAAATAAATAGAGGAACAGATAATCCAGGCAGACACAATGGTGTGGGCAAAGGTCTGGAGGTGGGAAAATGAGTGTGTGTTTAGGGAAAAGCAAGGAGTCTTGTTGTGGAAGGGGAGGGTGGGTGCAGATGTCAGAAAAAGACCCGTTGGAATGGGACCAGGGAGAGAGATGCCCCACTGCCTCCAGTTCCCGCCTGCCTGTGAAAACCTTCCGGTGGGGCATGACCCACCACAGCAGGAGGATGGGTGAGTGGAATTCTCTGATAAAATACAGGAGGCCCTGTTAAACTTGAATTTCTAATAAAAATGAATATAATATGTAGTATAAGTATGTCCCAAATAAGCATGGGATATACTTATATTAAAACAATATTTGTTATGTGTAATCCATACTTGGCCGGGCATCCTGTGTTTTTCTTCGCTAAATCTGGCAATCCTATATGTAAAGAATGCAGTAATGCCAGAGTGTCGGAGGCATCATTACCATTTTTTGGGCCATTGCTTCATGAGCAAAGACAGATCAGAGTGTGTGAATCCCCATTGCACCTGAACGCAGATAAACATGACTAACGGTAATGGCTCCAGAGGAGCCACCGGGAGCATTTCCGGGAGCAGGTGAGTGATGGGCATGCTGGAAAAGAGCATCTGGGAGCTGGAGCTCAGGCCTCACCTGCCGTCCGTGGAGTGTGAGGTGCACAAGAGGGTCTCTGCTGAAGAAGTGAGGCTCAGGTCTGCAGAAACAAGGCTGCATGCGATATTTGGGTTCCCAGGTTACCCCATCTAAGGTCCATTTTGCTAATAAGGGTCAAAGTTTTAGCAATACTATGAGAGTTTAGTGTGGGGGCTGGTGTGGAGCCCAGCTTCTACGTGAAACCATATTTCTGTGGTGATGGAACCTCTGTGGTTCTTGATTGGAAGGAAAGATGGAGGCATCAGAAACAGACCTCCTGCACTACAACCCCGGCTGCCATAGTCTCTGGGCCACGGTGGGTGAGTGGAGTGATAAAGAAAGCGAGCTCCCCTCTCCTCCTCTCTCTAGCTGCCAGACCCTCAGGGGGAGAAATACCATTTACCACTTACCAACTGTGAGCTAAATGCTTTGGGTACCTTATCTTGGGTGATTTTACAATACTTGTTTATGTTATCCCATTTTATAGAGATGAAAACTGAGACTCAGAGAGGTGAAATTTTGATCACACAGTTCAAAAACAGCAAAGCCGAGACTTGACCTACATTTATGTAGCTCCAAAACCTTGGTTCTTTTTCCTGGACCACAGTAGAAGTAACTCCCAGACGCTCCCACCATGGGCTCCAGGATGATTCTGAGATCCCATATTCCTGCTCCTCTGAGCTGCCTGCAGTTCCCGATCAAGACAGCATGGACTGGCCAGTCATTCAGCCACCACACACCTGCCCTGTGGGAGCCAAAGCTGGTAGCCATGGTCATGTCCCCAGGAGGGGCTCTGTGTTGCTGCTATGTTTCCCCAAAGCCCTCCCACACCCTCTTCACCCCAGAACTACCTAGTCTCTAGGCTCTTTGAGCCTTGATTTGCACCTATTTATGAACCTCCTGGGATTATTGGTGACCCCAGGTGGAGAGCCCCTGGGGTGGGGCTTGGGGCAAGAACTGAGTCAGTTCTGCCTTCTTCTCTGGTGTTCAAATGCATCTGTGGGAGGGAGAGAGGGGAAAGCGCCACAAGCTTTACCGAGATGCAGAAGGCCTGGCAAGACGAGCTGGTGACAAGATGTCCACTCGCCTAAATGCTGATCAGTCTAGATGGAGCCCATCTGCCTGGATTGTTTAATATCCGATGCCTCAAGAGAGTGATGGTGGATTACTTAAGGTAACACTAGCTGCCATAACAAACAAACCTTCACATTATATAATGCCTCAAACACAACAGATATCTATGTCTTTCTCCTCTAAAGTACTAGACACGTGTTCTGAGAAGTATAGGGTTGCCAGATAAAATGTAAGACACCTAATTAAATTGGAATTTCAGCTAATTTTTTAGTATAAGGCATCCCAAATGATAACAATCTGCCCAGGGGGTCCCGAGGACCCAGAGCTGATCCATAAAGGTGACTGGGGTTGCCTCAACCCCCAGTTTGTCTCCAACATGTCATACTAAAAAATTTTTCATTTCATTGCTTATTCGAAAGTCTCATTTAACTGGGTGCTCTGTTTTGTTTTTGCCAATTCTGGCAGCTCTTGATAGGTGGGTGGTCCTCCTTCCATGCTAGTTCAGGGACCCAGGCTCTATCAACGTCTGGACCTGCCACCTTCACCCTGTGTTTTCCAGGATCATGATGCTCGTTTGCATCAAAGTGAAAAGAAATAAGCATGGAGGGTTGTGTGGGGAGGTTCTGATGGGCCAGAGCTGTTAGAGCACATGGCTCTGCCCTTATTCCATTGGCCAGAACCGAGGGCATGGCCACGCCCACTTGCAAGAAAGGCTGGGAAATGTGGTCTAGCTCAGAGTTTAGAAGTGAGAAGAGGTTTCATGAACAGCTGGGCAAGACCCTACAATTAAAAAAAAAAAGGCTTTTAAAAACAGGCATGATGCCCTACCTAGGGTCATCCTTCTATAACTACAGTTTTATTTTAGCAAACACACACTCCAGGAGGGAACAAGCCTATATCTGCGTTTGTTAATGATGGTCCTTCCCTCTGTTTCCCTTGCAGAAAAGAAACAAACAAAACATTCATTTCTTCTATATTGAGAATAGCTTTTTTCTAGACAAAGTCCTGGTAATAGATTGTTAAATTTTATGTTCTTAAATAAGCAGCAAGAAGCAGTCATAACTTCAGAATCCTGGCATCCAACAGACCGGGATGTATCCTGGTAGAGCCTGGTACCGCCAGCTCTGTGGGACCTTGAACAAGTAACTTAATCCCTCTGAGTTAGTTTCATTACCTGTGAAATGGGGCTGATGACATTGACCTAATTGGTTTCTGTGGGGTCATGGCCTGGTCCAACACTTGGCATGTAAATGGAGCTCAGCAAACATGAGTGCCCTCCCTGTTTCTGTCCCCTCCACATTCCTGTACCAGGCCCCTGACTTGATCCTGAGCCAGGCCTGTCTAGACACTGACTGGGGGTCCTCCAGGAATCCCCCTGCAGCACTGGGGAGAGAGGCCAACAAAATCAGCTTGGCCACAAGCCTGGGGTCATCAGCAGGGAGGAGTGTCTGTCTGATAACTTTCCTCCTGGTCAAGTCCATCATGGACTCATGCCTGGAGCCTGTGAGAAGGGAGCTGCAGCAGGCAAACATGGAGCGGTCTGTTCCAATAAAACGTCTGCAAATCGCTGGAACACAAGCCTTCTTGCAACACCAATGTGGGAGAACCACAGGGACACAGACAGGCTGCAGACCGCCTGGGATTCCAGCACAACCATGTGGAAATGGCACTGCCCAGTGGAAGGTGGCTGAAACGTGGTCTCGGGACAGTGGCAGGGGGTTCTCCTGTGACTTGGCAGAGCTGAAGGAGGAGACAAAGCAGGAGCTGATAAGACTTGTGGTAAAAATACAGGAGTTTTCCAGAAGTAATTAAGCAGGTGGTGGAAGCAGCTAGAAATTTGTATTATCAGGTGGAGGGAGCACAGTGAATCAGTGAAACATTGGTTATCAGTAATGATGTGACTCTATTTTAAGCCCAGAGTTGGTGTGACTGGGATATCCCAGGTTATATCATTTTCTTCATAGAGTACCTCCCCTGAAAATGTAGTATGGATACATAAAATGGAATATCATTCAGCTATTAAAAGGAAGGAAATCTTGCCATATTGACAGCATGGGTGGACCTTGAGGCCATTACGCTAAGTGAAATAGGTCAGACAGAGAATCAGTAAAGTCTCTCCTGTTACAAAATAAATAAGTCAAGAGGGTGTAACGTACAGCATGATGACAATAGTTAAAAATACTGTATTGTATTTCAAAAGTTGCTAAGAGAGTAGATCTTAAATGTTCTCATCATAAGAAAAACATTTGTAACTATGGGAGGTGATGGTTATTAGCAAGACTTACTGTGTGATCATTTCACAACATGGACATATACTGAATCACAATGTTGTACACCTGAAACTGTTATATGTCAATTATACCTCAATTTTAAAAATACGTAAGTATTTTAAAGAAAAAAAAGGAATAGCTCCCTCTACTAAGTTTGGTTGCTTTTTGCACGGGTGTGTCCCGTCCCCCCCACTCCCACCCCTTGACTGAACTGATTTGCTTTCCCCTTAGGGGTCTGTGCCCTGCAGTAGAAAATGGTTTGCCATCTTTGATTCAGACGCAACCTCTCTGTTCTTTCCCTGCCTGCTTCTCACACCCCTCTGATCATTGAAAGGTTGTCTTCTGGTCTCTGAATCATTAATTTTGGTAGCTCTTGCCTGGCAGAGCATTTTTTTCTCTGAAAAACTCTGATTATAAATAGTTCAGTAATACATGTGTTCCTGAGTTTAAGACTCTGGCTTATGTAATTGGAAATCTGGGTGTGAAGCAAGTTAAAGTTGATGCCATAAAGACAGTAAAATAATCACTTTGCTTCGTTTAATAGATTCAAGGGCATAGGGATAGCTTTGCAGCCAGGGTGAGTCCTCAAGAGTGGCACTTGCTGTCATGGTGATCTTGGCAGACACTGTGGGCAAGGGCCCCAGAAATCAGCATGGGCTTCAAAGGATGGAGCCTCCCCAGGGTGCTCTACAAAGCTCACTGATGCCCTGCTTATAAAGGTGTCAGGTGTCTGTCACCCTCTGCTCATCCCTCCCTCTGCCAGGGGCCTCTTGTCCCTGGGTTCTGGTGTAGTGTGTACGTCCTAACACATGCACAAGCCTGGTCCAGCTCACCCAGCTGACCCTGGGTGCAGCTCTCTATTGGAATAATCCCTCTGCAGCCCACAAAGGATTTTTACATCCTCTGCCTTGCTGCAGCCTCACAGCGCTGTGTGCTGCACACTCATTCTTTCCTCTCTGCTTGTCCTAAGGGAAAAGGGAGGCCCAGCTGGGTGCTGGGGAAATAGTCCATTTCACATGTATTTTACTCAAAGTCACACAGCTAGTTGGTGAAGCTGGGTCTTGCATGCCCATATGGGTGACTTCTCAGCTTATGCTCTCTTGGCTCTGCCTCACTGGCTCCCCGAGGGACCATGGGCACAAGGGTGTGGGTGTCCACCCGGTGGGGGGGTGCTGCTCCAGGGGCAAGGGCCAGTGAGGAGCTGGGAGAGCTAACATGATTTGTGCATTTGTAATGTGCCAGACACTATTCTAAGCCACTTGCACACATTACCTCATTTATTTTTCAGCTTGCCTTTTGAGGTAGCCGCTGTTTATTGTCCCCATTTTATAAAGAAACTTAGGCACAGAGAGGGAAGGAAGCTCTTGCAAGGTCACACAGCTAGTAAGTGGAACAGATGGATTTGAACCTGTGCTCTTACACATTGTACCCTATGGAAGCCTATGAGCAGCTTTGAGTCAGAGTTGTTCTCTTAGTTGACTTAGTGTCTCAGCATCAAGCCCAGGGCCTGACACCGAGAAGGGGCTTGCAGGATGTTTGCTGAAGCACTGGAAAGCTCATCCAGGTAGGGCCTTCCTGCTTCCAGACTGGCCAGCTCCTCACTGTCTTCATTCATTTATTCCTATCACAAGTATTTCCTGATCTGGGTCAGGCCCTGTCCTAGCACTGGGGATACAGTGGTAGATCCGCCAGTCTCTGCTTCTGTAGAGGCAGGTGGCACGTGGTGGCACAGCTCATAATAAAGCAGTGTGGTTAGTGCCGTGATGGAAGCACCCTGAGTACTGGAGGAAGGCATCTGAACCCACCTAGAACAGAGTGACCAGGCTAGAGGACAGTGAGGAGAGAACAGGCATATCTGATGGAGGAAAAGCCTGGAAGAAGAAGAGCAAGACTTTTAGTTGCGGTGGCTTAAATTTCCTCTTCACAGCGATTGGTAACTAAAGGGAGTTTGAGGTCAGGCGACATTCAGAACCTTGAGCTGAGGGGCAGTGCATCAGAGGAGGCACAGGTTAGCCCTAAGCATCTCCAGAAGAATATGAGTTGCCATGTAGTGTTGGGCAAGCAACTCTCAGGACTTAGGTCAGGAGTAGAGAGAAAGGACATGGACTGTGTCATGAGCCACACAGGCCTTCTTCCCTGGTGCCCCCACACCCCATCCCTGTACATTATCTATATCCTGTCTTAGGCCAGTTTTCCTTCCTATTAGAATCCTGTCAGCCAATTTTTCTGGCTGGATTCCTCTCCAGTATGGGGTGGCTGTGAAACAGAATTCAGGTTCCTCTATTCCCTTGCTGTAAGCCCTCAACCTTTTGCTTTGATGTTCTGGTTTCTTAGAAGTATTTGCCTACCAGAAATCTGGCTCCTGCACCCATAGTTAGGACAGGATCCAAACAGTCCACAAGTGAAAAACATCCTATCCAGCTGGCCCACCCCTGGCTGGCCAGGAGGCTGAGTTGACAATCCTTTGGATTGTGGAGAGCGCAAGAGCAGGTACTGGTCAGTGTCCACTCATCACTGCATTCCCAGCACCTTGTCTGGGGTAGATCCTTAATAAATACTCATCATATGGATCATGCTTTTACCATTTTTTCTCGACTCTAAGGTACTATCAATTGTAAGAAACACTGTCAACTTTTGTATTCTCAGGAAATACAAAAGGTAAACATGACATTATATGCACAACTATTGTAAGATGCATCCTGATAATAAGAATGCGGAAATGTGAAAAAACAATACATGTATTTCAGAATCATGAACTTATGTGATAATCATCCATCCTTCCATGAACCACGCAGTTTGCAAGGTGGCTCATGTGGCCAGTTCAGCTGTCAAGGGCCCGTGGTTTCTCATTCTCTTGCCAGCGCTTGCTTTTATGTAGATACATCCCTAGGCCTGTGGATTTCTCAAGCCCAGTTTTCCTTTCCTCCAGAAAGTAGCCACAGCCACAAGTCAGCAGTTGTGCTTGGATGGGCTCCCTATGCCATCTCTCCATGACTTTGTAAATGATCAGCTCCACAACATATTTTCTTTGGAGTTATAGGAATAGTGGAAGTGACATAAAACTGTGCCACCAGATTCAAATGAAAGGACAAATGTAGTTGGCCAAAATGAACAATTATAGGAAACAAAGGGAAAATAACGATTAAAGATCTTTCATTACAGCCGGCTAATTATCATGAGTTCTGGACTTAACTGTTCAGGCATAGAATTAAAAACCTTAATTATATTGTCACCTTTGTCTCTCAGCTCCCATTGCCACAAATGAATCCATTTACTGTAAGTGCCGCTGATGAGCAGAAATTGATGGCAGTCCCAGTGAGGTGGGAGAGGGGGCCCAGGAGTGGGGTGGGGGGTGTGGGGGCGAGTGGACCAGACAGCACTACCCGGCCTGCACAGCTGGGCGGCATCTGCATTCCAGGACATTATAAATTAGAAACACTTTTAATGAGACAAATACAGGTTTGATGGATTTTATGATTTCTTCTCCCCTTCAAACCGCTAACAATGCTCCTCCTCTTTCTTCCTTTCCGTTAGAGCTGGCCTCTTGTTAAGTGAATGCTTTAATGGTCTTTGGAGACAGGCTGACTGTGGAAGGACAAGGGGGGACTTCCCTTGCGAGGACACTGGGAAGCTCTTCCCTCTAAAGGAAGACAATTCCCAGCTGTTGTTCCAAATGGGAGCCTTTTAGGGCCCAGAGCAATGAGTAGAAACCTGAGATTACTTTGAGAGTGAGGGAAATTGGAAAAGAAAGCTGCAGGATGGCTGCGGAGATAAAAATCCTCAAAATTAGCCAATTGCTCAGTGAAAGGGGCCAGCTAATTCCCTGAGAGAAACCAGGCCTGGCTACAGGGGTGGCCAGGTGGCCAGTTCCTTGATCTCAGGGTGGGGTGGGGTGCATCTGGAAGTGAGGAGCTCTATGGACAAAATCTCAGGAGCAACGCTATCTGGGCTTTAATCCAGGTTCCATCTCTTTCTGCATGACCCTGGGCAAGTTACCGAACCTCAGTGATAGCCTCATCTGAATGGTAGAGCTGTTGATAGTACCTGCGCCGTAAGGCTGTTATGAGGATTAAAAGAGTTAGTAGGCTGAAAACGCAGAACAGTGCCTGGCATATTATAAGAAGTACGTAAGTGTCAACTATAAAACACAGTCCTGAATTCAAATATTGTGTCCCACTTAATGGCAGTGTGACCTCAGGCACATTACTTAACCTCTCTGAGCTTTGATTTCTTCTATAAAATGGGAGGGACCACCACATGCACTTCAGAGTTCACAGTGGGGAGTCCATGAGGAAATGGGAGGGGACAGCTGCTGCATATGGTGGCTGTGCCAGCTCCAGCTCTGCTATGAGCCAGCTTGGATTTCAGTACTGTGTGGAGAAAAGGCAGGTTCACAGTCACGGAGAAGCTCAGACTAAACTGAAAGCCATCTGCTAACACACTTGGTGGCTGTGGGAGCCTTGGGCAGGGCGGAGATTCTGGAGGCAGGCACTGGGCGCACAGTAGGTGTGCAGGCCGTGGCACCTACCCAGGTCCTGATTGCAAATGCCACCAGGTCTCTGGCACTGCTGTGTATTGGGAGGGGGTGCAGGCCTGCCCGGGTGTCTGCACTCCTATCTCCCATCTTTGGGAGAGTTGGGAGCCTGTGTTGCCATGGTGATGTGGAGGAGTTAATGGGATGGAACTCCTCACAGGGTGGCTGTGGGATGGCGGCAGCAGCTGCAGCCTCAGGATGCCCAAAACAAAAGGGTGACCACCTTGGCTGCACAGGGTAACAGCCAAACCTGGCTCAAAGGGATTTCAGGCTCCGCTGCCCAGAGAATAGGAAGGAGACTTGCTGCTGAGGACCTGTCCTCCGTCTCTGGCCATCCCCCTCTGCCTCCATCTCTCAGGACAAAGGCAAGGGCAGGGAGATGTTGGGGACACACCAAACAGGCTGGGCAGAGGGAGAAGGAGGGACCAATCAGGGACAGGAAACAAGGGGCAAGAGGGCAAAATGCCCCCCTACCCCCTTTTCCTCAAGTGAAGGCTCAGGCAATTGGGTTTTACAGGTGACCAGGGGTTCTTCTATCCCTTATCACATCTGTTTCTCCACAACCCCAGAGGTAGCTGCAGCAAGGCTTAGTATCCCCATTTCAGCGATGGGCAAGCCCGAGACTCAGTGAGGTGGTGATGAGCATTCCAATCGTCAGTGACAGTGGGATCAGGTCCTGTATCTTTTTTCCTTAAAACCATGAGAACTGGCAGGACTGTGGGGTTGGGGGAGCAGGCTGAGCCTCATGTTTCCCTCACCCAGGCCTTTCTGTCTTTGTGGCCCTGGCTGGCTGTGCAGAAGCCCAGGACCCTTCTGCAGCCTCAGTCAGGTCCCTGCTGCCCAGGTGGAAGCAGCAGCTTGCAGCTGCTCCCTCATCAGTCCCGCTCCAGCCCTGGAAGGGCGAGTGCTGGAGAGGAGCGGGCCTGGCCTGCGGGAGAGAGCTGGTTCTCAGCCTTCCTTCTGGCCGCTGGCTGGAGGCAGAGGTCTCCATCTCTGGCCTCTGACTCAGGGCAGTGCAGACACTGCACTTATTCATGTGAGCCCCATTCTTGAGGGCAGTTAAGTTGGCTGGAGTCTGCCTGTATGAATCGGGACTCATTTGGTTGCAGACAATACAAGTAACTTCAGCTGTTTAAGAAGAAAGGGCTTTAATGGGGACTAAGTGCTTACAGTATCACTTGAAGAGCGGGAGCAGTAAACACTGGCTGGGCCTCCAGAAATGACTGTCAGAAAAGTGCTTCAGAACTGGCCTGCTGCATCTGCCACCATCAGGAGATTGGGGGAATTTTGGGGCAGCACCCGCTAGATCCACAGCTATCATGATGCCTGGACTCTGCTTCTTGACATACGGGGACTCCTGCCAACACTGCTGCACCAGCTGAAGGAGCAGGAGTGACAGAAATGTGACTCCTGCCTCATCTCCTCCTGCCACATGCACGTGCCCAAGTGCACCTGATTGCTGAACCTCTGTCGCATCTGGACCTCAGCTGCAAAAGTATCCAGGAAATGTAGCTTTGGGCCTCTTGGCTCTACGGCCCAGGGAGGCCACCAGGGAGGGGGGTGGGAAGGATGTTGGGCACCCAGACCCTGTGTCCACCGAGCAGCCATGAGACTGCGCTAAGGCCAGGAGTCCAGGTCCAAACTGGACAGGAGGCTTGCTTATGCGGAGAGAACTTGCCCTTCCCCAAAGCTCCCGCAGTGACCCTGCTTTAAGAAAAGGAGCACTGTACTCAGCATCCAGCATCCCGAGATTTCAGGCTCTGTTGGCAACTCTCAGGTGACCTTGCACAGCTCACCCCCACACACACGTACACATGCAACTTCCAGTGGGGCGTCTGTGAAGGACTGATGGGGAAGAAACTTCACAGCTTAATCTCAGCCTGAGTCCATGTGTTGTAACCATTAAGATCTTGGTCTCTGGGGTCAGGCCCCTTGCCATTCAGGCCACCTTTCTTTGAGCCTGCCTCATTCCGCCGCCATCTGCTGAAGCCAGGGACCAGGCACAGTTAAAAACCCAGGTGTGAATCCCCAGGTGTCCCAAGAGCTTTCAGCCAAGCGTGTGCTCTTCCTACTACACTAGAGCTTCATCCAAGCTGGAGTGGGTTACCACCTTCAGGGCTGTGGTTCCCCAGAGCCCCCTCCTAACCCAGGATGCTCAGAGGTAAAGTGAGGAATGTGCCCCGTTAGGGGCCACGGGCAAAGCCCTCTCCTGCTACGAGCGACCCCGATGGCTACCAACCCCTGTTAGCCTCAGTGCTCTCACCAGTACAGTCACCTTCCTAACAGGGTCACCTCAAGGGCTGGGATGAGGATTAGGAGGGGCGCAGCGCACTAACAGCACCCGCGGGCCCGGTGAGCGCCCGCTGCGTCCTTACTGACCGGCGAGTGGCCACTCCTCTGCCTCTCCCTGGGAAGGCCGCTGAATGGCTGCCCAAACCCGCTGAAATGACCATATGTTAGCCATTCCGAGCAGGATGAAGAGCTGACCCTGGGGTCTGCGGGAAGGAGCAGGGGAGTGAGCAAGCTGGGCCAGAGCTTCTCAGCCTGGGCTGCGTGGAGGAAGCCTCACGCCAGCTCCAGAGGTGGGATGTAATTGTTTTACTTATTATCATTGCCTCTAACTCTGATTTTTAAAGAAGCCACTCAGAGTTTCCATTAGGGACTGGTGGGTTCAAGGTGTGTGTGGCAGGTACCTGGAGTTCTGTTTATTTCCTTGGCCCTGGGACAGGCGCTGTTATCCTCAGAGATTTTGAGACACACTGGACCCGGTGTTCGAGGCAATCTGATTGGTTAGGACAGAATAACAATAGCCCTTACACCTTTCCAGGGTCTCTTCTCTAAACCTTGCAGGATAGGAATTAAGACTCCCTTTCTGTGGGTAAGGAAATTGAGGCCTATGAAGTTTGGTGACCCTGATGCACGTGCCTGGAAGGGCAGTGAGGAGGCAGAAGAGGGTGACTTTCGTGGTCTTTCTTTGTGAAAATCCTCAGGAGGAATTACTGGCAATAGAGAATCTTTCCCTAGGAGCCAGGGGTGTGGACTGTTTGGTGGGAGCCTGCCTTGCTCTGACCCCTGCCAGCCCTTATCTCCCACTGCAGGAGATGTGGAAGGGGCCCCACCATTCTTTGAAGCAGCCTTCAGCTTGTCCAGGCCCAGGTAGACCGGTCCGACACGGACAGGAAAGCATTCCCACTTGGAACTGAGCGCATATCCTTCCCGGCCACTCATCTGTGTGATGGCATCTTGAACCCAGTGTGCCTGGAGAGCAGGTTGTCCCACAGGCCTGGTCCTAAGATTAGCTGCCCATCCCTGCCAGTGAGGATTTCACCTCTCTCCTCACCACTGGGGCACATTCATCACACTGAGTGTTTCAAACATTGAAAGAGATGGCATTATAGATGGCACCAGGAGAAAAATGGAGAGCTAGCTCCGAATAAATGAATCTATCTATTCCCAGACCCAGGTTGGACAACGCCTGCTGGAGGAAGTCATTTATCTCTTTGAGAGATGATTTTAGAAATACAGTCATGGATATGTCAGTTTTGTGCTTTCCAACCTCAGGGTGGACTAGGAGGAGCTGAAGCGTCTTCTGCCCCTGGAAGACAGCAGGGGGCTCCACGGTGACCAGCTGCTCAGCCTGACAGGGGGGTCCGGGCGCTGGGTGCTAATTACCACATCCTCTTCGGAATTGGAGTCTCTGTTGTTCCTCTTCACTTCCTTTTGATTATCTCAGGGCAGTTTTGAGAGAGCTGGGGACGAATCTAAGTAGAGCTGGTGCACACATTATTACAGCCTCTCTCTGGGCTTAAATGGCTCTCTTGAAAATAGGCCTTTTTATTTATCTTCTCTTCTCCTCTCCCTAAATTGTAGCCCAGCCCTAAAGGAGTGGATTGATTGCATATTTCCTTTTTCTTGGAATGAGCCTGTTTATCACTTCCGTAGGTCTGGAAGTAGGAGAGGAGGTGGGGGTGCTGGGGACACGATCCTCCCACCAACCCCTCCTGCCCATGCAGACCTAAGGCAGCTCTGCCTCTGACTCCGGTGTTTAAAAGGGCCACTTATGGTTTCCGTAGGGACAGGTGGGTACAGGTGTGTGTGAGTACCTGGAGTTTTTATTTCCTTATGATTGGATTGACCTGGGCCCCAGGACAAGAGCTTTTACCGGTCAGTTTAGATGAGGGAAGCTGCACCCATTTGCCTGGCCACAGACTGCAGGTGGACCCAGAACAAGTAAATCCTGGGCCCGGAGAGGATGGGTTGCCCACCCACACTGTTGTCAGTTGGGGACATAGGAATTTCCTCTCAGGACAATGATCTTCACCTTGACTGCTGATCTGGGAGTTGATGGCAAAACTGGGACCAGAGGTTGGGTCACTGACACTTTCTGCAACCTCTTTCTAGCTTCTCCTTGATCTGGACTTTGTCAATCTTTTAACTCTTTGACCACTTTGTGGGGGGAGGATCAGAGAGTCAGAGCCCACTCTGTGCCTGGCCTTGTGCCCCTCGCTAAGGCAAGGAGTCCTGCAGGCAGCATGCCTCACTGTGGGTGGCCTTTGGTGGGAGGAAGAGATGCCAGCTGACCTGTACTGTTGCTCTGTGAAAGTCCCTGTGCCAAGTGCTTCCCATCTACTGGCTTACCCTCACAACAGTTCTGTGACATGGTGCCTTTATTACTCCCACTATACAGATAAAAACACTGAGGCACAGACAAACTATGCAACTTGCCTATGGTCACACAGCCATACAACAAGCAAGTGGTGAAGCCAGGATCACACTCAGGCAGTCTTACTCCTTGGCTTGGGCTCTCAACCATTGCACCAGGGAGCCTGTGCTGGGTCTTGGGGGATGTCCTGAGGGGACCCCATGAGCACTGCCTTGGGCTTGGACCACCTCTCTCTCACTTGGCCACACTCAGCCTCTCCACCAGATGCCATGCCTGTAGTGTCGCCCATCTAACCACCTTTCCCTCCAGCCTGCAGGGACATTCTAGCAGAGAACTTTCCTACACTCTCCCTTTATGGCTCCAGTTGTCTGATTCTGGGTCCTCCTGACCCTCCTGGTCTGATCTCCCACCACACCTTTCACAGGTCCTAACCGACCAAACAGAAGGATTCACCCCTTTTTCCACACAGCATGTTTTCCCACCTCCAGGCCTTTATCCAAGCCGGTCCTCCTGCCAGAATGCCTGTTCTTTCCCATCTAGCTCTCTCCTCTATCACACCTCAGGGCCCACACGCAGCAAGTTCTCACCACTGTGCATTGTGTGTGGACGTTGCTTTATTCATACAGGAAGTTTTATTTTTCTGAGTCCTAAAAAGAATTCAATTTCATTTAGGGAAATTTGGAACACATAGACAATCTCTCAGGAGAAAATAAAAATATATAAAATAACTTGGAACCGTACATCTGCTGTCAATATTTTAGTGTTTATCTTTTCTATCTTTTTGCTTTCATTTTTTTATAATTGTGAAATATTTCAATCACACATACATAGAAATAGAGAATAATACAATATTCCTTTGGGCACTCACCTACTCTTTTATCAATCCAGTAATTTTTCTATGTGTATATGCAAACGTAGTTTTAAACACTTTGGGATAATGCTGTACAAATTGTCCGCACTGTTTTGAACGCTGCTTTGCCTCCATCTTCCACTTAATAAATCACAACTACTTTCCCATGACCGAAGAGTATTCTTTGGAAAGATGTACGATAGTTTATTTAATCAGTCCTCAATTTTTGGACACTTATAGTTATTATAAGCAATACTGCACATCCATGACTATTTACTAAGAACAAGTTCAGAGAAATTCAGTGGAATTATAGGGTCAAAGAATATGGACACTGATATATTCTGCCAAATTGGTTTTTCAAAATGATTACCCTCATTTCCATTTCCATAAGCAACATGTAAGAACATCAATTTTAATGCATCTTAGTGAGCACTGAGTATGATCATTTTATAAGACCTTGTCAGTTATGAGTGAATGGAAAAATGAATGTAAGAGCACTTTTCATGGGAGTGATCAGGTCTCCTTGGAATGCTATCACACTGCCCCTTGTGGCCAGCTCAGATCCCACTGCCTGTGCGAGTGTGTGTGGGGGTCCTGGGCAAGGTGAGTCAAGACCACGTCAGGGTGGCTTTCAGGCTTCAGTCAAGCCTGTGAAGTGGCCATGTGGCCAAAGAAATCACCCTTCTGTGGGCCAGGCTAACGTGCTCCTCCCTTAGCTGCTTGGATCAATACCATACCTACTGCAGATTAGCTAAATGAGCCAGCGCAGCTGGGAATGAGCTTCTAGAGACAATTACTAGGGAAAATGCAGCCATATTTTAGGGGGCACCACATGCATGAAGCGCTTTGCAAATATCAATATATATTTGCTTGCTTGACAAAAACAGATCATACCTAAGTCAAGAGATTAATCCAAATGATTGAACTGTAAATGATCCTTATTGCACAAAGCGTGGTGAAACCTTGACCTTTTCAATGGTTGCTATTGTTCAGGTTGTGCTGGGAACAACCAGCCTGGAAATACTGAGGATGGTTGGCCCACACTGTCATCTGCACATTCATCACAGGGAGAAATAGTGATGGTGCTGTGGCTGACAGCCATTCATGTCTGCACAGTATTACCTCACTTGCTCTTCACCACAACTTTGGAATGCTCGGTAAGTGCTCATTTAATAAATCAACTCATTCATTTCACAAATAATTATTGGGTAGCTTTTGTGGTCCTGGCATTGTTCTGGGCTCTGGGGAAACAAGAGTGAACAAGACAGGGTCCTTTTCAGTGGAATCCGCAGACAGGTGGGGCAAGGCTGACAATAAAGGAGAAAACAAGCAAATGGGCAAAGTGATCGTGCACTGAGGGAAGGGCTGCAAAGGGACGGAGATGGTGCTGCAGAGAGAAGATCTGTGGGTGGTGGTGCTTAAGTTTGATGGGTGGTTGGAGAAAGAGGCTTCTCCAAGGACGTGATGTTTAAGCTGGGGTTTGAAGCATGAGGAGAAGCAAGCCAGGAGCCAGGGCAAGAGGAGAGGGTGTGTTCTGGGCAGAGGAGACACACGAGAGGGGCAGCTGCAAGGGGCAGGAGGCCGCCCGCAGAGCTGGGCCAGTGGAAAGGGAGAAGGGCTCAGGTGGGAGAAGCAGCCAGCAGCCAGGCCACACAGGCCCTAAGGGCATGGTGGGGAATTGGGGTTTTATTTTAAGGGGGGATGGGAAGCCATCAAAAGGCTTTATACAGCGGAAGGACATAATCCAGTTTATGCTCCAGAAAGATCGCTCTAGGCCCTGGGTAGGGAATGAAACATATTTCATATTCACTGGGATAGCTGGTTCCAGAAGAGTAACAAATATAAGCAGAGAGGCTGGGAGGCTGGGGGAACTGCAGATAGATCTTCCGAAGGGCTTTCTGGGAGGCGAGAGCTGGCCAAGGCTGCAGGCTTTGGTTCTGATTTAATGTCTCATCTCACATTTCTCTTTCTTTTGGGAGGGGTTGCCCCTGGCCCAGTAAAATGGAGGGAAGAGATGTGGGAGCCTTCGAGTGGGTGTGCCAGGGAGCTTAGTCATGCCCTCGCAGTCCGGACACTAGTTTTCACCCCAAAGAACAGTGTGGGAGCCCCTCCTCACTATGTGCTTAGCCCCTGGGGCACAGGGGCAGGTGCCCTCCAGGGCGAGGTGAGCGAGTCTCCCCCACTCAGTCACCAGGCGTTGGGGGCCAGAGCTTAGGGAGCAGGTGACTGAAGTCCCTCTTTGGAGGGTGGGCAGCTCATCAGCAAGGCCACCTGGCCCTCAGACTGTGCCTGGGCTCCTCCAATCCCTCACGGCACTGCCCGGCCGCAGCCGGCTCTTGGGCAGCCGTCTGTGACTGGCTTCCCGCGTCCTTGCCCTGGGCCCACCTGTCCACCTCAGCCCCAACCCCACGCCCCACCCCAGCCCAGGGAGGCCCCCACAGTCTTCTCCTTCATTTCTACCATGCCTTCCTTACTCCTTGTGCACAACTAGCCACTAAAAAACTACAATGCCTTTTGTGTTTGAAAACAAGCTTCAGTTCTAGGTAAAGAAGTCTGGAGCATGAAGGGAGGTGTAAAGATGCCTATTCCCTTTTGGCTGCTAGGGAACTATGACGTTAAATATGCATTTGCACATTTAGAGGATCAACCCTAAAACACTGGTAATAGAATGTACAGGTTCCAAGCTAGTAGTCAGGAAAGGGGTAAGAGGAAACCTAATCCAATGGGTGGTTGGATGGCTTCTGTAGCAAGTGACAGAGAAAGGAGGAGAAGGGAAAGAGAGAGACAGAAAGAGAACAAGTTGAACTGCATTTCATAAACAGGTTGCACATTCTTATCTGACCACAGTAAAGCTGGGGTGTGTCCTTTCAGGAGGTGGGAGAGCCGGGGAGGCCATTATAGGCATCTCCAGGGCCCATGCATGCCATATGACAGTTTGCACATCTGTTACCCCTCAATTTTAAACTCTCTGGGGCAAGGTCAGACCCCATTCATCTCTTTATGCCCCCAGAACAGGGAGGCTCAGCTCCTGAAGAAGGAATAAGAGTGTATGTTGTTATTACCCAATACATGCTTCCTTTTAGCTCATGTTACCCTCTGAAGGAGTAAATTACGACCCCATTCTGAAGGCAAGGGAATAGAGTGCATGGAGGAGCTCAGGGACCCAGATGAATGGGAGCCTCGCTTGGGCAAGACCAACAGACATAAAGCTCTGAATCGGAGGGGCACATGAAGCTTTCTTATCACACCGGCTTCCCTTGCCACGTCCTCCTCCTCCCACCTCCCTCTTTTGACTTTTCCTTAGCAAGTTTGCTTGAAATAAAGCAGTTCCCTGAAATGTACACATGAATTTCCCCCTGGGAGTGTATAGGAAACTTGAGGGCTTCTGTTAGATTCTCTTGGGCTCCGGAGCACAGGGAACAGCATGAGCCAGAGCCTGGTGACACTAGTGTCCATCGTTCTCAGAAGGCTTCAGGAGGAGCCTCCCAGAGTGGCTCCCACCAGCAGGGGTGACCCCCAGCAGGCACGCACCAGGAAGACTGGAAGGGCCGCGCTGCAGGATCATGCTCTGGACTACAAAACCCTGCTCATTACCCGACCTTTGCTAAGTACATCAACCAATGGAGCGAGAGACATGACAGATCTTCACAGGCCATGTGGAAATGTAATTCAAACCCAATCCGAGGAGGTCACAGTAAGTTAGATTAATTTTCATCCGCCCTTTCCTTACAAAGCTAACCTTTGCCTTACAAAAAAGTTCCTTGAAAAGAGATAAGTCAGTGTTTACTTGGCATTTGAAGGAGTTTTAATCCTAGCAGCCCTGTTGGAAGTGTCCGCGTTTCCTTGGGATTCAGCCCAGGAAACTGTTTATTGATCCTTCACATCAGAAATAATTGTCCTGGGTTTGAAATCTATCAAGTATTGGAAATTCAAATTAAGCCATTTATGAAGTTCTGTTTAATGAGGGTTATCAACTAAGAGAGTAGTTTATTAGTAGCACTCGCCAGCCTCCTCCTCCCCCTCCGCCCCTGCTCCAGGGAGGGGCAGCTGCTCTCTGTGCCCAGGGGCAGTGGGACGGGCTCTTGGCTTCCTTTGGGTGTCTCCTCCCCCGGGAATGGGGCTCTGGGTCCCGCTGCTGCTCCCCCACCATTCTCTTTCCATGACCCTTGCCCCTCTCTCCCATTCATTTTTTATCCTGTCTCCTGTCCCTCTCTCTTCCTCTTGTCCCCCTCCCACCTGTCCCCTCTCTCCCACCTGTCCCCTCTCTCTCCTGTCCCCTCTCTCCCTCCTGTCCCCTCTCCCACCTGTCCCCTCTCTCCCACCTGTCCCCCCTCCCACCTGTCCCCTTTCTCCCACCTGTCCTCTCTCCCACCTGTCCCCTCTCTCCCTCCTGTCCCCTCTCCCGCCTGTCCCCTCTCCCACCTGTCCCCTCTCTCCCTCCTGTCCCCTCTCTCTCCTGTCCCCTCTCCCACCTGTCCCATCTCTCCCTCCTGTCCCCTCTCCCACCTGTCCCCTCTCCCTCCTGTCCCCTCTCTCCCTCCTCTCCCCTCTCCCTCCTGTCCCCTCTCCCTCCTGTCCCATCTCTCCCACCCCTCCCCTCTCCCCCCTGTCCCATCTCTCCCTCCTGTCCCCTCTCTCCCTCCTGTCCCCTCTCCCACCTGTCCCCTCTCTCACTCCTGTCCCCTCTCCCTCCTGTCCCCTCTCCCACCTGTCCCCTCTCTCCCACCTGTCCCCTCTCTCCCTCCTGTCCCCTCTCCCTCCTGTCCCATCTCTCCCTCCTGTCCCCTCTCTCCTGTCCCCTCTCTCCCTCCTGTCCCCTCTCCCACCTGTCCCCTCTCTCCCACCTGTCCCCTCTCTCCCTCCTGTCCCCTCTCCCTCCTGTCCCATCTCTCCCTCCTGTCCCCTCTCCCACCTGTCCCCTCTCTCCCTCCTGTCCCCTCTCTCCCCCCTGTCCCCTCTCTCCCTCCTGTCCCCTCTCCCACCTGTCCCCTCTCCCACCTGTCCCCTCTCTCCCCCCTGTCCCCTCTCTCCCTCCTGTCCCCTCTCCCACCTGTCCCCTCTCTCCCTCCTGTCCCCCATCCACCCCCTGCCTGGTTCTTGCCTTGCTCTGCACCCCCACCCCCTGCTGTCACCGGCATTATGGCCTAGGAGCATTGCCAACACTGTCTCCCATCAGACGCCTCTGAAACTCCCTAAATCTTACCGCAACAAGTTGAGATGTGACCGCATGAGATCCTGAGGTATTAAAGTTCATCACTCTTTCTTTATTCACAGCACTTTTTTTGGCCTGAAACTGTGTCTCTCCCCCTCTTCGGGCTGCCTCCTAGGGGCTAGGTCGGGAGTTGATAGGGGCTTCCTGGGCCTCTTCTCTGGCCCTCTGGGTTTTCTAGGATGTGATGCTGGGTTCTCTCAGCAGTGATGCTTTAGACTGGAAAGTTCTATGCTCATTGGGGAGCCTCCCTCCCCTTTGAGGAACTTCCTTTTTGCAAGACTGTCAGCCATGGGGCAGGAGATAAAGGGCCAGACCAGAGAGGAGCTTGGAGGGAAACGGCTGATGGGGCCCGGAGGGGCACGTGGGGAAGGGAAACGCTGGGGAGGCGTCCCCTCCCCTCCCTCATCCTCCTCCCTCCTGCACAGCTCCCCCAGCCAACCCTGGAACGTTTGCTGATGCCCACTTTCCCCAAGTCCCACATGAGCTTCTCCCGTGCTTGTCTTTCTTCTTCCTTCTTCGGAATCTCCCTGCTTCCGACTCAGGAGGGAGCGTTTCCCTGATGAATTTTTCAGAAAACTCCTGTCAGCCTTCCTGCTGTCCTCAGTAGCCACTCGCGGCCTTTTGGTCCATGAGGACCATCCAGAGCCCATGTGTCATTTTTAAGAACCTTAGCTGTGACAAGGCAAGGAATTAAGAAGGCGGTCCCCCAGCAGCAGTGTGCGGCCGGGTGGGCGGGATGGAGAAGCAGGATGACCAAGGATCCGGGTACCGCGCTGCAGAGCGAGGCTCTGCAGAGCTGAGAAGCCTGCACTGTGTGCTGCTTAGAGGCAGAAGCCCAAGTCCAAAGAGGTGAAGCAAAAACATGGGTATTTATTGGCTCCTATAACTGGCCTCTGGCCATGGGATCCAGGGCCTTATGGTCTCTCCTGAGAGGCAGTATTGCCTTGTGGTGAGATGCTGCCTGCATTTGCATCCTGACCCCATCTTTTGGGAGCTATATGACCTGGGGCAAGTTACTCAATATCTTTCTACCTCAGTTTCCTCATTTATAAATAGCAATAAAAATAGTACTACCTTATAGGGCTGTGAATATTAAATGAGTTAATACATGTAAAGTGCTTTGATGGGTATGGACCACATAGAAATGTTACGTAAATATAAAAGCAGCTATATTCCTTTCCCAGGGCTACCATAACAAAGCATCACAAACTGGAGACTTAAAATGACAGAAATATATCATCTTGCTATATATATTATATATATGTTTCTAACTGTATTGTATTAGTTCTGGAGGCTAGATATCCAACATCAAGGTGTCAGTGGTCCATGGTTCCCCTGAGACCTTAGGGGACTCCTGCCCTGCCACCCCCTAGCTTCTGGTAATTTTCTGGCAATATTTGGCATCTCTTGGCTTGTAGATGTGTCCCTCCAGTGTCTGTCTTCACATGGAATTCTCCACATGTGTCTTCACAGCATCTTCCCTCTGGTGTGTCTGTCTCTGTGTCCAGTATTTTCCCTTTTTCTAAGGACACCAATCATATAGGATTAGGACCCACCCTAAGAACCTCATTTTAACTCGATTACTTCTCAAAAGACATTACTTCCAAATAAGTCATATTCTGAGGTACTGAGGATTAGGACTTCTACATAATTTTGGAGGAGAAACAATTCAGCCCATTATAGCAGCTATTCAGCTATTTTCTTTCTCTCTCTCTCTCTCTCTCTTTCTCCATCCTCTTTACTTTCCTCTGTGTTGGCTTTATTCTAGAGCAGATTTTCCCCTAGGCTTTGGCAATGACTGTCATTGCTTTCTGGGCTTATAGTCTTCTATCTTAGCACTGTGCCATCTCTTCCAATAGTTTTAGTAAAAGTATCTCATTGTCTCAACTTGGACCGTGTACCCACTCTGGAGCCAGTCCTGTGGCCAAGGGCATATGTTGCTCACATTGGCCATCTCTAAAGCCAGGGGCTGGGGTCAGATCCACTCAAGCCATGTAGATTGTGAGCTGGGCAGAGGTCAGCCCTCAGAATGAAGACCTGGGTCTTGCTTCCTAGAGAAGGGGTGCTGGGCAGGCAAGAGAAATAGATGGACGTAAAGCCTTGAAAGAACACCATCAAGAGGCCTGTAGCACTGTCCTCAATTCTTTTAATGCTGTTATGTTAGGCGGGGTTGGATGATTTTGTGGGGGGAGGTTAGAGAGCTGGGGAAAGCCAATGGGCAGGAGAATAAGAGGCAAATTGGAGCTCAGCATGAGGAAATGTCTCTGATGCACGGAGCACTTAGTGATGGAAGGGACTTTTGCTTTCGTAGGGTCCGCATCCGGTTCCCAGGGCTGAGCAAGAGCGGCCATGCATTTTATAGAGAAGGCTAGAAAGGCGGCTCACACAGGGCGCTTGGCAGGGGCTTCACCAGTGGCTTTCAAACAGTTACTGCTGTCACCCACGGAAATGCATTTAGATTTTGAACCAACACACACACACACACACACACACACACACTCTGCCTGGGTCCTCTCCTCTCTGGGTGACCACCCTGAGAGGGAGCATTTGTGACCAACACAGCCCTTTGTCGGACCCATTCAGGGGTTCGGCTGCTGTCCACGGGGTGGAAGAGCAATGTCTTCATCTGCCGGCCACACGGACTTCCCCAAGAATCTCTCCCATTGCTCCCCAAAATCTGTCCTAGCTGAGCTGCCCCTCCCCCACACCCAGCCCCACACCTCCAGCCTGCTTTCCCCTTGACCAGGTGTCCTCCCTCCATGTCCCTTTCTCCAGGTTCTCCCTGTCCTACCTGAGGCAGTGCCATATCCCTCTTCTGGGTAGTCCCCCGTGGCCCATGCCCAGCTGGAGGCGGGGAAGAGGACAAGGCAGAGGGAGGAGCCGGGCAGAGAGGCACCTCACCGGAGGCCTCAGCCAGCCCTGCAGGGAGGTCTGTGGATGGCCTAAGCTTTCAAAGGTGTGCAGAGTCGGGGTGAGGCGACTGGTCCTTACACTCCTGTGCTGCTCAGGCCCTGGGTACAGGCCGCCTGGGCGGGGGGGCCTTAGGCAAGGGGACTTTAATCAGCGGGGGCAGTGCCTGGGGCGGGGCGGGCTGTGGGCTCATGCTCCCCTGCATCCATCTGAGCACATGGGCCTGAGACCCCATTACTCTGAGGCACACAGGGCGACACTGGAGGCTTTTGAGAAGAGATGTGTTGTAACCGGACTTACGCTGTTAGAGGGTCCCTAGGTTGCCCTGTGGAGTAGCACCTGGGTCACGGAGGAGAGGGGAAGGAACAGAGCATGCTCCTGCAGGAGAGGGAGGTGGCTTGGCCTGGTGGTGGCAGTGGCTGTGTGACAGGTGGTCAGATTCTGGGCAGAGTTCGAAAGCAAGCTGATACAATTTACTGACAGATTTGATGTGGAGCTTGAGAGAAATAAGGGAAGCAAGGATGATTCTGAGGACTGTGAGCAACTCAAAGGACGGTTGCGATTCCCAGAGATGAGGACGCCAAAGTAAAGGGGCAGCTGGGGGACAAGACTGGGTGTTCAGTTCTACACAAGTTACTTTTGAGATCCCATTAGCCCTCCCAGCAGCCAGTGCCAGTTGACAGGGAAGCTCAGGACCTCAGGGCAGGGCAGAAGCTCTCCAGGGCTGGACCAGTCAGTTTTGGGGTCATCAGCATATAGATTTCTCTTGGTGGTGTGTGTGTGGACATACACACACCCGCATGAAGCATATGGGGAGTGGGGTTACCCAAGCAATTGGGATAACATAGCCCAAGGATGGCTGTCCCAGGCCCAGGGCCACCCATTCCCGGGCTGTTCCAGGCCTGAGGGGACACTGCTGGGGCTGCCTGTGTCCCCCAGAATGCCACTGTAGTCTGAACCTGGTGGGTCCCTGTCCCTGAACTGAGGGGCTGAGGAGTGGAGCCTTGATATTGGGGGTGGACATGTCTCCTCTGAGGTCCCTTTCCACTGCCATTCTGGGACTTTCTGCAGCACCAGGGGCTCATCTTCCATTGTTCCTCTAGGTTCACATGTCTTCCCCTTGCCCACCTTGTGCCCAGTTTGTTTTAATCTGGGCAAAGTTCTAAAACTTCCCTGTTTTATTCTCAGTCTCTCAAACTTTTGAAAGATATTAGTAGCACCCAACCTGTAGAGGAAAGTGGGGTTGACAAAATGAATTCTGACAATGATAATTACATGAAGCCCGTGTAGCTCAGCCCTGATCATGGCTCCACACTGTCAGTTTTTATTTTATTCAAATCAGCTGGAGTCTGTTGTCTGCCTGCAGGTGAAGGAGTGGTGGGAGATTAGGATAGGAGAGGGGCTGCTGGCCTCAGGCAAGACTTAACCCCCGACTGTGGGAGCACTCTTGGGATTGGGGACAGTGCCATGGCCCGGGGCTTCCCTTGGCCCGGGACCTAGACAGTCTCTGGGATGGGCAGAGAGACGGGCGTGTGAAAGGCTTAGGGGACCAACTCGTTGGCACTGCCTGCCAGGCTGGGAATTGCAGCTTTAATGAACACCGAGTTTCTTGATGAAGCAGGCATGGGTTTGGCCCCCCGGGGTGAGAAGAGGGAGCCACTGGCAGGAGGGGTCACAGTGACCTTGCAGAGTTGCACTGCAGCCGGCTCTCCACGGGCTTCCCTGCTGTCATAGCTGAAAGGGGCCCCTCAAAGCCTGCCACTCATGTCCAAATGCCCTCATTTCAAATTTCCCAGCTGTTGTTCAGTGGCTAATACCCCAACACCCAGGTTTATGGCCCCTTTTCTGAGTCAAGAGCCAAATGCTCCCAGGGTGCTTGGTGTGAATGTCCCCATGGATGACCATGTGGCTGAGCCTTTGCCCATTCTGGCCCCTTTGCCTGGAGTGACCTTCCTCAATGTCCCACATTTCACTCTGTGAAACCCAAGCCACCCATCAGCGCCTTACTCTGTACTTCAGAGTCCTTCTCAGCACGGGTTCTAAGCACCAGACCCAGAATAATGAGCACTGGCAAGTGAGATGAAACATATTTACCATCCCTGATCTAGAAAAGGGAACCAAAATTTAACCAGCATTAGTGTTTTAGTAATATGGAATTTAGTTACATGCAAACTATGCCAGGGATATCAGAAGATGGTCTGGCCCCAGTTATGACAAAGTTCTTCATAATTGTTTGGTGATGAACATTTGATCATTGTGTGTGATGTTCCTAATTAAGACAGCTTAGACTTAAAGGGCTGATGGGGCACCCATTCTCTTGGAGGACATGCTGAACCACTCATTAGCGGTTTAACACCATGAGAAAATGCATGGACAAATACTTGGATTACCCACATTAGAGTCCAAACATGTAGGTAGTTAAATCCTATCAATTACTTCAATGAGCAAATCAGTCCAACCAGTGAAAGTGTGCCAAGCCCTCATTCAGGCAATCTTATTGAAACCTGCCATGCAGAGTGACTGGGGCTTCTCCCACTTCCTCATTTAGGATGCCCCACCTTGACTTCCATTGCTCAGAATCACATTTCGAAGACCTAGGGGTGTGTTGGGAGGAGGGAGGTGTTTATTACAACTGAGGGCACCCGTGGTGGTTTCCTGGCAAAGTGAGATTAGTGGGAAAGGAAAGACAGAAAGCCAATGCATGTTTGTCAGCTACTCCTCTTGGCTGCAGTGTCTTCTTCTGTAAAATGAATAAGTGCATCAAATTATGCTCCAGAGCATTCCAGAGGCCTGGTGTGGATAAAGTGAAGGTTCCTATGGCCAGGATCCTCACCTGAACCTAAACTGCTTGATGATGTAATTGGCCTGCTTCCACACCCATAGGCAATAAGCTATTATTGACTGAATCACTATATTAAGAGCTCTGGGTGGAGGCAGATGAAGGAGGATTATAGACTTGCAGACTATTGGATGCAGATGCAATTCTAGTGCTCAACCTATTGTTGGGAGAACAAGCCAGGTAATAAACCCTTTCACCCCAAGAATGTTCCATTGTCATTCCTCGGTCTCACTGAATCATAGTGAACTTGCCTGGAGCTGAAACTCATTGGCAAGACAACTGGCGAAGTTGGCAGGGTTCATTGTTGACCAAGGAAAAAAACAGGCTGCCCTTATGGGAGGGGTACTTCAGCGGGCTGCCCCTATGAATGGGGAGACAGTGGATTTTCCCCCAGTGGGTATGTGGTCTGAGGTGGCTTGCCTCCTAGAGGGAGGGACCCACCTCCCAGGCAGGTGGAGGTGATACCTGAGGCAGTAGGGGTGGCCCTTGGTATAGTAAGTAGGTGTTGCTTTGAGAAACAGAGGGCCCATGAAGCAACAGAGAGTGTGGGTTGGCTGCTTCTCACAGTATTAAAAAAGTCTCTAGATGAGAAGAACATACTCCTGAAAGAGACACAGGAAATGGCAGCATGAGAATGTGAGCTGCAAACTGCTGTGAATTCATTGAAGAATGAAATGGCATTGATACAAGGAGGTAGCACAAGAATACTGGCTGCGAGGTGCCATTGAGGAGGTAAAAAATTTGTTGGTGACTGAAATGGCATCACTATGAGGTGCTTTGGAAGAGGTAAAGGCCATAAAGGAAAAGGACAGACCCCTGCAAAAACCACAAGTGCAAGAACATGAGCTGTGAGGTCCAATGAAGGAGGTAAAAGATTCCTTGCAGACTGAGACAGCAGTGCTGCCTGGTGCTCTGAAGGAGGCAAAGGCCATGGAGGAAAAGGACATACTCGGGAGGGAAGCACAGGAAGAGGCAGCATGAGAACGCCAGCTGCGAGGCATTGAGGTGAAGCTAAGAGAACTGTTGAAGGTAAGCGCTGCTGCGAGGCACTGTAGAAAAGGTAAAGGCTATAGCAGAGGAGGCACTTGGGGGAGTGGAGAGAAAGGTGCCATCAGCCCTGGAAATGGAGGAGCTGGGGAAGGGTGAAGGGGTGGTGTGGGAGGTGCCAACCCTTCCTCTATTGAAAGCACTCCCAGTAGTTGTAAAGAAAATAAAGACACAGCAACCAAGGGTTCCCCCAGGAGAGGTGCAGTCCCCTCCCCAAGTCGTGGAGCACTCTATGCTCTGCCCCATACTCAGGCTGAACTGGTGGATTTGGGCTCCCGGTTTAGGCAGAAGCCCTTGAAATCAATACCAGCTTGGCTCCTGCATCTGTGGGATTTAGGGGTGGATGGAATTGTTCTGTCTGGATCAGAGATGGGAAAGCTGGCTTCCCTGACATTTCATCCTGTCTTGAGGCAGCAATTACAAAGTGCACATCAGACCCCAGGAAATCACTCCATCCTAGATTGGCTTATGGCTGCACTTCATGCTGTATGGCCCAGTGGGGGTGATTTACTGTCCTCCCCTGCTAGATGGCAGACATATGCTGAGCTCCAACAGGTGTTACAGGAGCTAGGCATAAAAAACGCCATCTATAGTCCAGAGAATTATGGCCCAGACAAGGAGCCTTTTACTGCAGGGATGAGAAATGTTGTGCTTCAAATGGCACCCACATCCCTGTTTGGGTCTCTAGTGGTCATTCTTGCCCCTCACTTGGGGCATCCCATAAGTTATGTTACATGTACAGTAGCAGACTTAGGAGAGGCTGAAGCAATGAAAGCATGAAAAGAAATAGTCTGCTACTCAGAGGAAGAATTTAAAGGGCTCCATGTAGGTTACAAGGACCCAGATGTGGGTTGATTTAATATGGGCAGGAGCAAACAGAAGGAAATTAGAGGGGAAGTCAAATAGGATCTTACTGGAGCTGTGGCAACAACTGAAACTGGAGCAGCAGTTCCAGCCATTAAGAAAAAAGAGGCAGAGGCCAGAGATAGAGACATAAGTTCAGCCTGTGTGTTTGCAAGACTTCCTGCTGGAGAGTGAGCCACCCTCACTTGAACCCACTCAGGAAGATGATTGGGGGACATGGTTTGACTGAGGGGAAGGTTGAGGTACCTGTCCTGAAGGAACAGGGGTGGACCAGAGGCCACATGTTGAAATAGCCATCCACTGGTCCCCAGTGAACATACAACATGTCCTGGCTCTGGTGGACACAGGGGCTGAATGTTCATTGATTTATGGCAACCCTGAGCAGTTTCCTGGGACCCCCACTATTATAGATGGATATGGGGGTAAGGCTATCAGAGTGAAACAAGCCTAAATCCTTTTGGGAATAGGGGGTCTACCCCCAAAGGAGTATACTGTGTATATTTCTCCCATCTGCAAATATATTTTAGAGATTGATATCCTGCAGGGTCTATGGTTGCAGACCACTGCAGGTGTGTTCAGACTGAGTACATGTGGTGAAGGTAGTTCTAAGGGGACATGCTAGTCACCCACCCATAGCTTTTTCTGTGCCTCGGTGGGTGACTAATACCAAACAATACAAATTGTCTGGAGGGCATAAAGAAATTGGATAAACCATCCAGGAGCTGGAAAAGGTGGGTATGTATTATAAAGCCCACCCATAGTCCTTTCAATTCCCCAGTGTGGCCAGTAAAAAAGCCAGATGACTCCTGGCAAATGACTGTGGATTACAGAGAATTGAATAAAGTCATACCCTCTAGGCATGCTGCCATCCTTTCTATTGCAGACCTGATGGATACCCTCAGTCACGAACTAGGAACACACCATTATGTGGTAGATATTTGCTAATGCCTTCTTTTTTTAAAAATTTTTTGTTAAGGTATGATTGATACACACTCTTATGAAGGTTTCACATGAAAAAACAATGTGGTTACTACATTTACCCATATTATCAAGTCCCCACCCATACACCAATGCAGTCACTGTCCATCAGTGCAGCAAGTTGCCAGAGATCCACTATGTCCCTTCTCTGTGATACACTGTTCTCCCCATTAACCCCCACACCATGTGTACTAAACATAATACCCCTCAATCCCCTTCTTCCTCCCTCCCCACCTGCCCTCCCACACCCCTCCCCTTTGGTAACCACTAGTTCATTCTTGGAGTCTCTGAGTCGGCCATCATTTTGTTCTTTCAGTTTTGCCTCATTGTTATACTCCACAAATGAGGGAAATCATTTGGCATTTGTCTTTCTCCAGCTGGCTTATTTCACTGAGCATAATGTCCTCTAGCTCCATCCATGTTGTTGCAAATGGTAGGATTTGTTTCTTTCTTATGGCTGAATAGTATTCCATTGTGTATATGTACCACATCTTCTTTACCCATTCATCTACAGATGGACACTTAGGTTGCTTCCGTATCTTGGCTATTGTAAAAAGTGCTGCGAATGAACATAGGGGTGCATATGTCTTTTTGAATCTGAGAAGTTATATTCTTTGGGTATTCCAAGGAGTGGGATTCTGGGGTCAAATGGTATTTCTATTTTTAGTTTTTTGAGGAACCTCCATATTGCTTTCCACAATGGTTGAATTAGCTTACATTTCCACCAGCAGTGTAGGAGGGTTCCCCTTTCTCCACATCCTTGCCAACATTTGTTGTTCTTAGTCTTTTCAATGCTGGCCATCCTTACTGGTGTGAGGTGATATCTCATTGTGGTTTTAATTTGCATTTCCTTGATGATTAGTGATGTGGAGCATCTTTTCATGTGTCTGTTGGCCATCTGTATTTCTTCTTTGGAGAGCCATCTCTTCATATCCTTTGCCCATTTGTTAATCTGGTCATTTGCTTTTTGGGTGCTGAGGTGTGTAAGTTCTTTATATATTTTGGATGTTAACCCCTTCTCAGATATGTCATTTACAAATATATTCTCCCACACTGTAGGATGTCTTTTTGTTTTGTTGATGATGTCCTTTGCTGTACAAAACCTTTTTAGTTTGATGTAGTCCCATGAGTTCATTTTTGCTTTTGTTTCCCTTTCTCAAGGAGATGGGTTCAGGAAGAAGTTACTCATGCTTATATTCAGGAGATGTTTGCCTATGTTATCTTCTAAGAGTTTTATGGTTTAATGACTTACATTCAAGTCTTTAATCCATTTTGAGTTTACTTTTGTGTATGGGGTTAAACAATAATCCAATTTCATTCTCTTGCATGTAGCTGTCCAGTTTTGCCATCACCAGCTGTTGAAGAGGCTGTCATTTCCCCTTTGTATGTCCATGGCTCCTTTATCATATATTAATTGATCATATATGGTTGGGTTTATATCAGGGCTCTCTAATCTGTTCCATTGGTCTATGGGTTTGTTCTTGTGCCAGTACCAAATTGTCTTGATTACTGTGGTTTTGCAGTAGAGCTTGAAGTTGGAGAGCATAATTGCCCCTGCTTTATTCTTCCTTCTCAGGATTGCTTTGGCTATTCAAGGTCTTTTGTGGTTCCATATGAATTTTAGGATGATTTTCTCTAGTTTGTTGAAGAATGCTGTTAGTATTTTGATTGGAATTGCATTGAATCTCTAGATTGCTTTAGGCAGTATGGTCATTTTCACAATATTAATTCTTCCTATCCATGAGCACGGGATGTGTTTCCATTTATTGGTATCTTCTTTAATTTCTCTTAGAGTGTCTTGTAGTTTTCAGAGTATAGGTCTTTCATTTCCTTTATTAGGTTTATTCTTAGGTATTTTATTCTTTTTGATGTGATTGTGGATGGAATTGTTTTCCTGATTTCTCTCTCTGCTAGTTCATTGTTAGTGTATAGGAATGCCACAGATTTCTGTGTATTAATTTTGTATCCTGCAACTTTGCTGAATTCAGATATTAGGTCTAGTAGTTTTGGAGTGGATTCTTTAGGGTTTTTTATGTACAATATCATGTCATCCGCAAACAGGTTCAGTTTAACTTCTTCCTTGCCAATCTTGATGCCTTTTATTTCTTTGTGTTGTCTGGTTGCCATGGCTAGGACCTCCAGTGCTATGTTGAATAGAAGTGGGGAGAGTGGGCATCCTTGTCTTGTTCCCAATCTGTGGTTATATTTCCTCTGGTGACAGCTATTAAACCTTAGGAACACCTCCATCTATAGCAGTCCCTCCAAAATCGACTGTAGAGATGGTTCGTGAGAGGTAAATTCTCTCAGCTTTTGCTTATCTGGTAATTGTTTAATACCTCCTTCAAATTTAAATGATAATCTTGCCAGATAAAGTAATCTTGGTTCTAGGTCCTTCTGCTTCATTGCATTGAATATATCGTGCCATTCCCTTCTGGCCTGTAAGGTTTCTGCTGAGAAGTCTGATGACAGCCTGATGGGTTTTCCTTTGTATGTGATCTTATTTCTCTCTCTGGCTGCTTTTAATAGTCTGTCCTTATCCTTGATCTTTGCCAATTTTATTATTATATGTCTGGGTGTTGTCTTCCTTGGGTCCCTTGTGTTGGGAGATCTGTGGATCTCCATGGCCTGAGTGACTATCTCCTTACCCAGACTGGGGAAGTTTTCAGCAACTACCTCCTCAAAGACACTTTCTATCCCTTTCTATTTCTCTTCTTCTTCTGGTATCCCTATAATGTGAATATCGTTTTGTTTGGATTGGTCAGACAGTTCTCTGAATATTCTTTCATTCTTAGAGATCCTTTTTTCTCTCTGGGCCTCAGCCTCTTTGTATTACTCTTCTCTAGTTTCTATTTCATTTATCATCTTCCCCACTGTATCCAACCTGCTTTTAATGCCCTCCATCGTGCTCTTCAGCAATTGGATCTCTGACCTGGATTCATTCCTGAGTTCTTGGATATCTTTCTGTATTTCCATTAGCATGTTGAGGATTTTTATTTTGAACTCCCTTTCAGGAAGAGTGTATGGTCCATATCATTTAAATCTTTCTCCAGAGTTAAGATTAATTTTACTCTGGACCAGGTTCCTTTGGTGTTTCAGGTTTGTAAATGGCACCCTCTAGTGTCCAGAAGCTCTATTCTGGAGCTGCTCAGCCCCTGAAGCAATGTCAGGGGTCACAGGGGAACAGTATTGGTGCCTGTGGGGAGGAAAGAGCTGTTCCCTGCTTCCCGGCTGCTGTGCCTGTCTCCACTGCCTTAACCAGTGGGCTGAGCACACAGGTATAAGCTTTTGTCCCAGAGCAGCCAGATATGGATCCCTGCTTTCCACAAGCAGCTGGAATCTCAGTCTCTCCAGGAATTCTGCCTCTATTAGCTTTCCAACCCAGTAGTCATGCGAGTATCATGAAAGCACCATGAAATGTAGGTTTGTACTCCCAAAGCAGATCTCCGGAGCTAGGTATTCAGCAGTCCCATGCCTTCCACTCCCTCCCTCCTCCATTTCTCTTCCTCTTGCCAGTGAGCTGGGGTGGGGGAAGAACTCGGGTCCCACCTGGCCACAGCTTTGGTACGTTATCCTGTTCCGTGAGGTCTGCTCTTTTCTCCAGGTGTGTGCAGTCTGGCGCCATCCTCTTTCCTGTTGCTCTCTCAGGATTAGTTGCATCAACTATATTTTCTAATTGTATACAGTTTTAGGAGGAAACCTCTGTCTTTCCTCTCACGCCACCATCCTTAATCCAATCGCTATGCCTTCTTTTCCACTGACATTGAGCAGGAAAGTCAGGAACAGTTTGCCTTCACATGGGAAGGATGGCAATGGACTTTCACTGTCCTTCTACAGAGATACCTCCACAGTCCCACCATTTGTCATGGACTTGTAGCACAGGACTTGGCTACATGGGAGAAACTGCCAATGGGGTGGCTGCACCATTATATTGATGATGTCATGCTCACGTCCAATTCCCTTTCAGATCTAGAAGGTACAGCACCCTAGACTGCTGCAACATCTACAGGAGAAAGGATGGGCTGTGAACAGCAGCAAGGTTCAGGGACCTTGTTTGTCAGTCAAATTCTTGGGGGTCATCTGGCCAGTTAAAACTTAAGTTATACCAGAAATAGTCATAGATAAAGTCTAGGCATTTCCTACCCCTACAACTGTAGCATCATTACAGGAGTTTTTGGGTCTCCTCAGCTACTGCAGAGTGTTTATCCTGCACTTGGCATAAATTCTGAAGCCTTTACACTGATTGGTTTGAAAGGATGTCAGATGGGACTGGGATGAGACATGTGCATCTGTCTTTACTACAGCAAAATGGGCAGTCAAGGCCGTCCAGGCCTTGAGTGTAATAGACCTATGAAGGCCCTGTAAGCTGGATATTCATGTGACTGAAGACAGTTATGGCTGGGGTCTCTGGAAGCAGCTTGAAAAAACTTGCCAACCTATTGGATTCCAGTTACAACTCTGGAAAGGGGAAGAGTTTTAATACACTTTGACAGAAAAACCATTTGCTGCCTACGGAACCCATCACTGGAATGGCCCTAATAAAGGTAATAACCACCTATCCCATCTTGGGGTGGGTATGAGACTAGACCCAAAAGCCAAGGAATGGTGTGGCACAAACACCCACACTGGCCCAGTGAAGTGTGTACCTACAGCAGCATAGACCCTCTCTAGTGGCCCCTTGAATGAAGAACTCCAATGCTTATTGTGGCCAGTGACATATACTAGTGAAAAGCAGGAAGAATTTACTTTAGAACCATTAGTAGCAGAGAGTCCTTATCAGGAGGGAAGAGCCCCTGTACCTGAAGATGCATGTACACAGATGGCTCCAGCCCCCCAAAATGGAGGGCCATAGCTTTCTATCCTATGACTGAGACAATATGGATGGAAGATGGTGAGGGGAATTGTGGTCAGTGGGCAGAGTTGCGGGCCATGTGGCTTGTGATCAGCCAGGAGCCCTCCTCAAAAGCTGTCTGTGCTGACAGCTGGGCTGTCTATCGGGGCTTGACCCTATGGCTACGACGTGATACCATGCCAACTGGTCACCAACTCCTTTGGGGGCAAGAATTGTGGCAAGACTTATGGGTCTGTGGTCAGACTAAAACAATTACAGTATATCATGTGACAGGTCATTTGCCACTGGCATCCCCAGAAAATGATGAAGCAGATGAATTGGCCCAGGTGTGCTGGCTAGAAGGAAAGCCTGTCTCTGATGTAGACCAATGGTTACTTACATCAGCATTTGTTGCACACGGGGCAAAAGACAATGTGAGCTGCAGCCCATCAGTGGGGCTTGACTTTGACCTTTGAAAAAGTCAGCAGAGCCTGGCAGGAGGGCATTATATGCTCTAAAAGGGACTTACACCAAGTTACACAGCAACACGGGATAATAGCTAAGGGGCCAATACCCCTCTTCAGGTAGTAGATAGATTATACTGGGCCTCTGCCCATGTCAGAAGGGTACTAATATGCCATGACTTGTGTGGACACAGCTACTGGACTTCTGGTTGCTTTTCCTGTACATTGTGCAGACCAGCAGATGACCAAAAGAGGCCTGGAATGTCTCTTTGCAGCCTATGGCTGACCACAGGTAACTGAGAGTGATCAAGTTACCCACTTTACTGGACATGCACTACAAGAATGGGTGTGACAGCTGGGAATCAAATGGAAGTTTCATGTGCCATACAATCCTACCACAGTAGGCATGATAGAGAGGCACAATGGCTTGTTAAAATCAGGACTAAAGTCAGATACCAATAGTCTGCACAAATGGTTAGTCCTCTTATGGACAGTGCTACAGCATTTGAATGAGAAACCCTGAAAAGGAGCCCTGAGCCCTGTCAACATGCTAATGCATATTGCTTCCTCCCCTATACAACTGCAAGTACAAACCAAGGAAGAATCGTTGAAGCTGAGGTTTGGCCACTGGAATAATATCTTGCTGCCAGCACCAACTGCACTAAACCCTGGAGACTCCATTGAGTGAATGTGGCCTTGGACATTTTGACACATGGACCAACAATTGCTGGCCCTCCTGGTACCTTGGGGACAAGGCCTGGAAGCTGGCCTCCTGTGTAGTCCTGGAGTAATAGCAGAGTGGCCCCCAAAGATCACAGTAGTATATCCTGAATGGCCAGAATGTAGGAGCATCTTACTGGGGAGTTTTGTTTTGTCATTATGGCCAATGCATGCACCTCCAGTAGCCCCCTCAGTAACCCTGACAGGGAGAGGGGTAAAGGTAAGCTATACTAGACCTGGACGGGACCCCCTTCCTGCTAGTCCTATCACAGGACCACTCTCTTGCATGCATCCTATCTGATGGACAAGATTTGCCTATGTTGGTGTCATTAAAACATGTGTCTTATTGTCCTTAAGGTTTTTGTGGATTGGGCACACACTCTAGCAAAAAAAACTGCTACTCTCTGGGGTGCATGGAGCTCCACTATTAAGTGTGAGTCATGCATTCATCTGAGTAGAACTGGTTTTGAATACAGCTGAAATAACCTCCTCAGGCTTGAAGATTATTATGATTTTTGTTACCTGTATCAAAATCTTGTGGTATCATGATTTTTGTAATTATTTCTATGTAGTTGTTATCCTCTGTTCCTGTTGTGAAATCTGGTTACAATGCTCCAGCTTTCTTGCACAGCGACCATTGTGGAAGATTGACAGCGTGTAGGTTGTGAGGCAAGAGTCCTGGAGGGGTGGAGTGTGGAGGAAGTGACTGTTCCTATGGCCAGGATCCTCACCTGAACCTAAGCTACTTGATGTAACTGGCCTGCTGCTAGGCTACTGCTTCCACACCTGTAGGCAATTAGCTATTATTGACTGAGTCACTATATGAAGAGCTCTGCCCAGTGCTCTGGGTGGAGGCAGAGATGAAGGAGGATTACAGAATTTCAGACTGTTGGATGCAGAGGTAATTCTAGTGCTCGAAGTATCAGTGGGAAAACAAGTCAGGTAATAAACGCTTTCACCCCATTGTCATTCCTTAGTCTCACTGAATCTACAGTGAACTTGCCCGGGGCTGAACCCCATTGGCAGGACACCTGGTTATTGATTCCATAGCTTTGAATGATCACCCATGAGAGGTTAGACATGTTCAACACCAAAAGTATGGTCTAAATGTTTATTGAGTAATTCAACAAAAACTAGTTGTCACCTGCTCAGTGCTGAGCACTGGCTGGTGAGCAGGAGCCAGCTTCTGCCCCCAGGGACCTCACATCCTGGTAGGGGCAGACCCAGGATGCATAGAGCTGTAATGTAGGCAGAAGTAGGGATGCCCGAATAGTCTGGGAGGAGAGAGCCTTCCTCTGGCCGAGGGTGTGTCTGTACACAGATCTGGGAAGGCTTCAAGGAAGCAGCAGCACTGAGCAGAGTCCTGGTGGCCGGTCAGGATTTGGAAATGGAAGGGGAGGGACACCCCTTTGTCCATTACTGAGGGCTCGGCACACTGTTTGCTACCGACCGCTGAGTCCCTGCACATCTAGTTTCCTCCTTTGGGGCCCTCAGGCCGTTGTGTAGTATTTACAAAAATTAATTCTGGGAGCAGGTTGGCAAAGACAAGCACAATCCTTCCCTCTGTCAAGCTCTGTTTTGAGACACTGGAAGTCTGGTCAGGAATCATTTTGAGGCAGGGTCTACAGAAACCCACTTGGAGCTCAGGTGGGAAGGGAGGGTCAGGGAGACCTAGGGACTCTGATGTACTTGGTTACAGAATGGAAAGATGGGCCTCTCGGGACCTGGAAGACCTCAGGCATCTCCTTTTTCCACTTTGCTACCTGCCCTCTTGCCTCTGTACCACAGAGCCCTTTGGTCTTACTTGGCATCTCTCGGACTTCTATTTCGTTCTGCAGGCTCCACAGCCTGGTTTTTTAGCTTGTCCCTCTGTTCGCGTGTGACCCTTCAAGGCCTCCACAAAATGGGTGCTTCAGTTGATAGAAATAAACTAAGCAGTCTGGCCCCAGAGTCTGGGTTAACAATTATGCTCTGAGATCCCATGGGGAGCCTGCCTCTGCATGGTTCTAGCCCAGCCTAGAATGTGGAAGTATATTGCCACTCAGCTGGGCTATCCTTCTTCATCTCTTAGCATGAAGCTGCTAGGAAGGTTTACATAAAATACTGCATTCTTTTTCCTTGTTTTCCTCCCTCCCTCCCTTCCTTCTTTCCCCCTTCTCTCTCTTTCTTTCTTCTCTGCTTATAGCCAGGTTGTATTTATTTATGCAATGAATAAGTAACCTGCTATGTGCTGAGGCTGGGAATGTGAAGAACCAAAGGAGACTGCCCTTGGAATGTCAGCTCAGCAGAGCAGATATGAAATGGATGGGAATACCTTCTACCCAGGGTATGGAGAGCTCACTATTTGGGAATAGAGACAGAAACAGAGGAGAGAGGGGATTCTGACCAGCAGGGAAGGCTTCTCGGAGGAGGGGGCCCTACAGCTGAACCTTGAGGATGAGGCAGCATTTTAACTCATCCTCATGCCCCCATTCTGAGTTTCAGGCCCTCCTATCAAGAGCTGACAAGGTATGTTGCTACTGGAAGGATGACCTTTTACAGGAAACTCAGAACTCAGATTCTTCCAGTGTCCAGCTGCCCCTGGTGCCGAGTGGCTGTTGTCATGCCTCTGGTGTGCTGGTGGGAAAGCAGGCTTGCTGGGACTCCTCCTGCCTCCTTGACACACTGGCCTCCTTAGTCTCACAAGGACAGCAAGAGCTTCCTTCCGAGGCCCAGCCTCCAGCACAGGCCTTGCACACACTCCGGGCACCTGGACTCCTCAGCAGTTGGCTCCTGGGGCCTGTCCAGTAAGGCTTGGAAGCCCAGGTCCCCACAGACCCACTAGTTAATGAGTTCTGCAAAAACTAGGTCTTTCTGTAATCGAAGTGGGAGTACAAGGCTCGCACAGTCCCTGAATTAATTCAGTCCTGTTCGGGAAGGAGTCAGGCAGAGAGCCTGCGCCTCCCGCAGCGTCCACAGAGGGGTCTGTGTGCCGTCGCTTCTACTGGGGGACCCATTGTTTTTCATCACTTCAGCACAATCTGGAAAACATTCTCCATGTCTATTATTCCTGTCTCCTGCTGCCACACTGAGGCACTTGTCAACAATGCCCTCTGCCTACCCCAGACCTCTCCTCCATTTAAATACCAGTCTGATGGGCAAAGGGAGCATTTAATGATTGCTCCAGACTAAAAAGTTCCTATTATTTTATTCCCTTCTTACTCTTGCTCAATTTCCTTCCATATGGGGACAGGTGGGTATAAAGTAAATGAAGCTGGAATTAGAATTGCAAGAAGGCAAGTCTGAATGCAACAGAGAAATTGGATGTGGCTGCAGAATTTGTCCAGGTCCGTCCGGGTATGTCCCCTGAGAGCTCACAGGACACCACTGCCACCGTGCCCCAGCCTGGCCGTCCTCCGAATGGCCTGGGCCTGGGGAATCAGTGATGCCCACTGCCCCTCCCACTAGAGTGGGCTGAGTATCCTGACTGAAAGAAAGGAGAAATTCAGCAAGGGGATCTTGTCACAGCAGCCTTTGCAAGACAGAGGCAATATTTAATGCCTGGCTCACCAGACCTTGGGCCTCCCGTAGAAGAACACAAAGCCTTTGTACCTTTCTTCTGGTATTTTCTTCTCTCTTATTTTTACTCAAATGCCATCTCCTCTGAGAAGCTTTCCTTGATTGCCCCCTCCTCTGTGCTCCCTCTAAACTCCGTTTATGTCCCATTATGTCCCCCAAATGTGCTATTGGCCTGTGGTGCCCTTCTGCATTACGGGCCTCTCTCTGCTGTTGATGGCTGGTGACTTCCTATACAGAGGAGGCCTTGGTGACACGTGTGCTAGACATGTGCAACAGAACTGGCTTGCTGTGAGACCTTGTGCAATTGCTTCTATCACGGGTCCTCAGCAACTCAATTTGCAACACGGGGATGATAAGGCAGAGCTTGCAGGGCTGTTAGGTGAAGTAAATGAGATGCAACTCCCGTCTCTCTGCCCTCATGCCTGCTACTATCAGGACGCTGGGGTCCTGGAGCAACACCCACCTGGCTTTGAATCCTGGCTCTGCCATTTGCTTGCTGTATTTTTAGTCCTGTTACAACCTCTCTGTGCCTGTTTCTTCATCTGTAAAATGATGATGGTAACTCCTAACCCCTAACCTGTGTACTTGTAGGGAGGGTAAAATTAGGTAATACATGTAAAGTGCTGAGCATAGGGCTGGCACAGAATAAACATTCAAAAGTTTAGCTGTTGCTGTTATTAGCATTGTGAGTTGGTGGGGACAACAATATTCGTCTAATACAGTGTGCAGTGGCCAGAGAGTGTGGAATATATAAAGGAAAGGAAAATGCTTTCATTTTAAGTGGGGAGCATTGTACAGATGTATGCTTAATAGTATTACCTTTTGTCATTCAGGAATGACTGGGATGTGATGCAGGTGATCAGAGAATATGGGTCTGGAAAGGTACATGGGGTTACATGTCACCTGGCTGTCACAGTCCCCCACAGCCTCCCAGATGCAGGTGAGCTGGAGGTGACAGACATTCACCCACTGATAGCCAGAGATTTAACCCAGAAAGAAAGAAAATCCATGGCTGCCAGCACACATGCAGTCAGGAGCAATTGCCAGTGAGTCAAGGTCGATGGTCAGACAGATGGGAAGAACCAAGGGGAGGGTTGGCAGTTGCTGAGGTTGCTGATTTTTCAAGCTCTGGCCTGTGGTGGAGCAGCAGAAATGTGTTTGTGGAGCACTTGGCCTTCCTTCTGAGCTGTACCATGGACTTACTAGCCCAGAGCCATGTCCATGTTTACATCTATGCCTATGTCTGTCTGTGTCATAGCTGGTATTTAGTAAGTGCTTATTATGTGCTAGCTTATGTGAACCAGCTGATGTAATATCAGTCTTAAGCATGACACAGATGCCACAGTTTCCTCACTGCGAGATAGTGACAGTAACAGGACCATGGGAATTAGTTAGGATCAGCTAAGTTATGCTGTGGTAATGAGCACCTCTGAGATCTTGTTGGCCTAAAGTGGCCTCGATCACATTGCAAGTCCTCCTGGATCAGCCAAGAGCACTGGTCTGGGCTGTTGTCATTGTCATCCTAGGGCCCAGACTGACAGAACCACCGTTATGTGGAACACTGCTGGTCCCTGGACAGGGACAAAGAGTGGCAAATCATGCACACTGCTTATAAGGCTTCCTCCTAGAGCTGATGAATAGTATTGCTTCTTACATTTCATTGGCCAAAGTAAGTCACACGACCACATATAATTCCAAGGGGGTGGGCGATTATAACCTTGCTAAGTGCCTGAAGGGAGAACTGGAAATATTTGGTGAACAGCAAAGGCCTACCATGCCATCTGTGGTTTTGGGGATTGAATGAGGTCATATATATCATGCACTTAAAACAGTGCCTGGTACCCAGGAAGCCCTGCATGGATATTTAGCTAGGAACACCACTACTATTTCTATTATTTATTTTAAAGATGAATAACCAGAGCACAGAGAGGCCAAGTAATTTTCCCAAGGTCACACAGCTAGGGCGCAGGAATTCCCTAGAGATTGCATTCCTAACCAGTGTACTACGCAAGCCACCCCTGGGGCACCAGGCCCACTCTGAGAGCCAGGGCTGGATCAAGATGAACATGACATGCCCTTGAGGAGCACTATCATTTAGTGAGGGAAGCTATCACTTAGTGAGCACCACATACAAGGTCCCACTGAATTCTCATTATAACCTCAAGGTGAGGATTATTATTTCCATGGCTAGGATGGGGACACTGAGGCTCAGAAATGTGAAGTGATTTTTCCAAAACTAAAGTCTAATTGGGAGTGGATCCAGCATTCACATGTCATTTATTGAATTCTAAAACCTATGGGTTCCCTCCACTGTTCCACCATGTCATGTGGCCAATGGCCTCTCGGATGTTTTCGCTGAGGACAGAGTTGGCTTTTTGAGGGAACTCAGGATGAATTCAGGGATGAACAAGACTCACTTTCCATGCCCAAGGAGGATCCTGGTGTGTGTGTCTGTGAGAGAGAGAGAGAGAGAGAGAGCCGAGAGGCCCACTCACGGCTCGTCACAGTGCTGATAGGCTGATAGGCAGAGGGAATAGCTCAGGGCAGCTCTGTGAAGACCCCTGAGGAAGCACACGTGGCTTCCCTTTGGCAGATTCTGGCAGATGGCAATGTCTGGAGGTAGGCAGACTCTGACAGCCATCTCTGCCTCCAGATCCTGTCTCTATCCTTCCCTCCTTCTCTGTGCCTGGAAGGCTGACCCTGTGGGCTGAACCCACCAGGCTTCGTGTTTAGCCAGCAGGAGGCACCATCGGGTGGGTGGGGTGGCAGAGAGGTAGAGGCAGGGCACTGTTTCCTCAGCTTCCCTTTGGCTTGGTGGCTCTGGGCCCCTCTCTCAAGGACCCCTGAGCCCAACACGTGCCCCTCACTATAGATGAGGCTCATGTGGGGTTTCTGTGACTGCTTCTCTTGGTGTCGCTTGCAGCACGAGGGTGGTAGTGGCTCCCCTCTGGTGTCAGGCTATTTCATCAGCCCTTGTTGGTTTTCCTGACACCTGGCATACCTTAGTAAACAAGCTCTTTACTAAACTGTCTCCAATCACTCCTTTTGAGTGAGCCATCTGTCTCCTGCCAATACAGGACTCTTTCCTAATCCACAAAAAAATGCTATTGGACTAGCAGCAGCTTCAAACCCCATCTAACCTTGTTCTGTGGCATCTGGGAAGTTATTCCCACAGGGGGATCAGTGAGCAACACAGACTCCATTACTCATGGGGTGGCTGAAAGGAAAGTGCAGGGATAGAGCATGGGTAGCTTGCTGACATCTGTCTTTTTTCAAGCCTCCAAGCAGCATCCCTTTGAATGTGTGTTGTGGTGAGGTTAGTTGAAGTTGGCACACTGGGGCTGGAGAGGCAAGGACTTGGGGCATGGCTAACAGTGACCCACAGGTGCTGGCCCCTCGCTGCTCTCTCCTGCAGGTGCCCCCTCAGATCATGAGCCCTCCCAGGGCAAGCTGGGCCTCTCACAGCTCTGTTTGCCAGCACAGCCTGGCAGGAGCAGACAGGGAGCAGCTAAGAAGTGACCGGAGCTGAGTTGAGCTGGCTTGAGTTGACTGGAAGCCTCCTTTGGGGCGGACCCCTGATTTTTCACTGGAAGGTACACCTGCCCTTATCAGAGAGAAGTCTGACTTAATAGAAAACACCATTTTATCCTTTTTTCAAAATGTACAAGTAATCAAGAACTTTCCTCCTGAGTCTAGTACTATTTCCTCTCCAGTTCACTGCCCCTCAAGCCGAATCCCAAGTCTGCTTTAATGAATATAGAAAACTTACCTGTCATTAGCTGGACAAAAGCTAATGGACTGGAGTCCCTGAGGACAGCAGGTCTCTTGAGCAAATTAAACACTCCCCTTGCAGTCTTGAAGTCTATGTTAAATTGTTTATCAAACCCTTCCTTCCCAGGTAACGTTAACGTGAAATTTCCCAAGTTCTGGCCATTACATCAGGAAAGTTTATTGAGCTGGAGTCCGTCTCTGAGTCTGGTTCCTTCTTTGTTCAAACACGCCCTTCCTAACCTGCCAGCTGACGCAGTTATGATGATGGCCAGGGTTACAGCTGGAGGAGCTTGCAGGACTGTGGAGCAGCCTCAGAGGTTTCCTCCTCCTGGGAACTTGACCTAAGTGGCAGCAACTCACTCAAGTGAATTCATTCATTCATTCATAAACGTTTTCTGCCAGGGCCTGAGCTGGGCTCTGATGATTCACCATCAGCTCAAGCTGGAGCTGGCTAATACCCTCCCATGGCCTTGTGGTCTCATGAGTGACAGGAGCTTTAGAAGAGGGTATGGCTTTGCAAAAAGTCCTACCATTGGCTGTGTGTCTTTGGCAGGGCATTTCACCTCTCAGTTTCCTCATCTGTGAAACAGGAGTAATATCCCTCTCAGAGGGCTCAAATGAGGGCTTAATATTACCCTGAGGGGATTAGAAGAGATCATTTATGTAAAATGCCTGGCACATAGTAAGCATTCAAAGAACACTAACCAACTGCCGATATCAGGACCAATAATGCCTCATAGATCAATTATCCATCATTGACCAATAACTGCTGTGTAGTGATGGGTAGGTGAGAACACTTAAAGGAAGCCATGGCATATGGCCAGGTGGGAGAGGTGAGCACTCAAATGGGGCCCGTGTTCACATTCATCTGGCCCTCTTTCCTTGTTTCAGATGCTTATGAAACAGAATTCAGTGCAAATATCCAAAAAAGGGGCTTTCAGAGTGCCGGAAAGATTTTTATGTCAGCACAGGAAGTAAACAATATTATTAGCCCTAAAACTGCGAGGAACATGTTAAAAGAATGAGACTTGAAAATTGAATAACTTGATTTGCAGACATTGCATCATCAATTTCATCAGCTCAACCAATCAGCCTGTTCCTGGGTGGCATGGGGGAAGCCATCCTCTCTCAAAGGCCCAGGAGGCTTGGTGCCACCAGGAGCAGAGTGACAGGACCCTGGGGTGTTTGTGCTGTGAGTTGGGAATAGCACATGCGTAATCATTTCTGTACTCCCAATCAGGCCTCTGCAAGGAGCAGCTTTGCGAAGGCATCTAGGTCCCATGTTGGGGGGGTATTTACAGAGGGTCAACAAGGGCATTTGACGGCTACTCCTGGGGCCACAGCTCAATGGCTTGCGAGTAATACATAAAGTAGAATGGAGGCAGGTCCACCCAGGAAAGGCAAAGAGTAGATTGAGGGGCATTCCAAAGACCATTGTTTCTCTTGATCCTTCCTTCTCTCTGTTTCATGATACTAAACCTGCATTGCCCCTGAGCATGCTCCTGGCCATAGTCAGGTACAGAAATATTATTTCCTTGGACATGGACATTGCCATAGAGGAATCTAGAGCTGGGTATCCGGTACTTTCCTGTCATTCCTGCCCTGGCCCCTCAGGAAAGATTTGAAACCAGGAATTTGTAAGGAAAGGAGATCCTAAACACAGACACCATTTAAATGACTTTACATATTCCTTTGTAATCTTCTTTCTCTTTTCTCCCCTTTGTAAACCTGCTGGTCTGCTTGAGGTTCCACTGGGATTCTTTAAGTTAGGATTTTCCACCATAAGCTGCACTTCTATAAATTGAATGTCAGGTATAATTGTTGCTACTAAAGGCATGAAGAAGTGTAAATATATTCCCCAGTCCCTGGCCACTGACTGCTATGTAGTGATGGGTAGGTAAGAACACTTAAATGAAGCCAAGGCATATGGCCAGGGTGGGAGAGGTGAGCCCTCGAAGGGGGTGAACATTTGCATTTGTCCCACCCTACCTCTTCAGTAAAAGGAAAACAGGAAAGAGGGAGGAGAGAGTCTCCGGAGAGAACCCCGCCTGTAGGCGTTTGTGCTCAGTTGAGAGACAAGCCATACTCAGCCCTGCCAGCTTCCCCCCACCCCCCACCAACTTTCCCCATGATGGAACAAGCTCTGATTGTGTTAAATGTTGACTATTTTTGTGCCACAGCCCCGTAGGGACAGATTCTGGTGAAGATGATAGATAGACGTTGGAGTGGGAAAGCAGATGATGTTTGAAAGCACAGCACCGGGGGAGAACCAGTCTGGGGCTTGGAGAAAAGAACACGTTTTGTTTGTTTTTGTTTGTTTCAGTTGTATCACGTTCATGGGAGGTGGAAGGAACATTGCAAAATGCCCTTTCTGGTCTGCTGTGGAAGCTCAGGCCTTGCACAGCTATTGGTGAGCTGGGTACGTCAGTAGCTGTCCTGTGCCGCAAGGCCAGAAGCCCCCGCTCTGGGTCACACCTTGTGAGGGTACTTGGGGATGCAGAAAAAAGTCAGACGTGGTCCCTGTCCTGAGCGGTTAAGTCTGCAGGAGACAGGGCATGCACAGACAAGGATGATCGGAGTGACTCACGTGGTGATGGAGGTGGGTACGAGAGGCTGGGGGATGGACTGGAGGGGGCAACTGATGTGCACATGTGTGGGGGTGACTGGCAGGAGAAGGTGGAAGGGATCAGGGAGGAGAGAATCCCTACACATTTGTGCCTGGGAGGCATGGGTGATAAGAGATTTCTTATGGACAGTGATTAGAGCAGGGGGTTTATGCAGAGGGAACACAGGAGTAAAACCTAGAAAGGAAGCAGAAATTGGTTCATGGTGAAGCTTGAGTGCCAGGTGTCTCTCCAGGGGAGTGCTTCCTGTTAGACAGAGTGAAATGGGACAATTTTACCCTTGGGCGTCACTATCCAATCTGCAGGCTGGGAGGGGAAAGGCAGTGAGGTGAAGTATCAGGGAGATAGGAGGAAAGGAGGCAGGGTAACAGGTGGTGGTTAGGACACAAGTATTGAAACCAGGCAAACCTGGCTTCCAAGTTCAGCTCCACAGCTGTGTAAGTTTAAGCATATTATTTAATTTCTCTGTATCAGTCAGGATAGTCTAGATTGTGCTACAGTAATAAACAGCTCTGAAATCTAAGTGGCTTAAATGATAGAGGTTTCTCTCTTGCTCTTGCTACATGTTCATTAAAGGTTTGGTGGAGGCTCTATTTGTAATAGGAACTTTAGGACCCAGGTATATGGAGGCTTCATTTCATTACTGCTTCTGCAATGACTGAGGCAGCATGGAGAGAGCATGGTGACTAACTTACTGGTTCTTAAAATGAACTACCTCAACTGCCACTCTCATTTCATTGGTCAAAATGTATCTGGCTATGCCTATCTCATAAGGTGTGGGAAAGTGAGAATTGGAATAGTGGTGAAGAGTTGACACATATCCAATGAGGCTCAATTTCCTTATCTGTAAAATGGGGATAAAACTACCAACCTCAAATGGGCATTGTGTGTCTAATGAGCAAATGAATGTGAAGTCTAGTCATACTCAGACCATGGCAGCTGGGAGAAAAAAAAAAAAGTGAGCAAAAAGGGGAAGAAAGTGAGGCATTTATTGCTTTTGGAGTTGCCTAGACTGATGGAATCTGGACCTGAGTGCCGCCTTTCCAATAAGCCCTCCCAGCATCTCAGAGAGACCTAGGTTTCATCTTACCTAGGCTACAAGCACTCTCCAGAGGACATGTAAGCAAACCATAAAGCCCACCTTTCCCCTGACCCCTCCCCTCAAAAAGCCTGCCAAAAATCCTAGCTATAAAAAGCCTCTAGGCTTCTTAGGGACCCCTTCCCTTTGTTCTGCTGGCCAGAACAGAGGGTCCCTCTCAGGTTTAGCAATAAACCTGTTTGGACTGTTGAGTTTGCATGCCTTTCATAGACAGCATGGTCAGTTTGCCCAGAAAGCTGGCTGCGCTTGGAACAGCTGTCTCCCGGGCTTTTGCTTTGCTTGGGACCTGAGGAATCCCTGGTGCTCCTGGAACTCCTGCTTGTGGAAGGCTTTGCTGTCCTCCAGGAGTCTCAGGGCTGAGCTGGGTGTTCTAAGAGGCAGCCCCAGGCCTCCTTCCCGAAACAGTGCATTTCAAACACCGACCTACTGCCTTCACTGCTGCTGCTGAGGCCCCATGGAAATAGCATTTCTATTCCAAGAATCAGTTCCCATTCATCACCGTGAAGCGCAGTACCTGGGGGGAAACAGTAACTGAGACTTTGTAAGTCTCCAAAGATGGAATGTGTCTGCACGAGCTGAGTAATTAGAGCAGTTTTCTGCACACATGCCTAATCTTTATTTAAGACATTTCACTTAGGTACACATCTAAGTTATTCAAAAGTCAGTTCGATTTGAGATGTGTATCATCCAACAATTTCTCTTCTGTTTTAGAATAGTTAAATGAGCGCCAGTAACCAGAGCTGCAAATAATTTATTGAGGCTATGTGCTAAGCAACTGGACTCTGCACTTTACTTGAAATAACTCATTTACTTCACATAACATCCCTATATTCTTTCTTGTACCTGATCTGAGAAAATCCCATAGGACTCCCCAATTGTCTCCATATGAAGGAGTCTTAAGTAATCTTTCAGGTGAAAATGGTAAATAAATAAGGGTATTTGGTCTGTAAAACTAAGAAAATAATGGTAGCTAACATGTATATAGAGCTTATTATATGCCAGGCACTGTGCGAAATGTCTCTCATGTATTAGCTGATTAATCATCTCTGTAATCCTGACATAGATACTCTTCTCCCCATTTTACAGTTCTGGATGTACCTGAGGCATAGAGGGACTGCATGACTCTGCTAGGGCAGCCAGAGCCAGCAGGGGGAGGAACCAGCACTTGGATGCAAATAGTTAGACTCTTGATCAGTGCGTCATATACAGCCTCTTGGGCTCTAGCACTCCCAGTGTCTGACCTGCTGTAGGACTGGCATGTGGGCAGGAAGACAGGAAGGCTTTTCACTAACTCCTAGATCAACAGAACTGGACCAGTGGTGTAAGCCACAGAGAGGCACATTTGGATTCCACCTAAGAAACAACTCCCCCAGCTAGTGCAGCTGAAACATCAGGGTTCCTTGTAGGCAGTAAGCCCCGTCATCAGAAGTCCTAAAGAACAGACTGGATGGCCACTCCCAGGGAGATATGGGTGGGATTCCTTCCGTGGGCTCAAGGTTGACTCAGACGGCCTCTGTGATCCTTCGACAGGACAATTTTGTGAACACAACGACTGTCATGACATCTGGATATGGCAAAAAGATTTTTTTTGTTTTTTTAAATTAAGATATTATTGATATACAGTCTTATGAAGGTTTCACATGAAAAAACAATGTGGTTACTACATTCACCTCTGTTATTGTGTCCCCCCCATACCCCACTGCAGACACTGCCCATCAGTGTAGTAAGATGCCACAGAGTCACTGTTTGCCTTCTCTGAGCTACACTGTCTTCCCTGTGATCCCCCAACACCATGTGTACCAATCATAATACACCTCAATCCCCTTCTCCCTCCCTCCACTCGCCCTCCCCCACCCCTCCCCTTTGGTAACTGCTAGTCCCTTCTTGGAGTCTGTGAGTCTACTGCTGTTTTGTTCAGTCAGTTTATGGCAAAAAGTTTTAAAACTTATATCCTCACCCTACTTAAAATTGGGAGCCGATGAGAACGCTACATGAGTGGTGACTAGGAAGGCCCAGGGTACTTTGCCAGATCTCAGTGGTACCATCAAATTGAACTCATAGCAGAGCTACTATGACACATGGTAATCATGCAAATAATTGTTGTTACCTGATGACTGATTAACTGAAGTTCACTTTGTCGACTCTGAGTAGTATAATTTTCATTAGTCAAACCTGCATTTTTGTTTCTTCTTTAGCTATATTAATTTACATTTTCAAGAAGTACTGCATTTGGTAGTTTTTCTTCATACTCCATTGGATTTTATTCTTGGTGCAGTCATTGGAGGGTGAGAAGCTGGGATGGCACAGGGCGGCTCACTTGCTCATTGGTTCGCTGGGCCTGGAGAACCACGCAAAGGCCAAGAAACTGCCAGGTGGGCAGGAGCTGTGGGTGGGGGAGACCTGACAGGGACACAGGTCACATGGGCTTGGGAATGTGGAGGGAGCAGACCGGCTGGCAGCAGAAACTGCAGTGATCCCTCAAGAGGGCTCCAGCCAGGGCAAGGGGAAAGAATTGGTCAGAGGGGGTGAAAAAGGGCAAACACGGGAGGAACAGTATGACAGCTTAGACATTGTCCCTGCCTCCGCTTCTGTCTGAGTCACTTGGGGCAGGTGCATGGGCATAGGTACCCGATGCAAGGACAAGAAATTGGTGATAATTGTTGAGCAAAATGACCCAGCACAGGGGTCCCAGGAGCTCTTGGTAGCAAGTGCAGACAGGTGTTCACAGGCAAACCTCCTCCCTCCCCAGCTCTTACCCCACAGGGATGGGGGGTACAGGGCTGGGATTCCAGTGCCAGTGCTGCCCTGACTCAACATGTAGCCTTGGCAACATCCTTTCCTTCTCTGGCCTCAGTTCCTCATCTCTGCAGTGCGAGAATTGGTCTCGACAATCCCTAAGGACCTCCCAGTTCTAAAGCACAGTGGGGGTGGCTCTCAAACATCTTTCCCCCTTCAAAAGGGCTGTCAGGGACTGTGGTCCCTCTCTCTTCTGCTCAAGAATCCAGGATTTCTATGAACTGGAATTTTTTATTTAGAGTCCCAAGACCAAAGTGGTGCAGGAGGCAATAATAAGCTCTTTTGACTTGGAAGCTCCTGCAAGAAATGATGGATGTCCCCTAGGGAAGATACATCCAGGAAGGCATCCCCAGCCTCCTAGCAGGAATCAATCTCCCTGTCCCCTGAATGCCCAACACCTCCCTAATAGCATTTTCTCCTTGGTATTTCAAGCAGTTGCTTATATGTCTTATATCTCCCAACAAGGTCCCAAGCCCCCTGAGGTTGGTGACTGTGCACCTAGTAGGCTGTCAGGTGAGGTTCCTGGTATGGCTGCTGGCTGGCTGGACGTCTCATTCAGAAGATGACCAGAATCCTTGCTGCTTAAATGCACAGAAGCCCTGCTACTTGGGAGAGCTTGCAAATAGAAAAAATTCAATGGTGGGAATGCTAGGTAGGAGCTGCCCAGTCACCCCGCTGGCTGCAGACCCCTGGAAGCTTTGCTCCTCCCATCTGTGGCCCTGACTCCATGGACACTACAGGGCAGATCCTTGGGGGGTGGTAACTGGGTTGGCCTGGGGGCTTCCAAGGAGCCTCCTTGCCACCTTCTTAGTGTTGGAGGCCTAAGAGCTGGGACCTGGTGGTGTCACACCCTAAATAATACAAATAATAATTGATGGCAAGTTTGCATTTTGGCAAAGTCTTAGCTAAGCTCTTTACCCACTGAATCCTTTTCACGACTCTATGACGGTATAACTATGTCACTCTCAGTGAGCAGATAAGGGAACTGAGGTCCAAATACGCACAGCCAGACTTGCTTTCCCTCCTCATAGAATGGTCCTCATTTTTAATGCCTCAACCATGAGCATCACTTCTACAGACCAGCCTTCTTGACCACCCTGAGCCAAGACACCTCTACCACCCCATCATTCTAAATCTGGGACCCTCAGACTTGAGCTTGTATTGGAGTCACCCGAAGGGCTTAAGATGCAGATTGCTGGGCCCCACCCTAGAGGTTCTGATTCAGTACATCTGGGCTGGGGCCTGAGAATCTGCATTTCTAACATGTTCCCAGATGATGCCTATGCTTCTGGTCCAGGGCCATATTTTAAGATCCATTGATCACAGCACTCAGCTTATTTCCTTTGCAACACTGATTTATAAGGAGTTTGTAATTCTTTAATATACTGATTTGCATAGTTGCTTATTGTCTCCACCAAATCATTAAGTTTCAGGAGGACAAGAACAATACCTATTTGGTTCACCCCCCTATCGTGAGCAGTTTGCACAGTGCCTGGTACACAGTAGGTGCTCAATACATATTTGTTGAGTGAATGAGCAAAGTGGTGGAGTTACAAGCCATGAGACTAAATCCAAGCCTGTCTAACCTGAGTCTGTGTTTCTAGAGCCCATTCAGTACCATGTGCCCCTGATTCACACCCTCCCACTGGGCTGGCTTGTTGTTGCTGGGTCAATAGGCGCCAAACCTCTCATTGTGTCCAAAGTGACTGTCTTGCCTCAGCTCATTTGCGTACTCCCTGGAAACTGCCCAGAGCCTAGAGAGGCCAAGAGACAGGGTGAGCAGAGCCTAATACAGTAAGAGGCAAGGCCTTCATTTTCTTGCTGTGCCCACCTGAGGCAGGGCCATGGAGAGCTCAGGAGGAGCTCTCCTGTGTAAACCCAGGAGGCCCCAGGTGCGCAGGTCTGACCAGGGAGGGCAGCTGATAGTGCCGGGATCCTTGGCTGCAGGTTAAAGCACACAGCCTGTACATGCTTCCTCCTGAAGAGGAAGAAGAGTAAGGTGAGCAAGGACAAAAGGGGGTAATAGAAGTGAATCGCTCAGTGTGCTTCTCTTTGGCAAACTAGATGCTTATTGACATTAAGATAAGCTTGACAGACTTTTGTTAGCAATTTTGGGCCCTATCTGAGAAAATCTTGCCTTGTGAGACTTCTATTAGAACCGACTCCTTAAGTAATAATGTGGTCTCTGTCACTTAACTCAAAAGTCCCTCCTGGACCCACACAGTGAAGCGTTAAGGAAATGAAATCTTTTTTTTTTTAAACATATACAGCAAAGTTTGATTTGTTGAGAACATTTCTTCAACTGACAAGTTACAAGCCATGTCTGAGAGGCCCACTGGGAACTTTCAAAATTTGAGCAGCAGTTTCTAATCACTGACGATCATTAGCATTTTAGTGAATAGATTTTTGATAAGAAAAATCTTTGCTCTGTGGGAAGAAAAAAAAAACCCTGACATTTGATAATGCAAACAGAGTAGCAATTTTAATTAGGCCTCCCGTCCTCCTTGGAGTGGCAAACATTGCGTGAGATCCAGATGTTTTCTATCTTGCAGGTTGTGAACTTAAGGCTCAGTCAGGCCCCTGGTGCTGGGTATGGTGCCACAGACCGGATCTCCAGGACGGACAATAACGACCACTATTTCCTGACTACTTACCTGGTGCCAGATACTGTGCTGTTTCACATCTATTACTTAATTAATGCTCAAATTGATCCAATGAGGTAGCTATTATTATTGTTATTACCATCCCCATTTTACAGAGGAGAAAACTAGAGCCCAGAAACATCCACTAACCCAAAGTCACCCAGTTTGTTAGTGGTGGGGACACTAACAAAGGTCTGGGTGACTCCACAGTTTCCTGTTTACCCACTGAGCCTCCACTTCCCAGACACCATTCAAACAGGGACAGTGGGAAGAGGGAAGAGCGCTTGACTGTTCCCTGGCTCTGTCGCCGAGTGTGTGATGAGTCATGTGACTTCTCCTGGCCTCAGTGTCCAAGTCTGTGGAATGGGGATGCAACCAGCCATGTTTTCTTGCCTGGACTCTGGGGGGCTGTGAGGAAGGGGGTGCTGTGCTTAAGAGGACATTGTTGCTCTCAGGGAACTAGACCCTGACACTTTGTATTGTATATTCTTTCAACTGATCTTAGTCTCACCCTTTGGGGCCACCTAGAAGAATTCTGATGCCCTTTCCCTGTAACATTCAGAAATTTGTAATCAGTTCCTGCTGGGCCACTGGGTAGATAAATGTCTAGCTTTTCAAGAAATTGCAAAACAGTTTTCAAAAGTGGTTGTACCATACTACACTCCAAACCGCAATCATGTGTTTTACAATTGCTCTACAGCCTCTCCATCATCTGGTTTTGTCAGCCATTATCATTTTAGTCATTAGATGGTGTGTAGTGATACCTCATTGTAGTTTTGACTTGCATTTTCCTGATGACTGAGAGTGTTGAAGACTTTTCATGTACTTACTAGCCATTTGTATATCTTCTTTAGTGAAGTGTCCATTCTAGTCTTTGGTCAATTTTTAAAAATTGTGTTGCTTTTCTTTATTATTGAGTTGTAGGAGTTTATATATTCTGGGTACAAGTCTTTGTCAGACAAATATGTTTTGAATATCCTGTCTTATTCTGTGGCTTGCCTATCTATTTTCCTGATGGCAGTTTTGATGAGCAGATGTTTTAACTTTGATCAAGTCCATCTTCTCATTTTTCCTTTTATGACTTACATTTCCTATGTCCTTTCTAAGAGATCTTTAAGTCACAAAAATCTTCTCCTCTGTTTATTTTGTTTGTTTTGTTTTCAGTTTCACTTTGAGGTCTATAATCCATGGTGAATTGATTTTGGTGTGACACAGTGTCAGGTTCTTTGTTTTCATATGGATACACATTTGTTCAGCACCCTTTGTCAAAGCCTTTTAACTGCGCATTTAGCTGCTTTGGCATCCTTGTTCAAAACCAAGTGACAATGTATGCGTGGATCTCTCTCTGAACCTTCTATTCTCTTCTATGGATTTATCTGTCAATCCTTTCACCTTCTTATTTTGTAATTCACTTTCAAGATTTTTTTTTTTTTGCCTTTCCAAACAAATTTTTAAGTCATCTTGACTGGGATTACAATGGATCTTTAGATCAGTTTGAGCAAACATTATAATTATGCTGATGCTTCCAATCTGTGATTTTTTTCATTCCATTTTTAATTTATTCAACTTATTTAGGTCTTTTGAATTCCTTTTGCCTTGTTTTATAATTTCAATGTAGAAGAATTTCACGTATTTAGTTAAATTTATCACATATTTAGTTAAATTAAATGTTTGATGCTATTATAAATGGTATTTATTTTTAATATTTTCTACTTATTTACTCCTAATGTACAGAAATACAATTGGTTTTATATATTGTGATATCCCAAATTCATTTATTTGTTGCAGTATTTTTTTTTCCTTGTAGGTCTCTTAGTTTTGCCTATGTATACAAATAATCAATTTCAAAAAAAAATCCCTTCTACCCACAAGGTTAGTATTTTTCCAGACTTTAGAACAAACTCAAGAATCCAGCTTTACTTTTTCTTCTTGGCATGGGATGAAATTTAACTTGCATAGTAGTTATTAGTGCTGTTTGCCAAGTACTTCTAGTCCTCCCACATTCTGGGGACAGCTAGCACTGTACTTCTTTGATATGTCATGGTTCGGTGGGGCTGTGTGACTGGTTTCAGCAGATAAGTGAGTGCTAAAATGATATGTATCACTTTTGCTCTAGGGCACTGAACTATTACAAGTCTCCAGAATTCTCTTTTTTCTCTATCCCATTAATCAATGATGCTTGAGGTAAAAGCTACTCCATCTGCCTGGATCTCTGAATGTCTACAATGAACAGAGCCCCACACCCCCCAACCCTCTGCAGACCCACAGTGGAACATATGGCTTGAGATAGAAATAAAATTTTGTTGTTTCAAGGCACTGCGAATTATGAATTATTTGTTATAGCAGCATTACCCAGCCTATCCTGACTAATTTAACTTGACTGAAGTTTTAAAAGAGAGATGGCTAAGCAAAATGATAGATGGAGGCAATATAGGAGAACACACTGTTTTTCTTCTCTGAGTGAGACAAAGGACATATGCCCCCAGAGAACCAGCAGTGAGCTGCAGCCCAGAATCTCATGCAGGTCTTATGTACAACCAGATCCCCAGTGCCCAGAACACAGTAGACAGTTAAGCCAGTGTTCTTTCAGCTCATGCTTTGTAAGGCAGCAGTGCAACATTTCCCTTTACTTTCCTCCCACTACATTCTCCTTGCTTGCAAACAGAATGATAAAAACAACATTTTCCTAGAGATTTGTTGGGAAAAATTGTGCTGATTACAAAACACTTTGCAAAATGTGAAATCCTATCTAAGTGGCAATTTTCTCCATTGCTCTGCCAATTGTAATAAATAAATATTGTTTTTAAAGTTGGCTCCTGGCTTGCCTTCCTGTGGCCATCCCATCAAACATTCCAACCCGCCTGGGGTTATTGTCCACTCTGGATTTGCATGTATGCGCATGGTACTTATGTAATGCTGTTTACTGAGAGGTTGAGTAAGTCCATCTCATAGCAATAAAACTTGAGAACGATGTCATACTCCATTGGAGAGGTGATGGGTCAGAACAACTCACTCAGGACAACTGTACTATGTACTCCTCAAGAGCAGAGGGGTTGTTTCAGTCATTTCTGCCGTCCGAGTGTGTCTGGATTAGGAAATGGCTTTTAAGATTTTTCAGTTCTTGGCCCAGCTTGGATTGAGGCCCTGGGTTTCTGAATCATGTTATAGTCATGGGTAGAGTACAGAAAGGCCCATAAACTAACACCTGCTGGTGGATAAACTTATGTTTACTGATCACTTACTGTTGAACACATGCAAGGAAAACTAGGAGGATGTAAAGATTACTAACATAGTCCCTGACCCCAGCAAGCTCCCAGTTAGTAAGGGGCTAATGGAGACATTCATTCATCCATCCATTCATTCATTCACCTATTCAGTCATTGACTTTACTAATGTTGATATTGATTGATGTTCCACATGCCATTCTAGTTACAAAATGAAGTCTCAGCTCTCGTAGAAACATGTGTTCTAATAGGGAATACAGACATTAATCAAATAATTAGTAATAATCATTTTATTATAAACTGTGATAAGCACTGTTGAAGAAGAGTTTAGAATACTGTGAGCACAAGAAAACAAGAGGAACAGACTTTGTCAGAAGGAAGCAGCATGGGAGGTGTCACTGAGCAAGTGACCTTTGAGATGAGACCTACAGGATGAATTAAGAGTTACTTGGTCTGGGGGTTGAATGGGGGAGGGGAGCAAGTCAGACAGAAGAAACAGTACATTTAATACAAGACGGACTATATTATGGGCCACAAAGGAGGGGGAGATAACATGCTAGGAGAGGTCCCAGAACAAGACCCATTATTTCTAGGGGAATGAGAAAGGCTGCCTAGACGGGGTGGGGCTTGGGCTGGGCCCACAAGGACAGGAAGGACTTTCCCTGGTGGATGTGCCGGAGGAAGGAGGAGGAGCAGTGCAAGCAGAGACCTGAGAGGGGTAGGGAAGAGCAGAGAATGAGGAATCCAGGGCAGGCTGTGAGGAGTTTGGAATGCCAGGCTAAGGTGTCTGGGCTTCCTCCACTCGAGGAAGATGTTGGAACAGAGAATGATGTGACCAGAGCACTTAGTGATGAAGGCTCCTTCTTCCCCCTTGGAGACAGCCTTGTATCTAACTCAAAAGCATCTCAGAGCCTCTGGCCATCCTGGAGCCTAGATAGGGCTTCTGTGGTCAGCTTTCCTTTGCCCACAAGAAGAAACCCCAAGGCCTTGAGGAGACAGTGCAGGGGAAGTAGTGGGGTGGAGGACACAGATCCTGCAGACGGTCCTTCTCTCGTAATGGTAAGGGGATGTATGGGTGAGCACTGTAGCCAAGTGGTCCAGAGTGGAGGGCTGTGGGTATGCCAACTAGTGTGTGAAACTGACATGAGAAAGGGCCTTGTATTAGTTTTAGGGTTCTTCAAGGTACAAGGAAAAGAATTCCAACTCAGTCTAAAATGAAGACTAAAGAGAAGTAATTGAGCTTTGCGACTGGGTACCTCCAGGGTATGGCACTGGCTCCTGGCATGGCTAAATCCAGGGCTTAAGTCAAGCCTTCAGGATCCTCTTTCTCTATCTCTTGGGTTTGCTTCTATCTATAGATTGCCCTCACTATTTCCCATTGCAGCTGGACTTCCTCTATGCAGGTGAAGAAAAGCTGTGGAAAGCTCTAGCCTTACACTGCAGCAGAAAGAGGCAGTCTCTGTGTGTGCAGTCTATGAATCCCAGGAAAGTATTCTGATTGGCCCTGAATCACATGCCTATCTCTTGGGCCAACCACTGGTGCCAAGGGGAAGAGGTTCTGTGCTTGGTCAGGCCTGTCCTGAGACACCCCCAGGTAAATCACACACAGTGGAGGAGAGCAGAGCCCCAGTGGAAGCAAAGCTGGGCTAACAGTAATAACCCAGAGCCGCCACAGTCCTCTCAGGCTGTGCACTGCAGGGCAAATGACCCATGGAAGAGTGTTTGTATTCATCCTAGGAATCTGGGAAGCTGGGTCATTTAAGGAGAGAAAAATAATAACATATGCATTTCTTAAATGAGCTTTTGAAGACAGGCATGGTAAGTATTTTCCATATGACAAGATAAATTAAAGCTGTGGAGTTCTGCTTTCAGTAAGGTTCTAGTTGCCCCTCCAAGGGGTTTTGATGCCAAAGGGTGGGTAGCTCTGTTATTTTGGGGGAAGAGCCTTAGAGGGAGGTCAGGTGAGCTTTGGCTCTGAACCTGCTCCCCGCTCACTCTGTGATCTTAAGCAAGTCATTTTTTCCTCTCTGGACCTCAGTTTACCCATCTTTGTAATCAGATGGGTGATGGCTGCTGGTAGATCTCATGGACTATGGCCCTCTTCTGTAATAGCAGCTCTTAGTTAAGTCACATTGCAGAAGACACCCACTGTCCCTACAAGCACAGGATTCCCCCACAGGGAGCATGTGAGGACTGTAGAGTCTGGAACTTGTGCCCCATGCTGGGGTTAAGAATAAATACAGTTCAGTATTCCTGAAGTGCTTGGCCCAGGTCCCACAGACAGGGACTCACATAGAGGGCATTTACCAGCTGTGGTGTCTGAGAAGCCGATTCACAGAGCCACAGAGACCACGGCCTAGAAGGACCTGAGAGGTTGCCAAGCTGAGACTCTAGTCCTATGCTGGAGGCTCCTCCCTAACAGCCAACAGGTGCTCCTGTGGCCATTGCTCCACACTCCCCATGACACAGGCTCACGTTCATCCTTGGACCCCTCAAGAGTCCAGTGTGCCCTGACTTCTTCCTATAGGTCCCAGTGGCAGATAAGAGTATCCTAGTCAGATATATAGGGAACGAAAAGGTCAGGATGGCTGGAGCCTTGAGCAAGGAAGTGGTGGGAACAGGAGATGAGGGGCACAAGAAAGCCGGGCTTCAAAGACTGGAAAAGAGTCTGACTTCTGCCCCAAGCACAGGGGATACCTCTGAAAGACATTAGGCAAGGGGGAAAGTTTGCCCTTTGGAAAGGCCCCCAGGCTATGGTGCACAGGACGGTGGGCGCCAAGCTGGTGCCTAGGCCCAAGGGAGATGATGGATGTCTACACTGTGGAGGTGTGGGAGGTGAGGGCAGTTGACAGGTGGGAAGGCCAAAAGGCTGACTGAGTAGTGATCCAGTAGATGCAGAATAACGCCCAAGCCAGAGGACAGAGGCTGGGATGGGAATGCAGGGAGGAGGCTTTGGAGAAGGAGGTAAGTTCATTTGCAGACAGGGGGCAAGTGAAATTTGTGGGGAGCCATGTGGATATTTCTGGGATAGTAGTAGTAGTAGATTCGGATCAAACCCCAGATTCATGTCACCCCCGCAGAGGCCTCAGCAATGTCTTATCCACTCTGGGCCTCTGAGTGGACTCTAGCTGGAGCCACATTTCTGAACAGGCATGCTGTTTAGAACGGGGATGCAGGATTTTACTGCTTTCTTTGGGAGGGCTCATGATCACATGGTCCTGAGGGGGGCTCTGACTCTCCGGAGAGAGGGATATGTCCCTGCAGTGTCCATTCCTCAATGGTGGCTTCAGACCAGCTTGGAAGGTGGGTGGAGGCTGGGAGGAAAGGGGAGCAGAGGCCAGGCAGGTACATAGGAGGGCAGGTTGGTGGGGGGGTGGGGCACCAACACAGTATATAAATGTGTGTTCTTATTTTACTAAATATTCCAGGCAAACCATTTCTCAATGTCAGGGTCAGAGGAGAGGATATTATTGCTCACCTTTGCTTAAAAATGGTGACTAACTCCTTGGGTCTGAATAGAGAGAAATTCAGAGGTAAGGCCATTTAAAAGACAAGGGCACTGCTGAGGGGAAAGCAGGGATCAGGAGGCTGTAAAACTAGTTTAAATAAAGGCAAAGAAAACCCAAAATAATTATGTGAGCGTATACTGTATTTGTGAAATAGGAAGTATACAGAAGAAAAGAGATTTCTTTCCATGCCCCTCTTTCCTTTAGGTGGTGGGGGCCGGGGCTGGCTCCATGCGATGGGTTCCTGCCTTGGTGCCCAGGCCAGCCCAGCAGGAGCTCGGGGCGGCTGGGGGCAGGCAGGACGGGGAGCCCACATCCCGGGCAGGTGCCGGGAGCCCGGGTCCTGCACATGCTTTCTCTGGCCTTGGCTGTCTCTTCTGGAAAGTGGGGCGAGGTGCCTGTGGAGCCTCCAGCCAGGGGGCCAACTGCTGATGGGCACATGGCAGGGGATGGAGGGAGCCGGCTGCAAGCTGGTAATTAATAAATGAAATGCCCTGGGACTGCCGCGAGCAGCCTCAGATGACAGGTCTGTCGCGGGCTCGGCAAACCATTAAATGACCATTTTCTGACAGAACGACTTCCGCGCTTGCCAGGACGTATTCTCTCTTCGCACCCTCTTTCCCCGCCCCTCCCGCAGCTACACTCCGCTTCGCGGTGCGCTCGCTCCCTGTCTCTGCATGTGTCTCTGGCTCTCTGGCTCTCTGCCTATAAGCATGTATCCCTGGGGGTCTGGTGTGGCCCTCTCAGCCTCTCCGGGTCTCTGTCTTGCTCTGTCTCTGGTGTCTCTGTCCATCCCTTCCCCCTCCCACCCTGGCATCTCCTCTGGCGGCTGCTTCTCCCCTCGGGTGTCTGGCCCTCTCTCCCCCCCTGGCTGCTCTCTGTCTCCCCCACCCCCTAGTCCCTGGCGCCCTCCGCGCGCCCCGCTCTGTTTCTCCCCGTCTGTATGAGGTTTAACTACCCCCGCTCAGCCTCCCCCTCCCTGCCCGCCCCTCCCCCGCTGCCTGACGGCTCCAGTTCATTTCTGCCTGTTTAATTGGGCCCCGGATGAGTTTGGTCGACAGGGCCATTCATCATGTGGCCGCGGCTGGCGGCGGAGCCCGGGGGAGCGGGGCTGACAGCTCCGCCAGGCTGGGATGCGGCCTGCGTCGGGAAGTTCACATATTTGGGCATTAGTGCAGCTATTAGTTTAACAAGCTTCGTTTATCCTTGTCACTACCACTTCAGCTTCCCATGTAATCATTTGAAATGTAGATTACAGCCAGACAAATGGGACGGCGCAAGACGCGCGGGTGGAGGGAGTGACACGCTGCTCGTTAGGGCCGCCTTCCCAGCCCCATCCCTTCCCGGGCAAGGCTTTGATTAGCTTAATATTCACATGATTTCGGTGGGCAGCGCCAGTCACCTGTGCCGAGCCCCTGGCCCTGGGCAGAGGTGCCCAGGGTGCACGCAGGTAAGGGTCCAGGTCTTGCCAGGGTGGTGTCCCTCTGGTCCAAAGAGGACCCAGCCCTGAGAGGACACCCTTGGATGGTGGGCCTCAGAGCCTGCCCCTGGAACGCCTCCCACAGGAGTCATCTGCCCAGGAGGAGGCCTCTTGGACAGGCTGCTCCCTCCAGCTCTGACTGGGGCAGCCTGGACTCTGGGTCACTGTCTCCCTGTGTGACTGGAGCAAGGTCTGGCCTTTTCTGGGCTTTGCGTCCCCATGAGGAAAGTGGGAGTTTCAGATTTGATCACATGGGCTCACTTTCCTCCATTTCCCCGCCAAGACCCCTCCCACCTTCCAGATTGCAGTCATTTCTAGTCTTCACCCGGGAAGCAGAGTGTTCTTTTCAAAATGTTAGCCTGGCTGTGCCTATGCCCTATGTTAAGGGCCCTTCTGGCCCTCAGTGTAAAGGCAGAATCTGCTAGTAGGGCTTGAGGGGAGGAGAGCTCCAGGACCCACTGATACCCACCTCCCAGCTTTACCTCTGGGCACCCCTCCTTTGTTTATGCACTTGGCTCCCTGCGCCCCTGGCATCTGACAAGATGCCCTGAGCTCTCTTTCTCCTTTGGGGTTTTGTGCATGCTGTTTTCTCTCCCTGTGCCTCCTCCCCCAACTCCTTTTCTCAGACAGCTTTCCTTCCTTCAGATTCTCAGTTCAGATGTTCCTCCAGGAAGTCTTCTCTCCCTGCTTCTGCCCATGCCCACCCTGCTCTGCTCTGAACCTCCACAGTGGCACTTAACACACAGGATTATGCAGGCTGCGTGTTTTCATCCTCTACTGGGCTGTGAGCTCCATCAGGGCAAGCCCTGCCTACCACAAAACTTGGCCCCTGGAAGCTGCCTAACCCACATGTGCTGAGAGAACAGATAGGACACAAACAGCGACACGCCTGCGAAGCCTCAGATAGAGAGGCCACCGTGCCCAGGAGCCTCATACCCAGGCGCCTTCTCCCTAGCTCCCCTCCCACCCATCCTGCTGACTCTGCCTGTGCCCAGCACACACACACACAGCTCCAGAAAGGTCAGAGTCTGCTTTTCTGGGAAGAACTCTGAATCAGTCTGGGTTTCAGGAAGTGGTTGGCCCACAAGAGTTCAAGGAAGAAGATGAGACTCTGCCGAGGTGTGAGCAGTGCTGAGAGACCAACCTGGGGCAGGGAGGCAGGTGAGGCATCAGAGGGGAGCAGTTGTAACCCTGGGCCTGGAGGGCAATAGGGAGGGAGTGTTGCCGCCAGAATCTGAAGAACAAAAGCCATGGAAAAGGGACTGCAAGAAGATGTAAACTCTAGAAGGTGTGAGGTGACTGGAGGGAGGTGAGGACAGAACTGGGTGAGGCAAGGAGGGAAAGGGGACGAATTCTTGGATCGCTCGCTGGTCTCTCCCTCCTGTCTCCGGCTGGTGCCTCCATGAGGACCAAGGGGCCTGGGTATCGTGGCCACAGAGATCAGCTTCTAGGATACAGAGCAGAGAGAAGGGAGGAGCTGTGGGGTACGGGACAAAAGGAGGATGCCGCGCATGCCCCTAGTGTCACCACAGCTGGCCCTTCTCCGGGGAGAAGGGCCGCAAGAAGTCATGTCTCAGGACCAAGTGGAGATCCTCCACAGGGGGCCCGCAGGGCACAGACACCATCACCAGCCACCTTTTACATCATCCCTTCACTGTCCTGTCTCTCTGGCCAACCCAGCCGCCCAGGCACTACCTCTGCCGGTTTTCTCACCTCTCCCCCTGCTGGAGAGCTCGCCTCCGTTTCCTCCCTGACACCCTCTGAATAATGACACCAGACCTTAAAGCCAATGAGTCGTGAATCAAAGTGGCTCCTCCATATCATAAAAGAGATGTTCTAAACCCCAAACATAAAGATCGTTTTATCTTTATTAATAGTTTAATGCATCTGAGAAAGCTATTTGACATATTTTACACCTCCAACTCTTTCCTTCATGCATTGCTGGTCAGATTACACCAGGGTTCAGCCACTTAAATCCACTTAATAACTGACTAAATTCTACACTGAATTTACATTGAGCTACAAGCTGATTCTAGGATACAGATGAATTTTCTAGTGGAAAGAAAAAAAACCCCACACCAACACCCTGACTCCAAAGTTGTAAATCTGCTTTAATAATGAAAAAGGAATTAGTTAAACTATTGGGATTGATGTCATGTTTAACAGCATGTCCTGATGAAGACTGCAGCACAGAGTGAAGGAATGAACCTCGTTTAATAATTGGGAATATTTTCTTCACTTGTTTAATTAAAGCATCACTTGCAGACACACGTGCAAAATTAATTCAAAACACCTGGAATTTGGGACCCGGAGAAAATTCAGTCTTCACAACTGCTGGCAGGCCCAGTATACTTCAGTGCATGACCTTGTGAGCAGAAAGCTTTGGTCATTAATGGCATCTGAATTGGAGTAACATCTGACTGGCTGATTCCTTCTATTGGAGATACATACACACAGCCACCACTACCATTACCACATCACAGAAACATGGCCACACACGTGAGATTACATTTACTACATACATGTGCACACACTGGAGCCCAGCACACCACACACAAATATATAAGCCCACATCTGGGCCCACACATGGCAGTGCTCTCTCATAGGAGGCACACATATACTGAGTCCATAGACGGCACACAAATACTCCTGAGTAATTCTTAGTGGAGAAAGGGGAAAGACATGTTCTCTAACTCTCCTTAACTTCCCAGGATGAAAAAATTTATAACTGTCAGAGATGTGATAGGACTGTCGAAGACATATGGAAAAAACTCAAACAAACCACGTAAGTTGGGAAACATAAATCCCAGTTCTATTTGTTCTGTGACATTGTAGAAACCACACATTTTTCATCAAGATAGAAAATTAAAATCCTCACCAGGTTCAGAATGCTAGGGAAGTTAGAAACTCTACTGTGGCTAACCCGGGACCAAAGGATGCTTGAGCACCCAGCACAGCAGAGCTCGGTGGGTCGGCGTCCTCTGCAGGGCAGAGGGAAGCCCACCCAGGTGCACACACCCAGGGCCATGGCTGGCCGAACCTTCCACAGGCGTGCCATCTAACTAAAGGACTCCTTGGTCAAGGATGGCCAGTCCTACTCCCCCACTGAAGCTCATCTCAAACCTCCAAGTAGCCTGGGAGCTCTCCTGGTGCTCTGGTTCCAAATGCTTAACTTCTTCCTTACAAGGAACCCTGCCGCCGCCCGTGATGACCAAATATACCTGAAGCCAGTTAATCCCAGTCCCTGGGGAATTAGACAATGTTACTCTATTCCATTCAGAGAAGTATCTATCTCACATTTGGTTTTCCTTTCCTTAAGCCATTTCTTAAGAAGTCTTGAAAAGCTCAGTGTTTTTACTGGGTTTGCTGCAGAATATCCCCAGCCATTTGAAGACTAAGTAATGACATCCTTTGGTTCTTCCTCATTCAAACAGATTCTTCCTCAAAAAAGTCTCCTGGATCAGGCAGGCAGGCTTCTTTTTGGAGAAGCCTCACTCTGCCCTCCCTCCAACATGGCTTGTCCTTCATGGATCCCCCAAACTACCATTTTGAATAGGTCCCCCCAGGTGACTTCTGTTGACACTTCCTTGGCTTGGGGCTGATTTCCAACGGCAGGTGCCTCACTGTGGCCAGAGTTCTGCAATCTTACTGTCTGCTTTCTTCCCAGCCCTGGGTGGGTGCCAGTGTTGGCTGAGATCCAGCTCGTTGGCCAAGGAAGATCCAGTGCCCAGGGGCTTCAGAGGGCATTTTGAGGGCTAAAGATGACCGCAGGGAAGAGCAGGCCAAGGGGCCTCGGTCTCTCTGATTCCCGTGGCCTTCATGGTCGGTGCTTGACCCTCGCCTTCATCTAGAACCATAGACTCACTGAGAATTTGAGATGGAATGGCTGGAGAACATGTGGTTAAACCTATGTCCCCCACTGTGCCGACAGAGAGGCTGAGCCCCAGGTGGGGACCTTCCGACTTGGGTGTGAGAGGAATCAGGCAGGAAGATGAGAGTTCTTTCTGGAGGGGATGGTGGGACTGTGGGAGGGAGCCATTCAGCTGGTCCCTCTTGAGTTTCTGAAGCAGAAACTCTGGGTCACCTGTCATCCTCATACAAATCTTCCCTACCTGCCATCTCCCTTCAGTTCAATTTAACAAACGTTTACTCAGTAGTGACTGGTTGAATAAATAAAAGTAGGAGTCTCTACTCTAACCCAGACAGTGTGCTATAGGTAATAAAGGCACAGTAGGGTGGCAGAAACTGCTGCTCATGTTCCAATATTATTCTCTTTTCCCCGTAGTAGTAGAATTTTTAGCTGGACAAAATAGGGCCATGCAGACAAAGATCACATTCTCCAGGCTCCCTTGCAGCTAGATGTGATTCAGTGTGGCAAATGGGATAAAAGCAGAAGTGTCAGGTGCCAGCTTCCTGGAACCTTACTCAAGCTGGCTCCCTTTTCTTTGTCTCCTCTTCCTGGAATCCTGATGCTGCCGTCTTGGATGTTGGCGCTGAGGGACACAGCCTCAGGAGGGTCACGGATGACTAGAAGACTGTTCCCTAGGGCTCTCCTGCAGCCAAGTTGCCATATCAGCCCTGATCACCCACCTCCAGATTCCCTATGTGAGAGAAGGTAATCTGCTGCTTATTTAAACCACAGTTAATCTAGATATTTCAGTCATTTGTAGTTGACTTACTCTATTGCAGGCAGTAAAATAAATACTTGAAGGTTTGGAAAAAAATTCCTATTCTTTCTAACTTCTCCAAGAAAACACTGGACTTTTTCAAAAGGAAATTGCATTAAGAAACTATATTCTCAGGTTGAAAATATTTTAAAGAGATAGTGTATACACATTAAACATACTCTATATATACATATATGCTTGTATAATTATCTTGCATAAATTTTCTTTTGAAGAATAAGAAGAGACTATGGTTATGGGAAAGAGAACTAGGAGCCTCAGGTTAGGTGGGAATTAGACTCACTGCCTACTTTTTTGTTCTGTTTGAATTATTTTAACCACCCATGTTGGGTTTTTTAATGCAAAAATCTAAACATGAGTGAAAGGCCATTTTACCCCTTAGAGGCTCCCAGTCCAGTCACCATCAGATGAACCCTTTCAATGTTGCCAGATGAGCATCCAGCTCCCCCTTGGATATCTCAGAGATGGGGTGCCCAGCTCCTCCCCAGATGGCATACTCTCTCTGTGGAAAAGGAGAAAAGGGACAGACACACCAACCTTGGAACTCATTTCCGCATCTTGGGAAAAGATGGGCCCTCCTCACAGAGCTGTGGCGAGTGCACCTGGGGAGCTGGCACATCCTAACTGCTCAGCCACGTGCTGATTAGCGTTACCACAGCCCATGCGTGCCTGGTGTGCCTGCCTGCCCCGCAGCACCTCCCAGACTGCTAGTTTGTGTAACTATTGTCCTGATATGGGCTGGCCTTCCTGCTACCAGATGGGATGCTCCCTGAGAGCAGGGACCATGCTCAATTCACCTCAGTCCCCCAACCTCCATGCCAGAACTTGGCATGGAGCAGAGATTGATCAAGGAGCATTTACTGGCTAAAGAAAGGAAAAAACAATCTGACGATTCAATTAAAAATGCAGGTCCTGACAGCAGTTCCCAGTAACCCCAGTAGGTTCATGATTTTTACTGTAATATCAGTGTTTAGTGTATTCCACTTCCAGATGTGTCAAGGAGTGCCAAGGAGGGGCCTGACAGGAGAAGGGCTGTGGGAACTCTTCTGGAAGGTATCACCAGGCAAGTGCTTTCCTCACGAGGAGTATGAGAACCTCCCAGGAACCTCCATCAGAACTCCACCCCTCCTGCTGGGCTGGCACTAGAGCCCACAGCCACAGTGCAGCGACTCTCAGAGACTGCTCTGGCTCACACAGCCTGGCTGAGCGTCTTGGCCCCACCGTTCACCAGTTATGGGAGCTGCGGGGAGATGTCTGAGGTTTCTAGGCTTAATTTCCTCAACTGTAAAAGTGAGAACTATAATAATTGGACTTACCTCCTAGGGCTAGTGTAAGGATTAAATAAGATAATGCACGTTAAAAAAAACCCTCATTATCAATTTATTAAGGAGTGGCAACTCTTTGAGGTATAAATATGACATGGTTTAATTTTTTCTGCAGCTCCTCCAAGCTATGCTACATAGAGCTATCCCCTTCCCTTTCCTGATAGAAAGGCAGAAGGACTTTTATTTACATCTTGGCCATATTCTAAAAGTTTCTAGTAAAGTCCACTGATTAGAATAGTTTCATTCTGAAATTTAACACTCAGTCCTGTTCTTTCTGAAACTCCAGTCTCAAACAACGCAAAGCTGGTATTTGCCCCTCATCCTCCAGAATAGCCTGGACATTTCTGTGGCTCCAACAGCCTGTAGAGAATTGAATTAGTTTTCCATTGCTACATAACAAATTACTGCAAACTCAGTGGCTTAAAACAACATAAAGTAATTATCTCACAGTTTCTGTGGGTCAGGAGTTTGGGCATGACTTAACTTGGTCCTCTCCCTGGGGTCTCAAAAGACTGAAATCAAGGTATTGGCTGGGGCTGCCATCTCATTTAAGGCTTGGGGTCCTCTTCCAAGTTTACCAGTTGTCAGAATTTGGTCCTTTGTGATTGAAGAACTGATGTTCTCAGCTCCTAGAGGCTTCCTGCCCTCCCCTGGCACATGGCCCTCTACACAACATGACGCTCTGCTTCTTCAAGGCCAAAAGGAGGGCATCTAATTCTCTGACCTCTAGATGCTCTTGTAAAGAAATCACTTGCTTAGCAGGCCCACCAGGACAATCTCCCTTTTGATTAAAGTCAACTGATCAGGTGATATAATTACCTCTACAGAATCTCTTCACCTTTACTTTGGGTAGTCCCATATGCCTCTCTTACCCAACTCCTACACAGAGTTCCTGAACATGGGGGATCTGACCCTGCTTCTTCTCCTTCCCCTGGTTCCCATTAGAGGTCATCACCCCAGAGCCTTCAGCTTTCAGATGTCCCCTCACTAGGGAGAGGCTCTTGGGGCAGGGTTCCAGTAGATGAGTACAAAGATGGCAATCACCAATGGTGCCTCCACAACTCACAAGGTTCACCCATATTTTTGCCCATTCTCCTTTCCCCTTTTTCACTAAAATGAGGACAGTTTACCAAATCTGCTGGCCAAGCAGATACCCATACAAGGAGCAAAATTCCAGTTTCTTCTTCAAAAGATCTCTAAGCTTTCAAGACATTCTGTTAAAGTCTCTTGATTTTGAAGAGTAGCAGCAACAGCTCTGTCCTCAGGACTCCTGGACCTGCATTTCCCCCAAGCTGACCATCTCTTCCTCTCCCAGGCTTCTTATGGGAAGGGTGAATGGGGGTAGTTACTGGATAGTCAGGCCCATTCTCCAAATTGTCATCTCTCAGCACTGCAGGAGGTGACTGGACCCGACCAGCAGAGAGACTCAAGAACTTCTGGCTTCAACTTTGGGCCTTACATATGCAATTCTGGAACAACAGGAAATATCCCACTAAGTACCAGTGCCTGGTAGACAGTTAGTGCCCAATAAATGTTAATAGACATTATTGATTATACAGGCTGAAGATCAGAGTGAATCAAACAGAATACTGCTGATGACAAGCTGTGGGACTCCTTCAGTTCTTCCAGGCCAGGAATACCCTTATTCTCCAAGCCTGTTGTCAGTTCAATAGACGGTAAGGAAAAAGGTGAGAATCAGAGAGCTGGGCAGGATATGGTCATGCCTTTCTTTTGCTTCAGCCTATCCATCCTTCACTGCCCCAGAGTTGGAAGAAAAAACTGAGTGAAGCTGAGATTGAAAGTCTCTGGAATTCATGGTGTCATGAAGACACAGCCTGGCTGTCTGCAGACTAACTTCCTCTTCTTCAGCATACAGCTAGACTACATTTCACAGCCTCCCTTTTCAGTTGTGTATGACCACGGGACTGCGTTCTGGCTAAAAGCATGTAAGTGGAAATGATGTATGCAATTTCCAGCTCTGCTCACGAACACCTCCTAAGGCATGATCCTCTATCCTCTTTCTTTTTTGCAGGCTTGATGCAGACAAACAAGATAACCTTGGAGGCCACACATTGCAGATGGCAGAACCAAAAGATAAAAGGAACCTGGATTCCTGAGTCATCTTGTGGAAGACTGCCTGCCTGACAGGAATATCCACACTTAGCAGTTATGTCAGCAAAAAGCAGACTTTTATTGTTGTAAGACAGTTAAGTTATAAAGCATATTTGTTACATCAGATGGCACTGAGTTAACTAATACACAAGTTCACAGACTAAATGATGAAATTTGTCTGCACCTACATTGTCTATGTTTTAAGAACTTGTAGGAGTTTCAGTTTATCTGCCATGCTCAATAAGGTATGCACAATGTTTTAATTCCACTTCACAGATAGGTTTTCTTTCCAGTCCCTCTTCAGGGGCCTTCCCTATTAAAAAGGCCCATTTATAGAAACTACTATTTAGTGTTTTTGGAACTTGTTATCCTATTTAGCAGAGTCTAAGTCAGGAGGCTTTGAACTCAGACAATTACTGCTCTTGATTAACAACAAGAACTGATGAGTTGGTCTTTCCAGTGTGCTAAGCAAATTCAGTGAAGCAGAAAATATCACTGAAGGGGAAACAATGGGAAGTGACTTTCTTGGCTACACTATGAGCTGTCGCGATATTTACACGTGTTTGTGGATAATGTAGGAAACTCTGCTGCTTGCATGCCCTTCCAGATGACACTGGTAGGCTTGAAATGCCATGTTTCCCACTTGACCTGGGCTCTTAACATCATCCTCTGATGGCAGGCAGCCAGGCTAGGGGAAAACTACAGATGGGTGAGTAGATGGGCCCAGGTACAGGATCTTGCACCACACCTTTGGGCTTCCTCTGGAGCCAGCACCAGGCCTAGTGATCAACAGGCAGCTCTGGTCCCTTGTTGGCAGACAGCTTGCTCAGCAGAAGCATGGAGGAGTGTCCATTTCCTCACACCCTCCCCAGAACTGGGTATTTTTTTTTAAAGACCTTTGTGAAGTTCAATCATGCTATTTTTAATCTTGGATTGGACATGTAATAATATTTAGTATGTCTTCATTTGTGAATGATCTAAGCATGTCTTTTATCATTTCTTTATTGGGGATAGTAGTATGTTTCATATAAATGCATATAAAATTTTAATATATTAAGGGCATTGGACCTCTTCATATTTCATAGGGTTTATTTTACCAAGTTGTCTTTTTTTTGTTGTAATTTTTTTCATACATATGGAAGTTAAAAAAATTAAGTGGTTAAATATTACCTTTTCTTTTAAGACTTTTCCATCTTTTAAGCTTACAAAGTCACATTCCATATGGTGGTTTGAGACATATTCATCTATAACCCCACTAGTTTTATTTAAAAAAATTTTTAAGTAACTGTTTAATCCACCAGGGGCTTATCTGAATGGACGATGTTAGGTGGGAACTCCAAAATCAAGGCAGTGACAAACTCAGTGTTTAGCAAGGACCTGTTTCCTACATCTTCCTATGTAGAAGGGATGAAGGAGCTCTCTGGGGCCTCTTTTTTTTTTTTTTTATAGTCAAATATACATTTCGAGGGGGTGGGTATTTATTTATTTACTTATAGGTATCATTGATATACAATCTTATGAAGGTTTCACAAGAAAAACAATGTGGTTACTACATTCACCCTTATTATCAAGTCCCACCCATGCCCCATTGTAGTCACTGTCCATCAGTGTAGTAAGATGTCACAGAGTCCCTACTTGTCTTCTCTGTGCTACACTGTCTTTCTCTGGGGCCTCTTTTATGAGGACACTAATCCTATTCATAAGGCTCTACCCTGATGAACTAAGCACTTCCCAAGGGCCCACCACCAAATACCATCGCACTGGGGATTAAGTTTCAATATGTGAATTTGGAGGGATGTAAATATTTGCTCTGTAGCCACCTTCCTCCTGCATTTAGCACTGAGTCTGACTTAGAAGAGGTTTTGACTACATTTTGATCTTTGGATGTAAAATTTTGACTATATAGCAGAGAAAACATCATGGCCACACTCACATTTGTCATTTGGAAAAGATTTCACAATGCATGACATATGTTCCTCACAACATGTTCGAAGTAAATGTTAGGTTTCCACTGTGCAGATGAAGAAACCAAGGCCCCCAGAAGCTAAGAGCCCACTTACCTTGGCAGACTGACCACCAAGGGCTGGGGCCAAGACTCCTGCCAAGGCTCTTAGGGGACCTTGTCCCTCTGCTTTTCTCAGAGCTTTGTACATCCTCATCCCCCTGCAGGTCACCTCTGCATGTAGCATGGGGCCTGGCTCCCGTGGGGGTTTGAGGAACAAATGGGCCTAAGATTCAGTCTCACAAGGCAGACCTCAGGCATCCCCCTGGCCTCTCTTTGTGGCCAGCACCAAGGCAGATGTGCTGCTGAAGACTTCTGCCCACGTGCCCTGGTTACCACAGGTACTCATGCTCCATACCCAAGGAGTGCAGGCATGAGGCCTCTGTCCCAGGAGAACAGGCACAGTAGCTGTGGCATCAGGGATGGAGGCTCCCGCTCTGCCTCACCAGTTCCCATAGGTCTGGGGTCCAAAATGATCAGTTCCAAAATGCTGCCACTTCCCTTTGAAGTTTATGCCTCTAAATCACAAGCAGTGCGGAGAAAGGAGCCGGGCCAGTTCCCCACCACTGCAGCATCCCTCTCTCCCTTAGGAGTTACTTTCGTCACCATCCATTGCCGAAATGAATGGAGGCCGCACAGCTGGCTTTATTAAATATGAATGAGTCGCAGCCCATGGCCCCCACGCGGTCACCTGCCCACTCCATCTCTGGCAATTACTGCACTGTACACACTGTGCCAAGGGGCGCAGCGGTCCCTGCTTGCCCTTGCAGACTGACACCACCCAGCAGGGGCAGGGCTCGGGTCCGCAGCTGCCCTGCCCCTGATGGAAAGCCACCTCTGGGCTTCCAAGCAGTGCTCAATTCTGAAGACAGGGACAGGGAACCTCCCATAGAAGGCTCATGGATTTTTGGGCTCTGAGCTCTGGTCAGATGTGGTCTGTGGCTTTGTGACCAAAGACTAGGTCTCCTGGCATGTGTGGCTTCTGAGCTCTGTCTGCATGTTAGCGGCGTGTGGGCAGCACCCAGACATTTTAGGTTCCAGGCAGTTTTGAGATTCAGCCAAGGTCAAGGTTAAGAGCATGTGTGCATGCACACACCAGTACTGAGCACACATTTGATGTGTGTTACCTTAACCCTCACAAACATCTACTAGATTGTAAACTTCCTGTTAGTGGGTTCTTGTTAGCTCTGTTCACTGCTGTGTCCCAGGTGCTGGGGACAGAGTAGATGCTCAGACACTGCTGAATGAAAGAATAAGGGTGTTCTGGGTGTTGCTGTTTTGGGGCTAATGAAGTTGGGGTTATAGAACTTAGCCAAGGTTCCACAGCTAGTGAGTATCCAAGATGGGAATCCAATGCAGGCCTGGCACAGCCATTGCTCCATCCTGCTAAGCCGGCCGGACCTGCTAAGCCAGCTGGTAGCGCGCCTTACTGGGGGCAGGCACTGCTCCTCTCACCTCAGCGCAAGCCACAGTCCGACGCTATAGCACACTGCTGTAGTTGCATGGATTTTGTTTTAACCCTGATTTCATCAGAAAAGCCAACAAAATTCCCCACAATCCCAGGTGGCTTTGTCAAAGATCATCTATGAAATTGTAAAAACAAATGAAATCAAATTCTTTTTCTGAACTTAAAAAATTATTTTTATTTTAGGAACCAATAAAATTATGGCAAATATTTACAAATAATTATCTCACATAAAGGTTACATAAAATCAATTCTTCACAAGTAACAGTCACTCATGAAAAGACACACAGATATTGAAACTACGCCAATCTTATTGCAAGTTTCTCCAACTAATCTAAAATAAAAGTGTTGCAGTCAACCATTTAACTTAGAATAAAACCACAAATTCCAGTGTTGACGAGAAAAAAAAGTTAAAAAATTAAACCAAAACCCCACCCTGTTTTCTCCCAAGTCCCACCCCCAGCCCCTGCCCTCGTCCCAACAAAAGAAAAATATGTCCAACATCTTTGGCAAATTGGCACTGCTGTAATTACATTCAAATATTATTACACACAAAAGCAACACACGTCACTAAGAAAAAAAACCACCAATATTTCAAGTCAGTTTTCTACTAGAAAAAAGAATACAAAACATACACATTTTTAAGAAGCATTTTTTTGTTTTCAATCCGTTGGAGACAGATCATCTCCTACTTTCCAAGGCAATTCCATTGTGGGTTTTTTTTGTTGTTGGTTTTTTGTACTTTTTTTTTTTTTTAACAAGTAAGCATTTATGCAGGCATCACAAACTTTGGCGGATACAGTAGATATGTAATTCTTTGATGCTGGAAGGGTCAGTCCCTAGGACAAAGCCAACTATCTCAAAGAATGAAAAGAAAAATCCATGTGTCTTCCTGGCAAAGAGTTCCATTTGCAATGTAATCTGCATTTCTACAAATACTCAATGTCCAAAGGCCACGAGAGGGTGAAAAACCAGGGCAGTGTCTTCCAGCAAGAGTCATGGCAAAACCCGGGTCCAATTTCCACCCTTGGCCCAAACTTGGAGGCAAGAAGCTGAGGCCCTCACTGGCCACTGCCCCACACTGTGCAGGCAGCTGGGGGCCAGGGCCTGCCTCCTCCTGAGCCCCCGGGTAAGCTGCTGCCAGGTCTGCTCACCTTCTCTGACCAAAGGCAAGGAGGGCAGGCAAGAATTGGCATGAGGAGACTCAGTGCTTTCTCTGAGTTTCAAGTATGTTTGAGGCGTGAGTGTGCATGTGTGTGCGTGTACACACTAATGTGCACGTATGGAGGGGAAGGCCAGATTTGGAGACTGAACTTTGCAGGGCATTTCAAATAGACTCAGGACTTATTTATTTTATTTTTTAGCTTTATAGCAATTAATTGGCTATTGATTGGTTGGGATGTTCAACTCTCCATTTCCTCTAATACAATAAAATAGTTTCATTAAAATGTATTCATGCTTGAAAATAAGGCAGCCATTAAATGGTTTCCTTTCTGTTCCACTCCAAGGGATATGCACCGTGTGTAAATCAAAAATCCATCATCCAAAATCACTTGTTCTTAATGGTGCTTTTAGAGAAGAGGAGGGACATGGCAACAAGCATGGTGATTTGGGTGGACAGCGGCAGGACTGGGTGGGCAAGGCTGCAGTGTGGCCTCCTCCAGCCAGGCCTCAGAGTCAGGCAGGGGGCATGTGACTCCCAAGTCATCTCTCACCCTGGAGCTTCACACACTGCCTGCCCGGTGCCACACTCAGAGCTGCCCAAAGCTGAAAGGGGGATTCCTTCCCTCTTTCTCCTGCCTACAGGCCAAAGGCATTACCTGAGATGACTCCATTTTAGAATTCATCAAGAGTCCCTCAAAATATAGATAAAACTGCTGCATTTTCTCCATGTGCTGCTTGGGAGTCTAAGATATGGAAGAATATCTAGACTTACTGAATGGTGGTTACATTTACTCCAACTCAGAGATGAGCTAAACAGGACCCCTGGGAACATGCAGACTGAAACACGAGAATGGCAGGGATGTGACTAGGAGGTCCCCTTTGGTCCAGGGAGTCTAGAAACAGGACCCCAGTGCTGAGAAATTACAGCAAATGAAAGAAAGACTGGTGCCTGCCTGCTTCTAGCAAGCAGCTCATTTCAGAGAAGCTGCAGACCCCTCATCAGGATAGTGGGCGGCCAAGGGACTTGTTTCTAGTCCTCTGCAGCAGCCCCTCGGGACCTGGCCGCCTGTGTGGAGGCACAGCCAGGAGCTGACAGAGGGGAAGTACAGATCAACACTGTGGTTCCACCATGAATATGCAAGAGGGAACCCTGAGGTTCGAGGATCTGAGGACAACAGGGGACAAGGGCTGAAGGGGCTGCCAGGAGGTGGGGCAGCCTGCTGGCTCGGAGTCATGGCCTAACTGTCCGACGTTCCAATAATGTATTTTGTTACCTTTTAGGAAATGTACTTGTCTTGGACCTCTCTGAGGCCTAAAGAACTAAGGGAATAAATTCTCCTGGAGCACTGGTGTGCATGCCTGGAAACCATCAGAGGCAGGCTCCTAGATGGGTGACAAGGTCAAGGCTGCACAGCCAGCCTCTCAGCAGGGCTTCTGGGGAGCTGAGCCAGCCCAGAACGCTGTGGGGTCCGCCCACTTCAGCCCAGGTTTGGCCTGTCCGGGAGCCTGGACTTTGCTCTACTCTTGAGGAAGCGGTGTCTCAGCCATATCTTGTTTCTAGGCATTTGTCTGGAGTGCTTGGTTTGTTGTTTGTTTTTAAGATTTGCTCCCCATGGCTTGGAGCTAAATTCTAGCTGAAATGTCATCCAGAAATAGTCCCAGGGGCTGCCAAAGACAGGGCAATGGCTCCAGGATGTGACTTCTCATAAAGGGATTTCACCCCTCAGTGCCCTGTGGCCACATCTGGGGCTCTGTCCTGCACATGTGAAAGGCCTGAGCAGCACTGACCTCCCCTCCAGGCCACAGTCTCCCCACGCCCTTCAGATGTTCCACCCCACCCACTTTCAAAGCTCAAACAGTCTGCAAGAGCCCAGGATGAGAAGGGAGGGGCCGCGGACCCAGGGAGACTGCTCTTGACACTGAGTGGTTGGACACCTCTCTCTGAGCTCACATCTCCCCCAGATCTGCAGTGCAGGGCAAGGAGGTAAAGAAGAAAGGGGGCATTGGACAAAGATTGGGGGTTACAAGCTGGTCACCAGTGGGGCAAATTTGGCTCACAGACATATATTTCTGCTTGTAAGAGCATTTTAAGAGCTTTCACACCTGAATGCTGCTGGAGAGGACACCTTGGCTCCCACCAGCCCTGGCCGCCTGCCCCTGGGGCAAGTTTGCTCCACCTGTCTGGCCCCGGAAACAGTTCAGGGCCCTTGAGATTGTGATGTGTGTTTCCAGGCCTGCGGGTCCCCTGATGGCCCGCTCAGGGACTCCTGTGTATTGTCACAGTGAGGCATGGAGTCTGATCCACAATGGGAAGAATAAAGAATGAGGAGGAGTCCATGGCACTGGAGCCCTGGACCCTGGGAGCCCACTAGGCCCGTATCCAGGCCCTGTCAGGGCTTCTGGGGTGGCCTTGGAAAAGCTCTGGTGCCCTTGGAGCCTCAGGACACAGCAGGGCAGGAGTCTGGGTGGAACTTCAGAAGAACTCCTGTGAATCTGGACAAAGAATTCACAGGCTTCAGTGTAACGGGGATCAAGTTGGATCAGCAAAACCGCCAGCCCCCGGGTCCCTCCTACAGGCCAGCCTGTGGCTCCCTGTTCTCCTTTCTCATTGTGGGTCTGGGGGTTTCTAGGGGATTGAAGGGTGTCTCTAAGCCATCCACTCCCATGACAGGAGCCCAGTTCTGTGAAGACCGAATGGGGCTCAGAGATCTGACAGGTCACTTGACGTCTATCTTGCACGTGAGCCCAAATCTCAATTTTCCCACCTGTAAAATGGGCATTGTGATCTTCGTCCCAGGGAACGGTCAAGGATTGCAAGCACCACACAAATGTCAGTGATGAAAGGGCTAACCCTACCTGAGGTGCCTTGGAAGTACAATGTTGGATATGATATGTCATCAAAGTTTTCAAGGCTGGAGCTAGACTTCTGGTAGGAAAACTGTTCATAAAATCCACAATGTCCTTTTCAAAAAGTCAGAGCTGGAACACAGGGTTGAAGGCCCATGGAGGAACACCCCAGGCTTCCTGCCACAACGCTGGTGAATGCCCTCACCTTCTGTTGCCCATTCACAGTTCTCTGGCATCTACTCAATGATTTGCATCCTTTGGAACCTTTCTCCCCAAGCTTCCGGGCAGCTGCATGGGCAGGGTGGGGACTCCTGAGTCGGGGAGAGCAGATAAGTGTATACGAGCAAGCACGTGCATCTGCCTACTCTTGGCCTTCTGCCTGGCAGCCCAGGAATCAAGAGGTGGTCTAATAAATACAAATGCAACCTGAAGACCAGCAGAGCCTCAGGGGAGAGAGGAAGGACATGGAAGAGACTCAGTGCAGGGCAGGAGGAGGCACAGGATGGGTGGAGGGGCACACGTGGGGCCAGGTGAGCTTTGCCAAGGAGGGATGGTGTGCACTTTAGGCTGTCAGTTCAGGTAAGGCTGACCTTCTTCCAACAGCCTGAGACCACAAGGAGGGACCAGCACCTAGAGATGTGGGTGCAGGAGGCCAGGAGACCTGTGCTGCACACTCTGACCCTACCCTTCCTGTCAAAGGGAGAGAGGGAGGCCGGGAGAGGCCAGGCAGCATACCTTGTCCGCCCTGCCTGGCAGAGGGAGGCTGGAGCCAGATCAGCCCTACTCCAGAGGTGGGCTCCAGCCCCAGCCAGCTCCCTTCCTTGCCCAGCAGGCTCCAGGGGCTGGGTGTGCCGGCAGTGAGCATACTGGCTCCTGCCACCCCACCCTGGGGGATGGGCCCTCTCAGCAGTTCCCATAGCCCAGGACACCCCATCTGGGCAGTGGGTCCAGAACCATCTCCCACTGCCCTCACTGTCAACTTCCCTCCCCAGGGAAGGGAAGATCAGCCATGTGCCAGGGCTCAGGGGACTGAATTCCAGCCCCACCTCTGCCAGTCACTACTTGGGGACTCCACCTTGCTGAACGTCAGCTTCTTCTTCTGGCCCACCACCTTGTAGGAGTGGTGTGAGGAGAACACTTGGTGGTAAATAGAAGAGGTCTGCTCTGTCTCCCTGCATGGCTCTGGGCTTCCCCAAGCTGGGCTGTTTTCCCTGAGGGGAGCTGGACTAAGTCTTCTGCAAAGCTGCCTCCCTGCCCTCTGGCTGTTCTGATGTCCCGTCTGGTCCAAATATTAGCAGGACTCTGGCGCCTGCCCCTTTGTGCTTGCTTTGAAGAGGAAAGCCTGCCCCAGAGGAGCCTGCCACAGACCCAGCATCCTGGGAGAGGGGAGGGGAAGCAGGGAGCTCTCAGGTGACCCTGCTGTACCATGGCAGCTGAGGCTCAGAGAGGTGAAGGGTCTTGTATGAGGTCCCACAGCAAGGCAGAGGTGCAACCAGGACAAGACCTCTCAGGCCTGATAACCTCAAGTGGGGGTTCTCTCTGCCCCAGCTCTTTGCCAACTTGGTGACATTTCAACATTGGGGACACTGTCACATGAGATGGCAAAGTCCACTGTCATTGCTGTAATTCAGCCCAGATTTGGATGGGGCCTCCACCTGGCTGTTTTGAGTTGACAAGAATTGAGGCCCCAGGCAAAGACATGGTGGGCCTAGCAGCCCCATCTCAAGCCACTCACAGTTCACACACCAGTTCCTCACTGCCAGTCCCGCTCCTCTTCCTGGAGGCCTTCCTCTGTCCCCCAGATCCTCCCAGGTGGCTCTTTCCAAGCTCCCCTCGAGGCTCCCAGGGCCCTTGGCTGTGGCCTTGACCATCATGGCCCCTTGCATCCACAGGTAGATACATACTACACAAGGTGAGGCATCCGCCCCCACCTAGCACCTCCATTCCAGCTGCATTCGAGGCTCCACAAGGACAGGGAGGGGCAGATCAGAGGCTTCTGGCTGACTGCTGCAGGTGTTTGTGGTCCTCAGTGCAGGGAAAGCCCTCTTTGTTAATCACTGTATACATGGCAGGGACAGATTGCCCAGAACCCACCCGCTGGCATCCTGGAGGGTGGGAAAAGTGTCCATGGTGGCTGTCCAATGTAATTTGGGCCTGGGAGTGCCTCAGAAAACACATCCCAGTTCAGTTCAGCGGATCCAGGGTCTGGGGCATCAAGAAAGGCTTAGGCCGTTCCTTGGACCGTGATCTCCTGGGTCCCGTCCAGCCCTGATGTCCAAAGTCCACAATAGACAATATCTTACTTTAGAACTGTAGCTGAGGAATCTCACAGATGGTTCTCTTTGAGTCCTTTGATGTGGAAAAGAGCTGCTTGCACTGCATTAGGCCCAGGGAAACAGAGGCAGGAAGCTGGGGCATCTCCCCAAAGTGTATTTCTCTTGGGGAGGGATTTTTGGGGAGGGAGGGTCTCTTGGAGCATAAACACCCCAGTGGGACTCCTAGTCCAGAGAATAAAGAAGTAGCAGTGAACAGGAGGCCAGGCCCTGAGGTGGGCATCGTCAGTCTCAAAGACAGCTCTAAGCCCACCTGCAGGTCACCCAGGGCAGAGGGGCTGCTCTGTGCACAGGTCTAAGATGTCCTGTGACGCATCAGGAGTGCTGGATGTGTAATGGGTGGGCAGTCCGCTCAGTTGGACCCTCAGGCCCACAAAAAAGCAAGAAAGTATTTACATGGGTGCTGCTGAAGCAACAAAAGCAAGCTTTCCCTCCTTCCCAGGCCTGGGGCAGGAAGACAGTGGGTGGTCAGACAGCTGGGGGACTGGCAGGCTGGGCGGGAGCTGCAGCTAGCTGCAGAACAGTCTGTTGGTTTGTGGAGACCCAGTCGCCATTGGGAAGAAGCTCACTGATTGATCAGAGGTGGACCTGTGTCTGCAAGTCCAGCAGCCCTGCCATAGAACCCCCGAGTCCCTGGCAGGAAAAGTGGGGAAAGGAGCTTCAGACAAGTGGGGGGTGGCTGGGCACGGTCTGATTGGGCCCCTTGGCTGTCTTCAGAAGGGACTGGGAGGCTATCGCCCTCAGTGATATGTGTCTTAAGTGCTTGGCGCCTGCCTGGCTCCGAGGGTCAGTGACGATCATAGGCAGCAGCGGCTGCAGGCGGGGCGGCTCCTCGGGCGGCAGCACTGTAATAGTACGGGGAGCCTGGAAGACACAGAATAGGCAAGGAGGTTGGAGGTCACTCTTGTGCCCACAGCCTCATACCGGGACCCCTTTTCCGCCAGTGTCTCCCACCTCTGTCCCTTCCTCTCTCTCAACCCATCTAGGTCACCATCCCCTCACCAAGACCTCTGTCTCAGTCTGTTCCCTAAACTTCAGGCCTGATCAGGGTTGCTACCTGCTCACAAGATTTCAAGGCCTTCCTAGAGTTGGGGTGAGCAGACTGGAGCCCTTGGGTCAAACCCTCCCTGCAGCCTGTTTCGGCCAGTAAAATGTAGTAGAAGCTGGCCTTGACTGTTCGTTTCTGTGTGGTCTGTGGCTGCTTTCTGAGGCAGAGCTGACTATGGTAACAGAGATCGTATGGCCTACAAAGTCTAAAATGTTTACTATTGCACCCTTGACAGAGCAAGTTGCCATCTTCTGACCTGGAGGATGAAAAGTCAACCCTTCTTTGGTCAGCCTGCAGATGTTTGTGCCACAGCCCTGCCAGCCACTCTGGGGGCACCTCTCATAACCACTGCCCTGCCCCAGACCCCAACACACACCATACTCCAGGAAAACAAAACTCTTCAGAGCTATCTCAAATATACCATAATGTAACAGCACCTGCTACTAGCTGAGCATTTCCTCTGCCCTACACCATTATGTCCTTTACATATGTTGTCTCTTTTAACCTATGGCATAGGTAGAGCTAGCCCTTTTATCATACCCATGCCTCTGTGACTTTTCCTAGGCTCTGCTTCCTGCCTGGAACACCTTGGCCATGTCTTCCCTTTTCCTGTCTACTAAACTATTCCACCTCCTTTAAGTCCCTGTGCCCCTGTCTCCTCCCCTGGGAGCCCCCTAGCCTGAGCTCACACTCCGGTGCAGGCTGGACCACGTGCTCTGATCACTTGTTTCTGTGCTTCCTCCCTCACTGCTGGGCAGAGCCCAACAGAGGCAGGGGCTGGGCTCTGCTCTTCTTGGTGTCCGTCCCCAGTCCCCAGCCTGGAGTCCGGCTCAGGCACATGCTCAGCCAGGTGTGCAGAGTAAACAAACAGCACTGAGTGAGCAAGCAACAGTGAAGACCTCTGCCTGTTTGTTCACTTATTTTCTGGCCCTATTGGGTACAGTGCTAGGCAATAACACATAAGTATCAGCCTGACACAGGTCAGTGTTCAGTGTCAGGAAGAGGACCAGAGCTCTGAGGAAAGAGGTCTGGGAAATGCAAGATTATTTTGTCAGGCTCAGGCTTCCTGGAGGAAGTGGGGTGGGCTGGGCTTGGAGAACAGAAGGATTTGGACATAGGGGCACTGTGGTACGTGAGTATATGGGGGAAGGGCAGGGTGCCACCTTGTTGCCTGTGAACTGGAGAGAGAGCCAGTGTGAGGCCCTTGTACCAGCCCTTGTACCAGTGCCCTTGTACCAGTGCTGGGTTCCTCCCACCATCTCCAGGGGTGCTGCTCTGTGCTCAAACTCCTCCCCAGGGATGAAAGTTTCTGGGGGCCTCAGGAAGACCAGCAGATTGTCAGAACCACAGAGGTCAAAGATACTAGGCCATCTCTTCTTTTTATAGGTAGGAAAACTGAGGCTCAACAAGCCAGTCATGTGCCCAGAGCCCCAGAGCCTCTCAGTGCCAGAGCCTGGCCTGGAATTCAGGCTGTCCGCACACGGCTCAGGACTCTTTACACCACGACGCAGTTCACAGCCGGGACACCCAGTGCCAGAGGGCCATGTTGACCCAAGGGAACAGCATGGACCATGTGTCCACTGGGGTCGGAAGAGTAATTCCCTAAGGGAAGTAATTAAAACCAATTCTGAAATATCACCCAAATCCAAACAATTCTTGGCAATTCTTTCAGATACCATAAGTGGGCACCAAGGCCTGGAGAGGGCCAGTCAGGCTCTCTCATTCTTGGCTGAGTGACCTTGAACAAGTGGCTTCCTCCCCTGGGCCTCAGTTTTCTCACTTGTAGGAGGGAGTCCCAGTGGCATTTTAGGAGGGCACGTGAGATAAGGACATGAAAGTGCTTTGGAGATGAACTTTTCTCAGCCCTTTATATACAGTGACTCTTCTTAATTCCTACAACAGCTCTATCAGAAAGGAACTAGAATTGTTCCCATTTAACATATGAGGAAACTGAGGCATAGAAAGAGTAAGAGCTTGCCCAAGTTCATACAGCTAATATGACATCAAGAGGACAGATGGGGCAGGCATTTTAGCATGTCCCACCCAGCCCTAATCAGCAGACATACCTCTCCTGCCCCATGCCCACAGGAAGGCAGTACGGCCTGGCGGCACTGACAGCAGAGGTGGGGGAAATGCCTTGCTGTGCTGTCCGGAAGGCGTGGCTACCAGGCCCATGCCCACTGTTCCCAGAGGCAGGTTTTCCAGCTGCCTCCTCTGTCAATCCTTCCCAGTCAGAGCCCTGACTCAGAGACACCTGCCGGCTTCCTCTGATCTGGGAGGGGGACACTGTTAGAAGGCAGGCCCCGGAGGACCCTGGCTCAGCACCCGCGGGCTGCCTCTCACCCTCAACTCTCCCTCACTCCCCTGACCTCTCGGCCATGCAGTCCAGGGGCCTCAGCAGGAAAGCTCTACAGCAAAATCAAAACAGCTTGCATTTACTGAGAGAAATGAAAACATCACCTCACAGAGCACTCTGCCTTCCTGGTGCCCATTAGACTTCCTTCTAGAATAAACTTGTCCTTTCTTCCGTCATTTTTCCTCTCTAATTCACATTATCATCCATTTACTTCTTGACACAGTCTCTGTCACTCTCTAATCCCCTTACCACGGCCACAGGCACACCCATTCTCATCCTAACTGACCACAGCCGGCTTCCTTCCCGCCACCAGGTCTGCCAGCCCTGCCAGCTCAGGGTGGGCCGTGCGTGGGCCCCCTGCAGGCAGTTCCGGGGGTGGGGGGGGACGCTCAGTGGGAGGGAAGATCTCCTGAGAGGCCAGTGTGCAGCTCCATCAGGTGCCTTGGCCATTCTCCCCTTGGCAGTGTTTCTGTGAATATCCGGAGGGTCTCCTGCGGATTTAGCAGGAGCCCCAGGGAGCTTCAGAGCAGGTTTCTGCAGCCCCAGCACCCTCCCCAGGTAATAATCAGTCTACTTCGCCCACCCCATGGGATTCTTTCAGCTAAAACCCAGACGATACACCCTGGGGGAGGGCAGGCTGGTAGAGGTGAATGAGCCTGAAACTCTTTTGCAAAACTGTGGTAGAGGGGCCTGGCATCTCACTCAGCTTCAGGAGAAAGGGGCATCTTGCTTATTTGGGGCACTGGGCTTCAAGAGAGCATTGTGCTCAGCAACTGCTTGAATAAAGAAGCTGCCAGTGGTTATTATCCTCATTTTACACCTGAAGCAACTGAGCCCCAGACTGACTAAGACCTAACAATGATCCCCAGGTTATGGACTCGAGCAGCACAGGGGCCATTTCTCATGTTTGTAACTGTCAGACATTGTTTAAACTTGTCCTGTGTTTGCAGAGTTTCCTGGGGTATGAGGCCCAGCTCTTGGGGCTGGAAGCCAGAACTCATTCTCCCAGCTTCCTTGCTGATGGGCACAAGTGTGTCACCTGGGCCCTGCCCATTAGACTCTCTTGCATATGACCTCTCCTGGGAAGACAGCAATTTGAGGAAGTGGGCTGAGAGACCCCATCTGCTGGGGTGGTGGCAGAGGCACCCAGCTCTGGGCGGTAGCTGGGCACAGCACTCAAGCCTGCTGGCTGAAACAGCAGTGCAAAGCGAGCTCCTTGGGGGTGCTGACCTGCAACCGAGGAGTGCTTATGCTAGAGCAGCCCTGGGGTTGTGGCTGGGGGTCCCACGCCTCTCTCTGGTTCTCCTGGGGATTCTGGAAGACTCCAATACCCCTTAACAAATTTGTTTTCTGCTTAAACCAGCCAGAGTGGATTCTGGTGTTTGCAACTGAAAGTCTGACAGATAAATACAATAACCTGGCATTCAAAAATAGACCAGAGCTGTTCTCATCACACACATGGTCTGAATATTTAGGACTCGCAAGGCTTGTTCCCATGGAGGAATGAGGCCCCTTTTCCTGGCTGTAGTGCTGTTCAGACTGAATCAGTCGGGGAGAGTAGGGTTACCACATCACACACTGGTTATGAATATAGGCTTTGGAGACAAGATAACCTACATGCTATGTGACCTCAGGTATAAGTTTATTAACCTTTCTGAGTCTCACTCCATCTGTATAATAGAGACAACAGTATATGCCCCCTAGGGCTGCTGAAATGATAAAATGAGATAACCCACATGAAGGGTTTTGCCCAGTGCCTATATGATTACCAAGGGCTCATTCGGATGAAGAGAGTTTTCATTCTCTATTCACCCTCCAGGTCCTGTGCACCTCCCAGCACAAACACACTTGCCCAGGGCCCCCTACCCCTGAGCCTGTGAGCTCCCTGGGACTGAGTCTACATCTCTTCCACATGGGGCATGAATCCCACGCTGAATCATGGGGGCTGTGAACTGGGTTTCACTCCAGCTCAAGCAGCAGAGACCTCAGATGTGGTCCAGTCCCACCCTCCCCTTGCCATCCCTTTGGGCTCTTCTGGCATTCATTCAACATTCCCCAGATGTGGCTCCACCCACCTCCCACTCCATCTCTTTGCCACACTTGTCTCAGAAGTTTCTTCCCACTTTTCTGCCTCTTGAACTCCCAGGCAAATAAGCCTACCTGACACCTCATGAAAATTAGAAAAACATGCCCACTCTGGGCAGCTATTGCCCTGTACCAGAGCTTGGGACTTTGTCCCAGGCATGTGCTGGATTTCAGCCCCCACTTGTCCCCTTGGGGAGTGCCCAGCCATACATGGAGGTCCTAGTTGAACGTGGCCTCCTTGGGGTCACACCCCTATCTCAAGAAATTCTTCCCACAGCTTGGCCACATTCTTTGGGGTCTCACAGCAGCACTGGGACCAAGTCTCCATCTGAGGAAGATCTGTAGGGAGGGGCTTCCAGGCTCAGGCCTTCAGACCCATGCCCCCACCCCCACCCCTGATGAAAGACTCTGGCTCAGGGAGACCACTTGCCGCCTGAGATGGACAGCTGGGCCAACTCAGAGCCCAGGGCCTCTCAGGAGTGCTGTTTAAGGAAAACATTAGGTAAGTATAAATCTGATTCAATTCTGAAAAATATTTTTTACCCAAACCGAAAAAGGAGTCTGACAGATCAGTTCAGAGATTTAGTCCCTCAAGGAGACCACAGACAGTAAAGGCCTAGTCTTCCATAAAATGGGATCTCCAGGCACAGGGAACTGGATTACTAGTTGGCAGTGTTTCTTATTTCGCCTGCAAGTGTTGCATGATATACACTAAACGCTGGTGTCCGTGTCATGTGTCTGTCCTGCTCACCAAGCAGGTTTGGGAAGGGGCCAAGGGTGTGACTCCATGGCCTCCTTCACAGACCCATAGCCTGGCACCTTGAGTTTGAAGACACCAGGGTCTTGCTCTTTTGAGGAAGTCTATGTTTCTCAGTCCTAAAATATTTCAGGATCTAAGGAATTAACAGGTTAATTTAAGCAGCTCTTTTTAAGCTGGAAAGACAAACCTGGATGGTCTCCAAGGCCCTTCCACGTCTGACCTTCACAGGAAGTCCTCAGCTGCCCACCCAGGAGGGATCAGGTTGCTGCCCGCAGCTGACTGGCTAAGTCTGCCGAGTGATCTGTGTGAGCCCTGGGCCCCGGATTCATGCTCCAGAACTTTGGCTCCAGCTGACACTCACCAGCTGGTTTCATGTAAATTCATTTCAACACAACAAAAGGCTCTCTTTGGCCTTCTGAGGGCTGAGCTATCCCTGCTTGGCCTTTGGGGTGGCCCAGATATCTTTGATGGCATGCACAGATCAGGCTGGCCCCAACCCTGCTCAAGCTGCCAGTCTGAGGCCTGAGTAGAGGCTGGATGCAAGCTGAGCTCAGAATGGCAGGACTCGGCAACACTTTAGCCACAGGGCAACCAGCTTCCTTCCAATGGAGCTTGCTCTGGTGATATCCACGGCAGACATCGCTGATCAGTCACCGGCCTAAGAGTCCATCAGGACAGGTAGCCACTACCAATCAATCAAGTTGGCCTCCTTGGCATCTCTTATTTAGAGATTTCTTGCCGGAATATTCAGATTCTTAAGAAACATGTCACTCTTAGGCAGGTATTTTAACTACCTTCCTCTTTCTCCCTCAGTGCCCTTTTTTCCTCCCTTACCTCCCAAAACACCTGGGAGAGGGATGAGGGCATAAGTAGGGCTGGAGTGCTGATGGCTGCCCAAGGGCCCATCATGACTCTCACATTGCAGGTGACCAGACCTCAGGGTACTGAGGGACCCCAGCCCAACAAGGGGGCTGGATGGGGCAGCCGATGGCCCGGGGCCCCACAGGACCCCCACCAATACTCACCGAGCAGCCCCGGGTTGGGGAACCTCCAGGAGTCGTTGTACGAGGGATACTGAGGGTGGCTGTAAGGGCTCCCGGAAAACTCACTCCCTGCATGCGGTGGGTGGGGAGAGAAACAGGAACCGAAGGTCAAGTCAGGTTCGGAACATGCCAGTGGCGTTCGCCTCTTCCATAAGCTGCAGGCACTTCTCATGACCAGTAAGGGCAAGTCCGGTCCACACCCTTAAGTGGACAGCTGTCCCTGGCATTGTCTATATTTCCCCCCATAACATTTTCTTATTCGTGGGAGTGAATATCAGCCTCTCACAGGCATCCCATGAAACCACCATGTTCCAGATACTCCCTTGGGCTACTGGCCCACTTTATAGGTGAGAAAACTGATGCCCAGGGTCTCTCACAAAATGGCCTTGATACAGCCACCCAAGTCTAAAGCTGCATTCAGCTTGGTTCTCAGCCCTGATGGAGGGCCTCTAGGACCCAGTGTGGATGCAGTTCCATTCTCCATATGCTTGCTTCCGGGATGGCTCTCAATGGAAGAGCCAAAGGTGGTCTCATTTGAGTCTGGCTGTCCGTACTGGGAATCCAGCGGGGGCTGTGCCTGGGGCCTTGGTCCAGTGGGTACCATGAGACACAAACTCAGGCCTCTGCCAGGAGGCAGGTGGCACTTTGCTGAGATGAAGGGCAAGCCAAGGGCTGGGGAGCACAGAAGAGGGAATGGGTTGGGGCCTTCGGGATACTGGGGAAACGGCAGCTGTTAGCTGCCCTGGGCATGCTCAGACAGGAACTGCAGGCTATGCCAGGGTGGGGACAGCACTGGGTGGAAAGGCTAAGTGGGACCTGAGGATGGCTCACTGTTGCCCAGCTACTCGTGGAGTCATGATGCTTGTGTCTGGCACTTCCTCTCCTCTTGTTTCTGGCCCCAGTAGTCTCTTTACCACTGGCCAGTCATAGGAGAGGAGTTCAGAACTCCTGTCCTCAAAGCTTGCTGCCTAGGCTCTGTAGCAGGGTGGGCCCTGCAGCTCCCCTCCCCATAGCTTGTGGCTCCCAGAGTGGGGGTTTGGGCCTGCCCCCCAGCAGGGAGCCCAGTGTCTGGCACAGCTGGTGTTGGCAGGTGGCTGTTGAGTGGCTTTTTAAGCCACTGGTTACAGAGCAGGTGGGCCCCTCCCTGGCAGTGATGATGTGTTATACAGCCACAACAGACCACCTTCAGCCCAAACAGGCTTCTGTGGATTCTTCTCAAGGATGCAGAAGGGCCAAAGGGCAGAAGCCTCCAGAAATACCAGCAAGACGTCAGGACCTGGACCACTGCTCTTTCTCAGCAGCCAGGCCCAAATATAGGGACCCCAGGGCTCTACCAGGTGCGGCAAGTACAATAAAGCAGACTTGATGGGCCAGCAGCACCTGCCCCCTAGGCTCAGCTGGTCTCCTCCCTTCTTCCACAGGCAGAGTGTGCCCCCCTACACACACACACACACACATGAGTGCGCGTGCGCACACACGTGCACTCCTTCCTGGGCCTCTCTGGGGGCCACTCCCAGCCTGACAGGCTGAGTCTTCCAATTCTCTGTTTTTTATGCCTCAGTGGTCAGGGTGTCAGGATCCAGCGTATGGAGGGAGAGCATGGTGACAGTGCTGGGCCGCAGCAGCCCAGCCTCGACATATCCATCAGTGCCACAGAGCCTCCTCCTCCTAGGGGGCAGGGTGGGGGAGTGGGAGACCCAGCAGCCTGGGGAAGGGGACAGCACCCTCCCCTCAGGGCTGCAGGCGCCCTTGGAGCTGCCCCATCACAGGCACTTCCTGACAGCGTGGCGTTTGGGCCTGGGGCATCTGGCTACGCAGGCAGAGGCTGTCTGCATCGCCCACCATCCAAAAGCATCATGCCCGTGTGCCAGGCCCAGCTCTAAGGCCATCTCTTCCAGGAGATCTCCTTGAGCTCCAGCCCCAAAAAGTGCAAGTCTGGGGGGTCCATTCAGCTGGAGTTGATTAGTTAATTGTGCCTGTGCTATCCATCCAAACCCCATGCCCAAATTAACAAAGGGCCATTAACAGTTTCAACTCCATTACAGGATGTAGCTAAGTCAGGGTTGCCCACCATCCTCGACCCCATCCACCCCTGCCTGGCTTTCTACAACCCCACTGGGATACCTCTTCCTCTAGGAAGCCCCCCTTCCCCCACCGCCCATTGTCAGGTGCACTCAATCTCTCGCAGCACCCCACAGCACCGGGCTGGCCCAGACTGATGTGGGGGTCTCCTGGGACAAGAGAGTGCTGCCCTGCAAGTCTGCATCTCATTCCTCCCTGCACCCATGGGCCACCCACCCCCCAGTGCAATGCCCCGTCCATAGCAACAGCTGGTGCTCCATTCATCACCATAGCTTGCCTGCCTTTACCTGTAGCACAATGCTCTTGCACAATGTCCACATGGCTCTCTCCTTCACCTCCTTCTAGGCTTTGCTCCAATGTCATCTTCAAACCACTGCATTTTAAATAGCAACTCCTTTCACCCCATTCCTTTTTTCTGCTTTATTTTTTTTCCCATAGAACTGATCATAATTCAACCTATCTTGTTTACTGTGCTTATTTTGTTAATTCTGCCTCCTTTGCTAGGATGTGAGCTCCATGGGGCAGGGAGATTTGTCTGTTGAGCTCATGTCTCCATCCCAACATCTAGCAGAAGGGCTTAGCATCTAGCAGGCACTGAAAGCTATTTGTTGAATGAATGAATGAATGAATGAATGAATGGGAACTCTAGGGACACAGATGATAGCTCCTACTACTTCTGTTATTAGTACTGATAGCCAGGTGTGTATTGAGCACCTGCTGGATGCCAGGACTCAGACCAGTTTATCTGATCCTTTGCCCAGGTTCTAGCTACCACACCATACTGCTCCTTAGTGGAAAATATGAATCCCCAGGGACACCCTGTCTGGAGTGCCAAGAGTGGTGGCATGATGGGCACCTTCAGTGGGACTCCTCTCCTGTGAGATGCCCTGTGAGAGTGGGCACTATGCATAAGGGGAGCTTGGCCATCTTGGCACGAGGCTGACCTTGGGGCTAGTGTAGCCACTTGCTGGGGACTCTGAGATGGTGTCTAGTTATCTCAAGTGCCACACAGGTAACTGGCTGAGGGTAGGAAGCCCTCATCCCAGGAGATGTGGGGAGGCCAGGTCCTCGATGGCTAAGGAAGCAGCAGACTACCCAGGTTCCAGCCCAGATGCTCCCTATCACTGAACCCTGTGGCCCTCAGTCAATCTGGCAGAAGCTGGGAGCACAGGATCTGGAGCCAGACTGCCTGGGTTCAATCCCAGGTCTGCCTCTTCCTACCTCTGTGACCTTCAGCAAGTTACTAAACCTCTCTGTGCCTCAGTTTCCTCCTCAGTAAAGTAGGTACAATTAATAGATCCCACTGCATATCTCTGTTGTAAAGACTGAATGATACAGAGTGCCTGGCACACAGTGAATGCTCAAGAAGTGCCAGCCACTTGACAATGACCTGATCCTCGACACCAAGACCTCCTTAGCATTGAGAATCTCACTTAAACCTCCTGGCAATCTCAGAAGCTCACAAGGTGGCTGCAACTTTCCACATTATATATGTGAGGAGATGGGGCCTCAGGAAGGTAGGGAGACTTTTCCAGGCCAGGAAGCAGCTCCAAGGCTGGCCTCCAGCCTTCCTGCCCAGCATCCTCTGCCCATGGGACACTGCCTTCCCACCCCAGGCCTCTGGCTACCGCCAGGCCAGTGATGTCTCAGGGCCCTGCTTGTCTGCTGAGCCTGGATCTCACTTCTCAGGAGCCATGAGACTCCTAGCAGGGAGCCACCCTCCTTGGGGTTCCATAGGCCCCACCTGATGCTGGCTTTTTCTGGGTCTGAGGCTCTAATCTCCTGCTTGAGTTCACCACCATCATGATACCCAAAGAGAAGACATCTTCTTTCCTTCAAACCTTACCTAAATCATGGGAGGTTTTGCTATGAGAGGGAGAAAGGGGCAGAAAGGAGATGCACATGTCCCGCGGCAGGGGTGGGGCTAGAACATTCAAGAAGTGAGTGTCTAAGTTCCCATTTTAAGTAGCCTATGTTGGGGGCTATAACCTCCCCCCACATCTCTCATACATTAATGACTGCTGCACACTCCAGCGCCTTGGGCGGCCTGTTTTCTCCCTACATGGAAATCAAGGGAAGTGGCTGAGCGCCAAGTTTGGGTGGCCGGAATAAGATGAGAGATTGTGGCCCAAGAGCCAGGTGATGTCAGAGACCGTCCCCTGTAAACATCAGAGCATCCTGGGGAGGACATGTGACTTTTCCATGAGGCTGGGAATGAGGGTTTGAATAAAGCTTATCTCGATTTCAAGGTGCCAGGAGGAGCCTGCCAGCCCTTGTTGGGATTCTTTGCACTGGGTAAAGGAGGGGTAGGGCCAGAGTAGGCAATGACATGAGCAGGGAGGTGGGAACAGGTGGATGGTATATGATGGAATTCTGGGGCACCTGGGCCGATGCCCCCTCTTAAGCTGTTGCCAACAGGACCAAGAACACAAGGATGGTCCCCCTTCAGGTTCATGCCCAGGGTCACACCTACACATGTGCCCCACATTCCGCTCCTGCTCAGACTTGCCTACTCTGGAGGAGATGATAGAAAATAGCCTTTGTAATCAGATGCACCAAGCTCCAGGCCAGGCTTTGCTACTTAGAGCTTGCATAGCCCTGGACATGTGAAATGAGCCTCAGTTTCATCTGTAAATTAGAGGGTAGGGAAGTCCCTACTTTTTAAGCTTGTGGAGAAGATCAAACAGTCACAGAAGATCTTTGCAAACCCCCACATGGTAGGATTTAGTACCTTCTCATCACGGATGGTATAGAGAGCTAACTCAGTCATTCCTGCCCCCACCCAAACCTTCCAACCACAGCCCCAGCTTCTCCCCCATCCCCTTGGAGCCTGGGGAAGGATTGTGGGGACAGAGAGAAATGCAGCGCTGCAGAAGTATCAGAACAGCAGGGGAGAGATCATCATACATGACACACTCTGGTTTTACAGACATGAAACTGGGGCTCAGAAAGGAGAAGGGATTTGGCAGAGGCCGAGCACGTGGAGTCCCTCAGAGACCAGGAAGGGTTTCCTGGGAACTGTCTGCATCCAGCCGAGACAAGAAGGAGAGAAAGCACACCTGCAGCCAGGAAGCCTGTCCAAGGGCAGGGTGCTCCAGCTCCAGAAGCCCCGTGCGAAACAGTAGAGCGGAGAATGCGAGGCACTTGGCTTTTTACATTAGAAGGGCTGGCCTGCTTCTCTCATTACCACTCAATCCCAAGCAAAGCGCTTCTTCCTAGAATTTATAGGAAGTAAAATTGGCTCACCACCCTCTACACCACAAACTTATGTTGAACCCCACCAACCTCTGCTATTACTCATAGTCCCGGATTATTAGGACTGGCAAGAATTTGAGAGACAGTTTATCTCAACCTCCCCGCCCTCAGGGCCACATAGCCAGACAGGGATGAAGCAGGGCCGTAATATCCTTTGTATTCCGGCCTGGTCTTTCACCAACCCAAGGACAACTTCACTGGGTTGCGTCAGCAGGGGAAGAACAAGTCCTGGGGTAAGAGCCCTTCCTACCCCTGATATGTTTGCAAATGTTCAAGCACATAGCAAAGTTGAAAGAATTTTGTAGCAAACACTTGTATATCTACTGCCTAATTCTACCATCAATATTTTCTTATATTTGCTTATTATCTATCTCCATCTCTCCAGCCTTTCATTCATCTTATTCTTCAGCATTTCAAAGTAAATTGCAAACATCAGCACATTCTCCCCTACCTCAGCATGCATGTCATCAACTAAGATTCATTATTTGTTTACAAGTTTTTTCTATTGATATAAAGTACACACATAATGAAATGCACAAATCTTAAATTTATTACTGCTGTGTTTTAGCAAATGTGTACACCTGTGTAAACCCATACCTCTATCAAGATGTAGAATATTATCACCACCCCAGAGAGAGAAAGTTCTTTCATGCCAGATAAGGGGGAGTTTTAAATAATTGAGAACCCAGTTAGCTGAGGATCTGACCAAGCCATTCCCCAATAAACATGGAGTTCTGAGATTACCACTGACAACCTAACCCTGATTGCTCAGAGGCCCCTGACCCACAGACCAAAGGCCCTTCCAGAGCCGCTAAGCAGAATAAAGCTGAGGAATGCATGTTCTTTCCTCAAAGACTCAGAAAGAAAAGCAGAAGCTCAAGAAATGTAGGATAAATAGTGCGTTCTCCCAAACAGCACTGTCTTTCAAAAATAAAAGAGCTAGCTGTGAAAATGAATGAAATAACTAGAAAGGGCTAATTAAAATCAAAGGTTTAAAGGGGCCAAAATACAATGCACTTAATGAAGCTATCCTGGAGATTTCAGGGCCAGGATAATCTTCAGAATTAGAGATGTTTTCAGTTTCTCCTTCACTAAAAGCTCAGAGATGGCAAGAAAGTCGGAGTTGCCTAAAATTCTCAGAAGTGACAGGTAAACCAGCTCAGTGAAGCTCTTAATTAACCCAAAAGGACACCTGCCAGATGATGGGGACTTGCAGCGCCCACTGGGGGCTGACCCCATCTGCAGATGGTAGGCTCCCACCTCTGCTCAAGACCCTAGCCAGCTGCAATTAACATGCACAAAGTCTTTCAAAGTGACTTCACAGCCAAGTTCTATTTCTTGAAGGATTGAAAGTGGACTTTGAGAGAAAATCTTTGCACAGGTGAAGGAAGAAAAGATTTAAAAAGGACAATGAGATTCCTCCAATTCCTCCCCATGATTTTGCGGAACTGCAATGGCTCAGGGGTCAGTGGGGTCCTGGTGCAGTGCTGTCTATGGCTAGAGTGATCCTAACTGTAGTACCCCACACAGGCACAGTCTGCCTTTCAAATATATATATATAAAATGTGTTATATAGTAGTATATATGTCACTACATCATGTTACATGTTTATACACATAATGCATACACATATTCATGTGTATTTAATAATATGTATAATACATACACAAACATGTTAAAATATGCATATCAGGATGTGAGTGTATGCATATGCACAAACACACACTGTATTCTAGGGCTCTGTCACAGCCTCTCTGAGTGACCTTAATCAGGTCCCTCCTCCTCACCCCACCTCGGTTTTCCCAGCTATAAAAGCAGTATGCCTGGGAGAGATTTAAATCTGACCTGGAAGGGCTTCGAGCATAAGATTCTCGCCTTTCCTATTTTCACTGTGCCCACCTCCAGCCTGACCCCCTTGAAGGCCAAGGCTTCTCAACCTCCCTCTGGAGCAAGCCCCTCCTGGGGTCCCAATAGGGAAAGGAAAACCCAAGCAAACTCAGCAAAGGTCAACCCTGTCAGCCCCAACCGAGTGGCACACAGGGCACTGATCCATTCCTGGGAAAAACCTCTTCTCCCACCCACCCAGGCCAGCCATGAAGGCCTTCAGAAAAACCGAGAGAGGAGAAAAACCTGGAGAGAGCAAGAGTGAGGGAGAGAATGCAGAATGCATCTCGTTTCTGCTTCTCTGCAGAGCTGCGGGCTTTGCAGCAGGGGGCGCTGCTGGGCGGGCCACAGAGAGTCGGGCTGGACGTTCTGGGCCTCCACTCGGCGGGCCTGTCTGTAGAGAGGAGGCCACTGTGGCGTCAGCCCGCTTCCTGTTGTCCACAACTACACAACCCCAAATGCAAGGATGCTTCAGGGAACATGCTGGGGAACAACCCCACTGTCTCATTATTACAGCGTCTCCACCATGGGCCACAGGGTGAGCACCAGACCCCACCAGCTAGCCATCCATCAGAGGCAAGAACTGGAGTTTTGAGCCACACGGGGCCAGCAGAAATACACTGATGGTTGCCCAGGGTTTTAAAGGGGCATGTGTTATCAGCCACAAAACAAGGAATTTACAACTACTGTCTTATTCCCCAAGGCTGACTTCCCACCTTTCTGCAACCAGCCTGGTCCCTGTAGGCATTTCAGTTTGAGACCTTCCGCTATGCTATGGCACATTTTGAGCAGTTCTGGTTCAGTTTTAATCTGCTCTCCTGCTGTGGTATTATTCCAAAGTTCTGTCCCAAAGCCCTCATCTAAGCAAACAATGGACAAGACAATGGGCAAATGGCCCCTGCAGCCTCACAAGACAACACTGGATTTGTGTGTGTGTAAGGCAGAGGAGCTCCAGTCTCTGGCCTGCCTACACCTGGGAGTGCCCACAGGCAGCACAGCTCTGCAACCAGGCCTGCAAGGCAATGTCCAGAAGCCCTGTGGTGGTGTTCAAGGCCCTGCTGGGTCTGATCCCATTGAGCTCCCCGATCTCACCTCCACAACCCCCTCCCCCAAAGCCAGGTTCCAGGCCAACTGCCATTCACCACGTGTTCCAGGGGCCCATCTCCACACACATGCTGTTTCTTCATCTGAAATGCCACCTTCCTGCCCCTCATGTGCAATCCCCAACTTGTCAAGACCCAGCTCAAATACCAACTCCTACAGAAAGCCTTTCTGGATTGATCGTCCCAGCTGTGAGCATTCCCCCACTTTTCCCTGAATTCCCAGGCTCGGGTCCATCCCTGCCCATGGCCCAGAGCACATCTTGCCCAGACTCAGGGTGACTGAGACCCCATCTTGCATCCCTTGTTGGTAAGTCTGTGGCTCCTTCTTGAGGGGAGGAAGTGTGACAGTCAGATCCCAGCAACCTCCATCCCCCCAGCCCAGGGCCCTGCCCACAGCGTGCATGCCAGTGGGGTGAGCACCTTGAGGACAGATGCTCCTTGAGCCAGCCCCTTTTACTGTCAGACAGAAGCAGGTCAGGGAACTGTGCTGGGAAGCACTGGTGAAGCACTGGTCCTTGGCCCCTGAAGAAGTATGACACAGAGAGGCAAAGTGTGAGAAGGGAGAAGCATTGCCCTCCAGGCCTTGCCAGGCCTCCCTGCCACATAATGACAGCACCAAGGTCAGCTCACTTCAAAAACGTGTTTTTTTTTTTAATTAAAAAAGAAAGAGTAAAACCTGCTGACAGTTATAGCTCAGAAAAGAGCATCACCAGACTGCATTCTTTGGGATGAGTAACTGGCAGGTTTTGCATTTTAACACTCAATTGGCCACTGGAAGGTGCCTGGTCTGGAAACCTGAAGACTGTCTTTGAATGAAATGACCTTGTCAGGGACCCCTGCTCTATGGCCTAAACTGCCAGGCTCTAGTTTCCAGAGTTCAGTTGGAATAACATTGAATTATATTCCTGAGAAAATCCCACTCACACATCTGTTATGGACGTCTAACCAACTCACTAGGATCTTGGTAAATCCATTCAATTCAGCACTCACAGTGGCCCAGCTCCATTTGGAGCTCTGTGCTTGGCCCCCGCGGCAGGTGCTCAGGCCCCAGTTCTCAAGGAACAGCCTGTATCTAAGGGGTTCTGAGACCCATAACTAGACATTCTGGTACCAGCAGAGGGTGTGGTGGCTTCAGAAGCAGAGCAGAAGATGAAAGTTATTCTGGTTGGGGTATCCAGGAAGGCTTCTTGTAGGAAGAGGCTGTAGTTTGGGACTCCAAGGACATTCCTCCAAGAACTTCATCCTTTAGTGGGTCACTGAATTCTGTCCCTGTGCAACTCCCTCTAGTCCTGGCTGCACTCTGAAGAGTCAAAGTACACTGGCCCTGGGACCACGGGCAGAAGCCTGAGGGCAAGGTCGATTTCCAGCTCCTGCCAAATAGGAGGCCAGTTCAATATGAAACAGGCCACAGAGGCCTGACTCTTCTCTTTCAACTCCCTTACAGGGCAACTGCTAATGAAGCACATTGGCCAATAAACCCAGAGGCCTCTCGATAGCTCTGATCCACACCATGATTTTTGTAAACAGGCAGGCACTGATATTATACACAGGTACAGAGGGCACAGAGAACTCTGTGTTAGTAACTGAGATGATGGGACCCTGACTTGGGACCAGTCAGTTCCTATCAAAGCCCCCCAGCCACTTAGCTGAGTGGCCTTTGGAGAAGTCACTTTACCTCTCTGAACCTGAGTTCCTCATTTGCAACATGGTATTACAACACTTACAGGACTAAATAACATTGATTTCAACAATAGCATTTCAAAGTCTGTGGTAATCAAAATGTGTACTACAACATGAAGGGGCTATTTGATGCTTACCCCAGTCCTTGGCACATAGCACGTGCTCTGGGTGATTGCTGAAAAAGATGGATAACCTGGGGTTTTTAAATGAAAATTGTATTCTCATATTTCAACAAGTGCCTAAAATTCTTGATTATAGGAAAAGCCTTGAACCAGGAATCAGGACCTCTGTTCTCATTCTGTTTCAATCATAGTGTGACCTTGAGCATGTCCCTTTCAGGTTCACTTAGCCTCAGTTTCCTCAAACGGACAGTGGCTGGGTGGGAGGTAGACAACACTGGTTTCCAATCCTTCTGCCACTAAAGAATATTTTTTCTCCCCTGATTCCTGCCCAAATGACCTTTTGTTTGCTTTAATGATCAGTCTAACCCCATGCCCTTTTAAAGTGTTCTACAAGGGCTTTTTGTAGGCAAATAGGCAATATCTACCAAGCTGCCTGTGAAGTCGAAACAAGTCTCCAGCCCCTATTCCTGGATCCCAGGCACAAAATGGCCCCAGTGCCCTACAGCTCAGAGGCCCTCTAACCTCCAGGCATATTTCCAGAGCCTTCAGGGACTCCTTCTCAGCCTGACGTCAGCCCAGAGCTGGCTTACTTTCCTGTGGCCTAGACCTTGGCCTGTCCCTCGGAACTGCCAGGGGTCCTCTGCTGAAGAAATTGCCTCCCCTGGCTGAGTCTGGCTCAGTGCGGAGGCTGAGAGTCCCTGCCGCTGACTGATGAGAGGGAGGTGACGGTGTCACACCTTCCTGGGAAGTCACAGTGCTAGTCCCAATCCACGCTGACTACCATCAAATTTTAATGCGGTTGCTGACATATTTATGGAAGGCCTCACCAAGTGTTCGTGAGGAGATCAGACAAGATTTACCTCCACAATTACTACCACGTTGTGCAGTCTTTGCTGTGTGCTGGGAACTGGGCAGCAGAAAGGCCCCAAGCCCCAGTGCGCTTGAGGAATACACTCAATTCTGCATACTTTTCCTGCCCCCAGAGCGCAGGGCCTGGGGCCAGGGGAGGTAGAGATGAATCAGACACGGTCCCTGCCCATGAAGAGCTCACAGTCTGCGGGAAGGGGCAATACACACATAAATTACGTGGCTCCTGGGTGGCTGGGGACCAGTGCACAGATACAGGTAGAGAAGCAGGCTAGGCTGTAGAAGAAGGGAGTTATTTCTCTATCAAAGTCAGAGTCAGCGTCAAGAATGAAGCCAAAGATTGGAGCTCTGAGGGGTCTTCCAGCTGCTTCAGCTCTCCTGGTCTCTCGCTGGCTAGAAGGGCTCACCAAGCTCTCCATCCCTCCCCGCTACTGGCCTTGGGAACTCAGCAGCTCCCTCTCCTTCAGTACCTACATGCCCATTCCACTCTTGGGGCCCCCACTCCCAAGGCTGCCCAGGTGCCTCACCCTTCCTCACTGTGCCCACACTCCCCTTTCTCTGTAAGATGAATTGCTCTCTCATGGTGGCACTGCCCCAGGGGCAGGAATAAGGTGCAGTGACCCAGGCCAGTGGTCCTAAGTCCTTGCTGCCCATGACCTCAGGAGCTTAAAACACCCAGCCAACAAGGCCACACCCCATCCTAGTAAAATCAGAATCTCTGGGGTGGGGCCAGGTATCTGTATTTGTCAAACTTCAGAGGCAATTCCAACTGCACTACGTTTGGCAGCCAGGGGACAGCTCCTTAAAGGTAGCAGCGTCAGCCTCACTGGGGGGCCCATTAGAAATGCAGCACCTTGGACCCCTCTCTGGATTTGCTGGACCAGGATCTGCTCTGGAAGATGAACTCCAGGTAGTTTGTGTGCAGTACCGTTTGAGAAGCACTTCCCTATGGTAAAGAGTTTATTGGCAGTCTCAGGGGCACACCAGTGTCTAGTCCCCCGGCCCTGGGAAAGGGGATGTTAAGGCCAACCTCTAAGAATGCTTAAAAGAGCTAGCTGGTGGGGTGGACTCCAGGCAGGACACTGGGCAGCCACCACCAGCCCTCAGTGACCTTGATAACATACACGTTCTGCGGAGGGGGCTGAATCAGGACAATCCCCCAGGCTGGTCCTCACAACTGCCAAGGCTGGACAGGAGGTAGGAGCTCCATGCAGTCCCTTGTCTACCACAGAGCCCCTTTTCTGTCACTGCAGCAAGGCCCTTCCTCAGTCCAGGCCTCAGTATTCCCTGGAATGCGGTTAGGAGATCAGCCCTGATGTTGGCTGTGCTGATGGAGACCTTCTTTCTTAAATTCAACTAACACTCTCATCCGTGTCCTCTGTGACCAGCCCACAGACCTGGCTGAGAAGTAGCTTTGCAGGGAGGAGGAACCTGTGGGGAGGAGAGATGTCTTTGGAGGCCAAAGAAGAAAGAGTGGAGAAACCCCGAAGGGAGCGAATGCAGGGCTAGGTGGAGGAACCCCACAGGTTTGTGGGGGAGACCTGGTATGTTTCTACCTTGAGGCCAGGCACACAGCAGACAGTCAATATTTATCTACCTATTCATTCACCAGATATTGATTGATACCAGGCACTATTCTAGACACTGAAGATACAGCCACGAACAAAACAGAAGTTCCTGCTCTCATGGAGCCTGAATGCTAGTGGTACAGACAGTCAATAAGAGAATACAAAAGGAGGTAAAATTTCAGATAGAGTAGCTAGGAATGCCTTCACCAAAAAGGTGACTTTTGAATAAAGAGCTGAAGGAAGTGAGAATTAGCCATGTGAATATCTGTGGGAAGAGTAATCCACACAGAGAGAACAGCAGGTGCAAAGGCCCTGAGGCAGGAGGATGGGTGATGTGTCAAAGCAGCAGCAACGTGGTCTGCGTGGATGGAGAGAAGCAAGGGGGGAAGTAGAAGGTGAGATCAAGTAAGGACTTCAACTGCTATTCTGAGTGAACCAAAGCGACGTGACCTGACTCAGATGTTAATAGGCTCACTCCAGCTGCTCTGCTGAGAATGGAGTGAAGGGGGCAAGGGTGGCAGTGGGGAGACCAGTAAGGAAGTCACTGCAAATATTAGTTAAAGACTGAGCTGCCTACAGAGTGGGAACCTCTGGCTATTTGGAGCCTAATGGAACCAGACAGGAAGGGCCAGGCTGTGTAGCTGTGCAAGTGGATGGTCAGCTGGCCGAAGCCAAGGACACTCATGGAGTGAGGTGCTCTGCATGACCTTGGGCCAGCCCCTTCCTCTCACTGAGCCTATAACAAAAGCGATAAGCAAGAGTACCCAGAGTTGTGAGGATTCCGTGAGTGTGGATGTACCAAGTACAGGTGTGGCTGCCGGAGGCGGTCCTGTCCTGTCACCCACCAGGAACGCAGGAGGGCTGTGCCTCCCTGTTCTCCACTAGGGGGAGCCTGGCAATTCTTCCCTGAGCAGAAATGAAGTTTGCAGGCATCAGTCCTGTCTCATCCAGGGAATTTGAGAAGCCCCCAGCACAGCCCTCTGGGGTGGGAATGAATATGGCCCTGAGCTGTCCTTATAGTGCCTGGGATCCTGTGGTTGGCAGGCTTGTTCTCTCCAAGAGACCTGAACAGTCCAGCTGAAAGGTTGGTACATGGAACCCTAAAAGTTCCGTCAGGCTATAAATAAACCAAAGGGGTGGAAAGGAAAAGCCATGTGGAAAGGAAAAGATGCAGCTGTCTCAAAGCATCTGGACTGCGGTAGGCAGGCTGGATGGCTTTAGCTCACCCCTGCACAACTGTATGCTTCTTTCCTCTCTTGGTCCACATGTTACTCAGTGTGGCTTCTCAGGCCTTCATTGAGCATCTGCTCCTTGCCAGGTTCTGTGCTGGGCAGTGGGTGGGTGCTGTGATACAGCAGGGACTCAGGCTCATGAACTCTCCTCTGATCCACAGAGAGCCAGGACCCAGCTAGGCTTTGAATTCCAGAGAGTCTCTCTCACCTCTGCATTTACCCGAAGGCCAAGATGGCCCAATCAGATTCCCTTAAAACAGGCAAAGGGGGCAGGTGCAGCTATGTAGGGGTGAGTAGGTTGTTCACTGCACAAGAGCAACAAGCTGACTGGGCTTGTGGTGACTGATAATCAGGCTGCTCTCCATTCCCCAGACCTTGCACCCTGGCATGAGGCTATATCTACTCACAGGGAAGAGGGAGCAAGGTCCTGAGAAACAGCCGAGGGGAAACTTCAAGACAAGCCTGTAGCTTCCCCCTTTTTTCCTGCAGTAGCTTCTTCACTCTGCTGTCACACATCAGGAAGGGAAGAAACATAAGATGCAAACAGTGGATTCCTAAAGACAGTTCGTACTAAGGCCATCTGGGTTCTCTTCTTTCAACCACATTTATTTAGCACTGAGGAGGTGCCAAGCACTTCGAGAGGCACAAACTGCCTTCAAGGGGGGGTCATCATGCCTTTTTCAGAAGAACGATCTGGCTCTCAGGGGGCCCTGCATCTTCTCTTGTTTAAATGACTCTGGAGCAAGCAAGACTGAACTCTGTTCTGGCCCTGCCACTTGGGCAAGTTGCGCTGTGGGAGCTGAGGCCTCAGCCTCCTCCTCTGTGAAATGGGATAACACTGACACCAACCTGGTTACTGTGAAGGGCAAGCAGGCTGGGAAATGACCAGCATTCAGCTTCAGCTAGAAAGCAGGGCCTTCTCCCTCTCTCCTAGCCTCATGACAGCCCTGGGAAGAAGACCGCCATAAAGATGCCTCCACCATAAAGATGCAGACAAAGGTCCAAAGAGGAGAAGGTGACTTTCCTAAAGGCTAGTAAACCTGGAGGCAGGACTGAGGTCCAAGGGTGCTGAGTCCCATTCCAGGGCAGCCTGCCCACACCAGACCCCTTTTTAGCCTGCCCACAACACCTGCTCCATTATGGCTGGAGGAATTCCATGCACAGATTCAGACAGAGATGTTCCAAGGATCGGGGAGAATGAGCAGGGATATGTCAGGGCTGAAAGACACAAGAGAGCAAGGCAAGACTTGAACTCGCTCCTTGTGGGTGTGTGGGCGGGAGAACATGCCCTAGAGTCCCCACAGGACCACTCTCAGAACCACAAGAGTCCTTGTGCCCCAACCTGAGCCAGGGGGCACCCCTCCACCCTCACTCTGCCCCACTGCCCCAGTCCAGACAAGGCTGGTGGACCTGAGCGCCAGCCAGCCTCCCCCACCTCCTCCCGCCTGCCTCCTCTTCCTGCAGGCATGGTGGCAGGCCCTGCCTCCTCCCCAGGGAGCCCTCCGCCAGGCCTGCTGGCGCTGACGAAGGGAGGGAGGCCGCCAAGCTGTCAGTCTGGAGGTGCCCCTCAGAGCCCCGCCTGGCTGGAGCTAGGAGGGTGGGCCAACGCTGGAGCTGGGCTGTCAGGGCTTTCACAGAGATGAGGCCGGAGAGGCGCTGCCTGACAGCTCGCCCACCGAATTAGGACCATTTGCATGCTAATTTCCAGTGCTCTAACGGGCTGGCAGGCTGACTGGGGTGTGTAGAGTGTGCAGAGAGGCACCACGGCCTCCCTGCTCAGGATGGAACAATGCTTGACTGATCTAGCTGCGTTAACGAGCAAATTATGGTAATTTTGTTATTACAAATGCATAGAAATTTCCAAAGCAGGCAGCCAGTCAGGGCGGCTCCCTGCTCCTAAATACTGAGCCCCCTGTTCGTACACATGGGCTTGGCACCTGCTTCAGGGCTGGAGAATTCTAGGGTCCAAGCTGCCCTCAGAGTGCTCCTGGGGAGGCCCAGGGTGAGCGGGCCACAGGCCGGCACATCCCTTTCTGTCAACAACCAAAATCTTGGCTCCCACATCCCCCAAACCTCACTCTCGTGTCCCCCAGCAGTCCCTGCCTAGTCCCTGGGCCCAACGATGCCACATGCAAACTGGTTTCTTTCCATTCTGAGCAGGTAACATGGGTGGTTCTCCTTGTAGATCTCCTAAGTCATGAGAAATGCAATTAATTCCCTGCCTACTCTGTGAGCTGGACTCAGCATCCAGGAGGAGCTCAGGGATTGTCTGACAAATGAATGAATCAAGGAATCAAGGAATGGATGAGTGCATGAGTGAATTAAGGAAGGAGGAAGGGAGGAAGGAAAGGGCTGAGAAGAGAGAGAAGAAAGGCAGAGGGAAGGAAGGAAGACCACGACTCATCTCACAAATGAGGACGATTAAGAGAAACCTCACCGGGTCAGCTCACTGGTGGTGTAGTTGACCCAAGGCTGCCCCAGAGGGGTTTATTTACCGACTGGCAACCCCTCCTGGCATTGATAATTGTCCACTGTCCAAATGACAATTTGTCCCAGGTTTTCTGGTGATCTTCTTTTTGATTAGAAGTATGTTGTTGGAAGCATGCTCTGGAATGCATCCAGATGGAAGCCATGTCCAAGAAAGTGGGGGCTCCCTGCTCCACTGAGTGAAGCCTGGGGGGCTCCAAGCATGGGGCTGGGCTCAAAGAATGGGCTGGGCTGGATGATGGGATCCTGTTAGAAACCAGTCCACTTGCTGGGGTGGCCAGAAGGTTCACTCCTGGGCCCTGGCAGGTGTCCTTCTCCTGAGAGGGATTCCAGTTTGGGTTGTTACTACAAGGCCAAGAAGCCGACTCAAATCCATTTTGGGAGTCGGTGGGGAATAAATCACCGATTATGGAGAAGCGCAGCAGCGAGACAGGTCTGTTCCGGGCGCCTGCGGAAGCCTGAGCTGCCTGGGAGTCACAGAGAAGCATGGGAGGCAGAGACCCAAATACGAGCCGAGACTTTATAACCTCAGCTGGGGTCACTGCCAGATTTTCCTATTTGCTGATTTTTAATAGGGTCACAACTTCCAAAGGGAAACTGAACCCAGGAAAAGAAAACAATTATTTCTTTTTGTTTAGCCACCTGACTCGGGGGAAAATCAGAGAGCAGGAGAAACTGGGGCCTTGGCATGGCCTGCAGGTCCTAGGCAGACCTCTGTGCCAGGGGGTGGACTCTGCTGCGTCCTAGGAGATGCTCCTGCAGCTGGCCAGGGCCCAGGAAGAACATGACAAGGAGGGGTGGGTGAGGTGGAAGTCCTGCTCTGAGTTCTTCAGGAAACCAGGTCACACAGGGACCATCCCAGGAATACCAGGTCTGCAGGACACCAGGAGACAAACCGCTTCTTTTCATTGCATTGGTGAAGAACTGAAGGGACAACAGGGCAGGCGGCTGCCACAGCAAGAGGGCCAGCCTGGTTCTGCCTCTGATCTGCCATGTGACCTTGAACAAGTACTTTCCATGACCTCATCTGCACACTCCCAGGCTGATGTCTGAGGGTTAGTCCAGCATTACCCATCCATGACGGAGGGAGGAGCAGATGTATAAGGGCCATCTCCAGCCCTCCATGAGGTCTGTGATAGAACAGATCCTCCGCACACTGCACAGACACACCCCAATCTAGACCTGTGCTAACCACCTTCAGAGTGCTTCCCCCAAGCCAAGGGCAGGGCCCTCAGCTGGAGGCCTCCACTGAGTCAATGCCTTTGTTACTGCCCCTAGTTACCTGCTCTACACCCCCAGAAGTCCTGCGTGGTGGTGCGTGGTACATGGCTCCAGATTCCAATTCCCTTGCAGCCATTTTTCCAAGCATCTCTGGCTCCTTCCTGAGGAGCTCTTCTTCCAGAAATCCTCCACTGACACTGCCCTCAGAAAGACTGCATGCCCACAGAGCCCGATCGCAAAATTTCAGGAACTGTGGCTATTTGCTTCAACCTGAGACTCAGTATAGATGTGGTACCTCTCCTGATCTCGGACCTGCTTATGCCCCATCTTTCTCTCGCGTCACTCAGAGGAAGCAAATTCTACACTTGTGCAAAGTGTTTCTGAGAGTCAAATGCCAAACTGGCAAAGTCCTCCTGTTGTCATATGGGCTCTACCACTATGCTGGTGCGTGACCTTAAGCAAATCGACTTTTCCTAAGCTTCAGTTTTCATCTCTGTGAAATGGGGCTAATAACTGTTTCTTCCTAACACCACAGTGGGGATCCACTGAGGTCATGTGTGAAAGAGGCTTGTAAACTGTAAAGATCTGTCTAGATGGTGGTTCAAATTCTTTGCATTGTTGTAAACAAGATCTCAAAATGGTCACAGCCGTTGTGCATCCTGTTCTGGCAGGACAATGCCAGAGGTATTTGTGACCTGGGATCGCTCTTGCTCTTTAGACAAAAGGACATAACACAGTTGTCATTTTAAAATTTCTTTTCCTCCCTCTTTTCTCTCTCTCTTGCCCTCTTTTCCACTCCTTCCCTCTTTCTTTCTCTTTCTCGTTCAACCCCGGATCTAAGGCTCCCTGATTCGGGCCCTTTATTTGTGCCTTTGCACATAGACTCCTTATAAAGAAAATTCATTTGTTCAGGGTCACCGCGTGGTTTTTCATTAAAAACAAATTACCCGCATTCAGGGAGGACATCTGGGCTTCGTGGGTCCCATTAATGACTATATTTCCAGCCTCCTCGGCCCGGTTGGGCTCCCCTTGCCTGTCACCCCGCGTTCCTGGCCCCGGGAGGACAATGAGAGTGACAGTCAAGTGAAAGGGGAAACATGAGGGATGAGGGCGAGAGGCGAGTCCCCCGAGAGGGGAAGGAGGGAAAAGTGAAAAAAATAAATAACTCAAACAGAGGGTAACAAGGGCCATTGTCTCAGCATCTTCCAGCAAGGAGCCAGAGCAAATATTGGAAGAGTGAGCGGGGGCTTGTAAGTCAGCTAAAGCTCTGTTTAATTACACAGTTCGGTCCTAAGCCCTTGACTCTGAACAGGACAAGATAGGGGAGGGCACGTGCTGAGTTCAAATAAATATCACCCATATCCGTTGAGTGCCTCCTATACTCCAGGACGGAGTAGGTGGAGAATTCTAAGAGGGGGGACCATGGGTTGGGGGCACTTGGTCCCCCCAGCTCTGGCCAAGGCAGACATGGGCAGTGCCGGAGGGGACACTCAAAGGGGAGATGAGGTTCCTGGGGGTCGGCAGGTTTCCTGCAGGGGAGAGCATTCAGTTTGGTTCTGTGAGGATAGGTCTCACATGGACAAGTGAAGACGGGGCGGTGGGGCGGGGGGGATAGAAGGGAATATACTGGAATCTGAAGTGTGGTTCCCCAGGGTCTGGAAAGGGCTTCTCCTGGGTCAGGAAGGCCATACACAGCCCCGAGGGAGCACCAAGGAAACCAAGATCTTCCCCTGGGCCCAGAGCCCAGTCTCTCTCACTCCCCATGGGTACCAGGGGCTAGGTGAAATTGAAGCATGAGTTCCAGGTGCCAGGCCCAGCTGCTCCCCCGATTGGCTGTGTACCCCTTGCAAGGCATGGCATGTCTCTGAACTCAGTTAGCATGCCTCCAAAATAAGGATAAACACTCCAACCTCACAAGATACTTTCAAATTGCAACCTGAGGTAATAGCTGTGGTTCCTTTCTAGATTGTAAAGCACCAGGCAGGTCCAAGGGAAGCTTGCTGGTGGGATTAGCTCATGGGCATAGGCAACTTGGCTTCATTAGAAAGCATTCTCCTTTTGGAAGGCACGGGAGCCAAGCCTCACTTACTATCCCTCCCCTAAATGCTCCCAGAACTGCCAGAAATTCTCTGGAGAGAAGTGTCCCAGGTGGAGTGACCCACAGGCTTAGAGGTGGCAGTCAGACCAGTGAGGGCTGACAGCTAATGAGGTCTTGGAAACAGGGACTGCAGATTCCAACCAATCAAAGGGAGGAAAACATAGATGACTCCAGAAGCTAAGATGGTTTTGGAAGGACTAGAGTATGTGCACAAGCAAAGCATGTCTCAGAACCTTTGTTATCAACTGCTGCCCCCACCCCCTCCACGATTTCCTCCCTCCTCACCCCACCTCCCACTGGCTAACATGCCAGATATTCTTCCCAGGTTCCTCCCCTGACCCAAGGGAAGAATCATGGGCAACTTGACAGGCTCGAGCTATGCCTCTAATTTCCCCCCATTCTTTGATGTGGACAATGTTTCTCAATTTCAGTGAAACTCTCTGCAAGGAAGCTTTAGACATGCCCTCTATGCCTCAACCCTCCTATAGAGAAATTCTGGAGCCCTCTATGCCTGACATCCCCAGTCTAGGCTGGACATCCTTGAACTTACCAGTTATCATGTCTACCCCAGACCTTTACTGACTTGCCCATCTGTACTGCAGACTGAGAGCTTTCCATGGCCAAGGGCCATGGCTTTCACCTTTATGTGCCTAGGCTTATGCCTGACACATGTAGATGGTCATTAAATGTTGGGAAAAAGGAAGAGATGAAGGGAAAGAGGAAAGATGCTGGCTGGCTGGCGGGCTGCTGCAGCCTAAGCAGCTCAAGGCCCCCACCATTTTTTAATGTTCAATACAGTTACTCAGGAAATCACGGTCTCTCCCAAGCCCCTCTTTCCTAGACCCCAGGTGCCATCCTATGGAGGCCCCTCTCTGCCCCACCTTACAGCACATCACAGCTTAAATGCACCACAATAATAGTTTTCATTCTAAAAATATGAAAGGCTTATTTTCATGATTTTGCTTTTGAAATTATTTGGCCACAAGTAAATACACTTATGATTGGCTAAGTCTTGCAAAGTGAGAAAAATCTAATCTAAAAATTGTTTTCAAATGTAATAAAGTTTTTGTAAGCATTGAACTTAATAGTTAATGAAGTAATGTTATAATATGTAGACTTTAACTTAACATTTATTATGCCAGTTTTCCAGCATCTTTTTGAACTTTAGAAGCAAAAGGAGTTTTGGTCAGGCCTGTCCATTCCTGAGGGTTTGCCTCCTGGAATCTGATGAGGCCGTGAGGACTTAGCAGGATGAAGGCCCATGGCTCAGTGAGGCCACCCAGCTGCCTCGGGACACCCACGCTCCGGGCTGTGCATCCACACAGCACTCTCCACACTGACCTGGGAACCCAACCTCTCAGGGCTGGGGTGGGGCCCTTAATGGCCACCAGAGCCAACCTGCCCCCACTTCACTCCACCCACTGCTCAGACACCTTCCAAATACTTTGATTTCTTCTAAAGCAAATCTTGACTGTATTCCCCCGATCTAAAAAGTCATCATGATCCAGTTTTTGACTTTTTTTGCTTAAAGAAATACCACTTGTAGAGGCACTTCAGGATGACAGAAGTCAGGAGCCCAGACACATGGTCTCCCATACTCATGACTGGGTCCACCAACCACCATCAGGAGTGGAGACGGGGGAAAACTAACCAAAACGCTAGACACGGAGTAGCCTGGAAGAGGTGGGGTGTCCTCCACACCCACTCCAAGCTCCCCAGTGCTGGACAGCAGGGAGCCTCTGGCTTTGCACAGGGGACCTTTCCCAGCTGGGATTCTGCTGGTCACTTGTCCTTGCCCCAGGGACCTGCCCTGTGTGAAAAACGCCTGTGACGTGCTCCCTCCCACCTTCATGCTCCCCAAAGGTACACTGCTTAGGTCATGGAACAAATCGTGATGATCTCTGCTCCCTGTCTTGTCCTGAGGTTCTAGATTCTGAAGTCTGTAAGAACCTCTCCTAGGTGTGGAGGCCCTGAAGGCCAGTCCTTGCCTGCCACAGAAGGGTTAGGGGACCTTGGGCGTGGAGACAAGGAGAGTGTACAGGATCAGCACATCCTCCCCCGAGGAGTTATGGTACACCAAATGACATATGACAGCGCAGGGCCATTGCTTTATCATATCATAGCCCCAGACCTGAAGGGAACTTGGAAGCGTTTGCTGCCCACTTAGAACAGAGGTGGCAGGGCTCAGGAAGCCCTCCAGTCCAGCCAGGAGCTGATTAACAGCAGACAGGGACCTCCTGGACTTAGAAACCCTTGAATGGTAGGACCTGAAAGCCTGCAAGGGAGCATCTAATCCAGTCTTCCTGCCCCTGCCTCCAGTTTGAGGGAGCAGGAAAGTCCCAAGGCCATGTCCCAAGTGCACACTGCAAGTGTCTGGCAGCTGGAATCGGAACCCAGGTCTTTATAAATTCCAGTAGGACCTTCATGCTTCCAGCATGCTTTCCATCTCTGAGTCTTTGCTTTTGCAATTCTTTTCTTTCCAAAGCAGCAAAGGGCTCATAAAGCCCACACTCGGTGTCAGTTTCTCCCCAATGCCAGCCTCACTTCACACAGGGGTTCCACAGAGACTGTCAAATAGACTGCCCAGATCAGACCTCTCCAGACCCCTCATGCTCCATTCTGCAAGGGCACAGCAGCCTCACCTATGACTCACATCTAGATCAGCCTGGGCAGAGCCTGCCATCTGTCAAGGCTGCTGTTTGCATCACCTCATGCCCCAGCCGTTTCCAGGGGTCCAGTCCTGGGTGCTGGTGGGGGCCCTCTATTCGGCATAGCCTGCCCTGCCTGCTTGTCCCTGCCACTCCAAGGCTTTGGTCACACCAGTTACTGCCTGATGCCCATGTTCGCTAGTCCCTGGGTCTTCTCACACACCAGTCCTTCACCCAGCAATGTTCCTCCAGCTTCTCAGACTGGTAAACTCACATTTCAAAGTCCAGCTGAAATGGCCTTTTCTGGGAAGCCTTCCCTGATTTCCCCAACCCCAGTTCCCCAGCAGATTCAGCAGCCCCCTTTCCCTGCACTTCCTCAGCATACTTGTAGATTTTTAGCTCTTAACATAGCCTGCAGGGATATTTTGTATCTGTCTCCCCAACTAGACTATGAGCCCTCTGAGGGCAAGGGGTGTGTCTGAAACACTACACCAAGCCCAGAATTGGCATCCAGTGTCTCCCAGGAAATGCTGAAGAGTAAATGAATGAGCAAATGAACAGCCATCTGCCATATATCCCCAGGGTTAATTTTTCATTCCTCTTGTGTCTGTGACCGATAGCCACTAGAGGGCAGCAGAGTCAGAAACAAGCAACAGGTGGGAGACCCAAAGCCCAGGGGTGAGCTTTGAAAGGTGCAGAGGAAGCTTCAAAAGTGCTTGGGCCACAGGGCCACCAGGAAAGTAAGAGCTGAGAAAAAGGCCATTTATTCCCTGAGCAAACACTCCCTGAGCCTGCTGCTTGGGCTAGGGAAGCACTAAGAAGCACAGGGCCTATCTCCCACCTGATGCTCCAGACCCTCTACCAAGTTATTATTGGCTTCTGCTGGCCCTTCCCAAACCTGCCCATTCTCCATCTTCAATTCTAATTATGGTGAAGGCTCTTTACACAGGGCAAGAAGGCCGCCCCTCTGACCCCCATTCACTGGTCCTGCCATGCCTACAGAACCGTGCGGAGCATATTCAACCCATGGTCCACCTCGTGAGCAAGTCCCAGAGAACAGAAATGGCTTGCCAGATCAGAGTCACTGGCTGAGCTCAGCCAAAGCCCACACTCCTGCCCACACACCTGCCTGTTTCTAGGTCCCTCAAGCCCCAGTGTCTTCCAGGGCAGGCCTGCCCAGCAGGGGAGAGGCTCAGGGTCAGGGAGGGGCTTGCTACAGACAGACAAAAGAGACGCTCCTTTCCCTGCCTTCACACCTCAATACCCTCCTGCCTCACAGGACTGGTACCTCAGTAACTAACTGTACAACCATCATGTCAAATGATCCTCAAGAACAAGCAAAGCTGGCTCGGAGTTCATTGCATGGGGCTTCTGCATACTCACAACCATCAATCAGTGGTGAGGCTACACTTCTTGCACCTTGCCCCTCACTCACTTCTCTCCGGACAGCTCTGTATCTCCTTCTCCCTCCCTCTTTCTCTCTCTCTCCTCCTTTCCCTTTCCTTCCCCCAACCTCCCACTTTACCCCTCTCCCTCCCTTTTCCTCTCCCATCTCTCCCCTTCCCTCCCTTTCCCTCCCCATCTCTCTCCCCCTCCTTTGCCCTCCCCCATCTCTCTCCCCCTCCCTCCCTTTCCTCCCCTGTCTCTCCCCCTCCCTCCCTTTCCCTCCCCATCTCTCTCCCCATCCTTTGCCCTCCCCCTTCTCTCTCCCCTTCCCTTTCCCTCCCCCATCTCTCCCCCTCCCTCCCTTTCCCTCCCCCATCTCTCTGTCTCTCTCTCTCAGCCAGACCTTTGCCCTTGGTGCTCCTGGCCTGCTTCACCACCTGTGTGCAGAGGGCCTTACCTGGCTGGCTGCTTGCCCTCCAAAAGTTAACAAGTCCAAATCCTAACTTTCAGCCTCCTCCTTAACCAGCCCCTCTTCCTGCCAACCCCATTTACCCAGACTGGGCTGGCCAAACCATGTTCCTACCCATGTGAACCCACTCTAGACACTGGGCTAAGCCCCTGTCTTACCCCAACACCCCCATCCTCCTCTTCAGATGACCAAGGATGCACTTGTTACAGTCCAGCATAAGGAAGGTCCCCTTCACCAGGACACACTTCTCAACTTGATCAACCCTAGGTGTCTCTGTTTTCCTAGGCCCATAAGCACACAGTCTGCTCCCACTCCTGCTTGGCAATGCTCTTGTTTGTCACTGGGTTCTTCTCGAATTGGTTCTCCCATTGGTCCATGGGCTGCACGGGGTGTGAGCTCTGCTGGAGAGCTCTTGATTTGATGCCAGCTGGCCAGGCCAGCTTCAGGCAAGCCAGCTAAGCTTTTTTTCTCACCACCACACCCAGTTCAGGCCACTATGTAATCAGCAATCATCATCACCACCAACACTTAAATGGCACTTGACATGCACCAAGCAAAGTTCTAAGAATTTTTACATTTATCATTTAATGCTCACTCTTATTACCATCATCCCCATTTTATAGATGAGGAAGAAATCAAGGCACAGAGAAGTTAATGTGCCCCAAGCCACAAAGCCAGTGATTCCGGACTAGACAGTCTGGCTGCTGAGCCTGTGCTCTGAAGCGTCCAGCCACCCTGTCTCAGCACGTGGCGGCCCAGCATCCTTGGCTGCCTTGCTCTAGCATCACTGACCTCTCACGGGCAGCCCAGTCCAAAGCCCTCCACTTTACTTCAGCTTCTATTTCCTGAGTGTTACTATGGACCAGAAACTGGGACACAGTGGTGAACAAAACAGACATAGCCTATGTACTGTACACCCGTGTATACTACACAGACCTGAAAAAGATTAAGCCAACTAAACTCCCTCAGTTGTGCTGAGCCACACAATGACAGGACCAGGATGCTTGGAGAGAGGAGCGATGGGGGTCCTGGTTTGGATGGTATGGTAGCAGAACATCAGGCCCCACCAAAAATGTCCACACCCCCCATCCCTGAAAGCTATGAGTGGGGTAGGTTATATAGCGGAGGGGGGTTAAGGTTGTTAATTAGCTGACCTGAAGGCAGGGATTGTCCTGGGTTATACAGGTGGGTCTTATAAGATTGCAAGGGTCCTTGTAAGTGGGAGATGGAGGCGGTAGAGAGAGAACCAGAAAGAAGACATCATGAAGATTCCATCCAATCTTGCCAGCTCTGAAGATGAAGGAACCAGGGCAAGAAGCAAGAAATGTGGGTTGTATCCACGAGCTGGAAGAAGCAAGGAAACAATTCTCCCCTAAAGCCCCTAGAATGACGTGTCCTTCCAACATTTTTAGCCTAGGGAGACCCACCTTGACTTCTGACCTCTGGAATGGTAAGATGGTAAATTTCTGTTGTTTTTTAAGTCTCTAGTTTGTGGCAACTCATTACAGCAGCAATAGAAAACCTAAGTGCTGGGTCACAGGGAAGGTCCCTCTGAGCAGGTGGAACACATTAGGTGTGAGAGGGAGCAGGCCAGGCCGGCCAGTCGGCAGAGCGGCAGGGGGAACCCCTGGGCGGAGGGGAACCACAGGTGCTTAGAGGGCCCCGTCTCTCTGTCCTCCTGATGGTCTCTTGTTGCCACTCCAGACCTTAGCAGCCTCAGGCTTCTCCATCCACCCCTCACCTCCTGCTTCTTCATGAAAATACAGGCCATCAGTTCACTGAGCAACTTCGTTGAAAGGTTCCTAGAAATACTGTGCACTAATCCATGGCAAGTAGAGTACTTAGGACGGGAGGTACCTGCCATGCTCCTCCACGGGCTTCCCGTCAGCAGCTCCTTGACTGCCGCAGCCCAGACAAGGCGAACACAAAACGCTCAGGATTTCCTCGAACTCTGGCCTAAAGCTTCCAAGAGGAATCACGTGAGGAGGGCGGGGCCAGGAACTGAAGGGGCGTGGGGGCCGCGCTTCCTTGACGGGTTCTTCTCAAAGAGGGTTACTTTGCTGCTTAGACTCACTGAAACCAAAAGGCAGTGAATTCTCCCTCCTTTCCCCCAGCCCAGAATTTTTAGGAGTTTCAAATGCCATGTCGATATCTGTTAGATTGTACAAATATCTTCAGGCAGGAATCAACTAGTTATACCCATCAAGACACCATGGAATCTGGTGCAAAACGTTTGGCATTTGCTAGGACTTGATGAAAATAAAATCTGAAAACTGTCTCCATTCTAAACTGATATGATGTGGTTCCCTGTTTGCTTTATTCAAAATAATTGATCAGCAAAAGGATATACAGGGTTTACAAAGCTGCAAAAACTGAATCTATGAACCCCTGGAGGACACCAAGAAGACCTGTTTTGCAGCTGCCCGAGTATACCCTGGAGGCAATCCCTTCTCCATTTGCCCTGAAAGCAGATCTCACAGACACCTTCCCTTACAAATGGAAGAGATGAAAGCCTAATTTCCCAAATCTTAACGTGGGAAAAAAAAACTCAGAAGATTTCCAGTTTCCCTCTGGATTCACTGCCAGGCTAGAATGGAGGGCTGTTTCATATAGTGAAACACAGCTGTGGTGTGTAACAGCCTCAGAGAGACAAAGCAGGATTAATAACCTCCAAAGCCTTCTCAGCTTGTTTCTGCAAACTGTCTCAACATTTGCTTTAGGGTCTATGAAAAGGAATCACTTTTGGCACTGTCCAATTGAATGAATGCCTCTGGGATTCAGAAGCCCAAGAGGTTATGAATCAGAAATCTGCACAAACATGAAGTCAAAATCCTCACACACACTCATACACACACACACACTGTGGTATATCCATGTCCTAATCCCTGCAAATGTTACTTATGTGGCAAAAAACGGGGGATGGGAGTTCTTTGTAGATGTGATTAAGTATCTTAAAATGGAAAGATTATCCTGTATTACCTGAGTGGACCCTGAATGCAGTCACATGTATCTTTATAAGAGAAAGATAGAGATTTGACACACATAGAGAAAATGCTGTGAAGGTGGAAAAAAGAGATTTGAAGACGGGAGTGACATGGCCACATGCCAAGAAATGCCAGGAATCATAGGAAGGTAGATGAGGAGCACATCTTTGCCTGGGGTCTCCAGAGGAGCAGAGTCCTGGTGACACCTTAATTTTGGGCCCAGTAATACTAATTTCAGACTTGTGGGTTTCAGGACTGTGAAAATATAAATTTTATTAAGCCACCAAGTTTGTGGTAGCAGCCACTGGAAATGAATACATGTGTCAATATTCATTTTCCCTGCCTTCCTCCCTTACAGCAAAACACACAAAAGGAGCTCCTATGTGCTAGGGACTGTAAAGGGTGCAGAAGACAAGTTAGGCAGAGGGCCTGGCCCTCAGCAACCTCACCTGCCTGTGGCATAGCTGAGTGGGCCACAGACACGCTGGAGCATGGGGTTTAACAAAGCCAAGTGTAAAGCATTATGTCCCAGAGGAGGACCGCACCAAAGTGTTCGTAGGGCAGGTAATGTTTCCACTCAGCCCTGAAGGGTGAAACTGGATCCAACAGACCGAGGCAGAAACTGGTCTAAGCCAAGGACACAGAATAATGTGGGACAGTGACCAGTAAAAGTGAGGCGTGCTGGGAATCAGTGAGTGGTCAGGGAGGGGGACAGGCTGGGAGAGTGGACTAGAAAGAAGGTGATGCCAGACCACAGAGATGCCTGAATGACAGGCCCAAGGTCTGCTCTGCTATGAGGGGGGCCCTCTTTGCTGTAGGCCAATGCTGGGGGCAGTTTAGCAAAGATCATGGGTGCAGGCCAGCAATGCCCTGTGACGCCATTCAAGAAACAGATTTGTAGATTACGCTGGAAACAGTTCAAAATATGTGACACTCGTTTGGCTATTAAGGAACAGAACTAAGGACTGTGTCTGCTGAGTGGGGAGTCCCAGCACAGACAGTGGGTCTGGCACTCAGTATGGGAAGGGTACGGTGTATGAGAAGAGAAAGCAAGAAAAGAAAGGAGAGAGGGAGAGAACGAGGAAGATGTGGGGCTCTCCTGCCAAAATGCTTGGGCTCCTCCCTCCACACTGTGCCCTCTCACTCTATGCCATGGGACAGTCTCAGGGGACCATGCCACCAGGCCACCCTGTGGTAGAACATGTCTACCCACTGTCAGCACATTTGGTAAGGCTGTGCCCTTGCTCAGGCCTGTGACTCCTGCTGCCCACTAATGGGCAAGGGGTTGCCATCAGTTCCCGCTGGGGGCTCTGCCAGGCCTGTGGCCATTTGTATCTTGAGCTTGGTAACTAAGGGCAGGAGGAATCGTGGGGGCTGGAAGGCAGGCTCTGTTTGGATAAACTCAGGAAAGCTCAACTGCTTCTCTGAATGCAGCCTCTGGGGTTTGCTGTGGAGAGCCAGCAGGGTGGCCTCCGCTTCACCTGCCAACATGCCCTCAGGACAGGGTCTAGGCAGCGCCTGCCCCTCTGCCTTCACTGAGGGGCTTGTGTTGATAGAATGAGAGTGCACAGAGGCAGCACAGTACAGAAGAGGGAGTACTAAAGTGAGGAGCAAAAATCCAGATTCAAATCTTCCCACACACAAGCTGTGTAGGGCAAAATCACTAACTGCTCTGAGTCTCAGCTTCCCCCTTTTGGAAAATGGGGATTACACTCTGGACTTGGCCCACCTGACAGGGCTGAAGCATCACAGGGCTCCTGGGAAAGCCCTTTGCATTCTATGAAGTGCTACATAAGTGTGAGGGGCCAGTAATGGATGACTTGGGAACATCTACTGAGGCTGCCCTAACTTGCTAACAGCTGGGGAATAAGTCAGGGGAAGGACAGTGTGTGTCCCACCTCTGCCTTGTGCACAATATTTCCTATCCTCTGCCTGGACCCACCCTTGCAACAGAAAAATCAAAGGTTTTGCAGGAGTGAACCTGGCAGGCCTCCCCCATATGTACACACAGAGCCCATTTCCCGTATGTCTCATATTTAAAAGTCATAAATCAAGCTAACAAACCGTTAAATGAAATATGCTCTACCCTCCTATCTTGTTAAATACATCTTCGTAACAACCTGGAGGACCAGGAATGAATTTAGCATTCTGGGACTCGGCATCTGTGCCAGGACCTAGCCGTGTGGGGAAAGCCTTCCTGGGCTATCATCTGCCTTTCTCCTCTCCCACTCTCAGCTCCTCTCACTGTCTTGTGGGGCCTCAAACACAAGTGTGGACACCCAGCCCTCACATCCATGCTCTGTTCACAGCCCCCAAAGAAAGCCAGTCCTTGGGCTCTGGGGCACACATCCCCCCTGACACAGGCTGGGGAAGAAGTTGAAAGAAGTGTGGGGCTATTTGGACAGGACCCCTATAGCGGGCTAGAAGGAGGGATGTAATCACCAGGGGCAGGTCCCTTTGGCCCTGCAGTCTCCCCCTGGTCCATGGCGGGAGGGTGGGAGAGCTGGCCCTCCACAGGGCCAGAATGGGTGCCTGTTGCCTAGGTCTAAGGGTGGTTCACTCTAGTTCACAGCTTCTAGTCATGGCTCTGTGTCCTCTTTGCTAGGTGACTGAGGAACATCCCAGCCCCCTCCAGACTCAATTTCCTCACCAAAAGCAGGTGAATGACCATCTGTCCCCTTCTCAGAGCTGTCGTGAGGTTCCCAAGAAAAAGCCATCTGGGTGGGAAGGGGGTGGCATAACCAACCTGGCTTTTGCAAATGCACTGAGACGATCAACAGTGTTTGCTAGGAGAGGAGCAGGCCTCTAGAGCCCCAGCACTGAATGAGTGGCATGGTCCTTGTAAATGGCTCAAACAAGAGCCAACACTAACCCTCAAAAGAAGTGTAACAACATCCAACTGAGTCCTGATTTTCCCCCTGATTTTTTTTAAAGCATTTTTCAAAAAACACTGCTCTGGGTATCCCTGCTATGCTCATGCCCTTGGTTCATAACCAGCCAGCACCATGGTGGCAGTGTCTAGTCCCCACCATGGAGGAGATGGGGTGGCTTCCTTTCCAAAGGTCTTGGAAGAAACTGACATGTTGTGGGCCACAGGGGACCAGGTCTCAATGGATACAGGCTGTCCGGCTTAGAATCAGGTGACAGACCCACCAGCCAGCATCCTGTCCACGGCACATGGTCCTTGACCCCAGGGAGCACAGCTGCCCAGGGCACAGGGGCTTTCTGGTGCTCATGTCGCACAGACTGGGTGGGAGGATAGAGGATGGAGAAGAGCCCCCACTCCCTACTGGCTGGGGCAACCTTCGGCCAGGTCCTGCACCCTCTGTGTTCAGAATCCCCGTGTGGGCAACAAGGGGCTATTTAAGCAATAGTCAAGGGTCCCCCTGTCTCTGATGTCCTCCCAGGTGCCACCTCGGGCTGGTCCCAGCCCCACTGCAGGCCTAGTTGCAGAGAAAGAGGCCGAGAGTGCAGACTTCTGCCTGCTTTATTCAGGTGCTCTTTTCAGAAGCTTAGAGGTCACCCAGGCAGTTTGGGGGGAATGCCCCCCTGAAACCCCGTCGACTGCCTGCTGCGGAGACGCCAACAGAGCAAACTCACCAGGCACCATCCCTGTCAGCGTCGGAGCTGAGTAGCTGCCCTGTCCGGTGGGGGGGACGTGCGGAGGGTACCCGGGGAGGGTCGTGCTCGCCAAGTCACGGCCTGAGGAATCAAAGCAACAAATCACGGGGTGAGTGTCTCCGTAGCCAGCCGCTCATGTCCACAGCTCCCTGGACATCTGCACATTTGTCACGTCCTGACGCTGCACACAACGTGCCCCAGCTGTCACCATGGCTCTCGATCGTGCACACACACACACACACGCGCACACACACACACACACACACACACCTCCAGCCGCCCTGGCTTCACTGCGCAGGAACCGGGGACAGTGCTGATACATCCCTGGGAACCTGGCGCTTTGGCCAGCTCTCTGCTCCCCATGCAGGACTTGGACTTCCTCCTGTCCATACCTTTGCTCCTAAGCTGTGCTCTCTGCACAAAGCACCCTCTCCTCCAGCTGCACACAGCCCAGTACCATGCACTTTCCGCTGCCAGTTCAAACAACTTTCTCCTCCTCAGACCCTTACAGCTCCACATCTGGTCCTTATTAAATTCTCCTTTGGCCTAGAGCTAGTCATTCATTCAACAAAGGTGCAAGAAGCACCTCCTGATCCCAGACACTTTTCTGGGCACTGGGACATGGAGGCTAAGGCCTCTGCCATCAGGGGTAGACACTCCAGTGAGTGCCTGTCTACCTCTGTGCAGGGTGCCAGCTCCTGGAGGACACCTTATTCATCCACCACAGGGCATGGCACCTAACAGGCTCAGTGAATAAATGTGGGAACAAAAGGAGCATCCAGGTGCCCTGGGTCCCAGGCCGTGTGGAAGAGACCCCCAGGGAGCAGAACTCTGTAAGGGAGGTGCCACTGGGGTTTGTGCCTCTTAGGTAAAAATCAGGGCTACATCCCTTCCAAACAGTGACAGTTACATGTATGTAACAAGGTGCTCGTGGTTAAAACCAATAGCCCAGATCTTGGGAGATCAGACTGCCCTGTGATTATCTGTTGGTTGGGTCCTGAGGACGAGACCCACCCTGGGAGGTGCGATTGGCAATTGCTCCTGAAAGAAAGGGATACATCCTTTCCAGCCCTGTGAAATGAGGTGCTCCCTTAGGATGAGGGAGTGAAGACAGAACTCTGACCTCTTCTGGATGTGGACACTGAGGACTGGGGAGGTCAAAAAGAGGTCCAGGGGCATGGGGGAGTATGCCTGACCACACAGGCCCAGGCCCTGGGAGCCTCCCTTAGGCCCAGTGGGGTGGTGCAGTCAGAACACAAGATGACTCTGAGTTCAGCCCCCTAGAAGGTGGCCCAAGAAGGACCATCTCTGACCACCTCCCCCAAAGAATGCAAGCCAGCACATGGTATGAGCCTTTGAATGTTCCCCAAATGAACGAACAGCCCATCTAGCGCCACTCATTCAAAGACTATCCAGCCAGCACCCACAGGCCACCTCATTTCACAGGGTTCTGCTTACCTTCCAGAACTTTACGGAACACCAGGCAGCTGCGGGAGACTCCCCCTCCTGCTCACCACCTCTCTGGCTTGGGATTGGGCATCCTAGCTTGTGACAAGCGTGGCTTGTGTCCCTTCATGTGCATTATGGTTAAGGGGAGCAAATACCCCAGGATTTACCTCTGGGAGACCTCAATCCCCCACATGAGCTGCATATAACTCCCCATGAAGGCCGAGATTAAACAGAAGACTGGAGTTGGCAGAACTGACTACTTATTTTTTTATTTTTTATTTTTTATTTTTTTGAGAGGGCATCTCTCATATTTCTTGATCAAATGGTTGTTAACAACAATAAAATTCTGTATAGGGGGGTCAATGCACAATCATTAATCCATCTCAAGACTAATTCTCGTCAGTCTCCAATCTTCTGAAGCATAACGAACAAGTTCTTACATGGTGAACGAATTCTTACATACTGAATAAGTTCTAACATGGTGAACAGTACAAGGGCAGCCATCACAGAAACTTTCGGTTTTGATCACGCATTATGAATTATAAACAATCAGGTCAGATATGAATATTCGTTTGATTTTTATACTTGATTTATATGTGGATCCCACATTTCTCCCTTTATTATTATTATTATTTCTATTTTTAATAAAATGCTGAAGTGGTAGGTAGATGCAAGATAAAGGTAGAAAACATAGTTTAGTGTTGTAAGAGAGCAATTGTAGATGATCAGGTGTGTGCCTGTAGACTATGTATTAATCCAAGCTAGACAAGGGCCTTAAAACATCCACGGATGCAGATTTCTCTCAAAACAGGGGGGGTGAGGTTCTAAGCTTCACCACTGTTGATCCCCAATTTCTCACCTGATGGCCCCCCTGCGACTGTGCCTGTCTTAGGTTGTTCCTCCCTTGAGGAATCTTACCCGTCTCTGGCTAACCAGTCATCTTCCGGGGCCATACAGGGAAATGTAAAGTTGGTAAGTGAGAGAGAAGCCATATTGTTTGAAAAGGTTAGCTTTTTACTTCTTTGCAGATTTATGCCCTGTGGCTTCTATGCCCAGCACTTGTCTCGAGGTATCTTTACCACCTGGAGGAATTATGATGCTCAGTAAATTCGATATGAGACACAAATTCTATTTAAGGGTTGTAATTAGGAAGGAAGAAGAAAAGCTATAGAGGTAGCATATGGAACAAAACATGGGAGGATTGATTATTTCTTTGCCGTATCTTCTTGTAGAGTACCTTAAGCATGTATAGGTTTTAAACTACTAACTACCTTGCACACACATATTAACATAATAGGAATACGGTGACATAAACTAAGCAAATCTATAATTACCAGCCATCTCCAGTGAAGCCAAGAAAACCAGTTAGGCACCCTAGGCATGTGTGAGATTTTGTCTATGATATGATGGATATTGTCCAACTGTACTTGAACAGTCTGAGAGAAATCAGACAAATTAAAGCAACCCATTTCTGGGATCTGTTCACATCCCATATGTTCTTTTAACCGTAGATAGTCTATAGTCGTAAGATTTTGGAGTGCTACAACTTGCACCCCTCCCAACTCCTGGTTGAGTTCCAACAGTACAGATCCACTCAAATTCGTTGTCTCACTGTATGCACATGCCAGCCTAGACATCTCCCTCCTCATGGGTGGTGAGTCCAGGAAATGGTGGGATGGATGCAGCCACAACCGCAGCATCGCCCAGATCCCTGTGGAGGCTTTTTGATGATCATCACCCAGCACGAGTCCTCCAGCGAGTGCTGATGCCGGAAGCTCCTCCTCATATCATATCTTAGTTCATTTTCTGGGTAGCCAAGCTAGGCCTTGATCTTCTGCATAAAAACAAACAGACCCTTTGCCCACACTTTGACATGCCCTCTATACCACTCTGTAGAACTCGTTGGAGGTCAGCACACAGGAACTGCTTTTTTTTTTTTTTTTTTATTAAGAGAACGGAATATTATCAGAAAAGAGTACTCCATAGCCGATCATCTGACACCCTTTAAGTGATCAAAACTAAGGATATTTAAAGCATGCGTTAATCTTTGATTTACCAATAGTTTTATCCTATCAAGGAGTAATCCTTTTCTTTCTTTTTTTTTCCTTTTGTTTTTTTTTAATCTTTAATCTATACTTACTTGAAGAATACTATGTTTACTATGCTCTCCCCTATACCAAGTCCCCCCTAAAAACCACATTAAAGTCACTGTCTATCAGCATAGCAAAATGTTGTAGAATCACTACTTGTCCTCTCTGTGTTGTACAGCCCTCCCTCCCCTTTCTCCCTCCCACCCCATGCATGCTAATCTTAATACCCCTTTTCTTCTTCCCCTCCCTTATCGCTCCCTGCCCACCCATCCTCCCCAGTTCCTTTCCCTTTGGTACCTGTTAGTCCATTTTTGGATTCTGTAATTCTGCTGTTGTTTTGTTCCTTCAGTTTTTCCTTTGTTCTTATACTCCTCAGATGAGTGAAATCATTTGGTATTTCTCTTTCTCTGCTTGGCTTATTTCACTGAGCATAATACTCTCCAGCTCCATCCATGTTGCTGCAAATGGTAGGATTTGCCCTCTTCTTATGGCTGAGTAGTATTCCATTGTGTATAAGTACCACATCTTCTTTATCCATTCATCTACCGATGGACATTTAGGTTGCTTCCAATTTTTGGCGATTGTAAATAGTACTGCGATAAACATAGGGGTGCATCTGTCTTTCTCAAACTTGATTGCTGCGTTCTTAGGGTAAATTCCTAGGAGTGGAATTCCTGGGTCAAATGGTAGGTCTGTTTTGAGCATTTTGATGAACCTCCATACTGCTTTCCACAATGGTTGGACTAATTTACATTCCCACCAGCAGTGTAGGAGGGTTCCCCTTTCTCCAGAGCCTCGCCAACATTTGTTGTTGTTTGTCTTTTGGATGGCAGCCATCCTTACTGGTGTGAGGTGATATCTCATTGTAGTTTTAATTTGCATTTCTCTGATAATTAGCGATGTGGAGCATCTTTTCATGTGTCTCTTGGCCATCTGTATTTCTTTTTTTAGAGAACTGTCTGTTCAGCTTCTCTGCCCATTTTTTAATTGGGTTATTTGTTTTTTGTTTGTTGAGGCGTGTGAGCTCTTTATATATTCTGGACGTCAAGGCTTTATCGGATCTGTCATTTTCAAATATATTCTCCCATACTGTAGGGTTCCTTTTTGTTCTATTGATGGTGTCTTTCGCTGTACAGAAGCTTTTCAGCTTAATGTAGTCCCACTTGCTCATTTTTGCTGTTGTTTTCCTTGCCCGGGGAGATATATTCAAGAAGAGGTCACTCATGTTTATGTCTAAGAGGTTTTTGCCTATGTTTTTTTCTAAGAGTTTAATGGTTTCATGACTTACATTCAGGTCTTTGATCCATTTTGAGTTTACCTTTGTATATAGGGTTAGACAATGGTCCAGTTTCATTCTCCTACATGTAGCTGTCCAGTTTTGCCAGCACCATCTGTTGAAGAGACTGTCATTTTGCCATTGTATGTCCATGGCTCCTTTATCAAATATTAATTGACCATATATGTTTGGGTTAATTTCTGGAGTCTCTAATCTGTTCCACTGGTCTGTGGCTCTGTTCTTGTGCCAGTACCAAATTGTCTTGATTACTATGGCTTTGTAGTAGAGCCTGAAGTTGGGGAGTGAGATCCCCCCTACTTTATTCTTCTTTATCAGGATTGCTTTGGCTATTCGGGGTCTTTGGTGTTTCCATATGAATTTTTGAATTATTTGTTCCAGTTCATTGAAGAATGTTGCTGGTAATTTGATAGGGATTACATCAAATCTGTATATTGCTTTGGGCAGGATGGCCATTTTGACAGTTTTAATTCTTCCTAGCCATGAGCATGGGATGAGTTTCCATTTGTTAGTGTCCCCTTTAATTTCTCTTAAGAGTGACTTGTAGTTTTCAGGGTATAGGTCTTTCACTTCTTTTGTTAGGTTTATGCCTAGGTATTTTCTTCTTTTTGATGCAATTGTGAATGGAATTGTTTTCCTGATTTCTCTTTCTATTGGTTCATTGTTAGTGTATAGGAAGGCTACAGATTTCTGTGTGTTAATTTTGTATCCTGCAACTTTGCTGTATTCCGATATCAGTTCTAGAAGTTTTGGAGTGGAGTCTTTAGGGTTTTTTATGTAAAGTATCATATCATCTGCAAATAGTGACAGTTTAACTTCTTCTTTACCAATCTGGATTCCTTGTATTTCTTTGTTTTGTCTGATTGCTGTGGCTAGGACCTCCAGTACTATGTTAAATAACAGTGGGGAGAGTGGGCATCCCTGTCTGGTTCCCGATCTCAGAGGAAATGCTTTCAGCTTCTCGCTGTTCAGTATATTGTTGGCTGTGGGTTTATCATATATGGCCTTTATTATGTTGAGGTACTTGCCCTCTATTTCCGTTTTGCTGAGAGTTTTTATCATGAATGGATGTTGAATTTTGTCGAATGCTTTTTCAGCATCTATGGAGATGATCATGTGGTTTTTGTCTTTCTTTTTGTTGATGTGGTGGATGATGTTGATAGATTTTCGAATGTTGTACCATCCTTGCATCCCTGGGATGAATCCCACTTGGTCATGGTGTATGATCTTTTTGATATATTTTTGAATTCTGTTTGCTAATATTTTATTGAGTATTTTTGCATCTACATTCATCAGGGATAATGGTCTGTAATTTTCTTTTTTGGTGGGGTCTTTGCCTGGTTTTGGTATTAGGGTGATGTTGGCTTCATAGAATGAGTTTAGGAGTATTCCCTCCTCTTCTATTTTTTGGAACACTTTAAGGAGAATGGGTATTATGTCTTCTCTGTGTGTCTGATAAAATTCCGAGGTAAACCCGTCCGGCCCCAGGGTTTTGTTCTTGGGTAGTTTTTTGATTATCGTTTCAATTTCTTTGCTTGTAATTGGTTTGTTTAACTGTTGTCTTTCTTCCTTGGTCAGTCTTGGGAGGTTGTATTTTTCTAGGAAGTTGTCCATTTATTCTAGGTTTTCCAGCTTGTTGGCATATAGGTTTTCATAGTAGTCTTTAATAATTCTTTGTATTTCTGTAGAGTCTGTCATGATTATTCCATTCTCATTTCTGATGCTGTTGATTTGTGTTGATTCTCTTTTTCTCTTAATAAGTTTGGCTAGAGGCTTATCTATTTTATTTTCTCAAAGAACCAGCTCTTGGTTTCGTTGATTTTTGCTATTGTTTTATTCTTCTCAATTTTGTTTATTTCTTCTCTGATCTTTATTATGCCCCTCTTTCTGCTGACTTTAGGCCTCATTTGTTCTTCTTTTTCCAGTTTCGATAATTGTGATGTTAGACTATTCATTTGGGATTGTTCTTCCTTCTTCAAGTGTGCCTGTATCGCTATATACTTTCCTCTTAAGACTGCTTTCGCTGCATCCCACAGAAGTTGGGGCTTTGTGTTGTTGTTGTCATTTGTTTCTATATATTCCTTGATCTCTATTTTGATTTGTTCATTGATCCATTGATTATTTAGAAGCATGTTGTTAAGCCTCCATGTGTTTGTGAGCCTTTTTTTTTCTTTGTAGAATTTATTTCTAGTTTTATACCTTTGTGGTCTGAAAAATTGGTTGGTAGAATTTCAATATTTTGGAATTTACTGAGGCTCTTTTTGTGAGCTCGTATGTGGTCTATTGTGGAGAATGTTCCATGTGCACTTGAGAAGAATGTATATCCTGTTGCTTTTGGATGTAGAGTTCTATAGATGTCTATTAGGTCCATCTGTTCTAGTGTGTTGTTCAGTGCCTGTGTGTCCTTACTTATTTTTGCCCAGTGGATCTATCCTTTGGGGTGAGTGGTGTGTTGAAGTCTCCTGAAATGAATGCATTGCACTCTATTTCCCTCTTTAGTTCTGATAGAATTTGTTTCACAAATGCTGGTGCTCCTGTGTTGGGTGCATATATATTTAGAATGGTTATATCCTCTTGTTGGACTGAGCCCTTTATCATTATGTGGTGTCCTTCTTTATCTCTTGTTACTTTCTTTGTTTTGAAGTCTATTTTGTCTGATATTAGTACTGCAACCCCTGCTTTCTTTTCACTGTTGTTTGCTTGATATATGTTTTTCCATCCCTTGACTTTTAGTCTGTGCCTGTCTTTGGGCTTGAGGTGAGTTTCTTGTAAGCAGCATATAGATGGGTCTTGGGTTTTTATCCATTCCATTACTCTGTGTCTTTTGATTGGTGCATTAAGTCCATTTACATTTAGGGTGACTATTGAGAGATATGTACTTATTGCCATTTAGATTCATGGTTACCAAAGGTTCAAGGTTAGCTTCTTTAGTATCTTACTGCCTAACTTAGCTCACTTATTGCGCTGTTATATACACTGTCTGGAGATTCTTTTCTTCTCTCCCTTCTTATTCCTCCTCCTCCATTCTTCATATGTTGTGTGTTTTGTTCTGTGCTCTTTTTAGGAAGAACTGACTACTTATTTACAAGGTGATTCAAGGAGGTTTGCCCCCACCAGCCCTCTTCACCTCCCCCTTTCATTCTCCTCCAACCCAGCACCGTTAGCCCGTCTACGCCAGCTCCTCCCTCCATGGAGTGTAAGCTCCAGAATCAAGTCTTTGTACCCCAAGGTCAGAATGGCATCAGCCTGCAAGTATTTGTTAGTGAATGAAAGAAGGGGTCCTGTTAGAGAGGCAGGTGTTCTCTGCAGACCATAACAGTACACCCATCGGCAGTCGAGAATCAGTGAAGGGAGGGATCTTGAGCTCTTCTTGACCAAGCCCCACTGCCATTTTGTAGATGGGAAAACTGAGATCTAAGGTAAGTAGAGAACAGCTGGCTCAGGTCCCACAGGGAGCAGGTGGCAGAGTGGGTAGCATCCCATGTTTCCTAGTATCAGCCCAGGACTCTCCTCTGCCTTAAGCAGCATTGTGTTTGGACCATGCAGCACTCTCCCCCAACACAGTCTGCTCCACACTCCTTACAGAGAGTCGGGGCCTGAGGGCTGCTGAAAAGATGTCTGAGGATGTGGACTGAGTGCAAGGGTCAGACTAGTCAGGACGAGATGGCAGCACCAGGGGTCAGACTGTGGGAACTTCCACCCACGCTCTGCCCCCAGGCTCACACCCTTAATGATGACAGGAACAAACCGCAAATGCTTACATAAACTGCAAAACATTCAGTAAGTTATTTAACCCTCAACAGCCCGAAGGTACTGAATAAGCCCATTTTACAGAATAATGAGAGAATGATCAAGCAATTTATTCAAGATTGTCCTTTGTTGCACAGCAAGGGCCAGTGATTAAACCCCAGCAATCCAACGTCAAAGGCCGTGCGTGTGTTTAGCCACCGACTCCATTACTTTGCACACCGACCTGGCTGTGCTTCTGACCACGAGTCCAGAGGCTCTACCTGCCTGTCAGCCGGGACACCCAGGCTGAGCCTTGCCTTCACGCCACACTGTCAACATTGTTTATTGGCTCTATCATGCATAAACAAATTCAACTAGCAGTTTTTGTGGGGTATATGTGTTGGGGTGGGAGCCAGGACCATTTCAAAGGAAGGCCAAGTCTCTCCCTGAAGGACAGAGAGTGTTATCCTGATAGGAGGCGGCCTGGTACGGGGAGCATGGGGTCCAAGCCTCACGAGGTTCACATCTCACCTGGCTGCCCAAGACAGAAAAAAGGGTCCTGGGAAGAGAAGGGACTTGCCCAAGGACATTCAGCTGACTGGAGGCAAGGCTGGGCCTGGAATCCAGCTCTCCCCCTCCTGGGATTGTGTTCTTTCTTCCACAGGGGCTGTTCTCAGGTCATGTCTGAACCCCAACAGTTTACACCACTGTCACACATGCTGTAAAACCTCGATCCCTAAAGTAGAAATGCAGTGCTTTGCCAAACTATTTAACTCAAGAAGCCAGATAAAAAAAGTAATAAAATGAACCTCAGGAAAGGAGGAGGATGGAATTGATAAAGAAAAAGCAGAAAATAATGAATAAGGAAACAGAAAGGCAGACACAATAATAAATGCAGCCAAGAATTATCGTTTGAAAAGACCAGTAAAATAGACAAACCTAGGACAAGATTCAAAAAAGGAGACACAAATACACAAATATCAAGATAAGATAGGAGGAGAGGATACAACCACAGATATGGAGGAGATGATAGTAAAACTTTAAGAAATTCATGGATGCCCTGCACTAATAAACGTGGAAATCTCAACAAAAGGTACAATTTTCTAGGGAAATATGAATTACCAAAATTCACTCAAGAAAATATGAACAGTACAATCACCATAGAAAAACAGAAAAAGTTATGTTTTAAAATAATTTTTTGAAATAAGGTGCCTTATCTATTTAACTGTTGGGCAAGTTTTTTGTTTGGTTTTGTTTTTCTTAAGTTCTTTTAAACGTTCGTGGGACACATGCTTCTGTTATTAAACTGTGCCAGGACATATAAAACTAAGAAAACTTCCCCCAATTCATCTTGCCAAGTTAGCATAATCCTAATACAAAAACTTAATATGCACAAAAATGAAAATTAAAGGCCAGTCTCACAATTTATTAATGTAAATGTAAATATAAATGCATATACAAAAAAGCTACTATCTCACTGACCAAGCAATATTAGAAAGAATAATATACAATGACCAAATAAGGTTTATTCCAGGAATGCAGGGATGATTCAATATTAAAAACACTGGTTGAGAAATCATATTAATGTATTAAAGGAGGAAACCCATACAATTAAAGCTGTGGAAAAAGGCACTGGCTTAAATTCAGTACTAATTCCTTACAACACCTCTTAGTAAATAAGAACTGAAGTATACTTCTTTGACCTGCTATTGTCTTAAATCTAGTCAACATCATACTTAATTGGTGAAATACGTAAAGCATTCTTAGTGAAGTCAAGAACATGTCAAGGAAACCTGTTATCACTGAAAATGATTCTGGAAGTTTTAGCCAGTATAAAAAGACAAGATAGAAGCATAAGAGGGTAGAGGGGGAGCACCAAAATTATCATTTACTGGGTATATCTGGAGCCTGGAAAATCACAAGAAAATTAGCTCATCTACTAAAACCAAGGAAAAAGTTTGGTGAGATAGCCAGGTAATAAATGTCTAGAATCAAAACCTTTCTAGACTCAGGAGCTCCTCACTGCCTGTTCAGTGGTGGTGTCAGCTCTGACTTGCCCGGCCATTCCCCAAGCCTACCCTGCTCTTTGCCGTCCCCAAGCCTTTGTTCATGCTGTGCCCTCTCTAACTGCCCTTCTCCCATTCCTGTCAATTAAACATTCCATCCAGTCTCCATATTCTGCCCTCAAGAGCTTGCTCTTCTGGGAAGACTTTTCTAGGCCCTTCAAGACTGCAGTATCTGCTTCTTCTGAAGCTACCCCTCCTCCCAACCCTGCATCACTGCACAGGGAGTATCATGCCAGGAGAACAGACGAGCTGGAGGTGACAGTGTTAATGATGATAGGATGGCACTTACTTTGTGCCAGACTCTTGCTCTTTTACATACATTAACTCACTTTATCATCTTAACAATTCTAGGAGGTTTGAACAATGATCATGTCCACTTTATGAAAGAGGGGACTGAGGAATGAAGAGGCTGTGTAAGTGCCTGAGCTTGTAGGAAATGGAACTGAGTTTGAACCCAGGTGGCTGGCTCCTGCCTGAGCATTAGTGGGTGTGTGGGTGGGAGAAAATGGCAAAAAAGGAGGGATGAGAACTAGGAGTTCAGTTATTCAGGTTAGCCACTGGAAGGAATGAGCATATTAAATCAGAACACAGAGTGCGGGGTCAAAGACGGGCTGTCATGAGCCAGAGCAGACGGTGTGTGTCAATGGCAATTTGGGAATAAACTCACCGATAATAGTCTGCCAGACTATGCACTCCACAGAGGCAGGCTCCCAGAGGACAGGACTACTTGGTGCCTGGCATGTAACAAGTGTCCATAACTACTGGTGGGACAGCCAGGGCAGGAAGGCCATCTAGGGCCCTTTGATTTGGGTCCCAGTTTTGCTACTGAACTTCTGTGGCACTCTGTGTAAACCGCCCTACTCTGAGCCTCAGTCTTCCCCAAATTTAAGAAGAGCTTTTAGCTCAATGATCTCCAAGAGCTCTTAGTGGTCTATGTGTGCATACACAGAAAGGATTACTTGGCTGTGAGTAGATTTTTCTACCTTAAAGTTCAACTGCACCCACTGCTCTGGAACCTTCACAGTCAATCCTGTAACATGAGCTTGCAGCCTGGAGGGCTAATATGTGCTCCTTAGAACAACGGCAGGCAGGTTCTCTGAGCTTCTAGCCTCAGTGGAGCCTTGTGTCAGCTCTAGCAAGGGTTCAGGACTTGGCTGTCACATTAGGGGCGCATCCTTATTCCCAGTCCCTTCCCCCAGCCACCCAGGATGGCAGTGTACGCAGTAAGGAGCTGACTAATGGACACGCATATCCTATGCATAACTGTCTTTGAGCTCCCTGTTACTGGAGCACTCCTTTGCACTGCAGTGACTCTAGTTTCATCCAGAGAATGTCGCTAGAACCAGAGGCTATGGCCTTTGGCTGTGTTTACCTTCCTTGGACTGGCCACGAAAGCAGAGTCTGAGTTATCACTTGTGGTGGGCAACAAAGGGAGAGACTGACAGCGTCTGTGTCATCTTTAGCCTCCCAGCCCACCCTACTCTGTGCAAGCACTGGGGTAGGTGTTCCTGAACATTATTTCATTAGGATCTGAATAGACATTTATCTAAAGAAATATACAAACGGTCAATAAACACATGAAAAGATATTCAACATCATTAGTCATCAGAGAAATGCAAATCAAAACCACAATGAGATACCACTTCACACCCACTAGGAGGGATATAGTCAAAATGACAGATTATGACAAGTATTAACACAGGTGTGGAAAACTGGAACCCTCATACACTGCTGGTAAGAATGTAAAATGGTGCAGCCACTCTGGAAAAGTCTTGCAGTTCCTTAAAGTTAAACATACTCACCATGTGACCAGCAATTCCACTCTTAGGTATATATCCAAAAGATATGAAGAGTATGTCCACACAAAAATGTGTACATGAATGTTGAAAGGAGTGCTAGTCATAATAGCCAAAAAGTGGAAACAACTCAAATATCCATCAATTGATAAATGGGTAAGAAAATGTGGTACATCTGTACTATGGACTATTTGGCAATATATAAAACGGAATGAAGTACTGATCCACATTACAGCATGGATGTACCTGAAATCAGTATGCTTAGTGAAAGGAGCCCATCACAAAACACTACTTATTGTATAATTGTATTTATATAAGATGTCCAGAATAAGCAAATCTACAGAGATAAAAAGTACATTAGTGCTTGCCTGGGGTTGTGAGGAGGGATTGCAAGGGAAAGGGAGTGATGCTAATGGTTATTGGATCTTTTTGGGGTGGGGGTGGGGTCATGAAATGTTCTAAAGTTGACTGTGGTGGTGGTGGCCTGAGTATGCTAAAACCACTGAATTGTACACCTTAGGTGGATGAAGTGTATGATTTGTGAATTAGATCTCAATAATGTTGTTATAGTTTTTATAACTACCACTTATTACGACCATCATCTTGAAAAGAAAAAGCCATTTGACAAAAATGCAGGAGGACATACTATTCAACTGTTTCTTAAGCCAAATAAATTTATTTTTATGAAAAAAATACAAGGAAAAATATTGATAAATTGGACTAGTCAAAAAAAACAGATAAGAAAACTCTTGACTAGTAAAAACAATAAGCAAAGTCAAATGATAAATGGCAGATTGGAAGAAATTATTTGCAGCATATATCAGAGATAAATAGCTACTATCCCTACCTAGCAAAACTTCCAAGAATTTAAGGGGAAAGACCAAAAATCCCATAGAAAAATGGACAAAATTCATGAACATATGTATCTGGCACTCAAACAAATTGAAAAGATGTTCAAGTTCACTCATAATATTAGAAATGCAGATTAAATGCAAAATGGTACAACCCTATGTGGAGGAGGATTTGGCAGTATCTAACAAAACTATACATGCATTTACCCTTCCAACAAGCAATCCCACATCAGAGGACTTACCCTAAACATACGTAAGCATTCAACAATACACAAATGTATATGCACAGGTTAGTCATTGCAGCATTACCAGTAAATATAAAATACTGGAAACTATCTGAGGGCCTGAACATAGGGAGTGCTGTGCACATGGTGAGGAGCTGGTGGGCCTCAGCCTGGTACAGGTGAATCCCAGAGCTAAACCCTGGCCTTGATCCCAGGTCAGAGACTTTAGGGAAATTCAAGTTCAGGTTCCAAATGGCTAACAGAGAGCCTTGGAGGAACAGTGGTAGGGAAAAGACAAATGTAGACCATTAGCACTGGAGGTGCATGAGTCTGGAACGCTCAAAATACAACCAGGTGGAGGGAAGGTGCAAACTTGCAGGAATACATCAGCTGGAGAGGGCAGGGCTGTCTAAGGCAAGCCATGGATGACACTGGTAGAGGAAGTGGCCTCCAGAGGGCAGACCCACCCCCAGGGAGGAGATGCTTGAGCCAGCACTGAGGGTGTCAGGCTGGAGGGGGCGCAAAGCCACCTTCATCTGCTCTAGCTTCCACAGAGGCCCCCCTCAGTTGCCTCCAGAGCCATATCTAGACCACTGGGACTGGCAGGGAGGTGTAACTTGGAGTCACACCAAGTCTAGGTTCAGATCTTAGCACCACTACTTATCAGGATTACCTCTGGCAAATAATACATTATCTGAGCCCCTGTTTTTTTTTATAATTGGGAAAAGAGGGTATTTACAGGGAGTGAAACAATAGTGCTCACTGTGACAGTATTAAAATATATCTGTGAATTCTCTGCTACTCTTCTCATGAAGGATGGTGTCTATGTCCCCTGGCCTGGAATCTGGGCCATCATGGTGACTGGTCAACCAACAGGGCAGCAGCTTCCTAAGAGGTGTGTCTGAGCCAGACACTGGGCCAGGCACCTCATGTGTCCTATCTCAGTCAACACTCACAACAAGTCCAGAAGGTGGGTGTGTTATTATCCCCATTTTACAGATGAGGAAATGAAGCCTTCAGGAAGTTGATATCCCTAAGGCCACGCGGGTGATAATCATGAGAGCTAACATTTCTGTGGCGCTCACCATATTCTAACACTAGGCAGTGTTCCAACTACTCTTCACTGTGCTTTACAGGTATTGACTCATTTAATCCTCAAAAACTCTATATGGTAAGTCCTATTATTATCCCCATTTTACAGATACAGAAACTAAAACTCAGAGAACTTAAGTACCTGCCCAAGGTCCACAGCTAGTAAGAAATACAGCCATCTCCAAACTGAGGCATTCTGGCACCAGATTCTTTCACATTCCCCCAAAACACCAGGCACTTGCCCTTTTCCTGCCTCTGGGCTGGAGGTCCCCAGACAGCAAGAGGTCTTTGCATGCCTCCCTCCCCTGCACTGGCCAGGCACATAATAGGCACGCAGAAAATGTCTGCCAAGATGAAATACATCAATAACATTGGCTCTATGATCCTAAAAGAACTTTGGTTTCCATCTCACCAACATCTCAGAACACCCTTCATCATCATGAATTCCACAAAATAACTAGGCCTGATTTATTTGTTTTTGCTTAGATGCAACTTTTTCTTTTCTTACAGCCCATTTCTAGGTAGGCTCTCTCTGTGTACACTAATGGGGGAAAATGTGAATCCAATTAACTTCAAATTTAGCTCATAATGAACTTATCTCATTTTGCTACCAGCTCGGTTCTCATCATGTGGCAGTAATTAACCACTGGGGGTTGTCACTCCCAGACACATGACACGGAGATCCTCCCAGCCCCTCACTTCAAACCCTTACAGAATTCATTACCCTGACAGTGTGAAAACCCTTCACTTTGCATACCACGGGGCACCAGCCGAACTCCCCCTCTACCTACCTGACCATGAGTGAGCGAGAGAAAGAAGTCCCTGAGAAGCCAGTAACTGCTGTGAACAAGGTGGGCGGTGGGGCCGGACGCTGGCGATGTCTCGATGGCCAGACAGGGTCTGCAAGCCTTGACAGCCCTGGGCCGGAGGTTCTGCCCAGAGGAGGGGATCTTCACACACAAGGCTCAAGCTGTACAGGAGTATGGCGGAGCTGGCTGGGTTGGCGCAGTCCCAAACTGACATCATATCCCCTGGGGACTCCTTGTGCCTGGGAAGCCTGCACACCCCAGGCAAAGGCAACAGTGATGTGCTATGTGACCTCAGGTAAGTTCTACCCCCTCGCCCGGCCTTAATTTCCCCATATGAACACTCAAGCAGTGGGAACAGATGGCCTCTGAGGGTTTTTTCTGCTCCAATGCTCCGTAAGTCAGAGGAGCATTTACCCTGTGTGGGTAGTAATGATGGAGGCTGGTGTGGCTGGCACAGAGATGTGTGTGGCAGAACCTACCCACTGCACCTCGGTGTCAGACTCCCTGGAGCCCCGGACTAGCTCCCAGTGGAGAGAGGGTAGGGATCCATCTTGTTTTCCTATCTCCAGGAAATGACCTTTAGGAAGGAGATGGGAGCCGTGACCTGCACACCACTACCATGGCTCGCTTACCAATGGCCATGTGGCTGACCAGGCACCTGGCCGGGGAGAGCGGCCCTACCCAGCTCAGGCTGGTTTTCAGAGGCTGAGACTCTGGTTTCATTTCATTTGCAGATCTCCTGTCTATGGGAATGTTGACACTGACCTGGTTTTTAAGACACATATGAGGGCTGAAGAAATCTTGCCCAAAGGTCATGTTTAGCCCCCACTGCCAGTTTTCAACTTTTACCTGTTCTCAAAGCCCTCAGGTCCTTTCTGAACCACCCCACCCCCAGCAGCTTCACCAGCTGCCAGGCCTTTTAAGGACATGAACTCTGCCTGGGTGTCCAGGTAACTGCCAGAGAAGTAACCCCCCTGCTGGGCGGAACAGACCAGGGCACACGGAATGAAAGCACTGCCGGTGATTTCTGGGAAACCGGGGCATGAACCCGGAGGCCACTGAACCTCCTGCCATCTTCTTTGTTCCTGTGGGTGACAGCCCAGCCTCCCACAGCCCAGCCATGCCAGCTTCAAAGACACCCCTCCTGCCTCATGCCAGTCAGTCCCCAAAGCCCTCCTGACTCTCTCGGTGCCCTCTCCCCCATGGCCCTGAGCTGCAGGGGTCAGATTGTTCTTTCCTTTCTCCTGTTTCTGGCAACCTCCTCTCAGGCCCATTTCCCCCGCACCCCACAGTCTGTTCTGACTGCCTATCAAGCCCCTCCTCCAGCCCCCCAGTGTCCAGCCACAGAACTGCTCAGCCTGCCCTGAAGGACCATCTGGAATTACGTAGGAACTCAGTCAGGGCTCCAAACCAAGGCTTCTAATCCTGTCTTGGTTCAGTCATTTAACCATAATTTACATTTTCCAAGAAAACACTTCTTCAGAGTCACGCACTATGAGAAACCTTTTTTTGTGTATTAAGAAACAATATTCAAATATTATGTAAAACTTACTTTTTGAAAGGTCACCAAGGTGGAAAACAGCCTTTCAATGTCACGGGGCACTATTTAACAGGCACAACCAAGGATCACACCTCTGAGAATATTCCTGTGCTTGAGGAGTCTTTCCTATTTGTCTAGAGCCCAGACATGGGAAAGTTACATGTTAACGTGTAGCTTTCTATCAAGTAGAAAGCATAAGTGTAAACGTTTGGGTTTGCTGCTCTGTAGGACATTAACCAATTTTGTATCTAATCTAGCAATTTTCTTTCAACATTCTGTTTAAATGCCTTTCCTGATGGACAAAGTCCCTGTTCCTCAAATGCTCTTGGAACCACTTTTATCTTTTTATAGGTTCCCTCATAAATTTATGAGTTGAATAAAATCTTCACATGTTCATTCCATATTTGTACATGAGTTGTATTCTTAACTTCTTAAAAATTATACTTTGACACTCGTTATAGGGAAAATATCAACCACGCCTGAGTGACATGAGCTGAAGACTCTCAACCAACACCAAGGCAGGTGACAGTAAACAACTGCCACCTTCGGGAAGGGGAAGAGCAACAGCCCAGCTCCAGGATAGGGGCGGGGAACGTGCTGCCACCCAAGCCCCATAGTACATGTGCCGACAGTGCGTACACCACCAGGCTCATTCGTTCCAGCTGGCATTTGAAATGTGTGACACGTGGAACAGGGGCTGCTCTGAGGTCTCCCTTTGTTGGGACCTGCCATGAGGAAAGGGTGTGCTGAATGGGTAGTGCAGAGGGTGAGCATTTCACCTAGAGGGGACAGGCTGGCCGGGATGTAACATCCCAACTCGCCTGCAGACAACAGACATGCTAATGCAGAGGAGCCACATCCCATCATTAGAGCAGGCCCAGAGGCTCCTGATGACAGTTTTATTAGCCACTAGTTTAGGTGGTATTTACTTAGAAATAATAACCCCTAAATTTCCTTTCCCAAAATTACTTCATCCCCACTTTGAGCTAATTTTGACTCACTTCTTCTAAATGCCCTGGCTAAAGATCTAATCTGGATTTGCAGAGCCAGGAAGACAACTCTGAGAATTGCGTTATCAGGGAGGTGTTTATTCTGCAATCTTAACCCTCCCTGATTCCTTCATTTGAACAGCCCTCTTCTGCTTCCCTGGAATTGCTGGGAACTTCCCGATTTAAGCACTGTGTTTCAATTTTGAGAGAGTGTTGGAATTACATCTGCTTGGCATTTGAGAGCAGATACTGGGGCTCAGTCAATATTTCCATGTACATTTGACGTGATCTTCCTCGAACTAGCAACTGTTGATCCAACATAATAAACCAATAAAGGCAGGGTTTTGATGAGCAAGGCCACAAAGCAGCTCTGCCTGCTTGGGCTCCAGCCTCCCTGCCAGGACGGGCCCGGCCCCAGGAACAGATGTTCCACTGCCCGTATTTACAGCAGAAGGACAGTGAGTGCAACTGTGGGCTGGCTCATGCCTTCATTCATTTGTTCACTCATTCACTCATGCACTATCTGATGCCTACTAAGTTCTAAGCACCTTCCTGAGTGCTCCAGAGGACCTTGGAGATGGGGATGATGATAGTGGTAATAATATCCACAACAGTAACAATTATTATTTATTTAGCTCTTACCATGCTCCAGGCACCATTGTAAATGCTTTGTACGCATTATCTCATTAGCCATAGGACAAGGGTCACAGGCTGGCAGTCTCGATCCAGACCCTGGCTCCATGCTTGCTGGCTGGCTGATCTTGAGAGAGTTGCTTGGCCTCTCTGTGCCTCAGTTTTCTCAACTGTAAATGAAGCTCTGCCCCACGGAGTTGGTGCATAGATTAAGTGAACAAGTTTCACACCCATCCTGGGGGATGGAAATCTATAAACCCTAATTTGAAGATAAGATATCCAGCTAGAAAGAGGCACAGCTGGATGCAAACTGAGGCCACCTGATGCCACAGTCTGTACCTTTACCACCCAGCCTCACACTATTCTGCTTCAAATAGATGAATTGAAAAATACAAAACACACCACCCCTCTGGACAGCAATTTTACTTCTAGGTCTTTTACTATGGAAATACACAGAAAAGTACCAAGATTTACAATTAATGGTAAGGAAGGAAGGAAGGAAGGAAGGAGGGATGGAGAAGAGAGAGGGGCAGAGGGAAGGAGACAATCCATGTGCTTATTGTAATGGCTAGGTTAAATAAATTACGATACTTCTTTATGAAGGAATATTACACAGTTTTGAAAGACAATGAGGTAGATCTGAATGTGTGAATTGTGAAAAGAACTCCACAATATACATTACTAATTGCATGCAGGAGAACACTATACAGCATGATTCCGTTTGTGCTAGTAAGTAGATAAAATGTACATGCTGATAGATGCATAAAAATGTTACTGGAAGTATAAACAGGGCATTGTTAACTTTGGGGTGGGGGACTATGGATGGAGGGCTGAGGTTGAGGGGGAGACGTTTTATTTTTCATTTTATATTTTTCTGTATGGTTTGAATATTTAACCACATGCATGTATTACTTTCGATTCAAAATTAACTTTGTGATTTAAAATTAACTTTTTCTTAAGAACCAGACATTGTCTATGCCCCAAGGGGCTCACTCACAGTCTGGAAGGGGAGATAATAATGAATCCACGATGCACGAAGTGAATGATGTATCCTGCCCCCTTCTGCCACCCCAGTAGCTCTGGGGCCAGAGCTGTCTCAGTAGGGACTTCCTTCTATCAAGGACAACTTCATAATGCCAGGAGCACCCTGGCCAAGTCCCGTATTTACAGTTCATTGGCCCCTCTAGGCCTCCCTCAAGCCCTCACATGGACAGTAAATACAGTGCCATCAAGCAGTCTCGGCCACAACAATCTGTCTGTGAGTAGCCCAGAGACAGGCACAAAGCCACACAGTTCCAATGAGCTCAGTGGCTTGATTTCCCAGCCCCCAACAGACTGAAAACACCGACATGAGAAGAAGAAAGACTTCTAAAGCCAGACAAACTGATATTAGGGGAAGTGACAGGTGACAGGTGAGCAGCAAGGATGGAGAGAGGAAAACAACATAATCCAACAAAAGAAGTCCAAACCTCAGCAGTCTGGGGTGCTTGGTGGAAGGGCAAGCTGCCTGTTTACAGACCTCCTGAGGCTTCATCAATGTATCAGGCAAGGGTCAGTAATGCCAGTTCAAAGAGATGACCTGTGTGCCATCATTGGAAGAGGGGGAACTTGCATGTATGATCATGTGCATCTCTTATCCGAGAAACTTGTGTGACACACTAGTGTTTTGAAAATTGGCTTGGGACCTCTATAATCATAAGTAGCAGATGGAGAAAAGCCCAATTGTCCATTTCAGTACAGGAAGAGTCCCTGGAGAATCCTTGTACAGGGCAGGGCAACAGAAAAGGCTGCCAAGCGATTAGGTTGCTGTTGGAGAACCCCCATGTCTCCATTCCTTGGCACGGTACACACCCACACAAGCTGGCTGGAGAATACTGAAAATGTATCTTTATCCCATGACATTTCAGAATCATGGAGTCCCATGGCTGGAGGGAAACCTGGAGATGTTCCAGGACCCCCTGACTCAGGGCTGACAGTATTATCACATTTCCCCACCCCCAGGTTGCTAATGCAGAACACACTTCCCAAATCTAATAGTTGAGAAAGTCTTCCTTCCCAAGAGTTGGATTCTACATAAACTAGATGCTTACTAAATGGAAAATGGAATAATAAACGAATACACAGAAAGCATCCAGGTCTCGTAAGGTGACCTTCCAGGCTAGGGGACATGAGATCTTCCTTAAGGGTCAGTGTGGCGTGATAGTTAGGGACGAGGGCTTTAGGCTGGCAATCTCCATTCAGACCCTGGCTGCATGCTTGCTGGCTGGCTGATCTTGAGAAAGTTGCTTGGCCTCTCTGTGTCTCAGTTTTCCCAATTGTAAAGGAAGTTCTGCCTCACAGAGTTGGTGCACAGATTAAGTTAACAAATGCATGTGAGGCCCCCAGCACAGGTGCCAGCACCGAGTGAACGCTCTGTAATGCCGCTACAGCTCCACTGCTCACCAAGAGCACAGCCAGATCAGTCTTGGAGAATGTGGCTCTGCTCCCATCAAGTCACTGTCAGAAAGCTGCAATGGCTCTCCACTGCTGACCCCTCAGCTCAGAGCACAGGGTCCGGAGGCTACCTGCCAGGGCCCATGTCCCAGCTCTGCCACTTACTCATTGTTTTGTAACCTTGGGCAAGATTATGCCTCAGCTTCCTCATCTATAAAATGGGTTATGATAACAACACCTTCTGAGACTGTCGGAAATGATTAAAGAATTAGGGCATGTAAAGCACTTAGAAAAGTGCCTGGCCCAAATGTTAGTTATGCCTGTTGTTACCTCCAGTATTCAGAGAAGGTAACTGAGGCTATGACACGTTAAGTAACATGGCCAAGACTATACAGGTAGAAAATGGGCAAGCAGGAGGCAGTGTGGCAGAGTTAGAAACCCAGGCAGCCTGTGCTCCTAACCACCAAGTTCCAAATCTAGGATGGGTTTGAAATTGAGTCAAACATGGTCAGAAGAACCCACTGGACCTTTCAAGCTACAGGGTAATGGTAATGTCAAGGCTGGAGGACCAAGTATGAAGTCCCACCAAGGAACAGCCAGCCCACTGGGAGTCAAAATCCCTCCACTTTCTTACTTGCTGGCTGGCCTCCACTTTCTTACTGTGCCTCAGGCAGGGCCTCTTCCCTCTTTGAATATTCTCATCTATGAACCCCCGAGTCCCAATCCCAGGTCACCCACTTGGGAGGAGATCAAACAAAGCTAGAGATGTGAGGAATGTGTACTGTTGGGTTCTCTGCCCTACTTCCACATCTGGCTGACAGTCCATTTATTTTAAGAAATAGTCAACCAGTATAAATATCCAAGCCAGAAAAGCCTAGGATAGGCTTCTGATCTCTTGTAAAGGGACTGAAGCCACCGCAAATCCTAAATCAGTGCCTCAGCCACTCCACTTCTTGTCCAGAGGATAAAAGGATGGTGGATGTCACAGATATCCCAGCCTGGAATGGAGAAATCCCACCCAGGCAACACCCCTGCCCTTTCAATTGTTTCCCCAAACCGAACAGCAAGGCTGCATGAGGGGCTGGCTGGGCAACTGCTCTGCTTGCCAGAGAAAACCAAGCCCACCCCACAGAGGCACCTCCCAGGGTGCACAGAAAATTAATGTGCTGCAGAGAACATGCATTAAATTGCAATGTCAGCCGGCGCTGTAGGCTGCAGAAGTGCTAGCCTGGCCCTCCCTGGCCCTCCCTTCTCAGAGAGGCTGAGTCAGGTGCCAGGGCTTCTAAGAGGCCCAGAGTGGCTCAGGCTCTTGCAAACCATTGCCATTTCTGGGATCACCCCTGCCCTGTTCCCCTCATGGGCCATCACCAGCACCACATGGTATCATAGAAGTGAGAACGCTTCACACAACATAGGGAGAGGGTCCTACTGAGTAAGGGTCATCATGTGGGCACAAGTGTATGAGCAAGTCATCCTGGGTTCAACTTGTTGGCTATTCACTACCTCAGTGTCCACAGCTGGGGAAGCTGAGGCTCAGAGACAAAGGGTCCTGCCCAAGGTCACATATGTAGTGAAGAGCAGACCTGAGATTCAGCTCTGTCAGTTGGACTGCAGGTATCTTGCAGGAGGCCCTGGAACTGGGCCTCTGTGGGTGGCATTCCTCCAGGGTTGGAGATAGGGCTCAAGTTAGGCAGGGCAGGGTGGGCAGTACCAGTGGTCCTACCACACAAGTGCATGAGCCTGAGCTTCCTCAGGCACAGGCAGAGGCTAGAGTCAGGCGGGTGGGCAGCTGGGGTGTAAGGCGAGAGGGCGGGGGTGCCAGAGGTGGGAACCAAGAGCCAGGCTGAGCAAAGGACACACATGTTCTTCACATTGACCTTCACACTGGCTGGGAAACTGCTCTGGAACCAGGGAGTACCAGAGCCCAAAGGAGGTTAAAGGTCAACCAGTACAGGGGTTCCAGCTGTGTCCCTCTGGGCCTCCATGGGGACCTCAGGCCTCTCCTTGTTTTCTTTATTCCTTTCCTGCCTGTTTAGTCTCTTTATAGAACACCCTCAAGCTCAAGAAACCAATTCTCAACTTTTTCTTCCAGTAGTCAAGGGCACAAATGTCCTGACAAAGCAAACAACATTTTCCTTCAAGAGTGGATCTAGGGACGTGGGCATCTTCTCAGGCTCCCCAGTCATGGCTGAAGTCAGTGGTGGCCCTGGAGGCCGGCAGAGGGCTGAGAGTGGAGCCAGCGAGGGGCACTGGCCAAACAAGCCAGATTCCTGCCCAGAGTGCCTGGCTTTCCTCTGCTTTGAAACTTCCTGTGTGTGCTCTGTGTGTATGTGTATGTGTGTATGTGTGTGCGCACGTATGTGCGTGTGTGTGTGTGTGTGTGTGTGTGTGATTTTGTCACATCTCTATATTTACTGACCCTGCTGGTCAACAAATAAACACACACAGGAATAAGCCTTCATGGAACTTACCACTGACTTCCTCCCTCTGTGCTACCAACTAATGACTATTCTTCACTGAGTCCTAGTTTCCAAATCTGCAAAATGGGGGTAATACTCCTTGCTCTGCTTCCGGGGTTCCTGGGCTTTGGAAATGGAGAAACGAAAGAGAGAGGGAAAAAGAGGAGGAAAGCAGAGCCTTCTGGCGAACAAGCAGAAACGATCACCCGTGGGACCCCGTGCGGCATCCGCTTGAGCCTTCACGCCTGATGGGCCAGTGCCTGCCACCTCCGCCAGCTGTGCACTGTTTATGCGGCTCAGCAGGTTACAAAATTTCTGCTCCTCAGTGTCATTGTCTACAAAATGGGGGCAATAACACCCTCTTTACAAGGTTGTCTGAGGTTTGAACCAGGTCACCCAGGAGAAGGAGCTGTACGGAATCTGGCCTCAGGCCACCACACAGTAAGTGGCTTCTCCCCTCCCCTGCAGCCTGGGCCCCAGGTCCCCAGCACTCCCATCCCTTCACAACCTTTCGGCTCCAGCCGTCCTCACCACAATGAACCTCACTGGGCAGAAAGACTCGGAGAATTAAAACACGCAATCAAACAGCTTCTTGACGGGAAATGCTTTGGAAATTTTCGGCTCCATTTACTTCTCAATCTAATTTTGTCCTCGGATGCACATTATGCGCGAGATGGGATCTCATGTGGTTTGCCGGGCGCTCCGCACACCAGCAGGAGGCAGCCGGCGTCTCGATCGCTGTTCCTAACTCTCCACCACCCATGAGCGGTGTAATGAAGGCCCCCAGCAGGCTCTGGGGGCATTCCTGGGCAAGAAGGCCCCACCTGGACACCCTGACACCCACAGGCCTGCCAGCACCCCTGGGGTGGAGGTTGGGGGGTGGAGTGGTCACTAAGTCCCAGCCCCCCTGCACCCACAGCTTACTCCAGCCACAGTTCAGACTCCCACTGCCGCCTACCCACCCACCCACCATCTCCCTGCCTGGGCCCAGCCTCCTCCAATATGCCAGCCCCTCTGCTCACTCCTTTAATGGCTCCGCACTGCCTCTGGATCAAGCCCAAACCCCTGGCTGCCCTCCATTCCCACGGGGGTAGTGTAAACTCCAGATCTAAGCAGCTTGCTTTCCCTCCACTCAACTCTAAGCCTTAACAAATGTTGCTGCCACACCCTGGCAGCACCCAGCAAGTGCGTCAGAGCCCCCACTGTGAGGTGCCCTGCCCACCCACAGTACAGGCTCCCTCCAAGTGCTCCCAGAGCCCCTGTGCCCAGCTCCACGCCACAGCACCTGTCAGACTGCCTGTCCACAGAAGACACTAGTCTGAACCCTTCTGGGGCACGGACCACGTCCCATTCATTCTTCTCCATGGTGAGAGCACAATGTCAGCACAAAGCTGAGGCCAAACAAAAGCTCCCTGGTTCATTCTCTCATTCACTTGCTCAGAGAACACTTTCTAAGCCACTCTTCTGGCCCAGCCCTGCATCAGGTGCTGAGAATTTTGTGCCCTTAAGAACAGGAGGCTTTCTCTCTGAACCTAACAGGTCATACTTTCCATCCTTCCTGCTGGAAAAAAGCCCACAGCCAAAGCTCAGAAGCTACCCAGTTCTAGCAAGGGGAAATGCCTCCCAGCTACCCCCAGGGCTGGGCCTGAGCTACCAGTCCTTGCTTCTTCCCTCTCACTTAATCTTTCCCCTAGGCCAGTCGTTCACCAAAAGTCTCTCAAATCCTAAAAACCAGCCCAACCCCACGGACTCCAGATCCAGCTGCCTCTACTCATTGGCTTTCTTGGAATCCAGTACAATCCCTTCCCCTTTCTTTCAATGGTTTCTGTCCTTTGAGCAGATGTCCTTGAGTTTGAATTTAATGATGCCTCAAGTCCTGCTGGAAGGATTTGACTATAGTTGATAAATGAACTAAAGAATAGGGCCCTCCTAACTGCCAACGCCACTCATGTTTCTCAGCCCTCCTTATCTTGGATCTCTCTGCTCACTCCCTAATTCTCCAAACATTTTTGGCCTGGCTGCCTGATGCCATTGAATACCCTTCTTTTGTTCTGGGAACTTTCCACCTTAAAAGTTTAGGTTCCTCAAAGCTGAAGACAGAAGCTTGATCTCCCAGCCTCCCTTGCAGCTAGGAGATATCTTACTGGCCTCACCAAGTGGACGCACAGTGTGAGCCATTAATTCAGAAGATCCTGACACAAAGAAGCAGGCGCCCATGCTGAGGCAGAGGTTTGAGTGGTGCATGCGGTATCCACTGACAATAGCAGGAGCTGAGGGCTCTGCAGCCACAGGCCAAGGGGCGGCATCCCAGCAGGAGGAGTCCTGCAGTGTGGCCCTGGTGTGTCTCAGGCATGGTTCAGGTATAGCTTGGGTGTGGGTCATGCATAGTTCAGGTGTGGCTCAGGTGAGGTTCTTAGCTGTGAAGCCTCCAAGCCTGGCTCTGTCACCATCTTGAGTGTACTAATATCCTTTGGAAAATCCCTTTTCTGCTTAAGCAGTCAGAATTCTGTAGTTCTCAGCTAAGAACTGTGACTGCTACAGCCTCCAAGATGAAGGGCATTTGTGGTCAGCATTGTCTTTCACCAATCACCTCTTCCCCAACTTCTCCATGGCTTCCTCTTTCCAGACGCCCTTGTTCCCAAGAGCCCCTTCCTAGATCTCTGCTCCTCTGGCCCCTTTTGTTTATTCACCTTCACTGGGTGACCCAGGTCCTCCATGCCCATGACTTCCAAATCCTTACCTCCAACCTGACCCTCCGGGCATTTCCCACCTGGTGTCCCTGGTGCACCACAAAGTCCAAGTACCCAAACCATCTCCTTTTCCTGTTATCTTTATCTCAGCCAGTAGCTCCATTATCGCCCTGGTTCGGCAAACTCCAGCCAGGGAAGCCACCGCTGACTTCTGTATCTCACCTAAGTCCCACATTTGACTATTGCCAATTCTCCCCCTCAGATCTTTTCTCCATCCTCATCTCTACTGCATGAGCCCAGGTCCTCATCCTTTCCCTCCTGGACTTTTACAACCACCTTCAATGAGTTCAGTCTTCTTGCTGAGTCTCTTCCTCGTTACACCCACCCTCTGTCAAGACCCCTATTTAAGGCCACTCCCTACTTAAAGTCCTTCAGGACTCCCCGGCAGCCAGAGGTTCTGGTTTCAGGCCCTTGGCAGCCTCCATGCTCTGACCCCTCCCTCAGCTCCAGCTGCACCTCTCACCACTGGAGAAGCCTGCACTTTCCCACTCACCCTGTGCTGTTTCTCACGTTTATCATGTTGTTCCCTCTGCTTGCTATGCTCTTCCTCACTTACCCTACCAGCCTTGCTAATTCCTACCCATTCCAACCAGCTCAGGGGTCACTTCCTGCAAGAAGCCTTCCTTGGACACCCACCCACACCCAGGTAGGCATGGGTGGCCCTCCTCTTGCTCCTGTGATGTCCACCACGCTCTTCTCTCATTGTAGTTCCACTTTCAGAAAAATTTGTCGAGTACTTTTTGGGGCAGGAAACCTTGCTAAAAAGAATCTTACATGCATTATTTCACACAACAAGCCTATGAGGAGAGTGTTATTTTCATTTCATTTCAATTTCAGAAAATTGAAGTGGCTTTCCCAAGGTCAGCAGCTAGACAGTGGTGAGCCTAGGACTAGAACGCAGAGTCACCTGACTCCAGGCCCCCAATTTCTAATGGTGATGCCCTGTTGCATCACCTGGGGAGTCACTGTCTACATCTGCCTGATGTGCCATAACCTTGGCCAAGTCACTTTGTCTTGTTGAACCTCAGTTTCTTCTTCTGTAAAATGGGGATCAAGTCTCTCCCTGCCATGGTTTTTTTTATTAACTACAAATCTCTTTTTCCTAATGAGACTGATGGAGTCTAAGACTTCCACAGAACCCAGCCACCCAAGGAGAGAAGGAAGATCTGAAAAATATCAGATGTAAAATCACTCTGTAAACCATAAAGTGTGGTGCAGGAGCAAGAAGGCATTAGCATACTTCTGGGATTTGGTTTCACTGAACAATTTCCTTGCTCACCTAAGAATCAAAGGCCCGCCATCTGCTCCTTCCTTGAGCCTGGGGAAAGCTTGCACTTTCCTCTTTGGCCCAGGTTGCCCCTGGAATTTTTGAAGTCATCATCCAGCTGTTCCCATCCCTCCTCCCAAAACACAATTGTGACAGTCAAGCAAAGAAAGGCAAGAGGGAAAAAAATCCATAAAGGCTCAGCAAAGTGGCGGCCGGTGGAGTTCTCCGGCTCCTGACCACCAGTTAGTGACGTCAGGATTTATAACTGTATTAAATGGTGTGACAGGCAGCCTTGATATATCAGTTCCCCCTTCTTCCCAAATCACAGACAATAAAAGCTTTGGCAGTGAAAGTCATTCATCATCATAAAGACCTGAGACATCCCGGTCATCAATTTCACTCACATCCTTAATACACTGGAGGGAGTGCAGGAGCTGAGCACCTCGAAAAGGGAGGAGGGAAAAACATGAAGGAAGATTGAGCAGGAATAATTACAAAGGTCAAAGAAGGGATTCCCCCAGGGGGTACCGTGGGCAGGGCTGATCCCTGCCGGAGGGGTGCTTAGCTCACAGAGAGCATGGACGGTTGCTGGGCCTGCTCCAGGCAGCCTGGCTCAGCCCAGACCAGGCCCTGTGAGCCTGGGGTCAGAGCCAGGGACAACAGGCTGCGGGACCAGAGGGGGAGTGTCGGGGGTACAGGCCACCACACTCTGGGCTCCACAGCCCCAGGCTGGGTTCTATGGGGTCTTACACTAATCAGTCTCATTAGTACAAATGAGATTTAAAGATAATAATAAAGCCACAGGTATCTTTTTGTAATCTACCTCTATATTGGCACAGGTGGCTACTTGTGCCAGCTGTAGTCTTCTTTCTGCAACACCTTTTGAGCAACTCTCCAGACTGACACTACCGGTTGTGAAAGATATTGTAATGCTGCCGGGCCAGCTGGGAAAGAGCCACATCAGACATGAACCCCATGTGTGGCCCCTGATCCACCTGTCAGCCTTGTTTGTGGCCTGTTCTCCAGATCAGGCTCTGCCTGACTCAGACCTTCTCTAGCCAGAACTCCTGCCAGCCCCCGACACACAGGTTGGTGAGAAGCCGTGTGGCACAGGGGTCAAGTGTGCAGCAGCTGGAATCTGACTACTTGGCATCTGCAACCTGACTCCACCCCTTAGGAGCTGTGCGATCCTGAGCAAATTTCTGTACTCCTCCGTGCCTCAGTGTTCGCATCAGAAAAATGGAGATAGTTAGACTAACTCTCTCATAGGGTTGTTGTGCAGACTAGACAAGTTAGCAAATGTATGATGCTAAGAACAATGCCTGGTACCTAGTGAGTAGGAGGCAAATATTAGTTATCCCTTCCACTGGTGACTCCTGGCTTCCTGGATTCTGGTCAGGATTGAGATCAGGTCTGGGAAGAGAGCCTTTATCCTATCCTTCATCCTAGATGCCAAGCACTCAAAACAGGCTATTTGAACACCCTAATCTTGTGCTAAGCATGTGACACCATCCTTGACCTGGGCTAGCAGAGGCTTAAGAAAGAAACTAGTGGGTCTGGATGGGCAAGTCCAGAAGGGCAGCAGGTGCCCCTAAAAATTAATGTTGAAACCAGCCTTACCAAAAATTTATATAAGACCTAGGAGTGGGAGTAGAAGTTCTACAGCCCCTCAGGTAGAAAATAAAAGCTAATAAAGATAAATCAGACACATGTTTTTTCTGGAGGGAAAAAGGCAGCAGCTCGACAGAACCAAAGCATTTGGAAAGAAATGATGACAATTGTGATGATTTGTTGCATTCAAATGTCCCTTATGCTCATCAAAGATGTGTATGTGAGTATGTAAATCATGTCAATAACCTAGGAGGGAAGGGTTTGGGGGCAATTAGTAACAACCAATCATAGTAGACAGCTTGTTCATCCATTCGCCCATCCATTCATTTATTCAACAAACATTTCCTGAGTACCTACTATGTTCCAAGCCCCATGATTCAGAACTTCATGATCTGAAAAGAAAATCAGGCCTGTAACAAAGAATTATAAATCAAGGCACAATGGGATAACATATGGGATGATACAGGGCCTAGATGAGGGGGACATCACTCTGTGAGGTATTCGGGGAGGTCTTCATGGAGGAGGTGGCACCTGCAGGCTGCTCCCTGGTGACATGCCCTGAATGCACATGGGCAGAGAGACTGGCAGGCCTGCTGGTTCCTCAGTCCTTCAGCAGGTGTCTTGAGAGCCTTTCACAGGCAAAGCCCTGCATCAGCTCCCATCCACTCTCCTGCTAGGAGATAGGACTCAACATATGACACTGTCAAGGTGGCACAGGCTCTGTGAGATCACAAGAAGGGGCAGAGCTCCTTACAGTTTACAGCTCATGTGGACTTCCACAGTCCCAGAGGGCGATGATGAGCCAGGATTATAATTTCCATTAGGCAGATGTGAAAATAGGCTCAGAGAAAGGAAGGGTCTTCCCAAAGCCACAAAGGAGTTACGGCAGAGTTGGGATGACAATCTGTGATCCTGCCTCCAGGTCAGCCCAGGGCTCCTCCTCCCACAGCAGATTGTCGCCACCTCTGGGCAAATGACAGAAGCATCCGAAGCAAAGGAACCGGCAGAAGCAAAGGCTTGCAGGACCAGGTCTAGCTGAGTTGGAAGGTGGAAAAAAGACAGGCCTTTATACAGGGTTCCATTGGGCAGTTTCACAGATGAGGTAGGCAGCTGGCAGTGGACCAGTCAGGCTGAGAAATTAGGATAGAAGAGGAAAAAAGCCCCTCTCTGGAAGGAAGTCCACTTTGGAAGGCTGAGTCTGGCATGGAGGATGAAGCACCAGAATAGAAGTCAAGGGACGTGGACTCCAGAGCTTCCTCACTTTGGGCCATCTTGAGTCCTCAGTCCTCAATGCCCCCGTCTGCTCACCAAGGAAGTTGCACTAGATGATTTGTAAGGGCCCCTCCAGCACCAACAGTCCAGTCTTTTGACCATGAGCACCTGGGAAGGCATGACTGTCACAATGCTGGGGCAGGTGGAGGAGACAGAGTGAGGACTGGCCAGTGCTTGCAGAGGTGCTGGGGGCAGGTCAGACAGAAACAGAGCAAAAAGGTGCCTGATCCCTTCCCGTGTGATGGGTCAGCCCGGTATGAGCAGATATGGAGTCCTCACAGAGACTTTACATTGGGCACTGGGGAGTTATGGTGGACAGAAGGGTGGTCCCTCAAACATGTCTATGTCCTAATCCCCAGAACCTGTGAATATGTCACCTTACAAAGCAAAAGGGACTTTGCAGATGTGATTAAATCAAGGATTTTGATATGTGGGGATGAATCTGGATTATCCAGGTGGGCCCATGGAATCACCAAGGGTCCCTATAGAGGGAGGCGGGAGAGTCAGATCCTAGAAGATGTGACACAGAAGCAGATGTCAAAGAGAAGACAATATGCTACTCTTCTGGCTTTGAAGATAGAGGAAGAAGCCACAAGCTAAGAGATGCAGGCAGCCTGTACGGAAAGCTGGATAAGGCAAAGAAATGGATTCTCCCCTGGAGTCTCCAAAAGGAAAGCAATCTTGCCAACACCTTGATTTTAGACTCTGGCCCCAGAACTATCATATATTTGTGTTATTTTAAGCCATGAAGTTTCTGGTGATTTATTATAGCAGCAACTAGAAATATACAAGAAGCCAACAGAACCTCCAGAATAGGAAGCCACAGGCCTGCTCCCCAGCCTAGGTAGATCCCAGCTCTGGTGGGCTCTTCCACCATCCCATCGCCATGGAGGGCCCCCAGGCTCTCTGGCTCAGGCTGCTTTCCTAAACTTCAAAATCTAAATCACCACTTCGATAGCACTCGAGTTCCAGGCAGGGCTTTTGTGCATTTGAAATATCAACTCATTTGATGAATATAATATAAGGTTCTGGAAGGACATATACCAAACCACCAACTCTGGCAATGTCAGAAGGCTGGGTTAGGAATGGGGTCAGAGGATATGGGCACATGTTACTATATATATGTATGCACCATTCAAATTTATTCACTATGAGCTTGTATTATTTTGTGATTAAAAAGAAATTATGAAAGGGGGCTCTGAGAGACTAAACCAAGCTTCAGAGCAAAGAAGCCAAGTGTGCAAGGCTCTCTCAGAGCAGCTTACTTCTGCTCCTCCGCAAAACATTCCCCACCCCCCCAGTCAATGACAAGTGATGGGTCCCTCTTCTGTGCCCTCAAACTTGCCTTCTTCCATGGTATTTCTAATTCTTTTGTTTGTTTGTTTGTTTTGTTTTGTGTTGCCTTGTAGGTATGTCCACATTTGCCTCCTCCCTATCAGACTATGAGTATGTTGAGGACAACGACACTGCAACCCTCAAGACCCAGCCTAGGTCTGACCTGGGAAGGAGCTGGATATTGATGGAGAGATGAATGAATGAATGAATGAGTAAATGATGAATGGCCAGGTGCTACAATTTGGTGCATTTTCTCCTCCAGACAAAGGCAAGGCAGTGGAGATCTCTGAGGAAAGAACAAACTAATGAAATTGCTATATTAGGAAGATGGATCACAGCAGGGTGGGCTAGGAAGCCGGAGGTTCAGAGAACTACTCGAAGGCTATTTGGAAAGGTCGTTTCCAAGCTGTCCACAAGTGTAAAAATCTATGAGTGCATTACCTGGATGGCCATCCAGCTTTGTTTATTTTTATCTTACAAAATACAAGGTCAGAAACAACTAGAGTACCTTCTGCTGAAATTTTTTTAAATTAACACTGTACTTTACACAAATATTAATTCATTGTTTTCAACAAATAGTTCTTGGGAACAGTGTGCTAACCTGAAAGCAAATCGTACTTTTCCTTTGATGTGCATTTTAATTACAGAGATGCTTGAACTTCATTTTGGCTTGAACATGGCCAAACGTCCAGCCTCTCTGAGCCTCTGCGCATCCTTCCAACACTAAGATTCCAAAGTTCTAGGTTTCTATACTATCTTTTTAACAATCCCAGACCAAATACTTTAAATCCCAATGGAGTTCACCTTGACTATTTCTGGTATGTAAATAGCCTTGCATCTCTGGGGAAAATTCCAATATTGGATATTGAATTTTCTCTCTGAGTTGTGGTGCCCTGAAGCAGGCCTGCAACATGTAGTTTGGAGAGAGTGTAATGTCACTGCCCTGGGATGAAATGCTGTATTGTTGCACATTCTCAAGAACTCGGCACTCAGCACTCCATACCCTCCTTACTGGATGACTTACACACTGAGCTGCTATTTGGGGAAAGCCATCCAGGCAGGCAGAATGGCCTGAGCAGAGGCCTGGAGTCAGGGCCACACAAGGCCATGTGGACAGCCTGAGGGCAGCCCTTCCTGGCTAGACAGAGGGGTTTTCTGTTGGGCAGGAGTAGGAGCTAGAGGAGACAGGAAAGGGGCCTGGAGCAGGGTCAAAAACTCATCACCCACAGGGGCCAACAGGCAAGGAAAGCCAGAGAAACTGGCAGGTAGAGTCTCAGGCAAACAGGAGAGGGCCAGCTCATCTAGAGGGGCAACCACCTCTCAGCTCTACCCAAGCGCAGCTGCATGGAAATGTGGACAAGTCTTCCCATTTTTCAAGAGAACTTAGACTTTTTAAACTCTACGTTAAATCTCTTGATTTTTAAAGCACTTTCAGATCTAACTTTTTGATAGTGATATATTGACAAGGCTCAAAAACTTAAAAATGTATAGGATTCAGTAGAAAGTCTTCTTTCCATACCCAGTTTGCAGCGTCTGCCTGAACATGGTTATTAAATTTCCGACCATCTTTCCAGATTTTCTTTATGCATGTGTGCACAAATATAATATGCATTCCCATTGTCCCTCCCTTCTTTACACAAAAGGTGCATTCTGTACACACTATTCTTGTTTTCTTCATGAATAATGTATATCAGCAATCCCTCCCTGTCAGGAAATAAAGAGCTTCCTCATTTTTTCCTATAGCTGTACCACACCTCATTGTACAGATGAGCTATTCTTTACTTAAAACAGTCCCCTACCAATCGGCATGTGGGCTGCTCTCCTCTGATCTTTAAAATGTTAAGTCTAAGCTCTTTTTTTAAGTTTAAAAAACACTGTGCAGACCAAACAATCTTTGGACTAGACAGCGGGGCATGGAATACCAAGAGAAGGCAGTGGCTGGGTCTGTGAGTTCAGAGCATGGATGCAGGCCTGGGCTTGGCAGACACCTTAGCTCTGGCTTGCCAGCAGGAAAGGAAATCACTCAATGGAGAAGAGTTTCAGGTAAGTACTGTTTAAAGATTCTTTGCCTTGGAGGTAGTGAAATCCCCATCACCAGAGGTGACCGAGCCCTGACATAGAATAGATCCCAGGGCTGGGTGAGGCCTGATTATGGGCTGGGCCCAACACTGGAGAAAGAACTGAGAAATGGTCCCATGTTTCTGAATCTCATTTGCTCATTCATTTCACAGTTAAAGGCATTGTCTGAGGCTTCTCTTGTCAGGGACCCTTTTCCCCCAAATCTTCCCACAGCTTCTTATCGTTAGGATCTCAGACCAGATGCCATCTTTTTAGAGAGGCTCTGCTTCGTCCCCGCCCCTGCTGGCCATATCCCCTCAACCCCTGCTCTCGGCTCTCAACCCGTTTGCTTTCTTCAGAGCACATGCCATTATGCAGTCACATTGTACATTTTTTTCTGTGTTTGCTGTGAATTGTCTGGTTCTCCCCAGCAGATGAGCCCAGCGAGGGCAGGGACTTCTGCCAGGACCACCCTGGTATTCCCAGCCGGGCCCAGAGTGACAGTCCAATAAACAGTAACTCCTGATACCATGCTCACTTTCCAAGGACACACCTTAGACACCTCAGCACCTTCCACGGGACTCCTAGGGAAGCCCCACGGCGGAGGGTTTGGTTAGGGGATATTATGCTGGACTGTGCCCTCAGTTGCCGTTTTTCACAGCACCTTTTGCCAGCCTGGATACATAAGGCGTTCTTATATTTTTGCTTTTGTTATTCATTATGATTTCACTCCAAGGGAAGAGGCATTTAGTTGGGTCCGATTGAACCCCAAAAAGGCTCAGAAAAAAAAACAGGTAAAAGGAGGTTCTCCCCACAGAAAGATGAATAAATGCCATTTGGAGCAGCCTAGCACCCAGCCAGACTTTTTGGTACAAGGGTCCAGAAACATCCTAATAACTACTATTTGTTAAAGTGTTCACCATGCTGTGACCCTGCATAGACCACACATGTAATCCTCACAGGAAGCCTATGTGGGGGTTAGAGCAGGTAGTGGGGCTCACACAGGGCCCTGACCTCCATGGCCTGCTGACAATATATGGTGGAATGGACTAAAAAAGTCCTGGTTTAGATTTCCAGAGGGTATTTCTTCAAGCATGTAATTGCGAATGTCAGCAGAAAAGCCAGACTGCCTGGCTTGAAGCCCAGCTTTACCATACTCTAGCTGGGTGACTGTGGGCAAGTCACTAGCCTCCATGTCCAGGTTTTCCATCTGTACAATGGGGCCCATAACAGAACTCCCACAGCCAGCAAGGACATAGGACGGCCCCATTCTTTCATTCTCCCAGGCAAAAGTCAGGCAGACACAGCTGAGGGCAGGACTGCTGGGCTCTTCACTAGGAGGGAATGAGCAGAGGCAGAGGGATTGGCACCCCACCCGCTGTCCTCCCTGACAGGTAGGCACAGTGGCTGCCCCATCAGCAAGCCTGTGGCCCAAGGACACACCTGCAGGTAATTAGTCCCCGTCAGGATGGTCCCAGACTGCTGACAATGCAGGAACAGGCTGGCCATGTCACTGGCTTGCAAATGGGGAGCAGCTTCTGAATAGTGGCCCTGGCTGGTAGAACAGGCATTTAACGTAATATTTAATGTGGCATATAAATGATGGAGAGAAATCGACTCATTCTCTAATGAGATCTTCCTTGGGCAGCATCTAGTGTGAGGGCCAGAATGGAGCAGCACAGAAGCCACCCGCCCCCACCCACACTCCAGGCCCACAGCCCAGCTAGAGCCCTGAACTGGGCTCACAGTCCAACAGAGTGCCTACTATGCTCTGTTTGTGGGGACGGAAGAAGGTAAGGCGTGGCGCTGGAAGATTCAGGCTCTCCTCTGAAGAATTCAGAACTGTGTCAACACATCCAGGAACAAGGTTAATGGCACGTGGGGAACGGAGGCCCACCCTAATAGCTCTTGAGGGCATTCCTTCCAGGAGTTCTAACAGTTTTCTCTAACAGTGGGATTTGCAACTGCCCCTTAGAAGGTGTTTTGAACATTTGTGGAGGCTTTTATATGACTGAGGGACATTACTGGCTTAGTGGAATAGTCCCACACAATGAAAAGTTTTCCTTCATCCTGCACTATGGTCATGTCCTGCCAAACATTTGTGTAGGTGAAAATTCTGTTTTAATTATTTGAATCTGGAACTGAACTTCATTTACATATAAATGTGAACTTGCAATTTCCATGGTATTAATATACACTGAATTTTCTGGGAATGCAAAGACCATGTAAACCGAGCAAAGCTCACATGTTGTTTTACTTGGAGTTTTGCCAAGAGCTCCTCACCTATTAATAAAATCACACTGGCAGCAGCAGTCAGTGTGAATCCCTACATGCACACTCCCGCATGAGTCTATGCTCAAAGCTGCTGCATTCACAGTGCATCTATGCACCAGGCAAGCCCCGGACTACTTCATTATGTCTCACAGCTTAGACCTGCAGAGTATTTACTTACCAAAGTAGGTAGTATTTAATTAAAAAACAATTTTGCTTTTATTTCTCCTTAAACTCATAGTTAAGGCATTCTTTTGATTTTATTTGAAATTAGATGTGAACATAGGCTATACTTTTTTATGAACTTAATTTCAGGAAGAGTAAAGGGGCACTGTTAATATCTGCTATTCCAAGGGGATGCTAGGGGACCCACGCAGAGAACCCCAGTGACAGCACAACACTACAACACCCCATAAAGCAGGAAGAAGGACTGGGAATCTCCTCCTGAATCCTCAGATACATGCATCTGACCTGCCTGTATGTGTCTGTGCCTCTTTACATTTTTCATACCAATGAGATATTACTTAACACATTATTGTATAAGTTGTTTATTAAAAATATATCTTGGGTGTTTATTCATATTAACAGATAGTTCTACTTAATTCTTTTGAGTGGTTGCATAGGATTTTGTGGTGTGAAGGAGCCATAATTTGTTTAACCAGCTCCTGTTGATATTCACTACATTGTTTCCATTTATTTGCCATTATACAAACTCCTGTAACTATTATACAAATATAAGAATCAGTGTGCATCTGTGCAAATATGTCTGTGAGATGAAGTCCTAAACATGAATATAAAGGTTCTGGGTTAGAGGGTAGGAATATGCATTTAAAATATTGAGTATCTACCAAATTTCTCTCCAAGAAAGGTTTTATACTGATTTATACACCAGTGACAGTGTATGAAAATATGTTTCTCCTACCTCTCCAGTACCAGACCTCAAGAAACATTTCAGTCTTTGAGAAACTGATGTTTTTTTTAAGTGCCTCATGATTGTTTTAATTTGCAGTATTAAAATTATAAGTCAGGTGAAAATCTTCATATGCTATTGGACATCTGCAATTTTTCCCATGAATTACCTATACATATCCTTTACCTGTTTTTTTCTACCTTTTTCTTATTTATTTCTAGAAGCTCTTTATATATTAAGGAAATAAGTTTTTTGTCATCTGTGTTCCACTTTCTTTTTTTTCGATTTTATTCTTTGTCTTTTGGATGTTCTAACATACATTTGAAAGATTTACATTGTTACAGTCACTTACATTATTTTTATTTGTCTTTGTATTTGGGACAGATTTTAAAAGGCTTTTCCCACTCTAACATTATAAAAAATGTCCCACATTTTTTTTCTAGTTTCATTTTATGGTTTATTTCATATCATGGTTTCATTTTTTGCATTTAAGGTTTAAATCAACCTGAAATTTATTTTGATATAAAAATTGAGGTATGGCTCCTAGGTGTTCCAACACCACTAACTGAATTATTTATCTTTTCCTGATTTTAAATGCTGCATTTATAAATATTCATTTATGTTTGGATCTATTTCTGGACTCTATGCTGTGCCATTTGCTCTCTTCAGTTTCAATAACAGTTTTAATTGATAAAACTTTATCATAAAGTTTCTAAATATGCGAAGACTTTTGCTCTTTTTCCTATTTCAGAATTTGCCCAACTATCCTTCAGTGTTTATTTTTCCAGTATTTAGTATCATTTTGACAAGTTCCAAAAAAATTAATTCTGTTGGTATTTTGATTGAGATTTCTTTGGATTAATAGTTTACTTAGGGGGGACTGACATCCTTATGATATTGAATCTTTCTATCCCAGAACAAGCTATATCTCTCCATTTATCCTTTTATGTCCCTTAGTGGAGTCTTAAAGTTTATTCCTCAGCATTCTACCTTTTTGTCCTTTTCTTGGTGCTATTGCTAATGGACTCCTCTCTTCTATTATGTTTTCTAGCTAGCCAGGGTTTATGCACAAGAAAACTAATGATTATATTTATAATTAGAAAACTTCTAATATTTTTAAAGCAAAATCAAGAAGTAGATGAATTGTGGTTTCTTTAGTTTAAATAAACTGAATAAAGATTTTTTAATAAAATAGCTCAGAATTATATGTGATCATGAAGTGGTCTTAGATTGACAAGAGCTCCTCCTTTAATGCAACACTGATTTTCCCAACAGCTTTTCCTCTGCTACCTCTTATTTTTCTTTCATAACCCTATGTGGTCCTCCATAGAAATATCCTACAGCAACAAACACCCAGGAACACATACCCCTGTAGCGAGGCACACACAACAGGCCAGTATCTTTACTTTTTGCAGAATGAGGCAGAAAATATTTCCCTCAGGCAGAAAATATAGCCATCCAATACCCTGAGTCATTTTGCTACTCTACAGCAGGTAATTTAATTTGTTTTTAGGAAGAATGAAAGTTGAAGCAACACAAAGTGTCAGAGGCTAGAATTATCTCAAAAACATTTAAAAAAAAAGAGCATAATTTTGACTTTAGTCTGGCATCCGAACAAGAACTTTGTCAGGAGTTTACCTGAAAACCCAGCCCACACCTAGACTTGCAGATATGGAAACCAAGTCTCAGGATGGGCAATAACTTGCCAATATAAGGAGCAAGGGGAAGAGTTGGAGCTGGACTTCAGTCTCCTTCTGGCCCACTGAAGCCTTCTGCAGACCCTCAGACAGCTAAATCACCCAAGAGAGGGTCGGCTCTCAGCACCGACCTTCTAAATCAGGGGTGTTCAACTCTGATCCCTTTCCAGACTGGGGGTGTGAGATAAATGAACAGTTTGGGGTGGGGTGCTGTCTTGAGGGGTAGCTGCCACTGAGCCCCCACTTACCACAACCATGTGCAACACATGGCCCGGTGTGGACAGATCTTTTCATTTCTCAAGGGAAGCCAGAGATTCAGATTTTTATTTATTAAATGTTGGCTCAAATTTTTTTAAAGTCCTATGTGGGCCAAACTAACTACATCCGTGAGCAGGATTAGCCTTTTGGCTGGCCACCAGTTCACCCCTTCAGTAGAACACTTACTGGGTGACTTTTCACCCAAATTCGCTTGTACACAAAAGGTAGAATACACTGCCCAACCCACGCCTTCCAATCCCATAACAGACCTTTTTGTAGAGCAGTCCCCTCCAGGATCTCATCTGATCCTCCCAAGGGCCCTGAGAGACCAGGACCATTTTGTCGAGGGAGAAACTGAGTCTCAAAGATGTGCCCAAAGTCAGACAGCAAGGAAGTACCAGCACCAGGATCAGCCCCTGGATTATCTGTGTGACCAAGTGGCCAACTGTCCAAGCCCTGGTGTTCAAGTCTAACTCCACCACTCACTAGCTATGACCTTAGGCAAGGTACTTAATTGCCCCAAAACTCAGTCTTTTTATTTGTGAACTGGACATGATAATGACAGTACTCACCTCCCAGAGTTCCTTCCTAGCAGAGCACCCGGTACACAGTAAATACTCAATAAAATGACAGTTATTATTATTGTTATTATTAACTAGTCCAGGCTTCTTCCCACTCTACTACCCTCACCTCCCCAGTTATTTGTAGGTTTTTAAAAAGAATAAGGACCCAGGGTCTAGGAGATTGAAGGTCAGTTCCAACTCTTCCCCTTACCCCTTATACTGGGCAAGTTATTGCCCATCCTGAGACTTGGTTTCTGTATCTGTAAAATGGGGGTGTCATCAGAGGTCTTGCCATGGATTCTCATGCACCAGGGGAGAGGACGTCATGGAACATCTATGATACTAGCAAAGGCTCACTGACTGGAGCTCCCCACCCCCTTCCCTGACCCAGTGTTGCATCCTCCCTACCTGTAAGCTCAGCTGCCCTCCAGGCTCTTGCTCCGTCTCAGGTGGACAGGGAACTGCCACCCTTGCCACTTGAATGAGCCCAGATCTTCACACAGGGTCCCTGCTGCTTCTATCTGAGCCCCATGAACCCCAGTGCCAGCCTGTCAGCCCAGGTCTGAGCAGGACACGCTCTGCCTTGGGGTTTATGGGACCCTATGTCATCTAGCCCCTTTCCCTAAAGTTCTGATCCAAGTCCAGCCCACAGCTTCCCTGGCACAACCTTAGCCATCCCTGCATTTCCAGGAACCCCTTGTCTCAGTCACTACATACTGTGTTCTGTCCACCAGCTTACAGGGACATCTGCCCCCTCAGGCTGCACCCTAGGTTCTGGCCCAAGTGCACCCCCCAGCCTCCCACCCTCTGGTCTATACAGTATCTGACACTGCTGCCTGCCTGCTAGCTTGCACACCCTCCCAGAGCCTGTCGCTCTGCACTATCCCAGTGCTGCTGGAGCAGGAAGGGCTGTCTGCCTGTCCAGCTCTCCAGCCCAGCCCCTTCAGCAGCAGCAGACCCAGTGGTGACCGGCCACCAGAAGAAGGCTTGGACAAGAATAATAATAGACACATATACTGGGTGTTTGCTGTGTGTTATATGTATTAACACATTAATCTTCACAACAACACTATGGGTTAGGCGCCATCACATTCCCATTTTAGAAATTTAAAAAAACCACAGCCCCAATTCTTACATAATTTACCCAAGATAACAGAGCTAGTGAATGGCATTGTGTTCAAACCCAGCAGTGTGCCTGCAGGGCCCAAACTCTTAATCTTCACATTGACAGCTACACGGTGGCCTTGGGCCTTCCATAAAGGCAGCTGCTTTGCATACCCCAAGCACCTTCCAGCCTAAACCTCCTGCCCTCGTGAGTTTAGCCTTTGTCTGGAAATCTGAAATACCAGTGACAATCTGCCAGGAGTTCTGCTTGTCCTCCAGGCCCACCAGCCAGGGCTGCCCTTCTCATGAGAGGGATAAATCCCAGACCTTACAGGGGATCCTGAAATCACTGGGGTTCCTCGGACATAAAGCTTCCCTGCCATCCCTCCCAGCCCACAGCCCATTTGGACAGGCAGTTTTATCGCAGCTGCAGCTGCAGCTGCAGGATCGGTCTCCTGCCTGATCTGTTCTCAGACTCTCATAACCACATTAAAACAAAAATGGCCAGTCAAGTCCAAAAGCACCAAGAAGCCATTCTTCCCACCATGCAGGCATTCTTTCTCTTCCTCCCTCCCGCTGCCGGCCATCCCGCACACTTCAGGCGCCCTCACCTGTCACAATGGGATAGGACTGTGGCCCTGGCACGCTGCCCCCGATGTCGGCAGGGGTGGGGCTGGTCAGGCTGGCCTTCATGTCGTCTAGCCCTCCAGCCAGCGAGGCCATAGCTGAGTAGTCAGTGGTCTGAAAGCAGAAACAAAACAAGGACATCTCAGCATCAAGACTCCAGCGCACCCCCGTCAAATGTTACCACCACATTCTGGGCTGAGCCACCGTGCTGGATTAGCACCTGCCAGCACAGAGGCCCACAGGAGGCTCACAGACCCCTGGCATTGAGAGGGCAGATTTGGCTCAACGGAACAAGACAGGTGCCCAAAATCAACAATTCTCCCTTGCTGAAGAGGTGGACAGGATTCAGAATAGCTTCACAAGAATTCAAGCTTAGCATCCTGTGGCCTGTAGGTTCCCTTCGCCCAGCCCCAGTGGCCAGAGACTACCATCCTCCTGCATGTGGGGAGGGAGACATCAGGAACCAAAAGCAAGGCTTGATGAATAAGAATCTTGTTGCCAAGAGGAAAGACAGGCTTTTGATTTCAGTGCCCTTAAACCACAGATGTAGAATCACAGAAACAAGGTGAAGAGGCATCTGGGATATCAGCCAGCCCAAGCCTTCATTTCACACATAAGTAAACTGAGGCTCAAGGTAAAGAGGGCTTTGCCCATGGCTGACATGGCAGAATCCCAGTCCAGAGGATGATTCACCATAAATGCTCACCCAAACCCAATACGTCAAACCAAATGAGCCACTCTGTCAAGTGCTTTTGAATTCTACAAGTGTACGAACACCTGTATGCTGAAAACTTTGGGGTGCATACACCTAACATAACAAGTCCACACCAACCATGTGCATTTAGCCCATGAGTCATGCTCCTTTCATAAGTCATGCTCCATTTCATAAAATCAGCACTTGCAATGAGTAATTTCCTTGGCATCCGACCTACTGTCAGAATGGTCTCCAGAGAAGGCTATGGAGATGCCAACCTGGGTCTTCCCATTCAAGGACAGACTAAATTACAAGCATGCGTGACAGATCTCCTCCTCACTCAATCCCCAGGCCTGTTTTCAGGTAAAGAAAACATTTACAAACACCTAAGCCAAAGTATTTGGTTTTGCATGCCAAGCTCTAATGTGATGAGTTCCCTCCAGGACCCTGGCATTCGCAATAAAGGACAAGTCCCTGTCTGTCTAGAGCTATGTCCTTGGTCCTCGGCAGATGGGCACAGGGAAGCAAGCAGTCTTCTGAAAGGAGTTGCAGCGACCCTGGGTAGGATGATGAGGACTGAGCTACAGGGCAGGAAGCCAGAGGAGCCACTGGGCAAGTGTCGGGCAGAGGGGACTCAGACTTAGGCACATAACTGGTGCTTTTTTCTGCAAATGAATTAGAAAATATTTCTTTGGCATCTCAAATGCTAACTGGGGTGGAAGGTAGCAGTGAGTCTAAGAGGGGAATACTGCAGGCCCAGGCACCTTGAGATGGTGTCTCTCTGAGGACAGCTTGTCCAGAGCTCCGAGGGTTCTTAAAGCATCTCCAGCAGGGGCTGACTGAAACATGCAGAGAAGGGCACAGGCCCTGATGTCAGCTGAGGTGCTTCTTAGAGGAGAAGGACAAGATAGGGACATGCCTCCCCAAATCAGGAATCACTATAAAGTTGTAATAATTAAGATAGGGTAGGATTGGCACAAGGACAGATAAATAGATCAATGAAACAGAATCAAGTCCAGAAACTGATCTGGGCATATATGGAATCTTGATATATGCGAGAGGTGATGTACAAATCAGCAGGGGAGGATGGATTCTAATAAACAGTGCAGGGGTAACCAGTTATCCATTCAGAAACATGTGGAAAAAAGAAATTGGATCTTTACTTTACACCAGACACAAAAATCAATTCCAAGTGGATTAGAGACCTAAATGTGAAAGGCAAAGGCATCTCATGTGGTCGGCTCTAGGTCCAGCCAAAAATGCTTGTGAACAGGTCTGTCCTTGCGGAAAAGGACATAAGTGTCTCTGGCATGCTCACACAGGGTTCTTGGTCACTGGGAGGACAGTAGTGGATCTCAGTCATCCTGCTGCACTACTCCAATGCCTCCTCCTCCAGGAAGTCCTTCCTGATTACCATTCCCCAGCAGGCAGGAGTCCTGCCTTTGCTCTGCTGGCCCCACCAAGTGGTGCTGATAAGAACCATAATCTTCACGACCGTGTCTAAAGTTCACATTTATAGATCACTTACTCTGTGTCAGGAGCTTCATCTGTATTATCCCATTTAATCCTCACAATAACTCCATGAAGTAGGTTCTATGTTATCTCCATTTTACAGATGAAGAAACTGAGACTTACACTATTATAAAGGGAAATGACTTCCTAAGGTCACACAGATTCTAGGTGCCAGAGCTAGGATTCAAACCTGGGTCCTTCTGACTCCACAGTCTTAACAAGTATCCTAATGATTTTCATACTGTGGGTTCCTGACCCGTTAACAGGTATGAAATCAATTTGCTAGTACCAACACTTTAAAGGATGAAATTAGAAAGGAAACTATCCAAGGATCTCACAAACAGAAAGAGTACGTCCTGTTTTGTAAATGTTTTACATATAAGTAGATATATGTGTACTAGTCAGAGACGAACATATATTTCTTGCTATAGGTCACTACCAGCAAAGTCTTCCTTCCATGTACCAAGGAGCTGTTTGGAAATAGTCACAGTCTAGACTTCATCCCCTGTAGAACAGGGCTTGGTCATGGCAAAGCCTACTGATTTGCTGAGAAGGAACTTGGAAGTAAAACTCATGGAAACAACTCCTTTGGTGCAGTGCAGTGTACAAAGAGAGAAGGCCCAAAATGCCTCTGTACGGATTTCTTCTGAGATGGCATCTTCTGGAGTTTCTGGGACCCCTGGGGGGTGTGGATAGCCAGTCTCCATCCTCTCTGTGTTCCCAAGTACCCTAGTGGAGGCCAGGGCATAGTGGATGTTCAGCGTTTATTGAGCTTGTGTTGTGTGCAAGATGGCATGCAAAGACAAGATATGTTCTTTGACCTTCATCTACAAACCCCAAGGGAAAAGACACATGGCCCCAGAAGCTCCATCCAAGAGTAACAAGAGACAGATCCATTAATGGACATGGGGAAGGAAGTGGTTGGGAAATATTTCTTGGGGCAGGCTGTATTTAACCTGTGTCTGAGCAATCACTCATGCCCAAAGCTAAGAAGATCTGAAGGAAGGCTCAGAGATAGGAGGGCAGGAGTGATCTGTAACAGAGCACATGCCAATAGTGGGAGGAGGTAAAAGCAGAAGAGGTAAAGATGGAAATGTAGGCAAGCTGGGATTCACTGTGAAGGGTTTGCATGATGGACACATGAATGAACAAATGAATGAGTGACCCTTAGGAGGGCCAGGCAGCAAGCATCTTAACCAAGAGTCAGCATTCCTGTTCCCTCCCCACCCCACCGCCAGGCCTACCCACTTCCTAGACTCCAAGCTGGGCAGCTGGGTTTGCAAGGGAAAGCCTCTATTTCCCCTAAGGAAGTAGAGCCAACTCTAAGAAAATTGTAAAAGGGTGGCCAGTGGGGATATACTGCCACTTAATTTCTTTAATGTCTATATAGAAGAGTCTTTGCTTTTTTATTTTGTTTTAGTCAATAAATTCAGTATCAAAGTTTGTCCAGTCACTTCAACAGTTGTGTTTGGATCATCTTTTAAAGCCACAAAATCTTTAATTGCCCAACTACCACTGACTGCCAGAAGGTAAAGTGAAGTTCCCTAAAGAGTTCAGGCTCAGGGGACAGTGGGACTCAAGAACCAGCCCTTGGCTGCACTTTTCCAGTTGTGCCTCCCACCATCACCAGCTTGCAGGGCTCTCCCTGAGTCTTGTTTCTTTTCTTTGGTGGAATCCATAGCTCTTGCTCTGTTCCTGTATGAGCCAGAAGGTGCTGTCATTCAGTTTTAATGTGTAACTATTCCCTAAGTCCTCATCACTGTCTGTCCTTTTGAGCTGCCTATGATTTTTAAAGGAAGCTGCACTCTGAGATGGTGTCTTCTGGAGTTTCTGGGACCCCTGGGGGGTATGGATCTCCTGGGCTCCCTGGAACCTTGGTGCACCAGCTGCTGCTCAGCCACTCCAGGAAGTCCTCCCTCTGCTTGAAGGGCCCATCTCACTCAGCCACTTAGAGAACTCCTACATTGCCCACAAGACCCAGCTCAAACGTCACCTCCTCAGTGAAACCATTCCTGGGCCCCACACTCTTACAAAGAAATCATGATCCCCTTATCTATGCTCCCATACTTGGTGGCATTTTGCGCAACCTCCACTATCACACTTTCCACAATATACAATGGCTGCTTACCTATTTCCCTCTAGGCTGCCTTGATAAGATGGAACATCCCTAGAGCTCCCTAAGTGCTTTTTGAATGAATGAATAAATACATAATACATAGTCCAGTAGCATGACATTAGCCATAACACTCAAAAATTAACTGAAAAGTATTTGAACAAGAGCTCCAAGGGATATTCTAACTTCCCCTGGGTCCCCTCCCAACTCAAGTCAGATGACCAGAAAACAGTGTCCTTTCTACCATTAATTAAAGTCCTTAGGTATGTGCCTTCACTGATCTGTGATGGAATATCAGGCATTCATCACTTGTTAAAGGCAATAAAAGAAAACAGTCATAAAAAGAACTTTTTTTTTTTAACCTCTGAAGACACTGCCCATTAGAATATTCAAATTCCTTGTCAATCCCTCCTACACTTCAAGTACCAGGAAACAAATTTTTTTCTTCTGATGAATGGTTAATCTGCCTCTGATTGGATATAAAATGTTGGAAACCACTGCATATCCCTTTTGCCTTGACTGCCAGGAAGCTCAATCATTCAGTGCCCAATCACCACAACCACATCATTGTTGGCACCTGTTGTAATGATCTTCTCTTTTTCTCTACATAATCTCTGAATTTTTTTCAGAATACATGTAATTGGTTATTTTGTTTATTGTTTAATTGTTTATTTTGAAAGACATCTCAATTCCTTTCTAAAAGGGGAGGCTGGGACAGGTAGGAAGAATGACAGAAAAAGGAACATGGGAAGAAAAATCAGGAGAGAGAAAGAGAAGAGGGAAGGCATTATTGGTGCCTATTTTCCTGGTAACAGTGACAATCTACTTCTATTTCTCATAGTTACTTAGGAAGCCAAGGGCTAAACAGTATCCTAGATATGCACATGGCCACACATATGTAAGTGTGTTGGTGCACCTGTGCACTTAGGAACATAAATCTCCCCTAACCCCAGCCACTGACAGTCACAGTCAATAGCTCTGTTCCACATTCTTACTTCTCTGAGCTCTTGGGGCTCTTTCTTAGGATATTATTTTGGGCTTCTGCTCCCTTCCAGTCAGAGCCCCCTTGCTGTCCTTAACTATGACCCAAGAGGAGAAAGGAACAGAGGTCAGCAATTCATAGGCTGTCCACTCCAAGGCAACCAACTAGGATAAAACTTCTCTGCCTACTGCCACAGACTCCTGTAAGGCTTCAAGGTCAAAATCACTAGGTCTGCACACCCTCCTCACAGACACCATGCTCCAGATGATGGGAAGTCTTGCACTCTCAAATGTCTCAGTGTAGTCAGGGTCATTTTTCCCAACCTGGGAAAACTGAGGTACAGGGAGGGGAATGGACTTCCTTATTGATTTTTATCTGCAGAATTTACAGCCTTTGACCCCGTGGAGAAAGGACATGTGACTCAGGGGCAAGAACCCCATGTCCTGCCTCTTTCTCACCTGTGACCTCAGGTAAGCCAGGCCAGCTCTCTGAGCCTCAGTTTCCTCATTAATAAAATGAGATCTGAGTCTAACCCTTTGCTACCTGCCTGCCAGGGTGATTATGAGGATCTGAAAGATTAGGAGAGGGGGAGCACTTCAGAAACTATGAACAGGAAAGGTTAGGGGACCCTAAAGGGACTCAAGAAGGCACATGCCCCAGGAAAGTGTATGCTGGGTGTTATTTGGGTCCCTAGGAAATTACCTGGAAAAGGACTGCCTGGGGCTGCACCAAGTATTGTCTCATCAGCACGGGGCACCACTGCCATAGCATGGAGGAGAAAAGAAACACAGACACGTGAGAAGGAGGGCAGCACAGAGGAGGGCAGGGCACAGGGATGAGGCTCCAGGGCTGGCGACCTCAGAGGGCCACCTGGGGCCAAGAGGCTTCCCCATCACCTGGTGAGTTCCTCCAGGCCCACCGCCAAGCCTCAGGCGGCCCTCAGAGCTGGGCCAAGCCAGGCCAACCACTCCCATCCTGAGGCACAAGACACCTGCCCATCAACACACCTAGAGGAGGATGCAAGCTGGAGTAGGGGAGGTGTGTCCCCAGGGCCTGGCCTGAGGACCTGAGATTGAGGAGGCAGAGGGCTCTGAATGCCTGAGGCAGCCAGGGTGGGACAGGGGCTGAGCGCAGATCCCTCCCTTCGCTAGCTGCTGTTTCCCCATCTGTCTGATCAACTTGCACTTGATCTCTAAGTCCCCTACTACCACTGATCACTCTGCCTCTGTAACTGGCCACAAAGTATGAATTTCCTCTTCAACAGGTGAATTCCAAGGCAAGAAAAGAGAGATAGAGGGGGATCCTATAGATCAGAGGAGACTTAGAGACACAAGAATCAATTGCAATGTGAACCCTGATTACAACAAACTGTAAAAAGTGCAACTGTGAAAAAGATTTTAGGACCTGTAGTGAAACAATTGGAAATGCAAACACTGATTGGGTACATTATAGATTAGCTAACTTTCTAGGTGGGATAATGGTACCAAGGTTATGCTTGTTAGGTCTCACCTTCTAAAGAATCATTCTAAAATGTTTATAGATGAAGTGTTATGATGTCTGGAGTTCACTTCAAAGTAAAGTGTGGTTAACAAATCTGGTATATCTCTGCAATGGCATACCATTCAACCCTAGAGGAACTAAATACTGCTGTGTGTTACAGCATGGATGCAGCATGCTCTGCCAAAGATGCCAGACATAAAAGTGGACTGTCCAGAACTGGCAAATCTACAGACTCAGAGAGCAGAGCAAGCTGGAGATGGGTGGGAGCCAAGAATAAATATAAATCCACAGGAGGGGTCTTTCCAGAGTGACAGAACTGGGTCAGAACTGGATAGTGGGGTAGATGGCACAACTCTACAAATTGCTACAAATATCACTGACCCACATACTTCAAATGAGTGAATTTTATGGTATAAAAATTACATTTCAATAAAGACATTAAAAAATAAAGTGGAGTGTGGGGGAAGCAGGGCTACTAGAGAAACAGGACCAGCTGTGAGTAGTCACTGAATCAAGTTGAGGAGGGCTTAGTGGTTGATTAGACTATTGCATCTGCTTTTGAAATTCTCGATAATTAAAGTGAGACACCCAAATGACATATATTTGACTCATGGCACTACTTGCCCCCACTCGTCAGCTGCACAGCAGACACTTCAAGGTGAGAGGTGAGAGCACCCTCGAGGCTGAGGACAGCCAGGAGTTTGCTCCCTTGAAGGCTGTTATCCCCCCATCCTCAGGGACTCCAGTTTCAAACACAGGAAGCGTAAGTCCTCTCATCTGCTTAGCATTTTCCAGTTTACAAAGTCCTTACAGGTCCATTATGTCCTTGGGAATCCTGGGGTATGGGCAGACGCAGAGAGGGGAGCCCAGGCTTGCTAAATCCAAGCTGGCCGTTATCCCAGAAGCACAGTTAGAATTTCCCTACCAGCCCGGAAGGTAAAGCGCAGACACATGGTGGAACATCCTCCTCCATGAAGCACCTTGGCCACAGACCCAACTTTACTCCAGCTAGCAGGCGAACTTGAGTCTATAAGCAAGGAGGAATATTCCACGGTTTTTAAACCTGGGTAGGGTACACAAAAACTGCACCTGCAGAGCATATGTTAAGGAATAGTTCTGCCTTCATTATAGTGGATTAAGCTGATTGGCTGGGAGCCTGAAGACCTGGCTTGGCCTTGGACTCCCATGTGACCTGGCGCAGACCCCACCCCTCCCTGGGCCTGGTGACTCCACCTGTCAAATGAGGAACAGAACAACCGGACCCTTCTGGCTCAGAGGCCTCACCACAGTTCGTGCCCCCCACGTGTGGTCCTCATCATGTGGAATGTGTTTCCCCTTGACGGGGCTGAGGCTGGGCTTAGCCTACACTCTGTGGGTGGTGAAGGTATTGCCCATTCTACCCATGGCTAAATCCAGAGGCCTGGCAGTCCTCAGAGGAGGAATCTGGCTGAGGAAGCCCACAGGTCTTGGGGCCAGGAGGACAGAGTTCAGGTCTGACATGGCTAAACTCATGAGGTGTGGAACTAGGCCAGGCACCTCACACTCTCAGCACCTTTTCTAATTTATAACATGGAGATCTATGACCTACCTCACAAGGTGGTTAGAAGGCACAAAAGGGAGTGATAAGAATGTCAAATCCTTGAGGGTAGGCTTTTTTATTCTCATTTTTTGAGTCCTCAGAGCCAGATATGTAAGTAACACTTAAAATACTGAGAAGGGAAATGCAAGGAGAGATCTTTGTAGCAATGGAAATTCTCGGTGTGTCAGGGCCAGTGCCCCACAGTGGTGCTATACTACAGTTTTGCAAGATGTTGTCAGTGGGAGAAACATAAGGATATATAGGATTCCACTGTATGATTTCTTACAACCACATGTGAATCTACAATTATCTTGAAATAAAAAGTTTAATTAAAAAACAAAAACAAGGTTTTAGTATTTCATCTCCACTAAAACTAATAAAGATTAAACTTGAAAGAAAAAGTTTGCTGAATGGAAGAACTATGAATGATGCTTGCAAAAGTACATAATCTACAAAGTGCTACTGTCAGTATTAACTGGGGGAAAGAACTGCCAAGGATTCTGAATGGGCTTACTCTTCCAGGGAGCCTTCCTTGATTTCTCCTCCTCCGTGCTCCTAGAACATCTAAGTGTGCATATCTCTACCGCTGCATTCATCACTCTGCATTGTATAGTTAATTGTTTAGGGCTCTCATCTCCGAGCTAGAGTGTGAACTTCATGAGGATGGGGTTGTGTGTCTCTCTCATCTTTGTGACAGCAGCTCCTGGCTCAGAGCCCAACTCTGAACAGGTGTGACATTAATGCCCGTGGAAACAAATGGACTGGGACAGGTCCCATGGTCTGGCTCTGCCAACAACACCAGAGGTACTTCCCAGGATCACTGAGAGGATAAGTGATCTCAAGGTGTCATCATTCATCAGAAAGTTCCCTAGGCATGAATGGGACATGCTCTTGAGTCATTTGGCTCTCCAGAACTGTGTTCGTGCCTGGGTCAAAATGGTGTGCCATGGAGTCGAGGGACTTCCAAGAAGAGATCTGCCAAGTTTAACTGCCTCATCTCTCCCATTCTGTGTACAGCCTGCCAGGCATCCCTCCAGTACACCCGAGACATATCCCCAGGTGGTGTGGAATAGCAGGGGCAGCCCTGGGGTGGAAAGACTGAAATCAGATATTGTGGTTTCTATCTAGGAGAAACTTTTCCAGCAACAACTAATTGAGAGGCCCTTTCTCCTCCACTAGCCACTTAGAGAATCTTCATGAGCTCAAATCTCAGGACCCAAAGGAGCTCAAGGGCTGTGGAGGCTGGCTGATCTTTATGTGATGCTTCAAACCTACCAGTGATGGGGAACTCACTACTTCCTGAGGCAGCCACTCCATGGTCACAGAGCTCAGTTTGCCCCTGGAGGCCCCCGGACCTTGGTCTCAGCTGTGCTCTCTGAGCTTTAGTTCCAACCAATGTCCTCTCAGGCCACAGCCACCAGTGCCAACCCCAATGCAGGGCCCCAGGTCTCCCACTCCTCATTCTGGACATGTTCTCTGTGACTGAGGCATAGGAAGCTTTTCTGGTGACCTCATCGTCTGGCTGAATCATACTGTTCTCACAGTCAGCACTGAGCTCACTACAAGTTCATTTGAAATGGAAGGTGATTATGTATATGATTTTTTTTTTAAGTGTTCATTTTCTCCCACCCTTACGAGTGCACTATTTGCAAGCCAGATGCTTGTGCTTATGAACTCTCCCTGGCTCCACACTGCCTCCATGTAATGTCAAATCAAACCATACCGGCCCCAGTCCAAACCCCAATCTGATTTTTCAACTTCAATTCAAATCTATCCTACTTCCAAAACACCTCCCTCTACTCCAGCTACAGCACACACACACTCCCTGGAGAGCCCAGGTCTCTGCAGTCACTGCCTTGGCTCACACTGTTTCCCATCACACTCTAAATCCTTGTCCTCTAAGGCCCAGTTCAAATGTCATCTTCTGATGTTTAAAGTCTCTTGGGTTGAAATAAATCACCTCCTTCTCTGAATTTCCGTGGCATTTTCCCTGCACTTTGTTTAGGATATCTGTTCCAAGCCACTTAGCTCTAGTAACTTGGAACCGTGTCTATTGCCCCTTTAAGATACGGAGGCTCCTGCAGACGGCATCCCCACCTGCTGCGAAGCCAGGTCTCACCAGCAGGCCTGGGCAAGACCTATCCCGAGTGAAACTGAGCAAGGGAGGGAAAGGAGGAGGAATGGAATTGAGAGCTCACTCTGAACCCTGAGAAATCTGCAAGAGGCAGGGGTAAAGGAGGCCTGGGCTAACAGCATTCTGGCTCTTGTCTTCCCAAACACAAAATAAATGACAAGGCTTGGAGCACAGAGCTCCACTTGTGGAGGACAAGAGCCAGGAGCCAGCAGTCAAGGCCTCCTGAATGACAGGAAGGTGCAGTGGGGGGAGTCACAGGAGGAGAGGGAGGAGGACCCCCTGTCTGGGGAGCCCCAGGGCCTGCTCCATCTCTGCCTGCCTGAGTAATGAGCAGCTCCAGATCCTGGCATGAAGAAGAGGAGGGAGAGTCCCAGAAACAATGCTCCATCTCTGGGCAGCAAAATTCCACAGCTTGTTCTAGGCAGTCTACGCCTGGGCCTGGCTGTCCCATCCTATAGGACTAGGAAGGAAGAAAGGCAGGGAAGCTTATTACCCCCAAAAGAATGCAGACCTCTTGGTTACCAAGGGGCCTGAACAGGGGCATGCGAAGGGAGCCTCACTCCCCTCCTAATGCACCTGTATGGTAGTCAGGGGGACATTCCAAGATGCTCATAGTTCATTTTCCTTTGGACTGACTTCCCAGCTACAGAACAGAAGGTTATCCTGAAGCCGTAAGAAAATGAAAAGACTTCCTTCCAAACTGCAAGATCCATAGGGTGAGGACAGGGAGGTGGGCCTGGATGCCCCTCCCCATCCCCACCACCTCTGTCCTGCTGCCGCTGCTGAGTTTTGACACACACCTGTGGGTACACGTATACACACATGTGCCGGCACACATGCACACACACTCCTCAGGCCAAAGGCCACCTCTGGCCCTTCTGCTCCCTACCAGAAAGGCCTTTCTAACAGGTGATATTCTGCAAAGGCAAACACAGGCAGCATTGGAAGGGAATGCCCTCTTTGTCACCAAGGTTTGCTAGAGCCAACCAGAAACCATGCAAGGAAAGCACTAGAAAAAGAAGGTTGAGAAGACCAGGCCTCCCACAACTTATTCAGACTCTTTGATTTGCAAGTCAAGAGCCTCCACCAGCTCTCACTTAACCCCTCACACACCTTTCATAACAGGACAGGCAGGGTAACTTGCACTTCCTGGATGCTTACTATGCACCAGGTACTGTTCTGGGTGTTAAAATGCATTGATTTATTTAATCCTTACACCAGCCCTACAGGGTAAGTTCCTTCTCTGCAGATGATGAAATGGAGGTACAAGGGGCAAATTGATGTGTCCAAATCACCACCCAGCTATGCAACTCCAGGTCCAAGGTCTTCAACAGCACTACTCAGCTCTCTGCCACTGCCATGACCTCCATCCTGGTACAGATGAGAAAGATGAGGCCAGGGAAACTGAGTCAGCTGTGTGTGTGAGTGGGGGCCAGACTCAGGTTCTGTCTGATCCCAAAGTCTGTGTTCTTTGCTATGATTCTAAGTGCCTCACAATGAGATACTGGGGCCAAGGGAGTGGGAGGCCAACCACTGGCCAGGTGTCTCTTCCCATGCTTTATGACCTCATCAGACAGCTACCTGCTCCTGACTCTCCACCTGCGACGAGGCCATCCCTCTACCCTGAGTGCCTTCCCTTTCCTCTGCTCCAGTCCTTGTCTATCTACTGCCTTCAAACCCTGGCTCAAGAATGCCTCCTGTAGGAAACATTTCTGGATGGGTTCAGCCATAGACATCATTAACTTTATCCTTTATTCTCCCCACTTGGACCCAGAAGACAGCCTATATGATAATGCTCAGATTTATGTCAGCAGTAGCAATTAATCTTAACATTAGTAGAAAACAATAGAGAAATAAACAGAAACGTTATGTTATTAGCACTGTTAAGAAGAAGTCAGGCATCTGACTGTTTGCTTGGTTCAAGAGCTGTGTTCTTTACTGAAGGTAACATTCTGACTTTTAGAAAAATCAAGCAACTAAAGGAAGGAGACACTAGGCTTAGGTTTTAGCCATTATGTATGAGCCCATATTGCTAGCACAGTGACAACAGTGTTTCGGTTTATATGCTGTTTTATCAAGGTTAACTTTACATAAGAGCCTTTGCTTTTAATTATTGAAAATATGTTTGCATTTTGCAGTTTTGTGTTAATTCCATGAATATTGTATTTTGTACCTGGAAACAAAACATAATAATAATTTGTGTGTGTGTTAATAACTATAATTTACTCAAACAAGCAAGCCATTGGCCTTGAGACTGGCCATGTATACAGACACACTACTGAAGGCTGAGTTTGAATTTGATTTTTAACAATTCCTTTTTCTCTCTTATATACACATACACATTAAATTTAGCCTCCTGGTTTTATTTCCTTTACTTTTCTCCCACAAATCAAACTGCAAATAATATAAAACTGCTTGCTCGAATCAGGCTTCACACAAACAAACAAAAGCTTTCGAGCCAAAGGCAGAGATGTTCACATCTCCCATCCAACCATCTCCACCTCCTCTCCCTGCTCCAACTGCCCTGGAAATTCCTGGAATACTTCATCTTCATTTCCAGGAGAAGAAGAGGTTTGATCCCCAAATAAAAGAAACTTCAGTAGTAACAGTAAGCTGGGAAAACGCAGGCAGACTTCTCCTTGCCACCCATGTCAAGCTCACAAAGAGAAAAAATCGTACCATCCGACATGGTTGGGAGAGTTTGATCCAAAGCGGTGCTAATTAATATCCTCGGCTTTCCAGAAGCCAGTGCCACATACAGCTGCGAGGGCAACAAGGCTGTTCTCCCTCCAGTTTTATGGGAAGAGCATTTTCATGACAAAGCCTCCTCCCAGACCCTCCTCTCTCCGCCAGATTAGCCTCTAGAAGGAAATGGATGATCCATATATCAGAACTCTTTCTCTCCCCGTTAATTTTCTTATTTATATCCCATTTTAAAAGTTTATTGGTGCAACTCCCTGTGCACCTGTCCAGAGCCCGTCTGACAAGCAGTGGTGCCTTCCCGCCTCCCCCAGCCAGGGGCACTTTGTGCACTGGTCACCAGGATGTGCCAACTTTTTGAAATCTGCCTTGGAGAGAGCTGACTCCAGTGGCACTTCCTGCCTCCTGCACATTCACTTTTATTTTTTTTAAATGAATGTTGAAGGTTCTAAGCTCATTCCTATGTGGAATATACATAGATTTGATGGCTTAGCAGGAACTATGGGTGATTCCCAGAGACCCCTCAAAACCCTAGGGGAGTGTCCCCACCCAAATCAAGCATTCCCAGCCTTCCAGCAGAGATGACCCATTTTTAACCCAAACTGCCAGAGCGCTGGGCAGGCCCAGGGAGTCCACATACCCTACCATTTTATTCTGAAATCACACGTGCTGAAGGCTGTCTCTTTCCAACCTCCTGAAGGGACCCCAAATCCAATCTGAATGTCTCGAATTTACCTGTTTGTCTTTTATACATATAAATAGCTGCATTTCCATTCTCTCTTTGTTTCTCATTTTCATTTGGTTCTAATATCTGCATGTAAATGTCGGAAAATAGCATCTGTAATTGGAGATTATGAAGTATGGCCAGCTCCTGACAGGCTGCTAAGGAAGATGGATTATCCTCATTTTTCTGTAAATTTTGTCAATTTTGGAATTCATAAGCTATCAACACTGATCAAAATGGGACTTCACAGCTGTGTCAAAAAAGAGAGAGAGCAAGCAGGAGAGCGAGCTCCGGACGGCGTGCGGTTGCGCGCAGGGGCCGGCGGCCCGCGGCGAGCGGTGGAGCAGCAGACTGGATTCCCGGCGCTCCTCCCCGCGCCCGCCTATCCTCGCGGGCAGCACCCTCTGCACCCGCGCCCTGGAACTCGGGCTGGGGCTGCCTCGTTCCCTGGCTAAATCAAACAGCTAAATCACGGTATTGGAAGGCCGCAAATCCTCCAAGGCGCCCACTCAAACCGAGGTTTAATTTACTGCCCAGCGCTGCCGCCCTTATTTATCCGGGGGAGTCCGCAGGCTCGCTCCGCGCGGGCCTCTGAGATGTTCTACTCCTTCCAGACCATCACGGCCCACTTGAGGCAATTGTGTTGGTGTCTCTCTCTCAATTTTCCCATTACTGGGAGTAAGTACTGTTGGGACTCTGTAATAGCCCGACTGCAGCCCATATCAATAACAGATGAGGTTTAATCGTCCAACACAGAAATTATTTAGGCGCAGTAAGGACATTCAATGTCATTTGCATAATGGCATTTCTATCTCACGCACCTAACCCGTCTTGCATAAACAAGGCCTTGGGACCATAAATAATAATAAATCATGACGTCTGCACGCCTCTTGTGGTAATAGGAGCCACTCTTTGTGGAAATTATTTCAGCAGGAAATGGGCATTGTAATTTTAAAGACATGTGGCGCGGTGAGGCGCGGTAAATCACAAGGGCGCATGATCCCAGGAGCAGCCGGGGGACCTGCCCCAAGCCCGAGCCCGCAGCGACATCCCTGGGGGACAGGAGGAGGAGGGTGGATCTTGAGGGGGTAAACATCCGGGGCCTCTAGAACAGCCACCAAAGCGTGCCACTGTTCTAGGAAGCAGCAAGAGGGCAGGACGCACGGAGCCCAGCAAAGGAGTCGCCTCTGGGCCTGGAGAAACACCCGGGCCTCAGGCCACCAATAGTCTTTGTTCCAGGAGAATGGATGCTCTATGAGGGCAGCGGGATTTCTGTCCTGTTCCCTCTATGCCTAGAGCAGCACCTGGCACCCACCAGGTGTTTGGGAAATATCCTAAAGAAATACAAAGAGAGATGATCCTGGCCCAGGCAGTGAGCAGATGAAAAGAGCCCTGAAACAGGTTAAGGTGAGAGAGATGGTGGCACCGACGCAGGAGGAATTAAGGCAGGAACTGGCACAGAAGCGCTTGTGCCACTCCGTGGTGACTGACAGAATAAAATTGCCCAGTTAACTCTAAAACGTCCTGCAAGGCAGCTGTGGGTAAGATAGGCACAGATGGGGAGATGGCGAGTAGAGCCCTCAAGGCTGCAGGCTGGAGAGGCAGACACAAGTGGGTTAGAACCTCAGCTCCACCCCCCTCGGACCAGCGGCCCTAAGCTCTGTGCCCCAGTTCCTCCGCTGCAGAACGCACCTACTGGCCGCATTAGCTCACACAGAGTTGTGCTGGGCTTACATGTATGCCAAGTGCCTAGTGCTTCATCTAGCTTAGCATTATTACTGGGACAACTGCTATTCTTTGGGAAGTAATGGAACTGTTCTTTGGGAAGTAACAGAAGTGAGTTCAGATATAACTTTGCCTCTGTGATCTGGGATAAGCTACTCCATCCCTCTGGGCCTCAGCTTCCTCTCTCTATCCCAGAAGAGTTTAAGATGGTCCCCACTCACCTCTGGAAGTGCTGAGGCCCCAGACAGGTCATGCTGTGAAGCTGGTTGTTACTATACAGTGCTGCCTGTGTGGGAGGATTGAACGTTAACATTCCTCATGATCGTGAACAAAAAGAGAAGGGAAGCATTCCCAGCACCACCCACCCAATGTCATCTCCAGCCACGCCCAACACTGGCAGCACCCTGGAAAGTTCGTGCTTACCAGAAAAAGTTCTGGCAGGATACACACCAAAGCAAACACAGTGTTGCCCTGGGAGGGAGAAGAGGGGGCAGAGATTGGCATTGTTAGGGTAAACATCTCTAAGGTGTTAATTTTTACTGGAAGAAAAGTTCTACTGTGTCCTCATGATCTTTAAAGTTGATGACATTTCGCGTGAAACTTCTCATCTCTGTGCCTTGGCACATGCAGTTCCCCCTACTGGAGCACCAAAGGCTAGGAAATGCTGACAGGACAGGAGTAAAGGGCCAGTCCTGTGATTCTTCAACAACTGAAGTTCTCTCCCCAAAGAACAAAGAGAAACACAGCAATCATTTCTCTGCCGTGTCTGCCCAGGGGGCGTGGGCCCAAGGGCTGCAGCATGCTGCTGCCACCTACAACCTCAGGGCACAGCCACCTCCAGCTCACACGTTTCCTTCACCTTCACCAAAATGTGAAAACTGCTCAAAAGCCAAATAAAGTCTGGAGTTAGTTATTAGTGTTGTACCAATGCTGGTGTCTTGGTTTCAACAAATGGATGATGGTTACATAAGACACTAACGATAGGGGAAACTGGGTGAGAAGTATGTGGGAACTCTCTGTACTATCTTCACAACTTTGCGGTAAATTTAAAACTATTCCAAAATGAAAAGTGTATATAAAAAACATAAGAAGCCAGACTGCACTGCTAGTAAGAGAAAAGCAAGTTAAAACCACATGTCTCCTTTCCCATCTATCAGAGTAGCGATGATTCATCACAAGGTTGCTCCTACACAGTGTGGGTGGACGGGGGAAACAGGTCTCCTCACTTCGGGAGATGACAGTGAAGGCAGTGAGGGCTCGCTCTCATAATGTGTATACACGGATTCGGCCGTTCTACTTCTGGAACTTGATTCTGGAGGTACAGTCCCACGTGCAAAAATAAATATGGACAAGGATGCTCAATGCAACCTTTTTTGAAAAAGAAAAAAATCAGAAACAACCAATAGGAGAGTTAGATAAATTATGATACCCCATATAATGGAATACCATGGAGCTGGTAAAAAGAAGGACGTAATACTCTTGTCAATGTGGAACAATTTCCAGAAGCAGTTGCTAAAATTTGAAAAAAGCAAAACTGGAACAAAGCATATAGTATGCTGCCATTTGCATTCACAAGGGGGGGAGTTATAGATATATGTATTGGAAAACCATATGTACACACATACACCTTACCCTCCTTAAAGTTTTGCATGTAAATCTCTAAAGAATACAGAAGGAACTGGGAATAGTGGTTGCCTCCCAGGAGTTCAGGGAGCATGGAATGGGACGGGGACTTACTTTTCACTTTATACATTTGGTATTGTCTGAAATTGTTACCACTGACATGTACTGCCTTTGAAATTTTTTTTTGAATAAAAAAATAAAGTGTCGAGGCGGGAGCCAAGATGGCGGCGTGAGTAGAGCAGTGGAAATCTCCTCCCAAAAACACATAGAGCTATGAAAATATAACAAAGAAAAATCTTCCTAAAATAGAGACCACAGGACACAGGACAACATCCAGACCACATCCACACCTGCAAGAACCCAGCGCCTTGTGAAGGGGGTAAGATACAAGCCCCAGCCCGGCGGGACCCGAGCGCCCCTCCCCCCGGCTCCCGGCGGGTGGAGAGAAACCGGAGCAGTTTTTTTTTTTTGGCGAGCGCTTTTTGGAAGCCTTAGAGGGACGGGCCCCCGTTGCTGGGGAGGCAGGGTGGCGGGACCGGTAAGGAGGTGCCTGGGAACAGCGCCGGAGGACAAAGAATATCCCGCGTTTCTCCCTGCGAGACCTGGGGGCGGGTGCCTGAGACCGGTGCCTGAGGACGGAGGAGGTCGCGCGTTTTTCCCCTTTTTTTTTTTCTCTTTATGGCAAGCGCTTTTTGGAAGCCTTGAAGGGACGGGGACCCCAGTGCTAGGGAGGCACGGTGGCGGGACTGGTGAGCGGGTGGCTGGGACCGGCGCCTGAGGGCAAAGAATATCCCCCGTTTTTCCCTGCGGGACCGGTGGGCGGGTGCCTGAGACCGGCACTTGAGGACAGAGGAAATCGCGCGTTTTTCCCCTTTTTTTTTTCTCTTTTCTGCGAGTGCTTTTTGGAAGCCTAAAAGGGACAGGGACCCCGGTGCTAGGGAGGCAGGGCGGCGGGACTGGTGAGCGGGTGCCTGGGACCGGCACCTGAGGACAAAGAATATCCCGCATTTTTCCCTGTGGGACCGGTGGGTGGGTGCCTGAGACCAGCACCTGAGGACGGAAGAAATCGCGCGTTTTTCCCCTTTTTTTTCTCTCTTTTTGCCAAGTGCTTTTTGGAAGCCTTGAAGGGACAGGGACCCCGGTGCTAGGGAGGCAGGGCGGCAGGACTGGTGAGCGGGTGCGTGGGACCAGTGCCTGAGGACAAAGAATATTGAGCGTTCCTTCCCTGCGGGACCGGTGGGTGGGTGCTTTTTGGAAGCCTTGAAAGGACAGGGACCCTGGTGCTAGGGAGACAGGGCAGCAGGACCAGTGCGCGGGTGCCTGGGACCGGCACCTGAGGAAAAAAAAAAAAAAATCGCGGGTTTTTTCTTTTTTTTTTCCTTTCTGTTCCCTCTCTCATTGTTGCTGTTGTTGTTTTGGTTTGGAGAGTGCTTTTTGGAAATCTTAAAGGGGCAGGACAGGTCACTTAGACCAGAAGCAGGGAATCTGGGGATCTCTGGGCACTCTAACCCCCTGGGCAGCAGGGAGCACAGAGGCCCCTTACGGAGATAAATAGTCTCCTGGCTGCTCCCCCTCTAACGGGGCTCCACCATTTTGGAGGAACAGCCCCAGCCAGGCCAAGCCCACAGCAACAGTGGAGATAAACCCCAAAGCAACTGGGCAGGAAGCAGAAGCCCTGTCTGCGCACAGCTGCCCAGCACAAGCCACTAGAGGTCGCTATTCTCCCAGGAAAAGGCTACAAACCAACAAGAAGGGAAGCTCTTCCAGCGGTCACTTGTACCAGCTCTGCAGACTATCTCTATCACCATGAAAAGGCAAAACTACAGGCAGACAAAGATCACAGAGACAACACCTGAGAAGGAGACAGACCTAACTAGTCCTCCTGAAAAAGAATTCAAAATAAAAATCATGAACATGCTGACAGAGATGCAGAAAAAAATGCAAGAGCAATGGGATGAGATGCAGAGAAAAATGCAAGAGCAGTGGGATGAGATGCAGAGAAAAATGCAAGAGCAGTGGGATGAAGTCCGGAAGGAGATCACAGATGTCAGGAAAGAGATCACAGAAGTGAAACAATCCCTGGAAGGATTTATAAGCAGAATGGATAAGATGCAAGAGGCCATTGAAGGAATAGAAGCCAGAGAACAGGAACGTATAGAAGCTGACATAGAGAGAGATAAAAGGATCTCCAGGAATGAAACAACACTAAGAGAAATATGTGACCAATACAAAAGGAAAAACATTCGTATTATAGGGATACCAGAAGAGGAAGAAAGAGGAAAAGGGATAGAAAGGGTCTTTGAAGAAATAATTGCTGAAAACTTCCCCAAACTGGGGGAGGAAATAATCGAACAGACCATGGAATTATACAGAACCCCCAACAGAAAGGATCCAAGGAGGACAACACCAAGACACATAATAATTAAAATGGCAAGGATCAAGGACAAGGAAAGAGTTTTAAAGGCAGCTAGAGAGAAAAAGGTCACCTATAAAGGAAAACCAATCAGGCTAACATCAGACTTCTCAACAGAAACCCTACAGGCCAGAAGAGAATGGCATGATATACTTAATGCAATGAAACAGAAGGGCCTCGAACCAAGGATACTGTATCCAGCACGACTATCATTTAAATATGATGGTGGGATCAAACAATTCCCAGACAAGCAAAAGCTGAGGGAATTTGCTTCCCACAAACCACCTCTACAGGGCATCCTACAGGGACTGCTCTAGATGGGAGCACCCCTAAAAAGAGCACAGAACAAAACACACAACATATGAAGAAGGGAGGAGGAGGAATAAGAAGGGAGAGAAGAAAAGACTCTCCAGACAGTGTATATAACAGCTCAATAAGCGAGCTAAGTTAGGCAGTAAGATACTAAAGAAGCTAACCTTGAACCTTTGGTAACCACGAATCTAAAGCCTGCAATGGCAATAAGTACATATCTTTCAATAGTCACCCTAAATGTAAATGGACTTAATGCACCAATCAAAAGACATAGAGTAATAGAATGGATAAAAAAGCAAGACCCATCTATATGCTGCTTACAAGAAACTCACCTTAAACCCAAAGATAAGCATAGACTAAAAGTCAAGGGATGGAAAAACATATTTCAGGCAAACAACAGTGAGAAGAAAGCAGGGGTTGCAGTACTAATATCAGACAAAATAGACTTCAAAACAAAGAAAGTAACAAGAGATAAAGAAGGCCACTACATAATGATAAAGGGCTTAGTCCAACAAGAGGATATAACCATTCTAAATATATATGCACCCAATACAGGAGCACCAGCATATGTGAAGCAAATACTAACAGAACTAAAGAGGGAAATAGACTGCAATGCATTCATTGTAGGAGACTTCAACACACCACTCACCCCAAAGGATAGATCCACCGGGCAGAAAATAAGTAAAGACACACAGGCACTGAACAACACACTAGAACAGATGGACCTAATAGACATCTATAGAACTTTACATCCAAAAGCAACAGGATATACATTCTTCTCAAGTGCACATGGAACATTCTCTAGAATAGACCACATACTAGCTCACAAAAAGAGCCTCAGTAAATTCCACAATATTGAAATTCTACCAACCAATTTTTCAGACCACAAAGGTATGAAAGTAGAAATAAATTCTACAAAGAAAACAAAAAGGCTCACAAACACATGGAGGCTTAACAACATGCTACTAAATAATCAATGGATCAATGAACAAATCAAAATAGAGATCAAGGAATATATAGAAACAAATGACAACAACAACACTGAGCCCCAACTTCTGTGGGATGCAGCGAAAGCAGTCTTAAGAGGAAAGTATATAGCAATCCAGGCACACTTGAAGAAGGAAGAACAATCCCAAATGAATAGTCTAACATCACAATTATTAAAACTGGAAAAAGAAGAACAAATGAGGCCTAAAGTCAGCAGAAGGAGGGACATAATAAAGATCAGAGAAGAAATAAACAAAATTGAGAAGAATAAAACAATAGCAAAAATCAACGAAACCAAGAGCTGGTTCTTTGAGAAAATAAACAAAATAGATAAGCCTCTAGCCCAACTTATTAAGAGAAAAAGAGAGTCAACACAAATCAACATAATCAGAAATGAGAATGGAAAAATCACGACAGACTCCACAGAAATACAAAGAATTATTAAAGACTACTATGAAAACCTATATGCCAACAAGCTGGAAAACCTAGAAGAAATGGACAACTTCCTAGAAAAATACAACCTCCCAAGACTGACCAAGGAAGAAACACAAAAGTTAAACAAACCAATTACAAGCAAAGAAATTGAAACAGTAATCAAAAAACTACCCAAGAACAAAACCCCGGGGCCGGACGGATTTACCTCGGAATTTTATCAGACACACAGAGAAGACATAATACCCATTCTCCTTAAAGTGTTCCACAAAATAGAAGAAGAGGGAATACTCCCAAACTCATTCTATGAAGCCAACATCACCCTAATACCAAAACCAGGCAAAGACCCCACCAAAAAAGAAAATTACAGACCAATATCCCTGATGAACGTAGATGCAAAAATACTCAATAAAATATTAGCAAACAGAATTCAACAGTATATCAAAAGGATCATACACCATGACCAAGTGGGGTTCATCCCAGGGATGCAAGGATGGTACAACATTCGAAAATCCATCAACATCATCCACCACATCAACAAAAAGAAAGACAAAAACCACATGATCATCTCCATAGATGCTGAAAAAGCATTTGACAAAATTCAACATCCATTCATGATAAAAACTCTCAGCAAAATGGGAATAGAGGGCAAGTACCTCAACATAATAAAGGCCATATATGATAAACCCACAGCCAGCATTATACTGAACAGCGAGAAGCTGAAAGCATTTCCACTGAGATCGGGAACCAGACAGGGATGCCCACTCTCCCCACTGTTATTTAACATAGTACTGGAGGTCCTAGCCACGGCAATCAGACAAAACAAAGAAATACAAGGAATCCAGATTGGTAAAGAAGAAGTTAAACTGTCACTATTTGCAGATGATATGATACTGTACATAAAAAACCCTAAAGACTCCACTCCAAAACTACTAGAACTGATATCGGAATACAGCAAAGTTGCAGGATACAAAATCAACACACAGAAATCTGTAGCTTTCCTATACACTAACAACGAATCAATAGAAAGAGAAATCAGGAAAACAATTCCATTCACCATTGCATCAAAAAGAATAAAATACCTAGGAATAAACCTAACCAAGGAAGTGAAAGACTTATACTCTGAAAACTACAAGTCACTCTTAAGAGAAATTAAAGGGGACACTAATAAATGGAAACTCATCCCATGCTCATGGCTAGGAAGAATTAATATCGTCAAAATGGCCATCCTGCCAAAAGCAATATACAAATTTGATGCAATCCCTCTCAAATTACCAGCAACATTCTTCAATGAATTGGAACAAATAATTCAAAAATTCATATGGAAACACCAAAGACCCCGAATAGCCAAAGCAATCCTGAAAAAGAAGAATAAAGTAGGGGGGATCTCACTCCCCAACTTCAAGCTCTACTACAAAGCCATAGTAATCAAGACAATTTGGTACTGGCACAAGAACAGAGCCACAGACCAGTGGAACAGATTAGAGACCCCAGAAATTAACCCAAACATATATGGTCAATTAATATTTGATAAAGGAGCCATGGACATACAATGGCAAAATGACAGTCTCTTCAACAGATGGTGCTGGCAAAACTGGACAGCTACATGTAGGAGAATGAAACTGGACCATTGTCTAACCCCATATACAAAGGTAAACTCAAAATGGATCAAAGACCTGAATGTAAGTCACGAAACCATTAAACTCTTGGAAAAAAACATAGGCAAAAACCTCTTAGACATAAACATGAGTGATCTCTTCTTGAACATATCTCCCCGGGCAAGGAAAACAACAGCAAAAATGAGCAAGTGGGACTACATTAAGCTGAAAAGCTTCTGTACAGCGAAAGACACCATCAATAGAACAAAAAGGAACCCTACAGTATGGGAGAATATATTTGAAAATGACAGATCTGATAAAGGCTTGACGTCCAGAATATATAAAGAGCTCACACGCCTCAACAAACAAAAAACAAATAACCCAATTAAAAAATGGGCAGAGGAACTGAACAGACAGTTCTCCAAAAAAGAAATACAGATGGCCAAGAGACACATGAAAAGATGCTCCACATCGCTAATTATCAGAGAAATGCAAATTAAAACTACAATGAGGTATCACCTCACACCAGTAAGGATAGCTGCCATCCAAAAGACAAACAACAACAAATGTTGGCGAGGCTGTGGAGAAAGGGGAACCCTCCTACACTGCTGGTGGGAATGTAAATTAGTTCAACCATTGTGGAAAGCAGTATGGAGGTGCATCAAAATGCTCAAAACAGACCTACCATTTGACCCAGGAATTCCACTCCTAGGAATTTACCCTAAGAACGCAGCAATCAAGTTTGAGAAAGACAGATGCACTCCTATGTTTATCGCAGCACTATTTACAATAGCCAAGAATTGGAAGCAACCTAAATGTCCATCGGTAGACGAATGGATAAAGAAGATGTGGTACATATACACAATGGAATACTACTCAGCCATAAGAAGTGGAAAAATCCAACCATTTGCAGCAACATGGATGGAGCTGGAGAGTATTATGCTCAGTGAAATAAGCCAAGCGGAGAAAGAGAAATACCAAATGATTTCACTCATCTGAGGAGTATAGGAACAAAGGAAAAACTGAAGGAACAAAACAGCAGCAGAATTACAGAACCCAAAAATGGACTAACAGGTACCAAAGGGAAAGGAACTGGGGAGGATGGGTGGGCAGGGAGGGATAAGGGGGGGGAAGAAGAAGGGGGGTATTAAGATTAGCATGCATGGGGGGGAGGGAGAAAGGGGAGGGTGGGCTGCACAACACAGAGAGGACAAGTAGTGACTCTACAACATTTTGCTAAGCTGATGGACAGTAACCGTAATGTGGTTGTTAGGGGGGACCTGATATAGGGGAGAGCATAGTAAACATAGTATTCTTCAGGTAAGTGTAGATTAAAAATTTAAAAAAAAAAAAAAAAGAAAGAAAGAAAGAAAAGGGGGATTACTCCTTAACAGGATAAAACTATTGGTAAATCAAAGATCAACGCATGCTTTAAATATCCTTAATGTTGATCACTTAAAGGGTGTCAGATGATCAGCTATGGAGGTACTCTTTTCTGATAATATTCCTTTCTCTTAATTAAAAAAAAAAAAAAAAAAAAGCAGTTACTGTGTGCTGACCTCCAATGAGTTCTGCACAGTGGTATAGAGGGCATGTCAAAGTGTGGGCAAAGGGTCTGTTTGTTTCTACGCAGAAGATCAAGGCCTAGCTTGGATACCCAGAAAATGAACTAAGATACGATATGAGGAGGAGCTTCCGGCATCAGCACTCTCTGGAGGACTCGTGCCGGGGGATGATCATCAAAAAGCCTCCACAGGGATCCGGACGATGCTGCGGTTGTGGCTGCATCCAGCCCACCATCTCCTGGACTTGCCATGAGAAGGAGGAGGGAGATGTCTAGGCTGGCATGTGCATACAGTGAGACAACGAATTTGACTGGATCTGTACTGTTGGAACTCAACCAGGAGTTGGGAGGGGTGCAAGTTGTAGCACCCCAAAATCTCATGACTATAGACTATCTATGGTTAAAAGAACATATGGGATGTGAACAGATCCCAGAAATGGGCTGCTTTAATTTGTCTGATGGTTCAAGTACAGTTGGAAAATATCCATCATATCATAGATAAATTTTCACAAATGCCTAGGGTGCCTAAATGGTTTTCTTGGCTTCACTGGAGATGGTTGGTAATTATAGATTTGCTTTGTTTATGTCACCATATTCCTATTATGTCAATATGTGTGTGCAAATTAGTTAGTAGTTTAAAACCTATACATACTTAAGGTACTATACAAGAAGATATGTCAAAGAAATAATCAATCCTCCCAAGTTTCCTTCATATGCTACATCTATAGCTTTTCTTCTTCCTTCCTAATTACAAACTTTAAATAGAATTCGTGCCTCATATCGAATTTACCGAGTATCATAATTCCTCCAGGTGGTAAAGATACCTCGAGACAAGTGCTGGGCATAGAAGCCACAGGGCATAAATCTGCAAAGAAGTAAAAAGCTAACCTTTGCAAACAATATGGCTTCTCTCTCACTTACCAACTTTACATTTCCCTGTATGGCCCCGGAAGATGACTGGTTAGCCAGAGACGGGTAAGATTCCTCAAGGGAGGAACAACCTAAGACAGGCACAGTCGCAGGGGGGCCATCAGGTGAGAATTTGGGGATCAACAGAGGTGAGGCTCAGAACCTCACCCCCCCTGCTTTGAGAGAAATCTTCTGCATCCGTGGATGTTTTGCTGCCCTTGTCTAGCCTGGATTAATACTTAGTCCATAGGCACACACCTGATCATCTGATCATCTACATTTGCCTTCTTACAGCACTAAACTATGTTTTCTACCTTTATCTTGCATCTACCTACCACTTCAGCATTTTATTAAAAATAAAAATAATAATAATAATAGGAGAAATGTGGGATCAACATATAAATCAAGTACAAAAATCAAATGAATATTCATATTTGACCTGATGGTTTATAGGTCATATTGCATGATCAAAACCGAAAGTTTCTGTGATGACTGCCCTTGTACTGTTCACCATGTAAGAATTTATTCACTCTGTAAGAATTCGTTCACCATGTAAGAACTTGTTCGTTATGCTTCAGAAGATTGGAGACTGACGAGAATTAGGCTTGAGATGGATTAATGATTGTACATTGAGCATTGACCCCCCTATACTGAATTTTATTGTTGTTAACAACCATTTGATCAATAAATATGAGAGATGCCCTCTCAAAAAAAAAAAAAAAAAAAAAAAATAAAGTGTCACTCAGGTAAATGGCAATGAGCACATGGTGCCTGGACTTGAACAGGGCCATAGCTGTGTCCATGGGCCCCTCAGGACCCTGTCTGCCTTGAGAGGTGAGCTCTGTACCTCTGCACCTCTGCATCACTCGGTGTGTCTGGCTCGAGTCCCCTGGCAGAGTGCTCAGCAGCTGGCACTGGATGCAGGAATCCATGGTCCCGCCTGTGTGTCTAGAATGCTGCCCTACTCCTCAGCTCAGCGAAGGGCTAAGGCCCCTATATCAGACCCCCAGCTCCAGACAGTGTCTGAGCTGGAAGGGATTTGGGGTATCCCTATTCACCAATTTTCAGGTGGGAAGCTAAGGCCTGGTAAGGGGAAAAGACTGGCTCAAGGGACACCACAGGAAAGTAGGTGGGCCCAAATCAGGGCTCAGGTGTCAGGAAAAGGCACACTTGCTGTTGGGAGGAGAGAGACAGGCTCCAGTTCCCTGGCCCTCAACTGCTTCACTAGCAAAATGGGGTAAAAGCCTCTGTCTGCCCTTCATATCCCAGAAATATTAATAGGGATCAAATAAGGTCACAGTTACGAAAGCAGTCACAGAATTTCTCAGCACCTAACATCTTTATCAATGTGCTGGGTGGACCTTGAGGAAGGTCCACAACAGGCCCACTTACAAACCCTTGCTCGGTTGTAAGAGTGTGCCCAGCACTGACACCCCTTTTACATTGAGCTTTGCTCCAACTCAGTCTGAGAGGTACTGTCATTATTAGTCTTTCTTTTTGTAGAGGTGGAAATTCAGGTGCAGAGATGAGGCGAGTTTCCCATAATCACACAAGTAATAAAACTGTAACCTAGATCATGCAGCTACAAATGCTGATGTTGGAAGCAAAGCTCTTAACAGAGAAGCTGCCAGCAGTAGAGGAGGCTGGCGTTCTCCCCGAAGCACATGGGCACAGGAGCACTGGTTGCCACGAAAGGCTGTGGCCAGTGGGCGGGACCTAGTGGCCAGTCAGCTACCTTCAGCACAGCTGACTCCACACCGGGGGTGCTGCTAGCGCGCTGGCCACTTACCAAGGACTGGAACACCCGCTGACCCTTCTCTCCCAGCCCCCCTCTGCACCCAGCCCCTCAGTTCCCCCCACCAGGGCCTTCCCTGTCCTTAGGCGCACCCTCCTCCAGGGCGTGCCCCATCTCAGTCAAATCCACACACCTCGCCTGCTTCATGCTCTTTTCTCCTCATTCTCTGTGACACGAGCAGGATCATCTTGCCTTATGTGTCTAATCTGTCTGCAGGATGACTAAATCTACCTCTCCAAGGACACTGCCTTGAGGTGGGGGCAGTCCAAACAGGGAGCACCGGCAGGAATCAGGGGTCCCCAGATCCTTCCCAGTTTCTGGCTGGCTCCCAGCATCCCACAGACACTAGCTCCATTCCACTTCCCATCCTTTCCTAACCCTCATTTCAGATGGTTACACCTGCCTTCCAGAACACGCATTGGAGTTTTACCACCTAACATTTCTTTCAAAAATCAGAACTTCATGGTAAGATAGAGCTGATTTACTCACTTACTTCAACCCTACTGAAATCACTGCTGAGGATTTGTGGATTAGTTCAACATTCACATGTGCACACAAAGCCACATTTTTGTAAGCTATTTAATACCTGAAAAGAAGGCCTAGGAATCTCTGTATAAAGATTCAGGGTAAAATAATATTTCAAGAGAATTTTCATAAGACAATCAGAAGAGTTACATGGAAGACTTTGTGTAAACTTTGAGTAAACGAATCCCCAACAACTGTGCCTAGCAGCGACTGCTATAGTCATGTTAGTTATTCATACACTCATTGTTTCCTACCTCATCACTTGCCAAAAAATATCTAAGACAGCTCACAATGATATAAAAAATACAAGGAATCAGGAAGGGCAGGAAGGAAGGCAAGAGGAGAGCACAGAATGGGACCAACAATCGCGGACAGAGCCGACGGTGAACATGTATGACCTGCCCCCGTGGACTCTGCACTGCACAGGGACCCTCACTTAAACCTCACACAGGTGCATCAGGCAAGCACTCATTACCCCCATTTTGTAGATGAAGAAACTGAGGCTTAGCAAGGCCACATAACCTGCCCAGGACCAGGTGGTTGGTAGACACGGAGTTGGGAATGAACCCCCACAACTTGGCCCTGGAACCCACACTCTCAAGCACCATGCTCTCCACACCCTCAAAGCCAAGATCAAGGCTAGAGGCTTAGGAACTTGCTACAGGTGGGACCACATCCAGCCCTTCTCTCTGCCTCTGGGAAGAGAGAAACCTGGTGTTCGCTGCACAGAGCTCATGAAATGTGAACTGCCCGCTGCTCCAGGGTTCTCCCTCTGCCTCTCAGCCCAGGCAGGGCTCTCCCTGGCCTCCGCAAAGAGCAGGCTGAGAGGTCCCTAGTGGGCCTCAGGAATGACTGCCACAGGATGTTTCTGAAGGTGTCCCTCATGCAGATTCAGGCGTCGCCCCCCATGTGCAATTCAGTGAAAGTGACAGTAAAGAGACCATGGGTGTGGGTGGGGGGCGGGGAGTAGTTACCCAATTCAATGGCTTAATCTGGGAATAATTTTAAAATAAGTGGGAAATTCAAAGATTATATGTTCTCCAAGAAATCCTCCCTAAATATGGTTTCTCTGAGCCAAACAAATGCCAATGGGGAGTGTTTTGATTCTTAACAAGGGGCAGGAGGGAAGCTACTCTGCGCCCACAGCATAAGACAGACCTGGCTTGGGGGGTGTCTGTGAAACGAGGGGCCTGATGGACCTGGGGCTGAAGCCTTGCAGAGGGGAGTGGAGCACCCACCCACCAGCAGAGAGGACTCTCCTTAGAAAACTGTTTTGGATCCACTCCAGCTCACAGTTATCTAGATGATGGGGACCCCTGAGTTATCCTCCATTTAGCACTATCACAAGGGTTATGGCCCAGAAGATACCTGGGGCAGGTACAGCCACACTCCCATCTCTGCCATTAGAAAACAAAGGAAGTAGAAGTCCCTTTGGACGGCTGGTTTTGATCAATGCTACTTCTAGTACCTTCTGAGAAGAAATCTATGCTAAGATAACCAAATCAATTAACTTGTTAAAACAGACTGCTATTTATAAATCTGCTCAAACATGAGAACATGAAAACAGGCCCTAAAATTAATAACTTTTATTTTAAAAGTTATTAATTTGCCATTCTTCCTGGCAAATTGGCTCAGCTGGTCCAATTGCTTGGGCCTCTCCTTGAATGAGATGGAAGAGGCTCTCTTCAAATCCCAGCCACCACTCACCAGCTGCATGGCCTGGGGAAAGCTACTTGGCCATTTTATCCCTCAGTTTTCTCCTCTATAAAATCAAGATAATAAAAGTCCCAACTTGACAGGGCTGTTGCATGGATTGAAAGAGTTAATTTCATGCAAAGCACACAGACCAGTGCTTGACACCACGTAAGTTTTCTATTACAAAGCAGCATGGTCCAGACAGAACAGTATCCAATCCAGGGACTAGAGAGTATCCAATCTACTGGAGGGTGGAAAGTTCTCTACACCAGGGTACAACACCCACATAATCCAAAAAAAGGAAACTGAAAGAAGCACATGCAAGGAACTCCACGCCCATCTCTCAGGAGGCTCACAAGGGTGCCCCTGCCCAGCTTCCCCTGAGCTCCGGGAACTCTGCAGCGCTGAGCAGCACTGCTCTGAGCATTCCTGTACAGGTCTCCAGGGCACAAAGGGCCGGCTTGAGTTTTTAAATCAAGCAGCTGTTATTGGGAACCATTCAGAGATCTAGAGAAATCCAAGCAGTTTACCTCAGTCTGCTGAGCCAGGAAAATAAACTTCCCCAGAACCAGTCAAAATCCAGGCCCACATTCACCAGGTTGCAACCTCTAGAGACTATGACCCCAAATCCGCTCTAGTGTGGGATCTCATGGCCAATCTCAGATCCTCCTGTAAGACTTTCCTGTAGCTAAGCTTCTTCAGGGTGAAATAATATTTCAAAAGAATTTTCATAATAAAATCAGAAAAGATACATAAAAGACAATCCAAGACAATGAGGGGTTCATCATTCAAGATTGTATGTGAACATTTCTGAGTTGTTTTGCCACCCAGCACAGATGAAGTTTTCTGACTCCGGGTAATGGAAGAGAAAGCCAGGTACTGAGGGCTTACACACTCACCAGGGCCTTTCGTGGTTCAAGTCCATTTTAGAATGTTAGAAACTCGCTGGTGAGCTGAGAGGCATCCCCAAGAGACACTTGAGGCAACATATGTACCAATAGGCAGCTCACCAACAGAATTTGGAAGCCCCATGGCCCACTTTTGGCTTCTTAGTTCCTAACCTCCCAAAGCACAAGGAATAAATGAGGAGCTGGTCATACCCAGAGCCAAAAGAGGAGGGCAACAGTTACCCAAATAGCCATCTACAGAGGATCAGAAGCCCAGAAAAAAGGTTAGTAGTGAGAGAATCTACAGTGCTTCCCACAGGGCACAAGTAGCATAGGAGTTCTCCAGGTTTATTCCACATGTTGCAATTTAACATCCAGATTTGGTTCATAAGTGAATCGTTGAGAACAATCTGTATAAATTAATACACCTATTCCTAAAGGAGTATCCCATTGGGGAGCAGGCTCCCCTTCCCAGCAGCTCCAGACACAGCCCCACCAGCCCCACCACCATCCACACCCCCGACCTCCTTAAGTGATGAGCATGGAAGTTGAAAAGACCATAAAAATGACACTGAATTACCAAACCTACTGTATATGTCTTGCCAGGTAAATATAATGCAAAAGTTTTAAACCTTGCTCTGTATCATCAGTTTCCTCATCTTTTAAATGAAGAAAAGAAACACAAAGGGTTTGTTATGAGGATTAAATGAGATTATACATATAAAGCATTTAGCCATATGCACTGTCCAGATATTATTGTATTCTAGGTTATATTACATTTCTCTATATTGTATTATGTATGTGTGCATATGTGTATGTGTGTGCACATGGTTTTTTAAACAGGCTTTCCAGAGTCATCAAACTCGCCCCCACACACTCCAGCCTCTTGAAGCTATTCCCCTTCCCCTAGCCCACACGTGCAGGGGCCTCCATGCTCCCGCTCTCCCTCTTCTCCACCTGGCCTCCAGCACTCAGCCTCTTCCCACCCATTTCCTGTGCAGCACCAGACTGTAAGCTCTGTTGGGGCAGAAGCCTTGTCTGCATCATTCAGGCACTCTCCGAGGGAGTCAGTAGTAAGGAGAGATAATACCTATTGTGTTTCTGCCTGCCAACAGCTGCCCAAGGCCTTACATACAGGAGCCTCTCATCTGTCCTCAGATCAAGTGGGGCACACCAGCATCCCTGCTAGATCACACAACCAGTAGGTACGGGCGCCAGGTGCCAGGAGCAGGCAAACTGCAGAGTCCTGGCTCTGAACCATGCTGCCATGTGGCCAGCGAGGGTGACCACTGCGGTGCTGTCTGAGTCCCCAGATAGACAGGGCATGAGGGGGAGTGACAGGCATCCCTGAGAGCATGGGCACAGGTGCTGGCAGTCCCAGCCCTTTGAGGGACATTGGCAAACTCAGAAGAAACAGGTCTGGGTTTGAATAACCCCTTCTCCCTTCAGGACAGACCCAGAAGACCAGAGAGTTCCTGTCCTCTGTTGTACTAAAAGGGATGGATTTTTCTAATTTTTTTTACTGAAGCATAGTTGATATACAATATAAAAGGGAAACATTAATTTGCTTGTTTGTAGGGGAAAATTCTTGTACTACAACTCATAATTTATTAGGAAGATTTCTTAGCTCCTAGGGCGGAAGTTCTGAAAGTGACACAAATTGTGATTTTGATTACTTTAATGAGATTTCCCCTGAAGCCTGAACTCATCTGCCTATGTAATCTGTAGCCAGGCAAACAGTAAAGCCCTGAGAAAGCCTGAGGAGGAGAAAGTTGCCAGCAACTCCGCAGCACACAGGTTCCTGCAAATGTCCCACCGCTGCAGGTCAAACGGCACACCTCTGGCCTACCCCTCAGCCTCTGCCTCCTCTTGCACCCTCTCCTGCCCAGCCAGCCCTGACCCCTTGCCCACCATGACCCCATCCCTCTGCCCTGCGGAACCACTGCTGTGACAAAATGTCCTTGATGATAATGATAATAATACCAGTAATAATAGGAATAAAAATATTTATCAAGTGTCCATTATGGGCTGGACCCTCTGCTAGGCCTTTTTCGTGTTTATTTCATTTAATCTGTATTACCAAAATGACACAAGAACTGCTATCATCCCATTTTATTTCTAAGAAAAAATTGAAGTTAAAGCAGTGGTAAAACCAAGTAGGTTTAAAATAATAACTTTGTGCATGAAAGAGGAAAAGTTACTGTTTGTTTGAAATGTGATGGTGAGCGGTGTGCTCAACCCAGACACAGAGATCCCACAGATCTGGAGGTAAGCTTGCAATCCCTTACTACCATCCCCTCCCGAGGGCCTCAGGGGTAACATAACTGGTGGCGAAGTCACAAGCAGCTGCTCCAGAGGACTGTGCTCTTAGCCACAATGCTGTGCTGCCTCCAGGTGGAGGTCCTTGCAGATGTCCTCTGCAGTGGAAAGCACAGCTCCTTCCTCTCCCCAAGACTTTCTAGGCAAAGCAGAGGGGTCTGCATACTCACTGTCTCCAGCACCAATTCCAGGTTCCCATTCCACACACCATCCTGCCACATCTCCTCCTCAGAATCCCATGCCATCTGCCAGTGCCCCCAAGACAGTGCCTTCAAAGTGTTAGTGAACTGCCTACATCCTTCCTGACAGGTGCCCTCTTCCTGGGGACCTCCCACCATCATCTTCCCCTGCGCTCAGCTTCACTGAGCTCACCTCTTTGACTCCATGGGTCTTGGTCTCCATTTCCCTGCCCCAGCCTATGGATGGCCACAGGAAAGACTTCATCCTGTCATTTAGAACTGGTCTGCCTCCAAGACCTCAGGCCCCTGAGCACTTTCTGAGCACAGCCTTTCATCACCTCCTTTCACCCCCTCATCCCAATGAGCTGCCTCTTGCCAGAACCCCAGAAGTTACAACAGTTGGATAAAGTTATCCATCCTCTTGGTGACCTAAAATGATAACATTGCCAATTCCCTTACCCCAGCCCAGGAACATCTGTATCCTCTTTAAAGCACTGATCCTGAGCTGGACTATGTGATGGTCTTCAATAAGTTCATCCTGTTTTGTTTCACAGACAAGACATCAGGAAAGAATCAACAAATCTGTTTTTCTCTAAAATAGAGGAGAGGAAAGGCAACCACATGTCAGAGAATGCCAGAGCTTGGAGCTGGAAGGGACCCTGGCGGTTCTCTCTTCCAAGTTCATCCTATGCTTCACAGCTGTCCTCGGCCTTCCTCCCAAGTGGCCACCCTGCCCATGCCACGTTTCCCCAGTGAAGAAAACCCACAGCCCAATCCACATTTGGGCAGTTCTGCCTGTTTGGAAGGTTTCCTTCAACTGAGTTGAAAGCCGCGTCTCTTTAATTTCCATCTAGGTCCTGGGTCTACCCATTGGAACCACAAATAGGTCTGCTCCTCCTCCACAGGAGCCCTTCTGAGATCAGATTACAGTCTGTGTATCCACTGAGTTTTCTTTCCTCCATGCCAGCCAGTTTCAGTTCCTCTCCAAGTACCTCACAAGATGGGTTCAGGGAGTAAGGAAGCGGGTAGTATAAGTGGGGAGCTGGATAAATGATGGTTCAAGCTACAAGCCCAGGACCTTGACTACCTGACTTCAAGATCTGACTCCAAATGTTTCTGCCTATAGGTGTTTGGAAAAGTTGTCCTCTCTCCCCTCAGTTTTTTCTCTGTAATACAGGAATCATGTTACACTGCCTCGTTCATAGAGCATGGAGGGGCAGGGTAAGGAGCTACATAAAGAGTTCAGCACAGTACCTGGCACATACTAAGTGTTTAGTGAATGTTAGCTCTTAAGTCAAGTCCTTTCCCCAACCTGGTCACCTCCTCTTGTCATGTTCGATCAGTCAACATCCTTCTTAAGATGAAGCACGCACCTGGAATCCCACACCATAAATGTGGCCTGTCCAACACAGAAGAGAGCAGTCCAGAGTCTGTTTCCACTGACAGCCACATGGCTGAGTTTACAGACAACTAAAACCTCTAGATCTTTCCGACCAGTACATCTGTTCATCTTCATGTCCCCTTCCCTCAGTTTTCTGAAATATTACTTCTATAACTATGGAGTTATTATTATTTGTGAAACCACTGATCCATTCCTATACTAAGGCCTGTCCACTCACTGCTGTAGCTATAACTATTCGCCCACTGTCATTTTTAGAACATACAAGTCTAGAAATTCTTCCTTTTTTAGTTAACACTGGCTCTGTAAGGAGACACAGATTAGGCAAGGAGTAGGAAGAGGGCCTTTCATTTTTATTTAGTAAGATTCTGTATTGAACTTTTTGCAACAGGTACATCTTTGAAAAGGCCTTTATTTGCCTTCACTATTAAATGATCGTTTATCTTAGTATAGGTCAATTGTTATTATTTCTTAACACTTGAAGACATTGTCTGCTGTCTTCTGACATCTGTTGATGCTAAAAAAAAGTGTCTTATAATATGAAAGTTATACTTTCTCTCTGGTTGCTTTTATAATTTTCTCTTTGTCTCTGATGTTCTTCAACTTCACTAGAGTTTTGCTTAGATGTGCATTTGTTTTTATTTAACTTGCTTGGAGTTTAGTATTCTTCTTCAACCTAATGATACATGTCTTAGAATAGTTCTGTTCTTTAGCCATTATTTCTTCAAATGTTGCCTCACCTCAATTTTTTCCATCTATTTTTCCAGAGCAACACTTAAATGTATGTTGGACCTTCCCACGAAATTTTGTTTATTGCTTACACTCTGTTTCATATTTCCCAACTCTTTAGATTTCTATACTGCATTCCTGGCAATTTCCTCAGCTCTGTCTCACAAATCACTAACTTTCTGTTCAGCTGTACCTTATCTGGTATTTAACCCATGAATTGAATTTTTAATTTTGATGACTATTTTGTTTCTAGAAAATTTATTTTGGTTCTTTTTCTAATCTGCTTATACTTATTTCAGGGTATCTTATTCTTTTGTAAGGTTTCTTGTCATTTTTTCATCTCTCTAGTCATTTTATGTCTTTTTCAGATTCTTATCTTAGGTTCTTAGAATACTAAGCTTCCTGGTTACATCTCCTCACATAATCATTTCCTCCTCATTTCCCTGTGTGGTTTGCAATTTTTATTTGTGAGCTCATCTTCAATGGTTATCATTTACTCTGTAGGCATGTTGACAAACTATTGTGGAAGGGTCCAGATAAGAGTTTTTCATGTGCTTTTGATAAGCATCTCAAGGATTTCACTGATATGAGCCCAGGTTTATATTAATTTATATTTCTAGGTTTCCTGTGAATAATATAAAACAAGATACCACACCTGTATGTGGCACAGGCTTGGAATTTTAACTCCTCATGGGAAACTGTTGCTGTGCTCTGAGTCCCATGCAGAATCAAGTTTCCTTCCTGCTTTCCTCAGCTTGTAGGTGAAATTTGCTTAGTGCTAATTTCATGCAAAGCACCATCCTTGCAGGTTTCAGGGTTTTTTTCAGGAGTTTCAGTTCCAACTCCAATAACACATAGGTCTAAGTCCATATCTTCTGTCTCAACACCAGCATCAAAACCCCAGCTTCTGTTAATTAAGTACCATATCTAAGACCCATACCCTGGGCCACCGGGACATTAGCTCATGTACTTAAAGTCCTAGTGCTGAGTTTCTTAAATTCCAGCTCCTGAGAACTTCCCTCTCTTTAATACAGCCTCAGATATATATCAGAAATATTTTATTGTTATATTTGATTTAGTATTTCTATTGTTTGAGATGGAAGGGGAGCCTACAATAGCTGAGACCTTGCTATCAGAACCAGAAATCTATGTTCATTTTTGGTAATTTATAAAACAACTAAGGTTTTTTAAAAAAAGAGCTTTGTAAATAGCCAAATTCCTTAAGCCAAATTTTCAGTGCACTCTCAAAACAAATAGTCTTGGGAGTGGAATATGTTGTTCTTTTTTGGTGGGGGGGATTATCTTTTTTTTTTTTCATTGCAAATATTGGTTAGCCTTGTTTAGGGGGAAATATCTCTACCCAAAAGTCAATTTTTACACAGTACCTTTGGCTCCATCTATTACGATTACTTTATGCCACACAGCACAGCACAGGTGGTCAATGTCAGTGACATGGCATATCTGTAAAAATTCCTTGGATGAATGAATGAATAAATGAATGAAAGAACATCCCAGCAAGGCTCAGGCAGCTCTTTGACAATTTGCTTGTAATCTTTAAACCCCACATACACAGAATTTGTCTGTCATCTAAAAGAGAAGAACAGACAGGAGGAAAAAATGTAAACAAGTCAAAATAAAAATAAGAGATGGATTTCCAATTTGTTTTATCTCTCATAGAATGTTAGAGCCGGAATAGATCTCAAGGATGACCCAGTCTAATCCCTCAGCCTAAACGCAGAAACTGTGACCCAGAGAGAAGTGAAGAGCCCTGGAGCTATCATGAAAGCCAGGGGTCTGTCCCATGCTTTTACACTATGGCAACTTGCTCTGTGTTCCTCAAACATTCCCAAAATGTCTTGCAAAACAGGTATAATGATTTTTCTTGGGAAGCCACCCTTCTGACTGACCCAGAGGAACACAAAGAATACTTAGAATACTCATCTATTTAGAAAATATTTTTAAAGATGCTTATTAGGAAGAAATGGGCATCCCAGGCAAGATTCTAGACAGCAGGGCAAGGGAAGAGGGCTAAGGCCTTACAGAGCCCATGTAACTTTCACCATTGAGTCACTTTGAGATGATGACCGTAGAAGAATAAAGAAGATTGTGGTTCATCTAGAGGAATCCAGTACCTCTGCAGATCTAGGGAGCAAGAATACCAGCATAAGCCTTGTCATTCTCTCATTCTAAAGGTAAGATGACATCCCAGTTAAATCTTTCTTAAGCATCTCAGCATTTGGGAAGGGGTTTCCATTCCTCTCTCCACTTGCCAGGAAGAACTGGAAAAATAACCCTTGCCCTTCTCCTGCTACTACCACTCTATCCACCCTCTTGTGGCTACTTCCATGGGGGGAGTCACAGACTTGGCTGGTCAGAGCCCAGGACACTCACTGAGCCATGTTTGACAGTGGGCAGCATCCAGTGCCTTTGGGTCAGAAGTCTTCCTCTGGCATGTCAGGCTTTCAGGTAGCAAGTATGTCAGACTGAGCCTGCTTCCCATGGGAAGGCCCAGCCATGCCCTCTCTTGATTCTATCCTCTCCATCAGCAACTGGGGAAGAGGGGAAGGCAGGAAGTGAGCCGTCTGCTTCTTTAATCTCTAAAATGTATGATTCTTCCCTCCTTCAACATCCCCCAAGTTCATGCACACCAAGACCTCCTCAGAGAAGTCAAATGAAAACTACTAAATTCTCCTTCTTATCAAGAGTTGAGTTGATGGTGAGGTACATTCCTATAGATCTAACCTCCTCCAACTGGGGAGAACATTTCCCCAGTGGTACTCTTGGGTGACAGAGGTCACAAAGCTCCAAAGTAGTAGCACATCTTCCTGGAGCATCAAAATGAAAAATCTAGGAATGGATTGGAAAATCATAGGAAATCATAGGAAATGAGTTGGGCTATTTAGAAAGGCTGCGTTTTCGAGCTATGTGGTCACACCAACCCTGCCCCTACAGAAATGTCCAATCAGCAGGTAGTCTTTACATTCACCCATAAGACAGAGCCCTGTAAAATCTGCTGCAGCACCTCTATGGGTACCATTGAGGACTGTGTCCATGCCTCTGCAGGGGCCCCCACTGGAAGCCCATTGACAATTTCCTTTCTACTCTAAGTGTCAGAAAAAAGATGGCTTCCTTTGGGGAATTGGCCTCTTTTCCCATGGTGGACAATGAGAAGCACATAACTATTTCTCATTTTGCTTTGACCATTAGGAAGCTCAGAATCAAATCTGAGCTCAGGTCTAGTAACCTGGGGCCTAGCTGAAGAGTTGGAGGTATAGGTAGGAGGAGGTAGGGGAGTGAAGGGGAGAGAAGACAAGCAGTGTATCATGGGGCCACAATTCTTGGTCAATGCCACAGATTAGAGAGAAGGCCATCCTCAGAAAGGGCAGGCAACCATTTCTAAGGGTACAGTGACATCCAGGGGTACAGCAACATTATCTGTACCTTAGCAATGGCCTCCTGATCCTCCAACCATCCAAGTCTCCTCACAGCAGCCAGATTACTCTTCTAATCTGTATTGTATTGGATCCTGAGAGTCCCTGGTTTAAAATCTTCCAGAAGTTTCTCCTTGCTCTCAAGATAAAACCCAAGGCCCTGGTCCTGGTCCACAAGTACCCTCACATTTGGACCCCACCACCTCACTAACTGTACCACATTCCACTTTCCACCTACCATGCTTATCAGCCCCACAGGACATCTTGAGGTTACTGGGCCAAAGTTTTCCAGCTTCACCCTTCATGTAAGGGTGTCCCCTCTGTCTGGGACACTGCTTCCACCACCCTTCCCCACCCTGTGCTCCAAGGTGCCATCTTCAGAGATGCATTTCCTGATCCCCCCATCTAGATGAGGGCCCTGGTCTTTCTCTTCACAGAGCTCATCATTCTGAAGTAATTGTAATGACACCCCATTTTTACTGGTATGATAATTTTATTAAACTCTGTCTCCTTTGCTATAGGGTAAATTCTGGGGACCATGTCTATCTTTGTTGCTGCTGTGCCCCAGACTCAGCACAGCACCTGGCAAAAAGGAGGTGCTCAACAAATATTTGCTGAATGCATTCGGTCAATCAGGAAATGTTTGCACCTGCAGGAGAAAGGGTGCTGACTCTAGAGGACTCTCCACCCCATAAAGGGAAGGAGCAGAGAATGTGGCTATCTTACTAGCTACATCCTTTGGGGCATGCTGCTTGATTTCTTTCTGCCTCAGTTTCCTCATCTGCATGAAGATTATACTGTAGGTGTACTCTACCTCACAGGACCATTGCAAGCTAGAGTTCTATGTAAGACATAGGATTTTTTAACTCAGTGATTCCTTTATCTTTTATGCATCACTCTCTGCCAGCCCCTCTGTAAGCTGTGACACCTGTTGGCATGGCATGGGTCTGGCCCCAAACTCTTGGGCAGAGGATGCCCTATGTGCGGCTGGCAGCAGCCACTGGTATCAAGACACCTGGGCGTGGCATCTGCACCAGGAACCCAGCCCTGTGCTGAGTACTCTAGAGGATGGAGTCATCACTGTCCTCCCAAGACCTTGCAGCCTCCAGCCCTTTGCTGCTCAGGGATGCGGCGGCCAAGCTGACTCTCTCTACCCACCCGAGTGAAGATCCCTGGGGGGCTGCCCTTTGGTGCTCCCACCACACTGCAGTGTAAAAGGTCTTCTTTTGTTGCCTTGCCTCCTGTTCCCTCTTCCCACTAGACCTTTCTCATTCTTGTTACCTTAAAATCTCTTTTCAGGTTGTAAAGGCCTTGACATTTAGCTAATCAAGCCCTCAGGAGATTCTTAAAACTTCTAATAGAGCATGCATGAAAAAGGATCCTACTTACATGCTTCTAGTGATAGGAAGCTCACTACTTCACAAGGAGGTTCACTCCACTTTTAGAAAGCTTGGGTATCAGAAAGTTTTCTTAGCCTGTCTCCTTCCCTGCTCACATTCCCAAGTCTTCCCTTATGGAGACCAAACAGCTCAATTTCTCCAGTCATCCCTCCTAGGAAAGAATTTTCAGTTATCTCTTCTGAACAAACCATGAGAGGCTTTAATGTGGGGAAGGACTTCAGGAAGGGAGGCCCAACAGTAACAGCAGGGACAGGAGCAGGCGGGAGCCCCTGAGAAGGCCGTTTCAGGTCATCAGTAGTCCAGGCCACAGTCTCAGGGCCTCTGGAGCATACTGCCCCAAAAGCAAAGTCAGACCTTCTCCCTCCACACGCCAGCTCCATTGTCCCTGATTTCCTCTCAGTCACCCTACCTTCCAGCCACCTAGACCTGCTTGCAGCACCCTGCATGCCTGCGTTCCTTTGCACAATCACCATCCTGTTCCTGCTGCCTTGGATGCCCTTGCCAGCCACCTCTCTGCCATCTCCACGGACCTGGATTCTGACCACGCCTCAAGATGCAGCACTGATAGCACTTCCTCCAGGAAGCCTTCACCCTCTCTCAGACTGGCACACCTGTCTCCTCTCCCTACCCCACCTCCTCTCAGTGGGCAGGGACCTACTGTGGAGGAAAATGAGCTCCCTAAAGAAAGGAAGTATGTCCAGCACCTCATCTTTCTCTGCAAAATCCCCAGCCCTTTTTCAGATAGGTGTTCAGCCCATCCCTGATAACCAAGCTCAGTCATATTCAGACACACAAACTAATCCCTTCCAGGAGTAGGACACACACAGGAGCAGGCAATGCTCGGTCCCTGGCCCACCAGCCTGGAGAAATGCTACCATTTAGAGGGCAAACCAGTTTATGAGTGAGGGAGGCATTTCTGGTGGCTTTCTCTGTTAGACAAGGGACAGGCCTTCTCCCAGTTTAACCCCCCATGACCTTTGAACTTCCAGGGAGGTCAACAGCATGTCCCTCTTCCCCAGCTGTCTTTCTGTCTCTGGCCCAATGGGAGGGAGGGCCCTAGGCCCGTTCCATTTTGTGCCCGTATTGATCTGTTGGCAGCAATGGGCTGGATAATTAGCCAGGAATTAGGGTTTCTATTACAGCCAGGAGGCTGCTCCAACTGATTTATCACCTGAATAATTTACTGTGATTGAAAGGAAATTAAAATGAACTCCATTTGACAACTGTGAGCTTTTATGGGCTTTAGTGAAGGCTCAAAAGCCAGATTAATAGCCTGGTGTTGGTTAATAGTCTGCCGAGAGTAAATACGGCAGGCTGTGCTCCGCAGCGGCCTTCCTGCTGCGGCCAGAGGAGGGACCAGCTCCCACCAGTAGCCTAGACGACAGCATCAACGCGAGTTTTACTGAAACAGATTCCACTGCTGGAAACGCAAGCAGGCACACACACATACATGCAATCCGCAGCTGTTTCTTTTCTTTTTTTCCCCTCTTCTCCTCCAAGGTGATCTTTACTCACTCCACATGTAGGGAAAACAGAATTTCTTTTTCAATAACTATTTTGAAAAGGAAGTGTCTCATTGCTCTAAGAATGTGTATACATTATACCCAGAGTCAAGGGTTTACTAAGTTTTCCTATAAAAGCAAAAAGCATGGGCCCACCAACCCAGAGCAGCTCTTGGCAGGAAAAGCAACACGTTGGTGTGGGCTCTTGTCTCATGGAAGTGACAGGCAGGACCCCACCCTGGCCCTGAAGAGAAATGTTCTTCATTCCTCTTGTGCCCATTCATGGGCAGTTGGGAGGGTGATTTAGGAGGATGTGACTACCCAGGTCTACAGCAAGACTCAGGGTTCTAGAATGACGGGCAGTCTCTGGCTACAAAAGGCCTGCTCTGCAGGCCAGCCAGTCAGGAACTGGCTCCTACACTTGTTCACGCACAAGGGGTCCTGTGTGACCACCTTGCACAAGATGGGGACAGAAGATCCTGAGGTCAAATTCCAGCTCTGTGGCCTCAATAAGTCCTGGAAACTCTCTGTGCTGAAAATGGGGTACACAATCTGGAAAAAAATGTTCCAACTTGTAAAATGGGGCTCATCAGTCTTGCCCAGGCTGCTTATCAGGCATTTAAATTGAGAGTCCAATGGGACGATGACAGTGACAGATCTCTGAAAACTGCACAGTGTCATGCGTGAAGAAGGGCACTGTTATTATTGCGGTTGCTGCAGTGCCGCCATGTTGTAATAAAATCATGATTATTAGCACCACAAATTAAGAAACTGAGGTACAGAGAAAAAGCAACTTTCCAAACAGGGTAGAGTCAGGACTCAAGTCAAACTCTAACAACTCCAAAGCCAGTAAATGCTCTCTATTCCCCACCAGGCTGCTCAATGAAACTGACAGCAAGGTCCCCACCTAGGCCATTAGACCTTGAAGACACAGATCTGCTCACAGATGGAAGACGTACCAGCTTCGGTGGCCAGAACAGAGGCCCCCTTCCTGGTACCACCACCATGCTGCTCTGGGGCTCACAAAGTAGGGCAGAGACTGCCAGGAGGGGCTCGAGGAAACCTGCACCCTTGGCGTGCATCCCTTCCAAGCCTTCACCCCTTGCTTGGACTATCATTTGTCCAGTGTGATAGGGAATTGGGAGCGAGGGTATGTCATTCATAGTCCAATGCCTGTGTGCGTGCCCAGCAGCCCCGTGGCCTCACCTTCCATCTCTCCTCATTACAGCACATTATGGGGAGGTGAAGCAGATTAACCAGAAAGCACTGAGTGAGTCATTATCCTGCCACGTGGCTCCCCTGCAGGCCCCATCTCAGAGCTCACACAGAGAAAGACCCTCAGATGTGTCCACGTCATTCTGAAGGACACTGCACAGAGACTGCTGGAAACAGAGTCCTCCCAGAGGTGGCCGTGCAGGTCTCCTACCCATCAGGCTGGCTGCACAGGGGCCTGTTGGACCTGTCTCCCAACATTTTCTCTGTGGCATCCCTCTTGGTGCTCCCAACAGAGGCAACTTCTCCATTCATCAGGGCCCACAGAACCTTCTCCCTTGCCTTTCAGGTTCTGAATCCACATCACACAGTCCCTGTGAGACTGCGGGCAGACAGAGCTGATGCTTGGTTCATCTGTCAATCTCCTGGGGTTGGCACTATGCCTGGGTCATAACCAGTGTGCAAGAAATATGTTGAATAAATGAGCATAAGAGTAGCTGAGCAAGTGAGTAAATACAGATGGATTCTGGACTCCTCCCAACTATGAAGCCCTATAATCTCTGCCCAGTCTTTCTGGGCATTCTAAGCTAAATGAATTCTCATTCTGAGTTTCTGTGCAAATCACGTGGAACACAGAGGGAAACAGTCTCTAACAGCAAAGGTCTGAGTTAAGTAAGGGCTTACCATCAATGCTGGAGGCCTCACGCAGTGAAGGCCAGGCTGAGTGTAGTCCTGAGCCCACACTCTTCACCATTCACTTGCTGGGTGACCCAGGACAAACCCTGTCACCTCTCTGGGCTTCTAAAAAATGAGGAGGTTGAAAGCATACTTCTGTAATTCCTGCTAGCTCTAAAATTACATGATCTTATCAATGGTTAGAAGATAAATTTTCTCCCAGATTCTGGAGGAAAAGGTGGGCCCCATCCAAAGTTTTCCTGATCGAGTCCCCTTTCTTTCTCCTCGTATTTCAGATGGATGTGGCTTCGGCCATATCTCAATGGGAGATGTGATTTGTGCTGGAAACCACTCTTCTCCCTACAGCCCACAACATAGAGTGTGTGGGATTAGCTCTGTCCAGCACATAGGATTACAGCACTCCCAGAGGACACTTCACTCCACCTACAGGAGAAAAGACTAAAATCTTGACCACAGTCTAAAGGACTAGACGCATCTCCCCAACATCACCTCTCATCACCCCCAGCCTGGCCTGCTCCCTGAAGCCCAGCCATGTAGCTCTTTCCATTCCTCACTTCTGCCATACTCCCTCTTACCTCAGGGCTTTTGCGCTTGTAATTCCCTCTGCTAGGCACATTCTCCCCATCCCCTTCTGTCCAAGCCCTTAAAGGCTCAGCATAAATGCATTTCCCCCAGGAGGCCACTGTGGCCACCAAACTGATTTAGCCTCCGCTTTACCTGTCAGAGAAACTCAGACGTTCCCTTCTCAACATTTAGCACATCTACGATCCATGACCCTTTGGGTTATTCTTACTTATTGTGAATCTTCCACATATCTGTAGGCTCCCTGAGGGCATGTCCAAGCCTGTCTTGTTCACTGATGTACTTAATGCCTAGCTCCATGCCTTGCACATAGTATACACCCATCAATGTTTGTTAAGTGAATATGTGGCTTGCTGCGTGGCCTTAGGCAAGTCCCTTTGCCTCTCTGGGCCTCTGTTTCCCCATCTAAAAACAAAGATGGTCTGTGAGAGGCCTCATAGATAGACACAGCCAGACTGTGATAGGATGGTAGCCCCATGGCCTTGCTCATGTCTCATCACCCAAGGACCCCTCCAGCCCCTCTCTTCTCCACAGGAGCTTGGGCATACAGCCTACATGGTTTTTAGCAGTTCTTCGGGAAAACTTCAGAAGCATCACCTAATTATTAGACAGAGTGCAGCAAGGCCAGTCCTCACCAGCAGAACCTGCTAGCAAGTGCTGGGCAGTCACCGCTCATCAGTCTCTCAGACTCACCCGCCGGATGGGAGCTCACAGCAGGCAGGAACCACGGCTGAGCTGCTGGGCCTACAAGGTAACCAGCCAGGGCCTGGCACAAGCTGGGCATCAGCAAATAGTCTCCCGAGTGGAATCTGGTACTTTAGGGACCTTATCCAGTCCAAATTGGACAGAGCCTTTCTGGTGCCATCTCTGCAGCCATGGAGAGTGACTGCTTTTCTGCTCAGGACAGAACTGGGGGCTGCTCAGCACAGGCTCGTCCTTCTGCTTCCTTCCCTCTCCTGCCAATGACCCAGCTGGGAGTTTGTCCAGTGAGACACTTCTTCATTTCCACACACTTGGATTCAGTCTCTAAAAGTTTGACAGAGCAGCCTGAAGACAGGGCTGGCAGTGGGGTAAACACCCCTACCATCATAACGTGGCCTGTGGCCTCAGGGTGCTTACATATTCCCACCTTCACCCTAACTGACAGGATGATAACCCAAGACCACCCTAAGTGGCCCAGAAGATCATTATACCCACCCTGTGCAAAGAGCCCTGGGATGGGACGCCATTCAGCAACGGCAGAGCAGCCAGACAAGTCACACCCACCCCCACTTCCAGCTGGCCGGGAAGGCAGAGGCACCAGGGCAATAAGCCACAGAGCCCCAGACAAGTCCTCCTGATCTCATGGGGTACTGCGACTGGCCAATTCTGGCCAAAAATGAGAAGCCCACATCTGAGCAGAACCTGGCTCTCTCACCCACACCCCACCAGAAGCCTTCCTGGGGCAGGGTGTGGGAGGGGGGTGGCCAGCCAGCCCTGTGTTTGGCTGGAGGGCTGGCAGGCAGTGAGTGGTGAGGCATACCTGCTCGGGCTTGATGGGCTCCGTGGTGCTGAAGATGTCCGAGTAGTGCTGCCTCTCAAACACGCGGTCCAGCACCTCCAGCTGCTGCTGCGTGAACAGATCCCCTCGCATCTGCTTCCGGAGGAAATCTCTGCCCGGAAGTGAGTGACCATTTGGCACTGGAGACTCCTGAATACCTTTGATGAGCATGAGAGAAGGGGGGTGAGTGCAGGTGAAGTAAGACATTATCAGACTCTGAGATTGGGAAGAGGGTCTGAGAGACCTATGAAGCCCACTCCCTCCCCGACAAGAGAAGCAGCATGTGCAGGGGCTCAGACAAGGGGTCCATGGCCAAGGTCGCCCTGCTTGTGAGTGCAGAGCCAGCCTCCCGTAGCCACTTGTCAGGCACTGTGTGAAGCCCTTTTTACATGCATCATCTCACCTAACCCTCACAATGACCCCAATGTAAATGGTATTTTCTCCATTTTGCAGATGAGAAAATTGAGTCCTAGAAAGATTAAATGGTTTGCCTGAAGACTGGAACTCAGGTTAACTGAGAGGCTTGATCACTCCATGCCACCATGTCACACCCACCCCCACTTCCAGCTTCCTTTTTGCATTGAAGACCCCCCTCAGAGGGGTTTCTGTGGGACAGTTCTGTCCCAGAACTGATGCCCTTACTCCCAGCTAGCACCTCTACTTGCTTTCTCTACTGTGGAGGAAGGAGAGGTACACCCTGACACTTTGCACAAGTGCCTAAAGTCTGTCATTTCCTTAAGATGGCTTGGGACACTCATAAACATATCATCATTTTTTCATTCATTTCATAAACACTGATAAAATATTCTGTACCAAGTAATATTTTTAAAAAGACAGAGGATACAGTGGTGACCAAGACAGGCCCATCTTTCCAAACTAGAAAATGCAGCCCACTTTAGTTAAGTACTCATACAAACAGACATATGGTACAAATTGTGACTACTGCTAAATAGAAAAAGTGTCTAGAAATATGCATCAGACCATGTACAATGGGGGAGGAGATGGGACCTCACAGGGAGAAATCAGGGGAGCCTTCTAAGGGGAAGTCATGCTTGAACTAAGAGTAGAGGACAAGGGGTCAGCAGGGCAGAGGGTCCGGGTGGAGAGGGCATGTAAGGCAGATGAGACTGCCTGTACAAAGGCCCAGAGATGAAAGGAACAGGGGTTAGGGGAACAGACCCAAGGAGGTGCTGCAGAGGCAGGCCGAGGTCAGGCCAAGCAACCCTGGAGGCCACAGGAAGCCATGGATAGTGGCTGAGCCTTCTGGGTTAGCAATGGGAAGACTTGGAAGGGGGCTAGAGAAACAATCACCCCTCTACAGTGCCAGAGCCTGAATCATTAGTTCCTTTAGATCAGGCTGTGCTTTCTAAGCCCTACTCCCAAGCCTAATCTATTGGAAAGACGGACAACACGAGTTTTGCCTTTGTGAGCATTTGAAAGTGGTACATGGAGTCAGCCTGTCAGCCCATATGGAAGAGGAAACCATTTCTTACTGATGTGTGTGCACTGCTGCCAGGACAGATGCAGCCTGTGAAACACCCAGGCTGCCTCCTCTAGGATGCCTTCCTTCATGCCCCAGCTGCTTCTCTCCCATTCTTGGAGCTCTGACCACGTTCTCCTTTATGGTGAACAGGAGTCAAGTCCCTGGGCCCTTCCCTCTCATCTTGTACTATTAGGCTGTCTTGGGTGGAAAAAACACTGTTAGTTCGTCTCTGTCTCTTCCACAGGAATGTCTGTGGAATAAGTCCACAAGTTAGTAATACCTGTGACAACCGCCTCCACTCTGCAGGTCTGGTGTGCAAATGTCAGGATCTCTCCGCCTGACCTCATTCATTCAGTCATTCATTCTTCCCTCAACCGGCCTTAGTGAATAGGCACTGTGCTAACACCAGGCATACAGTGAAGGGGAAAAGCTTGCCTAGCCCTGTCCTCATGGAGTTATGTTCAGTGGAAAAGGAAAATGTTAATTGAAAAATAATTAGACCAGAAAAGGTGCAAGTGTCAACCAAGATAAATACTCTGACAAAAAGGTGCAGAGTTCTCAGGCCAGGGACACAGCTGACCTACCTCTGGGTGCTGCATGCAGTGGGTGCACAATGAGTATGAGTCAAACCAACCAATTAGACGCTCAGAAATAGCTACAAAAATGGATATCAGAAAATCACCCCTGGCACAAGGATAGGTCTGAACCTCCAGGCCTCCAGGGGAAGCTTCTATAGCATCTTTATCTGTGCCACAAAGATGCTGTCTGACTTCATTGGGGACTGTGGTCTTGGAAACAGGCTACAGAAACACTCAGACCCATCTTATTCCAAGGAGAGAAGTCTGAACTTGGCAATGTGAATGGTATGCTTAAATATATGGACAGACATGGGCTAGAGTACAAAGGTATATAGGGGGCATGGTATCTTTAAATCTTTTTTTCTACTCCAAATCAAATAATATGTAATAGACCCAGTGCTGGGCTTATTCAACCATGTCTCATAGAATTAACATTCTGGAAGCTAGCTTCAGGGGAGCAAGGGGCAGGAAGCCCTGTCTCGGGGAGCAAAGAAATACTGGCTTTAAATTTCAGGTTAAACCAATGTTATTCACAACCCGGCTTTGAAGCTAAAAGCTTTACACAGTCAGGTCTGGTCACGCAAAGGAGGAGGAAGCAAAATAGCCTCAGATTCCCATCTGTCAAGAGAAAGCTGTCTCTTGTGTGTCTTAAAAGATCATAAACCCATTGCATTTTCTTCAGAGCACAGTGGAATCAGGGGTTTTGCATTTTGTTTGGTGGTTTCTGGTTAGTTTCTTTAAAAATCTTCATGTACTTGATGTTTGCAGATGCTTACTGGGAAGAAAAAACAAACAAACAGGAACCCCATTACTCCTTCTAGCACAGTGGCCTTTGGGATGCAACCACAGCCAAAGGTGCAGGAGCCCCAGAGAAGGAGGCTGCAGTCCCTGGGTCAGCCTCTGGCCTTTCTCTCCAGAGCCCAGCCAACACCAGAACCCTTACAGAGACTCCTTCATCCTCACAGGTGTCACTCTGTGTGGCAGGGCAGTGGCAGGGCCCAGTGGGAAAAGAGTTGGGAGCCAGCAGACCTGGGTTCTAGCCCCAGCTCTGCCATTACTTGCTATGTGAGCCCAGGCAAGATCCCTTCCTACTCTAGGCTTCAGGAGCCCCATCCATAAACTTAGGATGCAGGGCCAGTCATCTCTGATCATTTACTCCTCCAAAGTCAACCTAGATTTTGTCTACTAAATAGTATTAAACAAACATTAATTTATTTTCCTATTTTGGTTGGTTGTGCAGTCTTTGTAGGGGACCCCACCACCACCACCACCAGTGTCCATTCTAGCACAGGGGGATTGCCCAGACCTATCCAGGGGATCCCATTCTCTTTGCTAATACTTGGTTTAGGCATGGTCATGTGAGGCAAAGAGGGGCTGTTTGGGGGCTTCTGGGAAGAAGTCAGAGACAGGAAGAAATCTGTTTTCTTCACTAGAATACCTTTACCCTTAATCCTTTAGAAGAGTGAAAATAACTCTCAGGTCCTGTTACTGCTTTATACACAACAGCCCCAGCCTTACCCCAGGGTCCAAGGTCCTCTCCTGATCTGGCCTACAGGGCTTCAACATCCAGCCTGTTTGCTGCTTCCTACCCCCCGATCCTGGCCCCCATTGTGCACCCAGACTTGCCTCCCAAGTGAAGATGGCGGACAGAGACAGAAGTCTAGAGCCAGGGCAGCTGGGAAGATTGGACTGATGCTGGGGCATTCCCAGCTTGGGTCAGGTGAGCCCAGAGAGCTGGGGGCTGGTCTGCTCAGATGGCTGCAGTGGCTAATTCCAAAAGCAGTCTATAAAGCAGAGACCAACAAAATCAAAACACACTAATTTTCAGCTTTAAGAAACTATTTCATATGCAACAGATGCTTGCTGAGGGCAATAGTGGCTTCTCACTTATAAAGGTGGGGGAGCAAGTTATTTGTTTTGGGGTCACATTACCAAAATGCCCTGCATACGACTGAGAGAGCCTAGCAAAGAAGAAGGGTACCAATAGTAGTGATGGGGACACAGGCTTCTCCAAGCCTCCTGTGACCTTACCCTGGATGGAGCACTGGTCAGTGCCAGGCACTGAGCCAAACTTTTTTTGCATCCTTAAATTTCACTGATCCTCAGAACATCAGTGGGAATATTGTGTGAGACCCATATTCTTACCCCATTTTACAAATAAGAAAACTGAGGTTCATAGAGGTTGAATATTTTGTTTGGTGGTTTCTGGTTAGTTTCTTTAAAAATCTTCATGTACTTGATGTTTGCAGATGCTTACTGGGAAGAAAAAACAAACAAACAGGAACCCCATTACTCCTTCTAACACAGTGGCCTTTGGGTCACTCAGCTGGGATTTGTACCCATCTCTTAATCTGCAGACCCAGTGCTCTCTCCACTTCCCTTTACTCTTCAGGTCAGCTACTAAAAGCTCTCCGCTTCCTCATCTGGAAACTGGGAACAATGGTATGCAAGACATTCCCTGCAGCTTTACAAGGATAGAATGAGTTAACGCCTGTGACATGCTTAGCACAGTGTCTGGCACAAAGTTAGTGTACAAACAATGTTAGCTGCTAGCATCATCATTTTCACCAGGAAAACCTGTCTAAGACTTTCCCAGGACAAAGCCCAAGGCTTCTGGGCCTCCAGGGTCTGCCCCTCCAGTCAGGGTCCCTCTTCCAGTCACCCCACGCCACCATTCCAGCAAGCTACTCCTCACTCCTCAACTGTCCCTTCATGTTGCCACTGTTTCATCGTGTTTCCTCTGCTGGGTCACCCTTCACTCCTGCCCAGGAAGGCTCTGCCGAAAAGCCACCTCCTCTTGGAAGCCTGCCTCCAAGTCCAAAGGCTGAATTAATTGCCTTAGTTCTGGGTCTCCTCGGCAAACTGCACTGCTACCACTAGGAACTGGATTTTGCTCCTCACAAACCATCCTGTGAGGTTGGTTCTTGGAATCCCCATTTTTTATCTGAGGGGACTGGCAGAGATAATAAGAAACTTGTTCAAGGTCTCAGCAAATATAGCAGAGTACTGGCACCATCTTTTAATGTGCCTTCAAGTGAAGCTGAGCACTGTGAAGGATGCTGCACAGTGGCCGGGGGAAGCCTGGGCCCCTGCACTCAGACCAGCCCAGGGGCAAACCCTCACTCTGACTCTTACAAACCTGCGATATTTGAGAAACTTCCGTAACCTCTCCCATCCTTGATTTTCTCTTCTGTAAAATGAGGTAATAATGATTCCTGCAGTTGATGAAAGAACTGAACACGTAAATGCTGACCACAGCACCTGGTACATAGTAAGTGCTCAGAAAACACAAGCTGTTTCTAGAATGAGTCCTTCTCTCCTTCCCTGCTAAGAGTATGAGCTCTCTGAGGATGGAGATTACATCTGACTCGCCTCAGGCATAGACACTAATCGGTGTTTGCTGGATGAAGGAGTGACATCGGCAGGCTTGAGGGGCTGCAGGCCTAACCGACTCAGGGGACTCAAGAGTGGCATATGGTCTGCGGCACCACCAGAGAACTTAGAAAGACACCTTCGGGAATGACCTCTGTGACATCAGGGACCCCAGGGGAAGAAAGAATGAAATGACTAAGGGTTTATGGTCTACCTACTTCTAAGAAAGATTTGAGGCAGTTCATAATATTTTAAATGAGAGGATGATAAACTACCAAAACGCTGTTGAGCTCTGAGCTTCCCAGCGACACACACCAGAAGGAAAATGCATCAAGTCCTCCATGCTCAGTCCCCACAGGGACCAAAAAATGCCATTAATTTGTCTACTCAAAATAAATCACGGAGCTTCTATTCCCTGCATTGTACCAACTGGATGCTTAGGGAGACCTGGAGATGACTGACAACAGGAAGGGTTTCTGGAGGTGGGACCATCCCCGCCAAACCTCAGACGAGGAGGGGAGACAGGTGCTGAGATAAGGGTACAGGATTCCAGGCATAGACAACAAAAGCATCTATTATGAGCCAGGCTCTGTGCTGGCAGGGCTGGAAATGTTCCATGGCAGCCCAGAACCAAAATTAATGTTGTGGGTGAAATTATAAATCCCATCCCAAACTGGGGTCGCAGACTGAGAAAAATTAAAGTGGCATGGAGGAAAATTCCACTGGAACTACCATTATTCAGCAATTAGTTTCACTCAATCTTTCTTCTCAGAGAAGGAAAATGCAAAATTGTAAAATTGCTAAATACATTCAGGTTCAACCAGAGTGAATCTGATTGTGTTGTGTGTTACCCAATAAGTCATATGCTGTCAGCAAGAAAAAGGCCCCAAAGGACAGATGATTCCACACTGAAGGATGGCAAAGGGATTTGTCGAGGAAGAGCAGGCGGGTTCAAGGTGAGTGAACCTAGGAAGACATGAGGCCCCTAATGCTTGTTCCAAGCTTCACGAATCCATTCATTTTGGAGCAACATGCACCAAACTCTATCTGAGTGACTGGCCCTCTGCTTGGCACCTGAGGTAGAGGGAGGTTTAAGTTCTAGCTCCTGCCATCAGTGGAGGACATAGACAAGTGAATCATTTCAGTGTAGTAAAGTAAGTGCTGGGAGTCTGAGAAGCAGTGACAGCCCTGGAAGCCAAATGGTAGTAGCCAGCCCTCATAAAGTGCTTACTCTGTTCCAGGCACTATTTTAAGCACCTTATTTACTTTTCACAACAACCCAATGATGTCAAGTCTGGTATTGCTCCCTCCTATTTTACAGATGAGGAAACTGAGGCACAGAGGCGTTAAGTAACTTGCCCAAGGTCACAGAGCTAAAAGACGGAGGAACTGGGATCCAAACCCAAGCAGTCTGACCCCAGAGTCTGCCCCTAACCCTATACTAAACTGATTAATCCAGTCTCGGGGCAAGGTGATCCAGAAAGGCCCCCTGGAAAAGATGAAGCCCAAGTCTTAAGGATGAGAAGGAAGGAGCTAGCCAAAAAGAAAAGCAGGAATGAAGTGCACTACAATCAGAGCGAGGAGCATATGCAAAGGCCTGGAGGCACAAGAAAGCATGGTACCTGGGGAGTGGCTATAATTCTGGAGGCTTCGAATGCAGAAATTGGGGGAGAGGGATGGGAGCAAAGTGTGCAAGGCTCTTTCCTCTCTGTCTCGCTGTTCAACACCATTACCCATTATCCAAAGCCTAAAATATACTCTGATGTACAAACAATGCAAATACGAAATATATGAAGAGATGGGATTTCTTTGTGCTTAAATGAATCAAAATGACCAGGCAGGCAGGAAGTAATACCTTGTGCATTGCCACAGGACAAGTCTGGTCTCTCTAATCCATACTATCCAAGTCCATTACCTCCTACAGTAGTACCTAATTACTCCACCTTACAGAGAGATATGCACACTAATTAGGAAGGATGTTAACCACCATAGTGAAAATATTCCACAGCAAATGAAATATTACTAGGAGCAAAAGGATGATTTGTTTCTGTGAATTGTGCTTTTAAATGAGATCAAAGAATGCTAAAGGCTTCATTTTAATTATACCTGGAAGGTCTTCCTGTGCATGCACCCCTTTTTTGGCTTTCATGCACACAGCAGTCTGTCTCCCATCCCCCCCTGCACAGAAATAAATAAAGGGTTTAAAAATCATATTTACATTGATATCTTTGCATTACCCCATTTGAGTTTTTAAATTACTATCTTTATTTTTTTCCAAGGACAATATAACTAAAAAGAAGGTTCATATTTTGAAGTGTATCTATCTGATCATTGCACAAATGTTTTTAGGAGAAATCACTATATTTCTGCAAGATGGGTATGGGTTTTGCCATAGATCAAAGTGAGAGGGAGGAAAAAAAGATAAATCATCAGAGATCCAAAAATACTTTTCATTTGGAGAAGATATCAGGCCATTTCTTTGGGACTGATGGAGTCCCTGTTCTGTCTCCATTACCCGAGGCAGGCAGCCCCAGCTAGGAGCCAACCACTGAGATTATATTCCCCATAAGATGGTCCCCAATATATATATATATATATGATCTTCAACCTCTATTGATTGACCAATTTCACAAGCAAAGACTGGTGAAATGAAGCTGAAATGAACATCATGCTTTAACTCATTGAACCTATCAGGCCTGAGTTAATCTCACTGTCCACTGTCTCTGATAGAATTCAATTGATCAATCATGTTTCGGTGATAGTACCATTTCACTGGCTTATTGCTTCTTCATTTCAGAGCTTGACCTGTTAGATATACTTGGACTGGCTCAACTCCTCTTGGATACACAGAGATCAGCCTCTGTCTGCCAATGTGTGTCATCTCCTGTCCCAGTTGAAAAGAACTCGAGAGGTTTTTGTGTATATCTGTGGTGTGTTTTTATACCAAACACACACACATCAATGGTGGATTTATGATGGCATGGAATTGAGTGAGCACAAATTATAAGAGGGACTCTTCCTTTTGCACGGGAGCCCCATCATTCCCTTTTACATAGCTAAATCGACTTGTCTGAGCTCTGTACTCTGTAGAGACATATTCTTGTATTATACTGAATTGTGCTTTTAAATGAGATCAAAGAATGCTAAAGACTTCGTTTTAATTATACCTAGAAGGTCTTCCTGTGCATGCACCCCTTTTTTGGCCTAGACAGGATAAGGCACATTGGAAAATGGTAACCACAACAATAATAGCAATTGCTGCTGAAGTATAAATTCATGCTGACCTTTCACATTCATCAGTTTATCTGATTCTTGTGATAACTTAAGGAGATGGGCAAGAGATTATCATTCCCATTTTGCAGATGAGAAAATGGGCTCAGAGAAGGGGAGGTGGCTTGCCCAAGGCCACACAGCAGTTATCAGGATAGGTGACACTGAGAACCCTGGTGTCTCAGCTCCTGAGTGCTTCCCACCCCTCTGAGACTGACCCCCAAGTGGTCTCAGAATTGCCAAGCCATTTTGGGCACACCATTCTGTGCCTGACTACTGGGATAAAGAAGACATGCTCAAAATTCTATTCAGAGAATTTCAGAGCTAAGGATGGATTCTAAGATCAACTTCAAGCTTAGAAGCTGAAGCCCAGAGGGCAATAAACAGTTGTCCAAAGTCATCAGACACTCAGCAGCCCAACTGGAACTTGAACCTTGGATCCCAGGCCCTTGGCCCAGGACTCTGCACTTACTCTCAACACCTCCCTAATTTATGCCAAGCCAATGAGCTCATGGGAACAGAAAGAACTTCATTCTCCACTGCCAAAGTGGCCCAATGTGCTGGTGCCTTCGTGGCATTTAATTTAATTTTCCCAATTGCAAGCCAAGATGCTGCGCTTCGGGAAATCAGAGGACAGGGGCTCCTCTGGGCTGTCTGCCCAGAGGGGTGGTTCTGGGAGCCACAAGGCTGAGCCCAGCATGTGGGTCTCTAGAGGAGGCCAGGGCAATGACAGTTTGCAAATAAGCCTTGCATCTGCTCAGAGCTGGCAGAGTCTGCAAACACACTAATGGACTTTCCTCTGCCTGCGGGGTGCTGGGGAGAAGCAATAAATAAAGTAGGTGCCTCTGGGGGGAGCCATTGCTGAGGCCAGAGACAGGACTGAGATTAGGGATGTGCTGAGGGTGAGGGGAAGGGCTTCTGGGCCTCCCAGGGCAGCACGCTGCCCCCTTACCCACAAAATAACACTCCACCTTCCAAAAACACCAATCCCCACATCTCAGATTCCCCAGTTTGTGTTCCAAATAGTCCAGCCCTTGTCTGAGTATTTTGACAGTCCTAAAATTCACCCCAGACACAGAAGGCTTGTGCAGTGGAGGGGCTCATGTGGTCTGATCTGGCCACAATGTAGAGCCCCCGTTGGAGGATGACAAGACTGAGGCCCAGCGGCCAGATGGAGGCCCACACCCAGGACAGAGCTGATGACAGGAATGGCTACCCAGGGTTCAGGGCCAGGCTCAGAAGATGACTAGGAGGGAAAGTTGGCTGGAGTTAGTGACTCAGTTGCAACAGAGGACAAAATGCGCCTCTGAAGTTCCCTGTGAGACACTCTGAGCTGTCCACTGATGACCCACTGTACTCTGAGCAAAATTCACACTGGATCATGGCTGACAAAGGCCCTACTGCATATGGGTACTGGGCCCTGCCACCCCCCCACTTCCTGACCTCCCCCCTCCCCCCACCCTCTTCCACTTATTCTGCTCTAGCCACAATGGCCTCCTTGCTGTCCCTTAATCAGGCCAAGCATACCCTCTCCGCAGGCCTTTGCATGTGCTGTTCCTTCTCTCTTGGAACATGCCTCCTCAGGTATCTGTTTGGCTCACTCCTCCATCCCTTAGAGTCTCTAATCAAACACCATCTCACTATATGACCACCCTCCAAAACCAGCATATACCCTACCCTTGCCCCTGCTTCATTCTCTAGCTCCTTACCCAACTTATCACCCTCCAGAGCACTTAGCGATGTTGTTTATTTCCCTTCCTTATTTATTCTCTCTTCCCCCATTAGAATGCCATTTGTAAAGGCAGAGATTTTTGTCTGTCTTATTCATTGCTGTATCCCCAACACACAGAAAAATGCCTGGCACATAGCAGACACAGAGTAAATACCTGTGGAGTGAATGAATAAAAGTGGATGTTTCATTGAAAGTGCAAAATAATAAAAAACAGGTACAAAGGAGATAGCTACTCCTTGGTCATCTCCTTTTGGGAAAGAGTGGTCACTCCCTCACTGGGGGCATCTGATGACCCCTTTCATGCCTGGCCTAGGGCTTGAGACACAGAACTCCTCCAGAGAAAGCAAAAGGGGCCACCAAGCCTTACCCACCACTGAGGCCATAGTCCTCAACACCGAGTGAGGAATGGTGTTGGGTGAGGAACCAGTGAATGGGTGACTGACTCCCCAAGGGGGAGGCCCAGCCTTGGAAGTGTTTAAATGACAAAGACAGCAGTGCACAGGGTGCAAGCTCTGGCTGTGCCACTTGCAGCTGTGTGACCTTACACGGCTCAGCTCATCTATGCAATGGGGTCAATAAATTGTGCCAAGCCTAACCATTGGGTTAGAGCAAGCAAGCAAATGGATTCCAAATGAGAGTGCTGTCTACACAGCAAACATCTCACATTTGCAGATAAGGACAGGGACTGAAGACAGAAAAAGGGAAACCATTTCCTTAATTTAAAAGAGGGGCACCTGGCTAAGCTGCAACCCTTGGTTTATGTATTCATTCATCTTTTGTTGGTGCTCTGGCCCCAAACATAGCCCTGTAAGAGAACCAAGGCTCAGCCCTGAGGAGACAAAACCAGAAGATGAAGTTATGATTCAAGCATGGGGAAGTACCCTAAGAGAGCCCCCAAACAACAGGCAGTAGGGACTCAGACACAGGAGCTGTGTGGGAATGGGGGACGTGTGGTCTGGGAAGGCTTCCTAGAGAGAGGAAGCAGCATTTGAGACAGGATTTGGACTTGAGGGTATGGGGAAGACAGAGAGGGTCTCAGACAGAGGTGAGATGTGGGCGGGACAATGTTCACTGACTGCGGACCCATGGAGGAAAGTCACAGAGCTTCCAGATATAAATCAGGCCATGTTTCTGTCTCCCCAGGGCCAGAATTTACACACAGTATATGCAGACTTTTCTTTTTAACAGTCACAGAACTTCCCAAAGGAAGGCACCCCAGAGAGAAATTCATTTGTTCCAGTGGATCTCAACAAGGGTGCTCACATCAGACGATTTGGGAAGAGCGTGAGTTACTTTTACTGGGGTGGAGTTACCACATCAGCGGACAGATCCAGGGTGCTGCCGGCTCAGCCCAGCACAGTGAAGGACTGCCTGCCTCCCACACATCTTTGGAATGACTCATCCCACATTCAGTTAGGTTACCCATGAACCTAACTCAGTTTTACTTATATATACAAACTTGATGTTTCACTTTACACTGACTTTTCCAGAACTACAACCATCATATAAATAAGGGAAGATTATGCTTTGGCTGGAATTTTATCAAGACATGTTTACAATTTCAGAAAACCAGTTTGCTGATGGCAACACCACTAGGGGCCTTCGTATTGCCAAAAAACACATCTGTCCACATTTGTAGCTGCTGCATTCATGGTGATTCTATGCCTAAGTGCAAGCAACCGGCTACTCCATTGTGTCTTCTACTATAGCCACGTCTGAGCATTTACACAATGAAAGACATCATTCTATAGTGACTTTATTTTTCTTTCCCCTTTTGTTACAACTGGGGCATTGTACTGATTGTTTAAATTATGTGTGTAGGTAAGTTGTATTTTTTCTAAATTTCACTTTGGGATAGCAAGGGAAGCATAACAAAATATTGTTTTGAAGAGGGGACATTAAGTTGACAGGATTTAAATTCACAGCATGTGATTTCCAAGGTCCCTCCCATTCTGCCAGTTAGGACTATCCCATATTGGGACAATCTTCCTCATCTGTCTTCCTGAAAAAGGAACAATTCCAGGGAGAAAAAGAGTTCTCCAGACCCCTTTTGAGGGACAGGAAGACAAATGTCAAAATTAATTCTAAAATAAATGTACTTCCTCAGGCATGAATAGTGAGAGCTTATTCCTAAAAGACAGCACCAGATTCTCCCATTCTTTCTAAAAACCCATTTCCTAAATATGCCAGAGCCAAGAAGGGACCAGCTCCTCTTCTTGCCAGGGTCTTCCCTCAGCCATCTATATCAAGGTCGGAGCAAAAGGCCAGGGAAAGAAAAGACACCTGGAAAACTCAGTGCTCCTGTCATCCTGCAGACAGTCAGAATGAGCTTTGGAGCAGAGAGGGAAGTGGGACTGAGACTGGGGTGAGGTGTAAGAGCAGGGCTGGGGCCAGAGGGGGAATCTCTGCTACCTCTGCCACTAGCAGAGTAGGTAAGTAAACAAGCACAGGCTCTGAAACCGGACTGCTTGGGTTTGAATCCCAGCCCTGAGACTTACTAGCTGTATGACCCTGGACTGATTATTTAACCTCATCTTTTTCATCTGCAAAAGAGAAATAGTAATAGTACCTACACTTCTTAAGGCTGCTGTGAGCACAGTGCCTATCACATAGTGAGTACCCTAGGCTCACTTGTCAGCCTCATAAAGCTGAGAAAAGAGAGCTTTTTCTCCCCCACTGGTCATACTGCATGGCCAGAGCACTGGGCTGGGAGCAGAGACCTGGTCCTGGCTGATATTCCCCCTGGACCACTCACACTCAACTGGCCCTCAGAGATCATCAATTCCAATTGCCCCATTTTACATATGGGGATACTGAGGCCCAGAGATGGAAAGAAAAAGAACAGAACTCACACAGCAAACTAGTGTCAGATTTCTAGTGTAGACTCCTTCCACAACATCATGCTGCTTCCTAAGCTAAGCATCAGTTTGTACATCTGTGAACAGGGGTAACTGTCACAAGGTGGCACGAGGGGTCACTGAATGCAATGACAGAGGGAAAAGCTCTTACTAAGTCCAAACTAAGTCTTTGCCAACTTAAGGAATTTCAGTCATTCAGTCACTTGGCACACAGAAGATGTCTGACAGCCATTTATCCCGTGCATTGCATTATCATCTCTCACTGGCTAGTAAAGTTGCCCAGCAGCGGGGACCTGTACAGAGTACTTGACACATGGCTGGGTTTCAGTAAATATCCATTGAGTGTATGATAGCATGTCTGAAAACGGAACTGGAAAAGAAAAAAGAAGAAAAGGAACACAGGTGTCTCCAACCAGAGGGAAAGCAAGAGATTGCTAAGAAGAAAGACGGCCACTTCTTTGTCCCTCCTTTCACGTCTGTGCTAGGTGCCAGGCCCCGTACTGGGTGCTGAGGAAGCCGCTGGGGTGAGCGAGAGGTACCGCTGTCCTTGGAATTGATGGTCTGACACGGAGGCAGTAGGAAGCTGGGGGGCAGGCGGCCTCAGAGGTGCCACGTGGCTGGCAGTCTCCTCTGGGGGAGCAGGGAGGGCTTCCTGTGGGAGGTGCCATGCCACAAAGCCTAGGGAGGAGGCCTGGGGAGCGAGATGAAAGGAAGGCCATCTCTCCAGGGGAGAGGGCACAAAGACATTGCCAGCACACATGGTGGCTGTAATCCAGCCCTGAATTTGCTAAGCTATGGCACTCGAAGCAGAGATGACTTTCTGCCTGTTTCTACTTTTCCACGGGTGCAGGAGGCGAAAAGTTGATAACAGAGCATGGTCCGGGAAGACCGGAATCCCTGCAGGCCGGGGGGCAAAGGGAAGAAGAGCCCGCAGAGAATCCCGGGAGGACTGGTCAGTCTAACAGCAAGCAAGGAATTTATGAACCTTTATCCAGTTCTGCACTGTGGTCCAAGCGGGGGAGCTTGGTGTGCCAGCACCTCAGTCCCAGGCGGCCTCTCCTCCCCACAGCGTCCCTCGGGCCCCTGACACTCGGCAGGCCGCGCCCCCGCCACCAGAGCCCCTCGCCTCGGCGCGCATCCTCTGCTCCGCTGCCCAGCTCCCGGCTGCCGCCGGCCCGCGCTCCCCGGGGCCCGCAAGCTGGCATCCGTTGTTACCATAACAAACTCAATTGTTCTCAGCAGGGCCCCGGCAAATAAAGTCATTCATTAAGGGTCTCTCCCGGCCGCCGTGGGCTGCGCGGCAATCAGCGGGCCGCTCGCTGCCCCCTCGCGGGCCGAGACGCGAGCCAGCGCCATTACCTGCCGGGGCCGGGCCTGCGGCGCCGCGGCCGCCACGCTGAGCCCCGCGGCCCCGCCGAGGCCGCGCCGGCGGGGGGAGCGCCCGGCCGCCGATTAGTTTTATCTCGGAACGTCAATTGACTTATACTGATTGGCTTCCTGCCGCCAAATGTCAATTAAATTGCAAATGCTTGGCGGAGGCCGGGCGGGCGGGCCGCCTCCTTCCCGAGGGCGCCGCGCACTCCCTTCTTTCCGCGCCATGTTCTGACGCGGTTGAATTTACTTCTCTTTACACGTCGCACAGGAATATCCTGATGCCCTCCTGCAAGGCGTTTGCCCTCCGCCCTGGGCCAGGGTCGGGCTGGGGGAGGGGGCGCCCTAGAAAACAGGGAGGAGGAGGGTCTAGCCCCTGTCCAGGGCCGTCGGCCTGCTGGCGGGGCTTTATTTGCAAGGTGGCCCGACGGAATACCTGGAAATTCCTCAGACATCTTGGCATATGACTCCTGGTGCGCCCTTGAGCAAATCTCTTACCGCTTAGCCCAGGCCAGGCTTTCTTCACTGGCCAGGGGGGCTTGAGGAGATGACGACTGGAGTGCTCCATCTGGGTGAGCGCAGGGCGCAGGGTCTGGCAGAACCACTAACAATCTCCTGGCGCTCACTCTGCGCCCAGTCGTTTTAAGTCTGTGCACCGGCTAATCTGGGGAAGTTACTACTATCATTCTCCTTTACAGGCAAGATAATGGAAGACAGATAAGGGAAGTTACGGGAGATCTCCAGTGTGGAGTGGCCAACGGGGCTGCAGGCTGGGCAGCCAGATTTCAGAAGCCTGTGGCTTACTGGTGCACAGTACTCCAGGGAGAGGTGCTGTGAAGAAGTAAGAAAGGGAAAGGGACAAGGCACTAAACTAGACCTCAGCACCTGCCACTGCCAAAAGGCGTGCCGGCGGCCTGCCATCTGTCCCGGGTTTCTCACAGTAACAGTATGACTTATGTATTATAGTCCCCATTTTACAGATAGGAAAATGGACCTTTGGAGAAGTTAAGGATTTGTCCAAGGTCACAGAGCAGGCTCTGAACTTTGAGAACACTCCATTCCTACGTAGGGCTTTACAGTTTACAAAGCACTTTCTCACGCATTGCTTCTGAGTTTGCACCAGACTTGGAGAAAGGCATTCTGCTCCCTTCTTTGCCAGTAAGAAAACTGAGGCCCAGAATGGCTTGTGCAAGATCACCTGCACCCAAACCCAGGGCCCTGTGACTCCAAGCCCGAGGGAGGCTCCAAACCCTACCAGAAAGAGGCCTCAAAACAAGGATGACTCAGGTAAGGCTCTGTTTTTTTCCCTCTCTTCCCATTCTGCGGAAGGCTAAGAGGACGGACGACTCAAGTCATAACCAGAATCAAGCTGGAAAACGCTTTGGCTCATGCAAGAAAAGGAAAGGGGCTCCCTGGAAAGAAGGCATTTGTGGAGGGCTACATTAGGTCTCCAAAGAAATTTTACTGTTTATTCCCCCATTGTCTCCCATAAACCTCCCCCTTTGCTGCTCCTGTCTGTTCCTTAAGGCTGTGTCTTGGGAGAGAGGTACACAGGTTCTTAACTGATAAAAGATGCCAGCATTTAAAAGATACAAACCTGACTGGTCATCCTTTTCAGAAAAGAGATGTTAGCAGAACAAAAGTACCATTCAAAAGTGCTGGATGGCATTTGTCTCAGACAGAGAGGAAATGGAGAGAGAGAAGATGGAGGAGAAGGAGGGGGAACAGCAGGGAGGAGGGAGAAGGAAGCATCTGGACTGGAAGGGTTGTCCAGGCTCATGGCATCCAGATCTTGAGGACCCACAGGTTCAGGGACCTGACTGAGATCACACAGCAAGACACTGGCTGAACCGAGGTCAGGAACCCATGCCTCCCCACCTCATATCAGGTTTGTCCTGCCTCTGCAAGTTGCCCTCATCTACAACTTGAATTATTAGCTTCTTGAAATATGAATTCTGCCAGTATAAATTCTGGTGGGAATGTCTTTTTCTTCTGACTCTAGCCTGAATAATCCTGTCATTAGACTAGAAACATAAATAAAATAATCATTAAAAAAGGAGAGAACAGAAAACAAAAGAGCCTGGAATTCAGAAAGTTCTCAACAAGATCATCTTACAAATCTTGATTCAGGATAAACTCTTTGACCCAATGATAAAAATAATAATAGCTGGTATTCTTTAAACTTGCCATGTGCCAGTGCTAATGAAAATATTATAGGTGACATTGTGTACTTACCAGGTGAAGCAGGAATTATTATCCCTTTTTGACAGATGAAGAAATGGAGGCTCAAAGAAGTGAAGGCCCATGTCAAAGCTCACACAGCTAGTAAATGGAACGGCCTGAACTCCAGTCCACCCACTGCACCATCCTGCTGTGGCTTAGCACCTGCCTGCGATCAGCCAACTATTTGTACTTGAAGCCAACGAGCTGGAAGGTGTGACAGGGCAGTATGCGCAGCAGTGCTGGCGGAAGCCTCTGAAATGGGGGCCCTGAGTAATGAAACAGACTTTGAGCCAAGGTCCCCCAATGCTCCACCTGGCAGGGTGATGAGAAGCAGACCAGGGTGGCAGGCAAGGCTATTTTGGAGCCAACAACCTGGTGCCAGTCTGAACACACCCTACCCCTGCCACTGTAGGCAATTTCCTTGATCTCTCTGAGTCTCCATAAAATGGGGCTGATAAGAATACCCACCTGTACAGTGGCAGTATTAAATGAGTTGATTTTATATATATATATATATATATATATGTACATACAGTGCACAGTAAGTACATAGTGGTGCTGTCTTGCAGTTGCTATTTGGGGCTGTGACCTATACACACCTGGAACATATGCTCAGGTAAAGCAGGCAGGTGGAGGACTAAAGGCAGCAGCACACAATCCATGCATGTGTGTACATGTGTATGTGCATGCATATGTGCATTTAGACCATGGGAAAGCTCCCCCATTTCTAGAATGGTGGGCATGAGATCGTTTCTATGAGGCCAGACAGCAGCAGCTGGAGGATGGAGGCTTTGGGATCAGGCAAGAGTGGAAGGATGTTTGATGTGCAAGGCTCCAGGTCTTACTCAGCAGCCTACACCCACCGACCAAAGGGACTTAGTATCTATGACATCCAGCGACACCATTCATTACATGTTTGCTACCATGCACAGGTCCTGTGCTGAGCACTAGGGGAGACAATGGTGACCATGGCAGACATTGCTCCCGTCTTCACGGGGCTCACAGGGAAGACAGACAAGTGACAAATGTGATCATTTTACTAACAGACAGGTTCTGTGTGCTGCAGGTGGCTCCAGGGGAGTTAACAGGAGTAAGCATCAAGGAAGCCCTCACTTAGGAAGTGATATTCAAACTGGATCCTGAGGTTTTGGAAAATTCAGGTAGTTAAATGGTAGGGGGGTGGGGGAGTAGTGGGGGGAGTTTTTCAGACAGTGAGAACAGCATCAGAATAAAAGACACTCTTTACTGAGCATGTATCATGCAGTCAGGGGGTCATCCTGGGCACTTCACCTGCATTGTCTCATACAATCCACGTAACACCCCATAGTCATGGTTGGTGCCCTCATTTTGCATGTGAGGAAAATGAGGCTCAGAGAAGTCAAATAACTTGCCCAAAGTCACACAAATAGGTGTGGATGAAGTCAGTGCTGGAAGCCCATTGCCTGACTACAACCAATGCATGGAACCCTTATGCTGCAAGCAGGAAAGAACAAGTAGTGTTCAAGGGATGGAAAGAGGTTTGGTGACTGGAATAAGCATGAACAGGGTTGGGAGGGTAGAGAGGGATGAGGGTCATAAGACAAGCAGGGGCCTGACCACGGACAGCCTTGCAGCCTCATTAAGAAGTTTGGCTGGGTTCTGAGAATGACAGGCAGATTTGAAGGCTGAAAACCCTCCAGGCAAGTTATTGGTCAGATCTGTATTTCAGAAGTGCCTCTGGGGCTGCTGTCTGAAAGGTGGACTGTTTGAAGAAGTCAAGGATGTTGGAGGTGGGGACCCACTAAGAGGCTACAGCAATAGGCCAAACATGAGGAAACAGTGCTTGCACCAAGGCAGTGGCAAGCAGAGGGAATGGAGAGAAATGAGCAGATTAGAGAGATATTTAGGACAGAGATGCAATAACCTTGAGCAAACACCTGCCATGACGCCTTTATTTTTGGTCACAGACAGAGGCACAAACTTTCTAAGCTGTGAGGATAGTGGAATGCCTGCTGCCAGCTAACTTAAATTCCAGGAGAAAAAAAATAAATAGCAGCCCCTCCCTCTCCTACAGGACCAAAGAATATTTCAAAGCATTTTCCAAGGTACTTTTATATAAAGGTCTGTGAGGTTGATGTTACTGTAATCCCCACAGATAGTAAGTAACCTGCCCAAGGTCACACAGCTGACACCAAAAGATCCTGTATCCAACCCCAACCCCAGTGCTCTCTCTGGCACACCACAGAATGTGAGAGCCCAAAGACCCCAAAATGCTCTGTTCAAATCTCCACATCCTAACATGAAGAAAACAGGACTCAGAGAGAAGTGACTTGCCCAAGGTCACACAGAAGCTAAAGGCTTAGAATAGAATAAAGCACCAGAAAGGTTTGATCAAGACATCTATACCACGGAGGTGAGGAGGACCAGACTGATCCCCAACAGTGATGTCCAGCCTCCCCTTGCCCTGACTAAACCCTAGCAGAGCAGTGAGACTCAGGCAAATGGTCAGCCCACCTGGCCACCACTGCGCCCCATGAAATAGAAGCATACCAGGCTCACAAGTGGCCAATGCATACTGCCCTCTTACCCCTCATCCCCATCCCTGGACAGCAACTAAGCTGTCTTGGGTCAATGGTGCCACCTGGTGGCTGGTGCTGGGAAGTATCTGACCGGGGAGTCGTCGCTTTTCATCTTCCTTTTTAGTCTGACAAGGGGCAGTGCCTGTTTCCTCTCATAGCCCAGTTCATGACACTGCAGTCAGTCTCTTTCTCACACTTACCTTCTCTAGCACCTTTCATCCTGCCTCTGTCAATTCCTCTCAGGTTACTTTAGGACATTCTCTTCTTCTCCCTCTCCATTTCAGACCATTAGTCCAAAGAAGGACTAATGCAAATGATAAACTTGTACCAATGAAGATGAAAACTGGATATTTCAAAGTGTAATTAGACACACACACACACACACACACACACACACACACACACACACACACACACACACACACACAGTGACCAACCACTGACATTCTGGAAACACCCAGAAGTACCTATGGAACTAGAACAAAAATCTCCCCTTTATTGACTTTCAGACCTGCTTTTCCTCAAAGGCCAGGAGTCAAAATAAATACCATACCTACTTCTCTTGTTTCATTTTATTGTGTTTCATTCCTAGTCAGTATCATTTGCTGGTGTTTTCCTCACCAAAATTATGTCCAGGATGAGGTCTCAGGGATCTCCAGGCTAGTGTGGAGCTGAGCTGCAATGGGGAGATGTGGTTGGGTCCCCAAATGCCCACTTCCCAGGCTCTTAGGGAGCACAGGGCAGCTGCTGTTGGCCCTAAAGGAAGCCTGCTAGAGGGAGATCAGACCTCAGCCCCTACAGATACACTGCTGGAAATGAAAGGAGATGCAATAGCTGTGCCTTTCTATGGGAGCTCAAGCTTGGGAAAGGTGCAAGCCCCTGCGTACCCCAATCGGCTAGAGGAGGATTTTCAAAGCCCTGCATGTTTTGTCATTTCCTCTCCCAACTCAAAGACCTGATATGGCTCCCACTGCCTTCAGCAGCCAGAAGTGGGGAAAACTATGGTATCTTTCTTTTAACTAAAACCATTTAACTGCTCTCCCTCTCTGTATGAGTGATAAGCAAGCAAGCTCAGAGTGGGCAGCAGCCTGAGCAGACATTCTCCAAGTCTAGTCCAGGTACCCCTTGAGTGTCCCCAAGACCCTTTCAGAGGACCTGTGAGGTCAAAACTATTTTCACAATAATACTAAGATATTATTGGCCTTCTTCACTCTGACTCTCTCACAAGCATACAGTAGAGTTTTACAGAGGTTATAGAATGCGTGACATCACAACAGATTGGATACGGGACTATGTATGAGAACCTAGCTGTCTTTTTTTAAGCCAGACACTAAAAAGATTTGCAAAATCATAAACCAGTGCCACTCTGATTAAATTTTTTGGTTTGGAAAATACAGTTTTTTTATTTCAAAGATATTATTTATGTTACTTGTTTATTACTATTATTTTTAATGAATTGGTAAATAAAGATTTAACATTTTTATCTGTTTTAATTAAGCCACATAAACTGTAAAGTTCCTTGGAGCCCTTGATCATTTCTAAGGGTTTAAAGGGTTCTCAAGACCAAAAGTTTGAGAACCACTGGCCTAAAATACTATCAATAGGACTTGAGGTAAGACCAGGAGAAGCTTAGAATCTTGGTGCCACAAAGAACCTTAGGAATCCCTTGATCCTATATTTAGATGAGGAAACTGAAGCCCAAAGAGAAGGGGTTTCCCCAAGATCACAGCAAGTTAGCCACAGAGTCAATACTGGGACCCAGAGCTCCTATCTCCTTCCCCACTGATACCTTCTCCTGCCTCATAAGCCTCTGGTAATTTGGAGCCTTGTGAAATCCCTGCATTGCAGATTCTGGCCTCATTCCAAGGCCAGAAAGGACCATGGGATTCTCTGCTCCACAGGGCATTAGGAAAGTGGGGTGTGGAAGAAAGCCAGGTCCATTCCACCCTGAGCTTCCCTGGCAAGCAGCCTGGCAAGCAGCCTGCCCACAATGACACCATCCCTGTTGCTGTCCCTTCAGATGGCCCCAAAGCTCTTGTTCTGGTTGACGTCAGAACCAACTCCCTAAACTGAGATCCTCACACAGGGCCCTCTGGAACACCACCACACAGCCCTGTGGGAAACAGAGCCGGGATTCGGCTGGGGAAGGGGAGGGGGCCTGAGCACAGCCAGTGTGCAAACAGGCGGGGTCTTGGGTGGAAGGGGTGTTCAGTGGTGATGGCTTCCCACAGGCTCTCACTCACTGAATCAAAATGAAACTCAGGGACCTGGGGGCTGGGAGGAACTGAAACCTGAGCCCCCACCCAAGGGACAAGCCCTAGGCCCTAGGGAAAGGCCCAAGGAGTCTCTCCAATTGACCACCTGGCCTCAGGTCCCTCGCTTTACCAAAGACATCTCTGACACTTGTCTGCCTGGGCTTGGCTGATGTGTCAGAGACTACAAGGCCAGAAGGACAAGGGAGGGTGGCCAGCCATGCTGGGAGACTGAAGGCCCACTAGGTGCCCCCTACATGCCCGGGGGCAATGCCTGCACCCTTTTGGCCTGGACCAGTAGGAGTGCCTATCTGGTGGGTGTGGACTGAGCGACTTAAATAGCACTGTTCTTCTGGGCTGCCCAAGGGGTGTGGCTCCTTGGCCCTGGCCTACTGCCTCCCCTATCCCACCCTCCTCTGGCCTGAGAACTTGACTGCCCACTTCCGTGACCACACACACACACACACACACACACACACATACACACAGCCCCATCAGGCCAGGTCAGGTCTCCAGTGGTCCATGATGGGCCTGATGAACCCGATCACCTTAGACAGCTGTGAAGAACCACTGGTCCAACACTAAAAATCCCCCAGGAAGTGGGCTGGCTCTGGATCAGGCCAGGTCAACAGACCAGCCTCGGGAACAGCATTCCAGGGGGCGGGCCCTGCACGGATCATGGCCCAGGGACACGAAAGCTCAGAGAATACACAGGGAGTGGAAGCACAGAATGGATGAGAGGAGGAACAGGCAGCCGGGGCGGGAAGGTCAAGGCTCACTGTCGAGAGTTGAGGTTAGCTCTGAGGGTGAGTCAGGGGTCAGCCACTCCCCAGGTGATCGGCTGACAGGGCAATGGGGCTGGGTCAGAGTTGCCAGTGGCTTTCACCAGTGGGGGCAGTAGATGGGTCCAGAAGAGAGAAAGCAAGAGAAAGCAAACATTGAGATTTGTCACATCAGATGGCAGCAGGATGCCAAGGACGCTCTGAGGAGTCCATTCTCTCTCTCTCTGGGTTTTCTGCACTTCTATTGTGTGACCTGGTCAGACCCCTTCTCTCCTCCAAGCCTGTTTTCCTACCTGAGTAATAACTGCAGTGACATGTCCTAGATGCTCTTCAAGGCCCTTTTCTCTGACAGGGAGTCTTGAGGGCCAAGCTGGTGACCCTGTGACCCAGTCCTCCCAGGCCCAGGTGATCTGCCCTCTGGCCCTCCATCTTGGAGGCCTCCACTGCCTTGTGTACCCAGGGCCTCTCTTCATGAGGAACTGAGGCTTGGCCCTTTTATTCTCCCATCACAGGGGGCTGGAAGACCAAGGTCCTGAAGGAAGGGTAGCATAGGAAAGGGAGTGGCCCCCGTTTTGCTGCTGACACCTGGGGGCACTGTTGTTCAGTCCTGACACCCACAGCAGCAGACTGTTACAAACAGGAAGTTGAGGTGGGCAGATGAGCTAGTTTCAGCTGCCAATGGAACTATGGCTGGAACCTGCTTGCCCTCAGCCTGTGACTGGCCTCACACCCTCAAGCCCCTTCCTCCCTTGGTGGCCACTTACTAAGCACTTACTACAACCAAGTGCTGGGGCTAAACTTTTTGTGGGTGTAACTTCATTTTATATTGTGTGACCTTCCAATAACTCAACAAGGCTCGTGCCATCTTTATTTTCCAGATGACAAAATGGAGGCTCAGAGAGTTACTTGCCAATAATTTCACCACAGGAAGTCTTCGAACCACTTCGTCCCAGGCCTGTGAGTCTGTGTCCTTGTTTCAACACCTCACCATCTTATTTGGGTCTCTTCGGAGATCAAACAACTATGGAATCAAAGGCTAACTACAACTCCTGACTCAGGAAGCCTGAACTTCCCCACACATCCATTCTCTCTTGGGAAATCTGACAGGGACCTCTGTACCTTCTATCCCAGGCCCAGGGGCAGCAGACAGTCTGAATTCCTGCAGAGGAAAAGGGTCCTAAGAGAAGAAGACCAGGGCTTGCCCACGGTCGGGGGGCCTGGGCCCGGGGTGGTCTGGGAGCCTCTGAAAGCCCTTCTGTCCCTGTGATGGCTCCCATGGAGGTCTGCAGGCAGGCTGAGCTGGGGCTCCCAGCCCACAAGAGAGAGAGGAGAAGGAGGTGGTAAGAAAGGGAGAAAGTGCATGAGTGTGTGTGAGACAGAGAGAGAGAGAATGTGTGTGTGTGTGAGAGAGGAAAGGAAGGGAGGAAGAGGAGAGGAGGGGAGGGGAGGGGAAGAGAGGAGAGACAAACAATGGAGAGAGAGGGAAAGACTGAGAGGAAAGTGGATGAGAGAGAGAGAGTGAGAGCTGGACCCGGAAATGGAAGCAGATGCAGGGGAAGTATGTTAACAGGACATAAAGAGAGGCAGTTAACACTGTATGAGCTGCACCCCCAAATGAAAGACATGGGAGAGACACAGAGAAGAAGTCCAGTCATGACAGGACTCCCCACTAAATGCCTTCAAACTTCCCCTGGATGGTCTTGCTGGACATGATATCTCTTGAAAAGGACAGGCCACCTCTGGGTACTGGCTGTCCTTCCTGTACAGGTCTTCAGGAAGATGGCAGTCCAGGGCCCAGAGGGCCACCTGCAGTGTACCCTCTACTGTCCAGAAAGAAGGTCTGTCCCCCACAGTCCACACTAGCACTGGAATGAGCAGCTTTCTGAGCAAATGAAAGGGATTCGCACTCGGCTGACCTCAGTGTGTTCAGAGCCTTTCAAACCCTGGGGGAATGAGGTGGGGGGGGGGGAGAGGGAGGAGACCTGAATGGGGGCCCTGGAGATGGTGGGAGGAGGTCCCATCAGAGATCAAAGGCCCAGGCAGGAGCAGAGGGCCTGGGGCTTCCCTTTCACCCATGGCTGCTATTCACAGCTCTGCCAAGTCCGGCTGCACCACCACCTCCTCCGAGTCGGGGGAGGGCAGCACTGCTTCAGGCTCTTGACCCCCAGCCCAGGAGGATTCCTGAGGCCTATGCCACAGCCTTCTTCATGAAAGCTCGCAGGTGGGCCCAACCAAGAGACAAGCTGTGTCCCATGCCTGAGCAGCATGCTAGTCTGACTCAGTGCTATCCACGAGCCTCCTGGCATCTCTGCACCATGCCGGGTGCCAAGGGGTCAGGCTGTGATTAGAAACTTGCTACGTGGCCCCTGCCCAATCAAGTCCACATGGATGGCCAACTCAGAGTCAGGGCAGCAAGAAGGAAGCACAAGTTAGTAGACCCACTTCCAGACACAGGGCAGTCACAGAAGCGCTTGGTACCTAGATTTTAACAGGCCTGAAAAGACTGTTAAAAAGAGTCCAAACCAAATGCCCTCTTAGCTTTCTGCACCCCCTCTATCCAGCCCCCGCTCGCAGCTCCAGGGACAGGGGACTCACTATCTTCCCAAGCTAATGCTTCCATCCTTGGCTCAGCCTGGCTACTGTTTGAAAGCTGTTCCTTGCACTGAGCCATAATCTGCCTCCCTACAGCTTCCTTCAACCAGCCCCAGCTCTGACCTTGAAGGCCCCAGGGACCTTATCAGTCACAGAAGAGTTCATCTGAAATTTGGACACAGTGGCCACATCCCCAAGACTTACTTGTCTTGGAGGCAAACGTCCTGGGAAGAATCCTAGAATTTCTAGACTGAAGGAGCCCTCAGCAACACACTGCCTAACGGCACTCTAACTTGTTTGTTCTTGCTGTAGCACTCTTTATTCAGATGGAGCTTTCTGTGGAAGCCCAAAATACCAACCAGAAGCACTCCCGGTTAAGGGGAGTAAAGAGCCTCCCACTCATCCTCCTCATTAACTGTGAACCCTGTGCAGCCATGCGACCAACCGGCTCCACCAAGGAGCATTTGTTGAGCACCTGCTCTGTGCTGAACACTTGTGCTCAAGCCATGATATGTTGATATCCAATACAGTAGGCACGTGTGGCTGCCAAGTACCTGAAATGTGGCTAGTGCAACTGAGGAACTAACTTTTTATTTGATTTTATTTTAATTAACTTAAAACTTAAAAACAGAAGCAGTGCAAAATATCTCTCCCTTGATAAAGTGTCACTTCCTATGAGGAGCCTTCCCAGAGCCCCTCCCTGCCTGGCTCTCCCACTCCAGGGCCCCCCCATCCCCCATCAGAGCACCCCCTCACACATTGCCTGCCCATCAGAGGGATTTGGGCTTGCAGGTCTTGCCCCCGAGCCTGGGAGCTCTAAAGGACAGGCCTCTGTGGCTGGACTTTATTGCCACCCATCCCTGCCCTGAGGCCTGGGCCGGACAGTGGCTCCAGGAGGTGCCATAGGGCAAGACCCAAGTCCCAGCTGGAGGTGACTGTGAACCCCAGTAGGTCAGCCAATTCCACCTTACAGAGCCTCATCTGAGAAATGAGGGCGAGGACCCTCAGTGGTCTTCCTCTTGGTCCTCTATGCCTCTCTGGCCCTTCCCTCAGGTTGCCAAGGGCTCTTGAGAAAAATGATGCCATGGTCTGTGGCCTCACCAGGCTGGCCCTCCCAGGCACCTGGCGATTCCTGTGTTTCCCCAGTGGCTGGTTCATACTTTCTCGCCATGCTGACCATGCCCTCCGGCTTGAAACTCTTCTTCATGCTGTCCCTGGGCTCTACCCAGCCTTGGGCTGCTCCCTTTCCAAAGCATCTCTCTGGAGGGGATAAGGGGCAGCAGGGAGAGGGACAATACAAGGGAACTGAGGCCTCAGAAGCTCTCTAGCTTTTCCTAACCCCCTGGGCCATACCAGTCCTGTGGCTTTGCCAGTGTCACGGAACTCCCTGGGGCCCTGGTTTCTGTTCCTATATAATAAGGGTGGCGATCTCTGCCCTTCAACTCCCCTTGACACCAATTCATGGATCCAGGGGGCTATAAAGGGCAGTGGGGAAACTACACAGTACTTGCCCAGGCAGTCTGCCAGTCTGAGCAAGGGCACGTCTGCTCACCTCTCTCCCAACAAGTATTCTCGGTGATGCAGAGCAGGTGGGGTGGTGGGGAGGCTCTGGTTGCTGCTTGAGTCTCCCACCTTTCCTAATCCTGTGAGCTTCCAGGACCATCAGATTGTTTTCTCTCAGACCCCAGATCACAGACTGGATCACCTCCCACATCTTTCTGGGGATCAGGGCTTGATCATAAATTTAAAAACTGGGAGGAACTCAGATGATCCAGTCCTACATCAGATTCTTGTCACTCTTGTACAACAGCCCAGCATGGTCGCTCAGGCTCTATCACATACATGTAGTGACAGGGCCCTTACAACCTCCCAAGGCAGCCCCTTTGTGCCCCAGACCATTCTCATATTTACAAAGCTCTTTTTTACACTGAGCTGAAATCTCCTCTCCATCTGCCACACGCTGGCCTTTGAGGCCACCCAACAAAGTCTCATCCCACTCACCTTCGATATGACCCTTTCAGATATTTGAAGGCAACAGTCCAGTCCTGTTCATTCTTTTCTTCTTTGTGTCAAAAAAATCCCCAGAGTCTCCAGGTGCTATGAGATCCAGATCCCAGCTATGCCCATCTGGATACATCTCTATTTGTCACTGTCCTTCTTAAAAGTCAATACCCCAAATGGGCCACAGTCCTCAGGGAATGATCTGACTTGACTAGCACAGAGCAGTCTAGACTAAAACACTCAACCCCCCTGCACATCTTAAAGCAGCTTGAGAGGCTAAACAGTTACCATGGATGAGAGACGGAAAGCCAACAGAACATCCCACAAGCACAATAAAATGATCCCCCCAAACCAGGACCTGTTTTGGTAGTAAACATCTAACTAGATTTTCTTCTTTTTCCAAATATTTCTGCCTGGATCCCTCAGCCCCTGAGGGAGCCTCATACTTCCCACCCCTCCATGGTGATCAAACGCAGCTGGGCCCCAGCATAGGCACATCTGCTGTAAGTCCAGTGACAGTGGCAGAAAAGATGACACCTTCAGCCCCATAAACCAACAGAGATGGTAGTCCCACCACCTCCTGCGGTAACACAGCACAGCAATTCCACGGAGTTAAAGACTTCTGACATCTGCTCTGAGTGTCAGGAGCAGGTGAAAGAGGTGAGACAAGTTCCAGAGGCTGTGAATCATCACCACACGCCCCCAGGCTCCAAAGGGAGGCCACAGGCCCAGCTTCTGCTCTGCCCAGAACATGCAGACCACAGCCCAGGCCACCACTGGGCAGACTCAATTTTCTAGTTACAGATCTTAAGTACTCTGACATGCGCTCATGAGAACACACATGCCTTACAGGGAGGCGAGAAAGGGAATTGGGTCAAAGAACAGAATCATTGAATCAAGATTTCTGTCATGCTGCTCTAAGGCCCTAAACCATGGTCTGTTTTTTTTTCCTGTCCTGAGGAAGGTTTCTACAGAATCCCAGGGGGTCGCTCCTCCTCTCAAACACATTAATGTCAGCTGGTGGTGGCAGCCCATCCAGCAAAAGAGAACCTAGATTAAGGTGGGCCCATGGCCAGGACAGAGGTGGCCAGCAGCTCCACAGGCCCAGGCAGCACCCCAAAAAGTAGAGATAAACCAACTGGAAAGATGGTCATCTTTGTAATCCTGGGAAGGCCCATGAACTCCTTCTATCCAGGCCCAAGGGCTGAGATGAGATGATTAGCTTTCTCAACTCGTCCCTGACCTAAGCATCCCTAGAGGCCTTCTCGGGGAGAGGTGTGCACAGCCCCTCAGACAAGGCACCTGCTGACCCCCGCCACCCTACATGTGCCCCTCTAGCTGCAGGACACCCAGACCCTCTCTCTTCTCCAGGGCCCCCCTACAAAGGGAGCAGGCTGTTGTGCTCAAAACCTCCAAATCCTGTCCTCAGGCATCTGTCTGCAAACAAAAGGTCTCCTTACAGGCCACAAAGCTCAGGCCACAGGGGCTCTGCAGGTAAAGGGGTGCTCAGCGGGCACCTTTGCTCCACCCACCGACTGTGCACCCAGACACAGCTCCCATCAGGTCCATCCCAGGCAGGGCTGCGTTGGCATCTCTTACCTTCATCTCTTTTGCGCTTGTTGGTGTCAGCACTGGGGGACGTGATGCCCAGGATCCCGCTGATAGAGTACGAGGAGCCAGCCGAGTCCGTGCTCACAGAGGACACCTGCGTCACAGAGCCCGTGGACACTGTGCAGAGGGAAAAGGGCGGTCAGGGCCCGGCAGGAGGGCGGTAGGGGCGGGCACTTCGGGCCCTCTGCCGAAACAATGGCACTGACCCACTCTGGGCTGGATGCGACTGCAGAGCTGCGAGAGTGCAGGGACTTGGCGACTGTGCACTAAGGACGCTTGCCCCATGGCAGTGGCTGCACCTGGGTGGTGAAAGCGGCCCTGAGCTGTTTGCCTTGGTTCTTTGCTGCTGGGGGACTGGGGAATGGCCAGTGAGGAGGACTGATGGTAAAGAAAGGAACACGGGAGGATGAAGAGCACTAGCTCAAATCCTGGCCAAGGGTACATTTGCTGGGGGATGGAGAGGAGAGAGGGGAGCTGGCTCCACCACAAGCCAGGGCTAAAAAAGACTTACACTCGCTCATTAGGCAGGTTCACTCCCTGCTTACATATCCACCCACCCATGCAGACAAAAATACCTGCACATTCATACACAGCCTGCAAAACTCCAAATTGCAGACTGTTCCTTCTTTTTACAGTTGCTCTCTGTCTTTTCTCCTTCATTTACCTGGACTTTAATACTTAATGTTAATTATGTAATATTGACATAATATATATTGATATATATAATAATGATTACTAACATTTTCTGAGAACTTACTCTGTGCCAGGCATTATTGAGGCATTATTTCATTTAACTCTAAGAACAATCTTTTAAATTAAGTAATGTCATTATCCCATTAGAAAGTGAAGGGAACCAAGGCTCAGAGAAGGTAAGTGACTTGCCAAAAGTCACACAGCTAATAAGAGTGGTGACTGGAACCCAGAAACTAAAGTATCAACTCCTGTAGTAATCTGCTCCTCATTAATTACTACTGAAAAACAGTAATATGCTTCATATTAATGCAGTGCTTTTTGCTTGATGCTTGCAATAACCTAGAGTACTATATTTATCCTCATTTATCAAATGAGGAAATTGAGGCCCCACAAGGGAGTGATTTGCTCAAAGTTATCTCGCTAATAAGAGGTGGCACCAGGACTCAGCTTCTGGGTACTGATCTAAAAGTCTAGATTTCCCCTGCCCAGAAATGTGGGCAGAAGCCAGTGACATTGTGGCTGAGGCCAGGTTTCTAAATTCCTAAGGATAAGAATAGGGGACAGGAGGTTTTGTCCAAGTTTCCCATTAAGTCCTGGCTTCAGAGTCCAAGGGAGAGACCAGTCAGTCGTCGGGGTCCTCGCAGCGGTAGAGCTGAATTTCCATTTCTGGGCTGTGGGAATTCTTGGTTCATTAAAACCTACAAACCAATCTCACACATTTCCTTGGACTATAACTAGCTGGAGGCAGGTGAAGCCGCCTCTGACTCTAAAGTGTAGAAAATGACTAGCAACGGTGGTGAGTGCTCGAAAAGCCAAGCCGTGAGTTGCTCTCCCGGGAGCACACCCAGCTCTTGCGCCTACAGACCTAGAGGGAGCAGAGCCTTTCTTTTCACAGTTGCGTTTGATTTCAGATCTTCCTTAGGAGAAACAGAAGCAGAAATCGTTAACTTCTCTTTTCCTTCACCAGAAGAAGTTCCTCAAAATAGATTTATGCAAATCTCACAACCTTTTCTGTATTAAGGTGCAAAGAACAGAGGAAGAAAGAAGATCACAAGTCCTTTGGTACTTTAAACAACAACCATATATAACCATGGCTCACCACATTACTGACAGAGCCATGATATATTTGTTCCAATATTTTGTGATTATACTAGATTCAAGAGCAGGTTCCAATTCTGGCTCCACCACTTACAGGCAGTATGACCTTGGGCTACTCATTTAATCTCTAAGACTTCATTTCCTCACTCTTCAAAAAGTTTGTAAACTATAAGGGGCTGTATGCATATAAGATATGGTTCTTATAAAAATTTCTGAGACAAAGCATTCTGCTGACCTATAAGTAGAATTATTTCTCTCTCCCAGTGGAAGGAATATTATCAGTTACTCTCAGTTTGGTATTCATTGCTAAGTGGCCTGAAATAGTTAAAGCAGCAAACAATTCCCCAGGAACCATCCTCAAAGCTCTTCCCCCTGCTCAACAGAGCTAGTAGCACACTCCCTTTAGCCCCCACAGCACCCTGTACTTTCTTCCTGAACTTTATCTCAGTATTTTGCAAACTGCTCTTTGATACATTCCCCCATTAAGCTGAGAAGCCCTTGAAAATGGGGATTTTTGTCCTGCTTCCTTCGTAACTTAATTTCCAACGCCAGGTCTGTGTGGTGGGGGTGGCTTAGGGAACACTTTTGAATGGATTACTAAATGAAGAATTATTTTATGGCAGGAAAAAATTCTGTCTTAAACTTTATCCAAAGAAGCCAGTATGGAGGATCAGAGACTTCAGAGAGCACCACAAATGGGGAAACTGAGGTCAGAAAGATGAAGAGATTTACACAGTTCACTGGGTGAGTTAATGGCAGGGCTGGAACTAAAAGCCAGGTCTCTGCCTGTCTCATCACTTGCGGGGTGGGTGGAGGTGGGAGGGAGTTAAAGTTTTCAGTAAAGAAGGAGTGACAAAGGTGTGGAAAAGTGACACAGTCTGAGGCGTGATTAAGTGGAACTGACAGGAATGTGGCAACCAGAACAGTTAGAGGCTTGCTGGATGGTTGCCAGCTTTCTCACAGTGGAGTAAGGTTTCCCCCAGCCAGCCAGAAGTGTTTCCTTTATCCCAAGAGGAGAAATAATATGCTTCACGTAGACACATGACATTTTCATCTATGATCTTTGCAGGGAAGGGAAGGGAAGGAGACCTTCTGAACTTGAGTAGTAGGAGGCAGTATAACACAGAGAAGACAAGTAGTGACTCTATAGCATCTTACTATGCTGATGGACAGTGACTGTAATAGGGTATGTGGTGGGGACTTGATAATGGGGGGAGTCTAGTAACCATAATGTTGCTCATGTAATTGTACAATAATGATACCAAAATTTAAAAAAAGATTGTATATCAATGATACCTTAGTTTTAAAAAGCATAAAAGAAAAAAAAACAGTAGTAAGAAATAGGACCCCCATCCTTACAAGTCCTTACAGTCACATTCAGCCTTCACTCATGAGTATTGGAAACTTTACTGGCAGCCCTTGACAGTTCACAGAGTACTTGAGATCGAAGCAAGAAAGAGAGAAAGTTTGGGAAGTTTTGCCACATCTTCACTCAAGACTGCAAGTGTACAAAGAATTGTAGAAGGGCTGGTTGATAGAAGAAAAAAACACATTCAAAACTACTTACTGACTAATGATGCAGAAAATGTTATGAATAAGTATCCCTTTCTTGATTTATTACTTTAATTATCTGACATTCTATAGACCCCCATTAGTGGATTTTTTTTTTTTGGCTTAGATTTCAATTTTCTGTCTCATGGTGAAAGCTATTTATCATAATAATCAGTAAAATTCAAAACCTTTTAGCAGTATTTATAAAATTCATTTACCAGGTTCAGCCCTTGGAGAATGACAAAGAAGGCGCATTAGTACGTGTGCTGAAGTGTTTTATGCAGAATTATCTGCCCATAGAATGATTAAAAGTTCTTTAGAATATTTGGAACCTATTAGATTTTTAAATTTTTTTTAAGAAGTTCTTCTTACCTATGCTGTGACTGGAAGCCGGGACCGGCTGGTTGGGTGGCTGCTGTACTTTTGTCCGGATGATCCTGTGGGCAGTTGGGAAAGAAATAAATGGCTATTTACCATCATGGAAAAGAGGTTTCAACTAGCTATGCATGGACAACCAGAAAACCCATATCCAACTGGGTCACAGTCATGCAGCAGGAGTGGTAGGAGGAGATTTAATCCCGTGTTGGGGACTTGGGGGTTGGGAGATTTACAGCATAGTTCCAACTCAGCCCCCACCTCTCTGGGTGTCTTCGGGTAACTTACTTGCACCCCCTCTCCAGGCCTCAAGTGCCTCTTCTGTAGAAAGGATGATGTGCGAATGCCATGAATAGGCACCCCTTTCTCTGGAGCAGCTCCAGCTCCATAAGGAACTCACTGATGCCATAAAGGAGTTCCTTCCCTTCCCTTTCCTGGACCCTAGCCTTTCATCTGTGGAATAAAGGGGCTGAGCCAGGTGACCTGTCTGTCCCCTGGCAGCCTTCATGCTCTGATTTCTCTGCCTTAGAGAGCCACAAAAACAGGAGCAACCCTACCTGTTGGAAAAGACCAAGTGAGGGGAGGTATGTGCTGCTCTGAAACCAGAAAGGGTTAAAGTGCTGCCAGGAGAGGCCCATCGTGGCTTTGCTAAGAGAAAGCTCACTTTGTACAAACCTGGTAGAAGTAGCTGGGAGCCAGGGATGTCCTGGCCTATTTTTCAGACCCCTTGTTCCAGTTCTAATAAGAACTTGTGACCCTGAACTTGTGAACTTGTTGTGACTCTGGGCAAGTTCATTCCCTTTGTGGACCTCAGTACAATGAGGGAGTTGGAACAGACCACGCTTTGCTTACTTTCAGTAATTAAATCATTTTGGAGAAAAAATTTTTTACAGAAAAGCCCAGTATACAAAAGGGATAATAGTGGTATTGATGTCCTTCTGCACAACCTTGGGCTGAGAAGTTTAGTTTGCAGATTTCCAGCTGGGACAACACAGGGGCCCTCCATGAGACCCCAAGGCCAGTGTGTCACAGAACAGCCAACCAGGGCCAGGCCAAAAGTCTCCCTAGGGTCTGCAAGGAAGTTCCTTCCTGGCATTTGGGAGAAGGGTGGGTGGTAATAAAATGGTCAGCTTCTTTGGAAAAATTCTATTCCAACCTCCAACGATTACCTTTTAAAAGAATACTTTAATTAGAGTTTTTCCTTTTTATAAAAGTCCTTTTGCTCCACGTAGACTGTTTGGACAATAATTAGAAAGATATCTAAAATCACATTTGGGCATTTCCTTTAATGCTAACATTCCTGAGCATGTTTGGAGATATCCACTTTCTCTTAACAAAATCTGGATTAAACCATGTATACAGTTTTGTATCCTGCTCTTCTCACTCACCATCATATGAAAAGGTTTTTCACATTCCAGGCCACTGTTCCTGGAAGTTTGTTTCAAGCTGCACTGGGTCTCCAGTGTGCACAAACGGAGAGAAAGAACAGAAGTGGCAGATGCCTCCCCTTAACCTCAACGGGCCCTAGCCTCTGCTCTCCGTGATCACTCGGCTCAGCACTAGGCACTGAGGATTCTTAGTCCGAGACTAATGGCCTGGAATGGATATTTCTGTTCATGCCTCAGCCCAACAACAGGCCCTCTGGAGTCCAGGCCATTTGCCCTTCTCTGATGAGCTAGCTTAAGTGTTATTTCAAATACATTCAGAACGTATGTATGTTTGATTGTTTATTTTTTTCCAAAACTCAAACCACTTATTTTAACTAAGCAAACATGGAATGCATTAACAAAGACCTGGGAATGAGGAAGTCTTTCTGACCACCTGAAACTGAGCCAGCATTTGATCATTTTTCTTGTGCTGTGTATGTCACCTTTTCTGTAGATACATGTGTGGTGTCTGCAAAGATAGAGCTAGATATGTGAATAAATGGATATAACAGCTATAAAAATAGTTTGTCTATATTATGGTTTATATTTGTACAAACATATGGTAAAATATATTATTATTTCTCATTGAAGTCCAGCATGAAGTCCTAACTTTTCAAAGCATTGTCTGAACATTGAATTTGTACATGAGCAAAGCAAAGAAAACTACGTTTTTCTTACTTTTCTTTTAAAGTAGTTATAAATCATTGATAAAACATTCTCAATTGCTATAAATCATTGAGAGGTAGCTGCAACATAGCAATTAAGTGTATAGGCTCTGGAACCAAACTACTAGAGTTTGAATCCCAGTTTTGCAATTTACACACTGTATGTCCTTGGGTAAATTACTTAATCTCTCTGTGCCTCAGTTTCTTCATCTGCAAATGGGACAAGAATCATTCCTATGTCACAAGGTTATCATGAGGATTAAATTACTTACGTATCTAGAACAGTGACTTCTGCATAGTAAGTTCTTAATAAATGCCAGCTGTTGTTATTTTCAGTGGTATCTTCATAAAGATTAATGATCAGTTGCAATCTCAAAAGGTCCATATTTTCCACATATGCCTTAAAAACACATGGGGAGCCCTTGGGAGCTAAAGAGCGGAAGGGCAGCTATCCTCACATCCTATTGAAAGCTGTAGCAGGGCTGTCCTCTACAGGCCAGATCAGGATGTGAGAACCCTCCAAAGTTGTCCCCAGGGATAGAGATTTTGGCCATCTGCTTGCAGCAGTTGCCAAGAAAAGACCAAAGACCTTCACCTTCCATTGAGAAGAAGTGGTAGTGGGAAGAACACCAACTGAGTAAGAGCAATATAAAAAAAATAAATAATAAAAGAATAACAAACAATCCTCAAGACTTGTCACAGTAAGAGCCAATCACAGGACCCTTCCTAAGCCAGAGGTGGTCGGGACTAATTGGTAGTTAACACTAAAAGGTACAGCCTTTACTTTGCAGAGCATGAGCATGACCCTGGGTGCCACAGGAACATCCCAGATGGTTCAATGGAAAAGGGAGTTCAACAATCAACTAATTCCTACAAATGAGGAAACTAAAACCCAGAGTGCTCAAGTGACTTGCCCAGGATCACAAAGCAAGTCAGCCCAGACACCCAGCTCCTGTGCCTGAGCACTTTTCTTTGAACCACATTCAAAGAAAGTGGTCTCCCTGCTAAATATTTCCTATATGAGGCATAAAGCCCTTTGGATTCAAAATCCATTTAGAATCTGAAGATTAAAAATCCCAGGCACACACACACACACACACACACACACACACACACACACACACACACACACAATCACGTTGAAAGAAAAAAATCATGGTGCCTTAAATAAGGAAATGGGAAGATAGTGCTGAAGAAATGCCACATCTATGGCACTGATCAAACTGCTATTGGTGCAGTAAGAATCTTGGGCCATCAGCTATGCTAAGAATCCAAAACCCAGGGTCCAGCTGGGCCATGCTGAGAAAGGGCCCACAGGCAACATGCAAGCCTGTGGTTGATGTGGAGAAGAAAGAAGGAATGGGTGAACTGTCTCAGAAAGCTTGCCATCAAGTTATCTTCAGAGCAGAGTTTTAACCTGTCATCCCCAGGCCACATCCATCCCTGGGACAAGTTTTGTTTGGCCTATAGAGTATATTTATTTTCATCTGAATTAGTTGCCAAATTTGTAAGTTAGGAGCTTTTACATAAGTACATGGGTTTCTAGCTTCCCTTGAAAAATCAGAAGACCCAGCAATCCAGGCCCCAATTCTCACATGACAAAAAGCAGTTGGTGCTAAATAGAGCTGTCCATCAAAACTGGGACTGCCGCTCACGGTCCCCATCACTTGGCCCCTGATTTAAGAGCCACAGCGCTGGAACATAAGATGGAAGACTCCATTCCACCAAACATTTGGATCAGCTCTTAGTCATCTCCAATTGACACTCAGGTCGGATTCCAGGAATCTCTCATGCTGGTTGTGCAGCATCCCAGAGCACCTTTGTCCTTAAGAATCCACATAGGCATGGTTTGTGTCCCAGGAAATGTCCCACAAACCTAGCAGAAGTGGTTCAGTGTTGCTTAACCCCATGTCAATTATCTTCCCAGGCTGCTCTCCCAGAAGATAACAAGAGGGCATACATTTCTAGGAGTGGACAGTGGAGATGATCCTATGGCTACCAGAATAGCTAAAAATCCAGCCACTATCCCACTCCACTCCCGAGCTGTTTGAAATATGAGAATAGTGAGAAGTTGCATCCCAGGGAGGCAGAGCCTGGGAGAGAAGGCTATGGACCCTCTAGCACAGTGATGTTTGCAAGACAGTTATTTAGAAGCTGAATCCATGTGAATGCAGTAGAGCTTTGCCTTCCTACAGAAAATAAAACTGTATAGTGGGATGGCTCAGGCTTTCTTGGGGGCTGGCAGGCAGGAAGGCAACAACATTGGATTGGGCCGCCTTAGTTTATTTGTACTGCGGGGTCAGTTGGCTGAAGATGACAAGAGCTCTCACTGAAGAGTGTAGTTAGGAGCCAGGTGTGCTCCTAGAGGAGAGTCCCCTGAGGGGTGCACAGCGAACAGCCGAGAGCCACAGATGGAGCCTGAAGACCAGCAGAAAAACAGGTAGGCTGCAGGTATTGTGCCTCTGCTTGCCTCTCTTCTCAGTTCTGTCACTTAGCAGAGTCCTACAGGACAGTGGTGGAAACAGACCTGCCCTCCTCTTACCATCAGGGGACATGGGCTCTACTCCCATTCTATCTCAAAATCATCTCTCCTCTGCACTCCCCACCTGGGCCTAAGTTTCTATTCCTATCACAGGATAGACTTATTAAGCCTTCAGGGCTGTAGACAAGCAGATGTGAAAGCACCTTAGAGGTACTGCCAGCAGGGCCACCATTCTGGATTAGGACTCCCAGCCACGGCCCCAGCAACCAGCAGTCAAATCATCTGCACAGCCCACTCCAGGCATAAGCATCAGCTGACCCACGATTTCCCTGGCCTCTCATTCAAGCAGCCCCTTCGTAGCCTTCATAGACACTGTATCTGCAACCACTGTACTCTCTTTACTTCATATGTTTCTTTCAACAAACTTACTTTCTGACTTAAATATAGACTTATTTTATAAGGTCTATAATGCTATTGGGAGGGAGGTTTAGTTCAAAAAGTTCACACTCACTGGCTGGGTGTGCTAGTTATATTTTTCTGAAATACATTAAACTCATCATAAAGTAATTCTTACCCTGTATTACAGAGGATGTAAGCTGCAGCCCTATAAATGAGTTGTGCTTGTTCTGCAAGGCATTTTTTTAGTTGAAATCAGTTGCCACCATTTAAAAATATAGAGATTTCATATATATAAATACACATACATACATGCATATACAAGCCCTAGTTTCTGGCTCCTCTTTAAGAGCTGAAAAAATGTGGCAAATACTGGGCCCACATTCCCAGCAGCATTCAGCTGGAGCTGAGAAGCACCTGCTTCTGTCAGTACAGGCTTGTGTTGTCTACTTTACCACAGACTCAACCTCTCCCTATTGCCTTATGCCTGGCCCGCTTCACTTGCTGCATTATCTGACTAGCCACACATGAGTATTAGAGTCAGGGACCCCCATGGGCAACCTAAAGTTATCTTCTGAACCACTGATTACATATACCTTGCACTGGGAAATCTGTAGGCCCACAAAGCCTGACCATGGGTTGGCAGCAGTTCCTTGGCAGACCAGGCTCACTGCCCCTTCACTGCTCTAAGCATTATGTGCCTCACTCCACAGTAGGGCTTTTGGAGACCCAGAAAAAACATCATGTTGCTTCGTGTCATGCAAATCCCATAATGAGCTGTAAGAAGGAGATTCACACAGCACATCGGAGCCCCTCATAATCCAGGAAAAGAACAGTAGCTATTCCTCCCTCCAAACCCACTACAATCGTTACTACCTCGTCAGGAACTGTGTGCCTAATTCTGGCAGTCCAGACTTGTAAGTGCATGCCAGAACCCCTCGCAAACAAGGAGGCCCCTGAGAACAGAGACTATGAGACTGTGTGCCTGATCGCCCTCTCTTCTCAACACCTTGCATGCTGTCAGGGCCAAAGTCAAGGTTAGCTGAGAGGAGAAAAAAGGTGAACGGTACAGCAGGACTCAAAATGTCAACGCATATACGCACTGATTCTGAACATGTGAGTCATCCAAAAGGGACAACTGCTGTACCAGGGGGACCTCGGAGACATTCTGGTCTGACTCCCTCTGTCTGCCAGGGGGAGGGGGAGGGGGAGGGGCCCTCCCTGTGCACACAGGCTCTGCACTGACAGGAGCAGGGCATCACCTTGGACAAACAGGGGCTCTGAGAGTTTTCAGAATGTTGACTTCACTTTTCTTTGTGGGGTCTAAAGAACTACCATTTCTGTTTATCTCACAACTTCATCCCAGGACTTCTGTGGGTTTAAATGGAGTGGAAACAGCCATCTATAGTAGAAAACTTTCTTTCAGGAATTTGCTTTTAAAGTTCTGAGGGCTCCATTAGATGTATCCTGGATTAGACTGCAGAGAAAGAGTGGTTGTGGCTTCCAGAGAGTTCCTATGCCTGGTACGCACAGTATTTCTCTGGGTCTTTCTCTCCAGGGGTGAGATTCAGACAACTGGGGAGAGGGCACCCTCTTAACTCCACAGCACCTTAGCATCCTTGTATCCTTGGAAATCATTCTTGGAGATCACAGATCACATTAGAACCACCAGGGGCTTGAGGTCTCAGAGAGAAGAGCTTTGTCAAAGTCACACTGAGTTTGTGGCAGAACTGGGACAAGGAGCTAAATCTCCCAATTCCAAGTCGGGGCCCTGTTCCCCACGCTCAATGGCTTACCCTCTGCCCAAACTGGAGGCAGGGATTTTCTTCCTGGGAAGCTCTGAGATGGACCAGTGCTAAAACCTTGAGCCTGGGCTTGCAAGGAAGAGACGTTTGTGAAAGCCTAATTAGGACAATTCACTGCTAAGTGTTCCACATACTGAGGCAGGTGGTGAAGGGAGTGACAGAAATCACTCTGGGCTCTTACCAACCTCAAGAAGCCAGAGTGCTGGCATCATCTTCTCCCCCTGGGCCTAGGACTACTGACCACTTTGGAGAGAAGAGAAGAGCAACAGAAACACCCATGGGCCATATTCGCATTCCTCCTGTCTAATAATCCCTAAGGGACCTTGGCAAAAGGAGAGACCAGGTCTTCAGGAAAGGCACTTACAGAGCCTCCAGGATCCCTCACTCCCCCAGCTCCCCAGCCCCCCACAGGCACCAGCCTCTCACCTGTTGATGGAACTGACGCTGGGCACTGTGTCATTGTCACACACCCTTTCTGCCAGCAGCCGGTCCCTGATCTCCCAGGCAAACATGGTGGGATTTTGGCGTTTATACTCAGCAATTTTTTCCACCACTTTGGGTGTGGCGACCTTTGGTTTGGATCCTCCGATTACCCCAGGCTTGATGCTCCCCGTCTCATAATACCTAGGACCCAAGGAAAAAGGAGCTTAGGCTTGAGGAGTCAGCAAGAGGGATGTTGGCAACAAAATAATGGGCTACACTGTCCAGGAAAAGTCCAGACCTGTGCTATCTGATACAGTAGCCACTAGTCACATGCGGTTTCTGAACATTTGAAATGTGGCTTGTTTGAATTGAGATGTGCTTTAAGAGTAAATTACATACGAGATTTTCAAGACTTAGTACAAAAAGAAAATGTAAAATATATCATTAATAATTTTTATAATGGTTATATGTTGAAATGATCATTTTTAATATACAAGGTTAAAAAATATTTAATTAAAATTAACCACATATCTTTTTCTTTTTTTTAAATGTGCTACTAGAAAAATTTTAAACTTCAGATGTAGCTTTCAGATGTGGTTTTCTGTTGGACAGTGCTGGTCAGAATGCTATGTATTAATTAATTAATTAATTCTGTCACACTTATCTACCATTTCACAGTTTACAGAACACTTGTGTGTCTATTTTCCCATTTGATCCCTATAAGTTTTAAAGCACATAAACATTTTGAATGAGTGAACAAATAAATGAATAGGCCGCTGCCTATAGGTATAAAACAGAAATCCATAGAGGTTAAACAGCTTGCCCAGGGCCACACAAGACCCACTGGCAAAACCAGGACTGTGGTCCCACCTCCTGAGCTAATATTTCCCTAGAAAGTTGGCTTGTATTTTTAATTTGTCAGCCCTCTGATTCCTTAGCAGATTCGTCTGCATTCTGTGAAATTGTCCCCTAAAATGCAACTTACTTTTCTATAATAGAAAAAACAATAACCCTGGCAAAATTTAAAAAACAATTGAATTTCAGAATTAACTGGAAATGTTATATATAAGTCAAAATTCAAGCAGTCAAAAAAAACAACCACAAGTCCTCGGCAGCTCCTGCGGCTCTTGCAGAGACCTCCCCTGAGGTAAATCGCTGTTTCTAAGGACATTTCCATGCTATCAGCTCTTCCTCGTTAACGCAAATAGGATGTCAGGGTTTTACAGTAAAACCGAGACCAGGGAGAAGAGTGCCATGAAAGATCATTTCAGGGGGAAAAAATTACTTGATTCTTATTCTGTATCTGAGCCTTCACTGGATGTCTTTCTCAACATTTACAGAATTCTTGACTTCCTCTTGCAAAGAAGATTATCTTGCAATTGAAAAACAAAATGTTTAACCAAAGAGACATTTTAGAAATGACTGGAAATTTTTAAACCTAACAAGAGTTTATAATGATAAGAAAAAGAGGCGATTCTCCAATGGGGCTGGTAGGGTGGGAAATGCTACCCAGGAACAATGACTGGTTACATTAGAAGAGATGCTAAAATTCTTAGTTTGGATTAGTCTGGTTAGGGCCAAGTTAGTAAATATTCTAGAAACAGATGAAATAGTTTGAGAGCAGTGATATGTAAGTGGAAATCCTGTTTTTCATTAAGAAGAGTGAGTCACGTACAAAATTTGGATCATAAGGTAAAACTCAACGTATCCTCCCTCTTTTTGTAATTGCTAAACAATTGTTATTAGTCACAAACAGGTTTTTAGAAATACCCAGAAAATGTGTTTTTGCCAGAAGTCTAGAAAAGTACCTAAATCAAGGTACATAGCAATCTCCACAGCCTTGAATTATCCTTTCAGTTTTACAATAGAAAGTCATTGTTACAGCATAACAACTCATTATTTAGGCATAGTGCTTTGACGTTTACAGAACTGTTCCTTGAATTATCTTGACCCTCACACTAATCCTGAGAGGCCAGCAGGGCTTTATAGAAGGAAAACTGATGATCAGAAGACTAAGTAACTTGCCCAACTCCCTTCTGGAAGTTAGAGGCAGCCCTAGCTTTCAAACCTGACTCTGAATCCACTGCTCTTCCCAAAAATGCTTTAATTTTGGTTGTAAAAATTAAAGTAATAATAATAATCCTTGTAACTATAGAAAGCTTTAGTGTTTACTAAACATTTTCACATGTAACTCCTCATTCACTTACTTGTTCAATCAGTAGGAAAGGCACTGTCCTGCACTTGGTACTCAGAGTGTTAGTTGAATGGGACTGCAATATTCACGCAGCAACTGGGCTTTGAGAGGGCAGCAGGGTGAGGCCCCACCACCCCAGCCACCAGCGCTTGCCCTGCTGGCACGGCTCAGGGTGGCAGCACCCAGGGCTCTCCATCCACCCCACCTGGGCAGTGCCAACCATAGGAGGCTATGGTCTTGACAGAGGTCTCTGTCTTCCTTTTGACTGACACAAGGACCAGGTACTCAGAAGGCAACCCTGACTCTCCAGGAAACCCCAGCTAGCAAACGGTGTCAAGTGAGGATTCAGATTAACTAACTGCTCTTTCATCTCAGCAAAACAGCCATGCAGCCTTTTGGATTACATGCTCAAAGGGCAGCCACCAACACACAGGGTAGTTGAGTGCACAGTGTTAGTTTAGGAGTAAAGAGGAGTAGGTGCTCGCTAGTCAGTGGCTCTGACACTAGCCGTGTGACCTTGACCAACTCATTTAGCCTCTCTGGGCCTCAATTATACCATTTGCATAATAAGGGAAAGATGTTTGCCCTGCCTGCCTTGCAGGGCCATTATGAAGACAGAAATGCAGAATGGTTAAGAAAAAGCTTTGCAAAATATAAAGAGCAGGTGTTGTGGATTAAAATCCTCTGAGTGTTTATTGCTGTGTAAAATACCACCCAATTCCAAATGTCCTGAACCTCTCAACCAGGCTCCAGTGAAGAAACCAGCCAGGCTTTCTGCATGAATTTGAAGGGGCCTCACAGGCCACCAAGCTGTGACTCTTGAGTCCCTCCAGAGCCTTGAGCTCTATGGACTGAATGCCCACACTCCTGACAGACTGCCACCTTCCCAAGATGATGGGGGGTCTCTGCCTGCCCCAAGGACTCTGCCCGCCTTGCCATGCAGCCTCTGAAAACGACAGCCACCACCCAGCACATGCTCTCTACAATCTGTCACCCAGTGTGCACCCATCAGATTCTTCAGTGACCAAAAAAAAAAAAAAAAATCAGTGGATGGAACAGACCCAGTTCAGAAATTCCCAGTCACACTGTTTTAGGGCTGAACTTGTTTCTTAAAAGGCAGTTCTAATTAGAGTGACATTTTGTCCACTGTGGTTCTTAGTTATGAAAATAATGAGCTATGAAATTCCAATTTATTGTTGACAACTTAAACGGCCAGGCACCAGAGCGGCGCGTAACTTCCGAGTGCCACTCTACTTAGTGACAAATCTATTCCGGACCGCCGGGAGACTGCTGGCTGGGTCTGGGAGGCCCCGTCCCCTTCAGTCTCCAGGAGATTTGGAGGGTTCCCAGGCACCAGAACATGAGGACCTGGCATCTGGACCTCCCCTCTGGGAAGGCCTCAGTGTCTTGCCCTGAGAAGATTTCAGATTGCAAGCAAGATGTCGGCCCAGAAAAGATGTCTCAGAAAAACAAAGAAAGGGCTTTCACTCTCTCTCTTTCTCTTTCTCTCTCTCTCTCTCTCTCTCTCTCTCTCTCTCTCTCTCTCTCTCTCTCTCTCTCTCTGTACAATGACAAGGTTTCCCAAGAAGATAACTGAGATCCATTCAGCTCTCAAGAGCTTGTGTTGAGATAGTCTGAAATATTTCTCTTACATCTCTTTCTCTCGTCTTCATTTCTCTTTCTGTTTCTGTTGTATTTTTTATCATTCCCTTTTCTGTTTTTTTTTTCTTTTTCTCTTTTGTCTCTCTCTTCTCCTCTATTTTCTTCTCCTCTTGCTCTCTTCCTCCTGCCTAAAACCACGTAACAAGAACTCCATGCTGACACCCTGCCTTCCTCCCTGAGCTCTGGCTGGGGCTCCTCTGCTGCTGAGAGCTACACAGGAGTGGAGTCCACAGCGTCCACCGCTGAGGTGACCTAAGACGGGCAAGGAGATGAGGAAGAAAAGCCAGGATCAAGGTCACTAAAGGGCTCCCAGACCCCTGGCCCTGAAATGTCTTCCCTTGGCCTCCAGCATGGCTCTCCAAGGTTAGAAATTGTTGTTCTCTCCACCTGAGAGAACTCTTCAATCCCAGCAGATGGAAAAGAAAGCAAGCAGAAAGCCATTATGTCACTGACATACTTCAAAATCTTTATTTTCTCTTCAGGCATCTGTTCTCAACCATAATGCAAGCTGCAGGACAAAGGTTGTTTTCTGACACGGGGAGAGAAATCTTGAGAGAGCACTGAACAACTAAAGCCCGAGAATACTCCTGGCTGCCAGGACAGACCTACAACAGCTTCATATGCCTGGAAACAACCCTGTGGCTTTGGTTTGAGGGCAGGATGAGATGCAGATGTCTAGGAGTCCTTAAGGCCTCTTCCCAGCCCGAGTGCTGAGGGGCTGCATGGACCTAGCTTGGTCAGTTCACCTCTCCAGGTTTGCTTCCTCATCGCAAAACATGCTGGAGCTCAGCCCAGAACATAAACGGGAGCGCTAAAAGGCTATACAGGCTGCTGGGAGAATCAGCATTGTTAGTATTTTGCTTGCAGCAAATTGCCAGGTCAAGTGGTAACTTTCAAATGTCAGATTTCAGTTAGTGTTTGGGCTTTTTTTCCTCTCTAATTTAATATATATTTAGGATGCCTGTCACTACAATGGAAACAAAACATTGAAGGAAAATACTACAGCCCAGCATAATAAGGGTGATGATCACCCAAAACTGAAAATGACAGCTGGCTTTTAAAAATGGAATGTGCTTTTTGCAAACATTAAAATGAAACATTGAACTCTGGTTATGTGATTTTTAGAGCTTGTGGATTTTCCGCCCGGCCCTGCTCAAACTCTGGGCTCACCTAAGAGGTATAGGGGAAATTCCCAAGAATCTCTTACTCTTGAGTTCTTTGGAATAACTAACCAGGCTTTCAGAAAATATGTCATCTTTCCTGACTGAGTCACCCCATTCCACGTGTCACTTGAAACAGGGGTTTCCCAGGGCCACTTTGAATTGAATGGCCTAGAAAGGGCTTTGCAAATTCTAAAGTGCTGTGCACATGGGCAAAGTGCCACCATGATTCTCACTCCGACATTAGCACGTTGGACAGCTGTTGGGTCAAGTTCTATGTTGTTATTTGAAAAATCACGGGAAGCCCGAGGCGCCTGCCTTTACCTGCCAAGAATTTTGCTGACACAACCATGGCTGACCCGAAGCTGCCTGGAGATGTCGCAGGGCCGGACACCTTGATGAGCAAGTTCCACTATCCTTTGACGGACTACATCCGGGAGTGGCCGTCCATTCACAAAAACCCCCCCAAGCTGATTCACTCCTCCATGTCCTGTAACAGATCAGAAACAAAAGGCAAGGGAAAGGGTGGTTAGAACCAGTCACATAGTAGTAAAAGTGCCTTTGTAAGCACCCAGAGCCCCTCTGATCAGAAATGGCCACAGGCTGGATGTCTTGAGCCTGGAGTAGGATCACGGGGGATACAAAATCATCTGGGACTGCTTCTTAAAATTAACCTTAGCCTTTGTTCATATTCAGCCAGTCAATTGGCTAATGATAGCAAGCGTCCCCATACTATGTTTCCTTTACTTACTAGCATTTTCCTTGTAATTTCTTTTTAACAATAGAAAATGTGAAGATGTCAATCCATACTAGGTACACAACTTATTGCATACATGATGCTGAGGTCTAAGGGAGATCCTGGGGAGAAAATACATTGTAAAATACAGCAAATTTAAGAGATCCTAAAAAATGAAACTCTTTTCCTTTTAACAAATATCTTTAAAAGTGAAAAGGACTACTCCAGTAAACCTAGCTTTCAGGGAAAAATGATGTTTTTTAAATCAGCGATCCAATTCAAGGGCTAAAGACATTTTAAAGATTTGTTTTAGAATAGTATCTGAAGAATACCAAGACAAAACCCAACCACTGTCTTGATCCAAACCCCTACTCTATGGAGGTGAGGTTTATACCTCAATAAAGCTGGGGGAGAAAATGAACAAAAAAGGTGAGGCTGATATGGAGACCTGAACACTGCACCTTAACAGAGCACACAAAAGAAATGGGTCAGAAGATTGCATTTCACTCTACTGCATCAGGATTTATTATAAAGGAGTTCCCCTGGAATTTTTGAAATGTCTTAAAATGACAAGCAGCTTTAAGCTGGTTCAGGGGAAATAAGCTGGAGAAGGCTTCAGAGTCCCAGGTCTTGCGAGGGCTCTGCAATGGATTTTAAGTGAAAGGAGTCCCAAAAAAAGTATCTCCTCAACCCAAGGAGCAACCTTCTGGTACATCAAGGTCCATCTGGAGGGAATCATGAATCTAAGTAAATGAAGAGCCAAGCCAGTAAACACAGAGTGATCCCATGTAGCAACATCATTGACCTTGTAGCTGTTAATCAGCCACTAAATGACATTGCTGAAGTCTGTCAAAAGCCAGAAGCCAAGTCCAAGCATCCACCAATGCTGCTAGCAGCTCCGAGGCCAAGGAGAGGGAAATCTCCTCTTAATCTGGGACTTGCTTGGGACTGGACTGTACCAGGGAAGCCAGGGCATCTTGGAAGTAACACACACACTCTCTCTCTCTCTTTCACTCTGTCCAACTCTAAAACATAAAATAGCCATCTCATCTCAGCTGTTCCCCGAGCACTCAACTACTATCCAAGCTTATGAACAATATCTGAAATGGAGAGGAAAAAACACCCATGACCTAACTTGTTTCCTAAAAGCTGCCAAAGCAATTCGCTGAAGTTTCCCATGAGTCCGAATTTTCCAAGTTCAGGCTGATTTCCCAAAATTTCCAAGCTCAGGCTGATTTCAAGAAAAAAACACGATTTTATAGACAACAATAGTACTTAATTCTAGTTCTAAGCTGAATTTTTCTCTGATTTTCAAAATGAGCTTTAGTTGGTTTTGATTGTTCGAAAACACTTCAGACATAAAAAAAAAGAGAATCCATCCCAAACCCAGGATTTTGTAGTTAGGAACACAACTGCATGGTCCACCTAAAACAGAAAGATTCCAGCCACCCCTGGTCTAGGGTCTTAAGAAGGCTTTGTCTTGTGGTTGGGAGCACCTAATAAAAATTGGTTGTACAGATCTTTCAAGAACAGGCTGCATTTAAGAAGAAAGTAAATTCAAAATTGGTGCCAGCTTATCTGAGAAGACAAAAAGGAAGCTAAATGCATCCAGCACACTTTTGAGATAACTATTAGACCAGGCATTGTATCCCTACACCACTGGCAATTTAAAGTTTCTGCCCAAAACACAGTGGCAACCTCCAGAGGATTTAAATTCCAAGAGTACTACTGCAAGACATTTGTGAGTTTTTGTATCACGGAAAAAACCCTCAAGTGTTGGAAACTAGGTGACAGCAAGTCCACAAACCCTCTACTCTTGACCACAAAGACTAGGCTACCAATGCTTTTCCAGAGTCTGACCTGTAAGTCCATAGCTGACGCCAGACTCAGGGATGACCTGAGAGCCCCTAACTTTCTGGAAAGGTCCCCAAACCCACTTGGCCTTTTCTGCCTCAGTCATAGTCCTATCCAATAGAGCACTGCAGGTGGGCGGGTGATTTACAACTGTGGTCTGGGAAGGCAGTGCCTCCCACTTACCCTGAAATTAGAAAGAAGTGAACCTGAAGCCTAAGAGGAGGCAAGATGTGGAAACAAAAGAGGAAAAGTGAGGTTTTGAGGGTATGAGTGCAAAGAGACGGAAGAAAATGAGACAGACGGCAAGGAGAGAGCCTGCAAGGGGAGCCTCCACTTAGAAAGGCAGAGGAGAAAAAGGAAAGGACCAGCCAGGACAGGCGAAGGAAAGGAAGGTCAATATGGTACAGTGGGAGGCAAGAGACCAGAAGAGAAAATGGAGGAAGCTCAATAAGGGGGCATTTGGAGGACAGGGAACTTCTGGGAGGGGTCCCTTTGTTTTCTGTGACCCCAACTCCAGCCCTGCATCTCCTGAGAGAACGCAAGTCCCAGCCTCTACTTCCTGTGGGCTCCAGCTGGGTGATGGCTCATCCCGTGAGAGATGCTGGGGAGAGACACACTCAGCCACACTCCCTCAGGGCCAAGTAGAATTTACAGAGAGACTGACACAGAGACAGATGCAAAAGAATCAAGGCAAAGACCAGGCAACAGACAGATTGATATAAGGGAAACACAGCCCTGCCCCACAGGGTAGACAGAGCCAAGTTTGCAGGAGGGTATTGGGGGGAAAAGAGTTGAATTGCAGATGCCCCTGGGGGGCCTTTGTGGCTCTGATCTGGAAGGGCTGACCTCCACAGATGTTTCTTAGGCCCCAATAGGGTCAGAATGCCCGCTAGGGGCCCTGTCCACACCAAAGACCATGACTAGGAATAGGGTCTTGGGGAAAGGGTCTCTGCTGATTCAGTCGCATACTGAATGAACTCCAGGACCCACAGGGTCATTGAAATCCTCTTAGTGACACTGGAGAGAATGAATACAGGGACACACAGACATACAACACAGGATAAGAGCAGGGATGAAATCTTGATGGACTCTAACTGATAGACAGGTGCTGACACACATGGACAGTTAGGCCAACAGATACAGTTAATCCAGACAGAGAAGGTGCCTTGCACATGTGTGTACCCACCCAGCCAGTCCACTTCCCACTCTGGAACCTGAGTCCCTCCCTCTCCCCTTCCCTGTATGCTCTAAAACCCAAGAACCATGTCCAACTGTGCCTATGTGAAATTCCTGTCAGCCCTTTTGTCTGTCTGACCTCAACATCATACTCTGTAAAATGGGGGTAGCTGAAGGTTTAGATATGCTCAGGTAGGAACCGACTATAAATGTGCTTTGGGGCTGGTAACCATACCTGGGGGAGGTAAACATATAGGGAGGGCGGTGAGAGGCCGTTGTGCTGATGAAAATGATGAGTCTGGAATGCGGGTTGGGTGAAGAACTCAGAAGCCCATTTCCCAGCAGTGCCTGACCCTCCCCCCTTGCCACCTCCCCTACAGATGCTAGACTGCTCCAAAAGGGGGAGAGGTTATTGGGAAGAAACTGACAGGGGCCAGGAAGGAAGATGAGGAGGTGGGATTTGGTCTGAGCTTCTACTACCCCAGCCACCTCTCAGATCTACTGCACACCCCCACAAATCGCCAACAAATTGGGACCCCAGAGAAGGCCTATATTGTAAAAGCACATAGCTTTGGGTGTCAGAACCAGGGGCACTTCCAGAGAAGCCATCTCTGGAAGCTAGGCTGGCTGGGACCCAGCCTCCACTGAGCTGCTGCCTGGAAGATTGAAAATGGGAGGAGGGAGCACATCTCGAGGTGGGGGCAGATGAAAGCCGGACCAGGAAAGACAGAGACATAGTCATTAGCGGTTTACTACTAACACCTGGAAGGAGCTACCTTCGCCCTCATGCACAGCCAGGAGAACACGGGGTATGATGCTACTTCGCCAAGGGCCCAGGCACAACCTCTGGAACGCAGGACTCAGCGCAGAAGGATGCAGTGAGAGTCTGAGGATTCCCACCAGGGAGGAGAGCAGTGCAGGGGCTAGCCCTCCTCATTTTGTCCCTCAGCTGCTCCTTGGTTCAGCTAAAGGCTTACCCACCTCTCAGAGTATTGACCCTCACTCGTTTGTTTTCTGACTCACTCTGCAGGAGCAGACCCTCCCCCATACAGGCTCAGATCGGTGCAAAAGACGGCTGCCAGGGGCTCTGGGGTCACCATGAATTGAAAACCGTTTTGACACAGGCCCCAAATGGTAAGGAATCGTTTGGGTTGGGACCCGAGCAAGCGGCTTCACCGCGCGAATCTCCCCACCGTTTTGGCGGATTATCACGGACTTGGAAAATTAACACAAAGAGAAACTGACCTGCCTGCAGCCAAACCCTGCCGCCTGGGTCAGCATTTTCCTACCTACCAAGCCCCTAGGCCCTCTGGGGCAGAAAAGCGTATTTTCGCCAGAGGAAGCTCGCCTTCTCTCCAGCGGGGTCTCTGCTGCCTTTGTTATATAGGGGACCTATGGCTGAGTAAACAGTCTTAGGTTGTCTAAGAGAACCTGTCTTGGGGAGGGCTCCCAGGCAGAGAGCAACTCCCTGATGTGAGGCCCCTGGGGACCCAAGCTGGGCACCAGGCTGGATGCCGCCAAAGCCTGGCACCTTGCTCCTGCCCAGCTCCACAACACGCAAAAGGGAATACACGATTTGTTCCACTTGGAATTTCCCTGAAATCTCTGAATCTAATCCGGCGTTAACTCACCGTGAGAGTAGCGCTCATCTCACAGAAGGCTGTGCTAAAGGGTGAACTGGCAGGTCCCGGCGGGTCTGGCAGTTGGCCGGCCTCACCCACACCCAAAATGACCCTTCCCGTCTCCAACACACGCGGCTCCTTTCACAAGGCGGGGGCGCCTATATGGTGACTAATTGGTTTTCTTCTTCTTGATTTTTATTTATTTATTTTTTTGGGGGGAGAAGCCATCATGAAGCAACCGTCCTGCAGAGAAGGGCTTGGTGTCTTTAAGAGTTTCTGTATGAACTGGCGGCTTGTAAGCAGAAGCTCAGCTCACGGACCACTACTTCGTTGATTTTTCAGATTCCACTCCTGAACTCCAGAAAGCCTTTAGAGCTCTAGAGCTGGTGTCCTCACTTGTCTCCCGACCTCTTCCTCCACACATACAAGCACTCAGGCACTGATCGGGGCCCCACTCTCCCTCCAAGTCCCAGTCTTGATCAGCCACACCGCTGAAAAAGGCGCCATCGGCGTGTGGGGCACTGTTTGAGACTCAGACTGACCTCTCCCTACAACTTCGTGCCCTCCTACTAGGCCGGCCCAGAGACCTCTCCAGGCTCGAGCCAGAATTCTCCCGCCATGCTGAGATGTCGCTGCCAGAGCCCCTGAAAGGCTCAGCTCGCTGCCTACAGTACGCGTTGCTGGAGGCGGGATTCCCAGTGCCAGGTGGTCTGGCCCCAGCGACCAGGCGCGTTATTCTACATCCTCTGCCAGCACTTTGCAAATTTGACTGCACGGCTACAAAAGTCCTGGGTTCTCCTGGCCTTAGTACCTGCCCCGCGGTCCGGCACCCCCAACCCCGTCCCGGCCGTAGAGTGAGAGAAACGAGCTCGCCGCCTACTTACTATGCATGGATGCAAACGGGTCGTGCTTACAGTGTATTTCCATCGGTGCGCTCCAGACTGCAGGCCGGCCCGCGCCGCCGCCTCCCGGCGCCAAGGCGCTGCCCAGAGCAGCTAGGGAGCCGCGCCGCCAGGCCGGGCACTGTTCGAGCTGGGCTCAGAAAACACTGGTGAAGCTTTGGGGCCTCTCAGAGCCGCCTTGCCGGAGATCTCGGAGAGCTGCGCCTAGAGGCGGGAAACAGCGCTAGTGCAGTACGGATGGAAGCGGGACGCCCAACTCCCAGTGGCTTCCCTCCAGGGCTGGCTCAGGCGGCGACTCCGGACCTGGTCCAGGATAGCTGCGGCCAAGGGGCCCGCAGCTTCGGGAGCATAGCGTAGGCACCCACTTCCGGGATGGCTAGGAATCCCCGGCCTCCGCTAGGAGCTGCTTTGAGGAGGCCTGCGTGGGACACACAGCCCTTAGCTTCACTCAGGGGGCAGCGAGGCCCGCGGACTGCCAAGCTACTTCGGCGGCCTCGCTGCCTCTGGAGTCTCTCCTCGACCTCTCAGTCCCCACAGGATCCTTTCTCTCTCTTCCTTTCTGAGTCTCTGGGGCTCAGATTTGCTGCCTCAGACAGTCCTCTCTGAGGACTGCCGCCTCAGCTTCTCTCTACCCAGCTTTCCGACGTCTCGGACGAAGTTGCAAAAGAACTTCCTCTCTGGCTGCGCTGGGGGCCCCGGAGGGTTCGGAGACGCTTCCGCCACTGACGTTGGGGCCGAGACTCCTGAGTCCCAGATTGCTTGCCGCCCTCACATCCGCGGACCCGCTGCCTTCAAAGTTCCCGCGGTCCCCGCTGCTCCCCCATCGCTGGCACAGGAATGGGGACAACACCGACGGTCACCTCCTCGCCTGAGTATATGCCTCACGCCCACCAACTCTTCGAGCCCCGCTGTCCTCTCTCGGGGATCTAGTTCGACTGTCTTTCAGTTGCCTCTTCCGGGACGGCCACCACGCCTGCCTCAGGCGTGGAGCGAGGGACGCAGGAAAGAGCAAAAGGTCCCTTCCACCAAGGCCTCGGGGACTGCTGAGATGAAGCCGTTGTCGGCTTTGACTGTTGTGCAGCGGCCGCAGGCGCTAGCTCTCCGCCTGCTCGGCGCGCACAGTGCGCCACCGCGCCGCCCCGGAGCCGCTTTCAGGACCCGCTGCGTGTGGACAGCGCCGCCCGGGGCTCAGCCTCCCTCGGGCGGGGGCGGGGGGCGGGGGCTAACCTGCCAATCACGCTTCATCAAGCCAATCAGGACGGTGGCAGCCAGCGCTGGCCCGAAACACCTCCCTATTGGCTGAGCAACCGGCGGGCTCCGCCTGATTAGCCGATACCTGGGCAATGGGAGAGAATGGAGGGCGGGGCCCAGGCGGCGGCGCCACGTTCATTGACAAACGCGTGCGGCTAAGGCCTAGTGGAGCGTGGAGAGGGGGAGGGGGATACACAGTGCCCGGAGAGTCCCGCGGCAGTTCCCGCGTGAGCCTGGCCTCCTCTTCGCAGCGTTGAGACCCTGGGACGCCCTGAGGGATTAAGGGCAGCCGAGGCAGGGGTGGTGGGGTGAGGGTGGGAAACTAGTCTTCGGAAAACACGCGCACAAGCGGATATTGAAGGAGGACGAGCTCAGCTCTCAATCTAACGACCCTCAGAACCGCGATGGTCTTGTAATGAGCGCATACCCAGTCGCGTTTTGACCCCAGTTTCCTCACCTATAAAATGGGCAGAGTTGGCTTACCTAATCTTTAATGAAGGCTCCTTCTAATATTTCATAATTTTATCAAGCGCCTACTAATCCTTTTTCGACTACTCCTCCTTCACTTTCCCCGCAGGGCCCCAAATTCTGCACTAACCGAAAGGCAGAGACTTTGACAGTAAAGAAATCTCACACTCCTTTAAAGTTAATAGTCAGGGTGCTCCAGGAGAGGGGACTACTTTGAGGCTTTGGACCAGATTGTCCAAGCACGGAGCCCTCAGCCCCTCTTTCCAGCCTCAAGACCAGGAGCCGAGGGACCCTTTGGGGCTATTGATGAGAGGAGCTGAAGGCTTCTGTTGGCAGGAGCAATTCTGCATCTGGTGCACTGCCTCTTAGGAACTGAATGAACCAGTCATGTCTAGTGCTAAGGAGGGTTCCAGTAGTGGTTGGGTGGGCTGGCAATATTCTATCTGCAAGAACCAGTGCTAATGTTTCTTGGAGAGAGACCACGTTGCAGCTTTCAGCTGTAGAGAAAACCCTACCTTCCTTCTCCTGCCTTGGAAGTTCTTGTTTCTTTTAAGACAAAATGGGTGGATTTCTAGAACTCTTCATGTCCAGAAGGGTGGTTGTCTTTGACCAGCCAGTCTCAGTTTCTCAAGGGTGTGAGGCCCTGGAACCACAATTAAAGGAACTGGACTTTTAAAAGAAAGCTTGTGATAGTCATTCTACACCCAGGTGGCAGTAGTTCTGTGTGTGCCTACATCTAACAAGGCGCTAGCAAAGATACTAAAGACTCTCCTGCCCCAGCAGTTCGTGGGAGTGGTCCCAAAACCCACCCTTTTGAATTCTTAAATGATGATCCTCTAATATTATACATAAATCTACCAAAATAAGGGCTCTGAGATGCCTGCTTCAGACCTGGGCTTGCAAGAACTGAACACAGGTTGACCCTGAGAGAATGCTGTGGTCATTCTTTGCTGCTTCAGTCTCCCATCTCTTCCTCTGCCCCATTTCTTATACGCCTACACTAGGTAGGCTCTCAGGCCCGCCTTCTGTTCCTGTCCCAGACCCAGCTGCCCCTGACCGGTAGATAAGTTTCCGGCGCTGACATCATCCCCACCCCCTCCAGGGCACAGCTGCAGAAAATGGCCTGGGTGGGCCTCTGGGGGCCCAGGAGACAGCAGTGCGCACTAGGGAGGGGTGGCTGCAGTTATCTCTTCTTTGTCCTGAACCTTGCCTGTCAGGATCTTTGCATGCCCCTCCACCTCCCCTTGGAGCAGGAAGATCGAAACATCAGAGAGGAACCAGGATGAGTTAGTGTTCCCACATTCACTCCACCTGGTGGCCCAAGATGGATCGGAGGTGACTAGAATTCAACCTAGTGGCTCTGTATTCCTACTGGAGAGGCAGGAGTAAGGGGATGCCCTTAGGGACACAGCCGGTGACACACCCACCACTGGTCCCATTCGTTGAGTTCAGGCCTCAAAACTCAGATTCTAAAGTCTAGAGCTAAAAGGACCCTGAGGCTATGTTTTCCCCATTTTACAGATGCAGAACCTGAGGCTGAGGCAGGATGCAACTTGTCCAAGGTCTTATATCAAGTCCTGGGTAGAGGAAATGCTGATGGCTGGGAACCTCTTTCTCAAAAGGACCCCTCGAGCACCACTGTCTGGATGGCTGGGCTTAGGGGCAGTGGAGTATGCTTCCAGTCGAAGAACCCAGCTAGGATATGCCCACACAAAACCAGTTTTCCTTCTGGTACCTGTGTGGCTTGGACAGAATCCCCAGAGCACTGCCAGAGTTGGATGGAACTGTGCATATTACCCCAATAGGAGTATCTCAGCTTCCCACTTCATATAGAAGGTGGTGGGCTTCAAGATATTGGGATGCCTAACCTGTGTGGCAAGAGCAGCACCCTTCCCCACCATGGGGTGCACAGGGCAGAGGTTTTTTCTCTGAGTGGGGAGCTATTCATGACCTCCTGAGCTGTCAGCCTCCAGGGAATTCTTAACATTAAGAGATGAGGCAGGAGCATAGGGAAAGGAAAACATCTGGGAAGAAACTCAATTCATGTAAATAAAATTGCCTTTGAAAGTTTTGCTATTAAAAGAAAGCCCATTGAGAATAAGGTTCAAGAAACCAAAACACCTTTAGAGGAACATCACCATGGTCTTCAACCACAAACCTGGCTTCCCTGGGAACACACTCCCTTCCCCTGCCTCCCTTTCTCCATACCAGCCTCTCCGGTGCCCAGAGGCACTGGGTCAGAGGGATGGGGCTGCTTCAGAGCTCTGTGGGCCTGTGATCAACTCCTGAAGCTCAAGTCCCACTCATTTACCCCCTCTTGCTTCAGGCAAAGCAAGGCGTAGAAGGGCTCAGATTGGTTGCTCAGTTCGGGGAAGTCAAGAGAGGCCCTGTGGTCGTTGCTGTCCTAACTGGGCGGGTCCTCTCTAACCCTCCTTTAAAAGCATCAGAGAAAACAACTGAAGGGAGGTTACTTAGCTAGTCTGGGGCAGAAACGATTTCAACGTGATTGATGTGCCTTGATCAAGAGTCTGCTCTGCCTGGCCTAAGTCTTTTTGCAGGCATCATTGAAACGAGTGGAAGGGGAGGATTTAACCAGATTTTTCAAGAAATGTGTAAACTGTCCAGTCAGGGTATGCTATCATTACCAACGCACTGAAGACCAGGGGCTCTGGGGCTACCATTCTCTCTCCTAAAGCTTTCAGGCTGGGGGACCTCCTCAGGACTCAGCTTCCTTATGTATCTAACGGGGAGAAGAACTGAGATGAGGCCTCCCAAAGTTCTGCAAGGTGAAGATCTATGGGTAAAGAATATTGTTATCATTCCACCAGGCTCATTCCAGAGTTGGGGGTTTGGATGTCAATACCCAGCCAGACAGCTAGCTATTCAACCTATCCTGGTCTCCCTGGTTTTGGGACCTCTTAACTCCCACCTCAACTAGCTTGCCCCATAGTAGTTTTTCTCCAAGGGGGTCCATCCGGGGTGGGGCACTATCTCCTTTCCCAGCAAGTGGGAGAGGTCTAAGGGTAGACTAGTCACCTTCCTGTCCTAGTTCCTTCAAACCTTATGCTGTATTATCTTAGACAAGTCTCTTCCCCCTCTGGAGCTCAGTTTTTCCTTTTTGGTGCCACAATGTAAAAGCTAGACAAAAGGATAAAGGATCCTTAAGTGGCTGTCTGCTCAGGGCCAACTTTACCCCATGTGGGGTTTAGAGCTTGAAGGGTATATACTACTTCCCCATTGCACAGATGGAGAAACTGAGGTCAAGAGAAGGAATTATTAGAGCTCTGAAGGAAGGAAAAGGAGGTCAGGTGGCCCATAAGAGCCCTTAAATGAAGTTGGAGAGGGGAGGAGCCCACGCAAAAATCCAAAAACCAAACCTGAATGCTCCCAACCTGACCAGCTTCTCAGCTGTCTCCTCTTCACCAGCCAAGGCCCAGGCTGGGGCAGACAAGCAGAAGTGCAGTGTCATCTGAGATGTCCACCTTTTCCCAGGCGGGCACCCTTATCCCAACCCTAAGGTGAAGAAGGGGGTGTGGCTCTCCAGATTTTTAAACTCAGCCCAGCCCAAGTCCCCCCAGCCCCACCCAAGCCCTCCTCACTGAGGAATGAAATGCTTTATTGATTAAACGATTATTCAGGTGATTGAACTAATCAAAGAACCCATCGACCGCCATGAATTACATTCTTTGTAGACAGCTTGTCGGGAGAGGCAGCCAGGCCAGCGACGAAGACCCTCCCTGGACCCTCACAGGTCTCTGACCCATTCCCCTCCCCATACACACAACCTCTAGCCCCAGGTGCAGTCACCTCTGGGAGTCCCACCTACTAAGGGATCCACTAGTGGGGAGGATAGAGTAGGGCTGGAGCAGAGAGGGTTTCCAGGTTCCTTTCCTACAAGCTCACCCTGGGGAATCCTCAATTCCTGCCACTTAGACTTCTCTCCTCGCTTCTCTTCTGTCACCGTTTTGTAAATACATCTGTGCCCAGGGAGTTGTCCTGGGTTTAAGGTAGAAGTTCACCAACACACCCCACCCCCACTTTTTGCCATGTATTTAGGGCTGGGGTGGAGGTGAAGGCTCACAGATCCACAGGGTTGCCGGAAGGGGAGTTCTTGCCAGGGCCAGGAGTGTGTTTGGGTAGGCCTAGTAAGTAAAAGAAGCTCTCATACCCAGCTTTTATTTCGGGGCAGAGGCCTCCTGCTGCTTGACACCTCCTCTCAGACATAACATTTATACTTTGCTACCCACTGCCTGGGCCTGTGGGAGGGTGGGCCTGTGTGCACAGGCACCAGAGCTGCATGCCCAGGCTAGGCACACACGTCTACCCACTTGTGCTCTCCTCCATTGGAGCGGCACCCACAAGATAAAACCTGAGCGCACAGCGCACCAACACACACACACACACACACACACACACACACACACACACACACACACACACAGTGTCAGAGGCTTGTTTGGGTGAAAGCAAAGATAGGCTTGGGGGTCCCTAGAAATGTCACAACTAACCTGCAGGCTGCTCACTGTCACCTGTCAACATTGACCCTGCCACAGGAGACCCTTTTGTACAAATGGTAGGCTCATCAGTGCCCTCAGAGTAAAGCAATGCACACTAAACATCAAGAGGTTACATATCTGGAATTCACATTGCCACTCCTGGTTCTCCCAGCAGAACGGGACCTGGGCCAGACTGCTAGCAGGCTTAGCACAATGGACCCCCACAGGACCCAACACCTGTGTGCTTACAGGCTGGCACTTTTGTGTACACTGGCATGAACACTGTGAACAGCTGTTGACACCCAAAAATGGAGAGGTCAGTGTAACCACCTCATTCTCACTTCCAAAACCTCATAGGATATGACAGGTGAACATAGACCTTAAAAGGAGTAGATGTACACTCAAGACACTTATCCAAATTATATATGTGTCACTCATAGACACACATTTTGGATACTCAAAAGAACTGTACCCAGACACATCAACTTATAAACACACAGTAACACTCATGAATATAAAGATATACATAGGCACATAAACTCTTGGACACAAATTCATACATGTTGACAATACATATACAGGGACACACATTCATAGTGTCACTTATGCACTCTGAGCCCCTATGTAAACACACAGACCCAAACTTTCAGATCCCCGGACAGACCCCCACATAAACATTCAGAAATAGAGGGAAAAAAACAAGCTAACTCGAAGACACTCGGACTGATACAAAAGTGTATGAGAAGACATACAAATGCGATGTAGACAGACACGCAATCAATTCCTGTGAAAATGTGGCGCACGCCCTCCCCCAGGACCAACCAGTGTGAGGACCCGCGCGGCTGGGCCCCGTGGTTAACACGCCTGGAGCCCGTATCGCTGTCCTACCTGTCCTGCCGGTCCGAGGAGTCGGGTAATTTTTCTCTAAATCCATGTTGATTTTTCAGAACTTGACGATCTGGACAGAGGAAAAGAGTTTCCACTTTTCTGTGCTTCCTTTTTTTTTTTTTTTTTTTTTTTTTTGGTGCCAGGGGCCGCTCACAGGTCGGAATAATTCAAGCCTTCCGCTCCCCCGCCGAGCTGGGGTAGCTGATCACTGAGCTGAAACTAAACGTTTTAGGTGGAAAAAAAGCGTCCGAAGGCACCGTGAAATGATTAAGGAACTAAAGAGCTTCTCGCCATGTGAGATCATGTCCTGTTCTCGCCAACATCACAAGATGTCCCCAGACACGCCGCGCCCCCAGCGTGCCGCCCCGCACTGACTGCCCGGAGCCGAGAAAAGGTGTCCGCGCTGTGCAGCCGGGCCTGCTCAGCTGGCCAGACGTGGCGGGCCGGACCGGGCCGGGCAGTGCAGAAGGCCGGGAGAGCAGCAGTGCCGCCGCCGCGCCGCCCTGGACTTTTATAGGGGGTTAGGTGGGAGGGAAGAAAGGTTTCAGACGGAGCCCCACGCTAGCTAGCGCGCCTAAGGGAAGGTACCGACCGAAGGCAAGCCGGGATCCCTGACCTCGCAGCCACACCTTCTACAAACCCTTGCGCCTCGGTGTCGCGGTCCTTCGAGCAGTGCCCGGGGCGGGTGACCCCTCTAGGTGTAAACCCCGCAGCGTAGGCGGGTACAGACCCCGTTTTTGTTCTTAAATAAATTAATCACCCTGCCAAGCAGGTGCTTTTGAAGGGGGTGCAAAGGCAAGCAGTGTTGCCAGGCATAGAGGGGGCGTTCCGGTTTCTTCAGATTCACCCCTAGGGCGGCGCCCGCCCGGAGAACTCCCTACCACCCCTACCCCGTTACAGCTTTAATACTATCTTTGGGTCCCTGACAATAGGGCAATACCAGACCCTTTAATCCCCCAGGTTCCACTCAGCCTCCTGGTCCCAAACCCATTCCCCTCACCAAGTCCCATTCTCGTCCGTAGCATAGAGGTTAAGTTGTGAAATGCTGGTGATAAAATCTGGGCTTCTGATTTGGAGCACCAGGGCTAAACAGAACCATCTAAGTAGGTCCTGTAGATGGACTGGTGTCCCGGACGTCTTACCCAGGCCCGTAAATGGCATCCCTTTGCCCTCAAGCCCCAAGACGTTGCGGCGTTCCGGGGCCCCAGGACTTGATTCCAGAGGGGAAATCAGCCCGAGAGAGACCGGGCAGAGGTTTGGCATGTCCAGCACTCTCTTCGGCCCAGGCTTAAGACTTCCCTCCCTTCCACCTCCCCAGTCCCGAGTCCTGCTGCTTGGCTGGGCCGCTAGAAGCCCATGGGGCCCTGCTGCGGGGTGGTCGCAGGGGCAAGGCTCTCCAGGGCGGGGGAGCGCTCCGTAGGAGGACTCTTGGCCCACCGGACAATGGCAGTTTCAGAAAGTGAATCGTCCTCAGAGAGAATGTTGTTTGTTTTTTGGAGGGGGTGGTCACGAGGCTGGGCCACAATCTAGGGGGAAGAGCCCGCAGCTCGAGAAAAGGGAGCGCGGTGGGGGGAGGGTTTGCTGGCGGGAACCGGACATCGCTTATCCACTGAGATGATTTCGCCACAATCGAAAAGAGGGCTGTAGATTCCCGGGCGGCCCCCACCCCCACCAAGTAGTCTGCGCAGTCCCCCTGCGCCGCCTCTTTCCTGCAGACTACGGGTCCGGGTCCCTGCCCGCGCAATTTTAGTTTTGGCCATATCGGAGCTCTCGACTCTCTCTCTGCAGCCGGGCCCCAGCCCCTGCTTCCCGCCCTCCCGCCTGGCCCGCGCGGGAGGCTGCGCCGAGCTGGAGCGGCCTGTCGGCGCCTAAAGATCAAAAGCCCTCCCGGAATTGACATTTCACCCCCGGCTGGGGGCGGGAGTTGTTTGTTTTTTTTTGTGTTTACAGGGTTTGTTTTGTTTTTGTTTGTTTTCTTCGAGTTTTCATTTCATTATCTATGAGTCGTTTGTTTCTGGTGTTTTGCGTGTTGTTTTTTCGTGGATTTCATTTTAGCGGGTTTAACTCTGTGACTCTTGGTCTTTTGGGTGGGTTTTGATTTCTGTCTTGTATGTTTTGATTTTGTATCTGTGTTGCACTTTGTTCTTGTAGGTTGTCTTTCGTGTATCGTTTGGAAGGCTGTTCTTTCTGCGCGGTGTTTCGATATGCTCTGATTTTGTATTAGTGGGTGTCGTTTGTGTGTTCTGCGTTAGGTGAATTTTGTGTTTGTATGTGTTTTGTTTTCTTCTATTTTTATTTTGTTTTTATGAGTCCTGCGTTGGGGTGGGGGTTTTGCTTTGTTTTCGTGTGTTGGCTTTAGTTTTTGTGTTTGTGGGATACTTTGGTGAGTTTTGCGTGTGTATTTTGGCTTTGAGGGGCTGTTTGATTAGGGAGGAGACACCAGCCACTACTCCGTTCCTGCCCGCACCCAGAACGGGCAGAGGATTAGGCCAAGCATCATGAATGGTGGTTTTGCCATGCTCCGAAATACCTAACAGCGCTGCCGCGTTGTACTCTGAGTGCTCCAGACCAACGCGAAACAAATATGCATTCCCGAGGGGGAGCCCGCCCTAGTCATAACCCCGCGGGTCGTGTGGCGCCACTGCCCGGTCACTCCGGACCCCCTCGCGGGGTATCCAGACCCAGCCGCCATCCCCTGGTCCACCCTGTCCCCGGGGTGGATCTCCCCTTGCTCCTGGCCGGCGTGCTTCGGACATCTCCGACTCCCGCAGCGTTATAAAAAGGCACGGCTCCCTGCTGCAGAGCAGGTGGCCTCTTCGGAGGACACGGAATTGATGTGGCCCTAAATATATTAGGCAAGGGGCTAGGGACGCTTGGACTCTAGGTGCAGGTCAGCGTCGGGATCCCGGGAAAATCCCCTTTCTCTTCGCTCACCGCCCTAGAAGCCTGGAACCCAGCTGTGCTCAGCTTTCGGTTTGGAGAGCCTGCCCTGTTGGCAACCATAGACACAAATCCACACTCGAACGTACACATGCACAGCTACAGAGCGAGAGCGAGCGAGCCGGAGCCTTGGTAGCAGAGGCCTGCATGGCGGAACCAGCGCTGGTACTACTTCAAGGGGAAGCCAAACTGTAGTGACCGGAAATGTTCCAAAGACAGAAAAAAAGAATTCTTTCTGTCCGTTGCTGGAACTTGTCCAACCACGTTACACCTGGATTTGCTTAATGCTAAACCAGGGAGAAAGGGAGAAGCAAATCTAGAGAGGCAGAGATGTGCGAGCTAAACCGGCAAGCAAATGCGGGGAAAATATATAGAGAAAGAAACATGGAGTGGGAGAGACAAGATTGTGGGGAAAGGCAGACTGGAGTCTCCTCCAGGCTCCCGCGCGTTCTTGCATTCTGTGAGAGGGAGAAAGCAGAAAACCGAGAACAGGGTGACAAGAAAAAAAAGAATCACAGAACGGGTTGGCCTAGGCACTCTGCGAGCTTCCCTGCAACTCAGACGCTGCAGTCTAGGGGTGGGGAGGCCGACATCCGGAGGAAAGAAGCCTAGGTCGGGCTTTTCTACTGCACCATGAAACACCCGAGGACACCAAGGCTTGTAGAGCCGGGACTGGGGCTTGGTTCCGGCTCTTACTGAACCCCACCCCCAAACGCCCAGGCCGGAATATAGCAAAGGCTGGACCACCGCGATCAGCCTCTGGGCCTCCGTCGGTGCGAGCCTAGGAAGAAGCCGCCGGGAAAGACTCTGGCCCTGGAGCTCTATGCAGTAGCCTGCGCTGAGGATGGGTGGGAGCCGACGTCCAGGCGAGAGGCGAGGAAGAGGCTCCGCCCTAAAGATGGGGGGCCCAGTTCTGGGAGCTGCTGAGGCCGCAGCTGGACTCGCAGGATTCGGGGTCCGCGCAACGCGCACGTGGCACCGCACCTTCCGCAGGCGGCGCCCCTATGCCAGCCCCGCCCCGCTTCGTTTGCTGGGCCTGGATGGAGTTAGGATTGAGGGTGGACGAGTCGCGGCGAGTAAATCCCTTGCGCTATAAACTTGGGACTTGCCTAGGGGCGGCGCCCGGGTGGATGGACCACTTCTCCACTGGCAACTGCCCGGGCGTAGAGCGCAAAACGCGCAACGCCAGCCAGTTGCCACCGCAAGTTTTCAAACGGCGCCCGCGGCAGAAAGGGGCCGATGAATGGTTTGGGTTAAAGCACCCATTTTTGCTGCCAGTGGGATCCTCTGCGCATAAAGGGCTTCGAGCTCTGGCTGCTGGCTCGCTGGGGCACCATGTGCTAGCGGCTGGCTACCCAGAACTATTCGGGTAGCCCTGGAAAACACGATGGGACTGTGTTCGGGGAACCTGGTGCTTGCTCATGGTGGGTTATTGCTATTGTTGTTTTACTTTACTGCCTTTCTTGCTTTAATTAAAAGTGTTCGTGACAGAAGCCTCAAAGAGTGCAGACCTGGGTCGTTTGGATGGGTTCATTCCAACTCAAATCCAGTAATTCAATTCAGTTCCACAACTGGTTTCCAGCGCACAGGTACACATGGCAGACGTCAAGTTTATGCCGTACACACATGCATAGAGACACGAATAGAGGGCAACTCTTGGAGAATTTTGAGATAAAATTCACTCTCCTGGAGTTAACATTCGCAATATATGAACATGGAAAAAAGGCAGTCAGTTGTATTTAAAATTTGCCAACACGTCCCTGCAATCCACGAGTACCTAAGAATCCAAAACAGGGCATTCAAAAGATTTACTGGCGCTATGATTCTTCAACATTGAAAATATGTGTTAATCAGTTTATTTTGTCTTATATTTCCTTTCAAATTTAACAATACTATAATCTGTAAGTAATAAAATTGTATTTTCCTGAAGAAAGCTTATATGTAGGATGTTTTATTTCTATCAGTATTTATAGGATGAACTGTTAGCCCTCCCCACCCCTTTTTTCTTCTGATATTTCTCTGTGTAATGTGAGCTTTAAATATTCATGCACCAGCCCAGACGTGCAGAATGATTCTTTTAGTTTTTGGACGCAGATCAGAATGTTAAACAGAAGCGAAGCACTCCTGTAAGTAGGCTCTTTAATGTTCTCACTTACTTCATTCTCCATTTGTCTGTAATAACTTCAGGGCTATGGCAGAGAATCACAGCAGGATTGGAACGCTTTCCCTGGAGCCTGTAGGGTGACCTCGCAAATGGCCAAGTGCCTCAGTCCCAGGGCAGGTTGTGAACTGATTTTTATTTTTTCTTTTGAGAGGAAGTCTTCTGCGGGAGGAAAAGGAACTGCAGGATATGAAGTCTGGATTTGGGAACATCGTGAAATAAAACTGCGCTCTAAAAACCTTTCAATTTTGCTGCTGATTACCTATTCTTAGCAAGTTGACGAGCTATTTGCTGGTAGTGTCTTCCAGGATCCAGCCCAAAGTAGGATGGAAAAGAGAGGCTGGGCTTGGGTCCAAAGGGCCTTTGAAGTGAGCCCTGCTTCCAGACCCAGTGTCTAGCGATCCCCAGACACACTTCCAAAAGTGCTCAACTTTTCTTTTACTTTGTACTGGAGATGGGGGCCTTTGAAGTGAGCCCTGCTTCCAGCCCCAGTGTCTAGCGATCCCCAGACCCACTTACAAAAGTGTTCAACTTTTTCTTTTACTTTGTACTGGAAATGGGGGCTTCAGACACTGAATGCCAACCAACTAAAAAAACTGTCTACAAAGAGAATATTTAAACATGTTGCCTAGTTTATTTTCAATCAGATGGAAGCCACTTAGCAAACCAAGTTGAGGGGTTTACGAATGTAAAACAAGAACAAGAAAGTCGTTTACCCCCTACATCATGAAAATGGGAAATCATGGCACTATATTTTCCTTATAAACACATAAATGCCTACCTATAACACAAGGGAACTAACAAGCCACTTTTATTTAAAAATTTCCAAAATGAGGTATTGAGAGTATTGGAGGTCTAAGACAAAATAGTCATAGCAAATTCATACTAAAAGAACCATACTAAATTAGTCATTCTAAAATGGTGCTCGAATTTCAGTGAAAGCAATTTTTAGGACAAGTGATGGGTGATTTTTCTGAAGAGATCTTAATAATTTCTCTCAAAGAAACAATTAAGGAATATCTATCCAGATTTTGCATTTATAGTATAATTATATGTTTATATGTTTATACAAAGACAGAAAGATAGATATACAAACGTTCTGTGCATTGGCAGGTTGAGAGCTTGCAGATGGGCTTCTTAGGCACGAATTCTTTCTAACAGGTATGAGATGGAAACAGTTTGGTGAATTGAAAGGAGGGTGATTTTTTTCCTAGTTTGGTACAGCAGCTGGTGTCTCATTTCTCATACAATTTACACGTAGACTCGTGTACCCCATGAAGGGACAAAAGAGAATTAGACAGGATAAAAAAACCTGCCGGTGTCCACAGGAGGTGCCTCAAAGCACTCCTTTGGACACACGTTCCTGGTGATGGGGAGCTTGCTGACTCTAAACCAGGCCTGACCTTTTGTCTTTTGACCTCTGACGCATGAAATTAGGTAGCAAAAGAAAATGAGAAGTAAAGGATACAAAAACATGGAAAAACAGCTCTCCTTGACAATAGTCATTGTATCAGATCATAGTGGAGCTGCCCTGCACAGCCCGAAGTGCTTGTTTATAAGGTTTCAGGTCCTCCTGGCCACTGGAGCTCCTGTTCTCTTTTTTGGACGACCTGCATTTGTTGGGGGAGAGATTAAGCACTCTTTAATTAAGCTCAGACTGGGTTTTGTCCTGGCTCCTTTCACTAAAGCCCGCCGTTTAGCGACTGCTTGTTTCCTCCATTTCCTCTGAGGCCATCAGTATAGGCTGGGTGCCTGGGTTGCGCCAGCCAGGGCAGCTTCTGGAGGCCAAGAGGAAAGCTCTGCCCCAAAAGCCCCTCTGGCCACCCAGGTGGAAGCTGTTTCCCAGCTTGCATGGGGAAGGAGAAGGAGAGGTGTGCTTCTGTGTCCAGAAGGGCAGCACACTCCAAGTGGATAGCCCTCCTTTCCTGCTCCGGACCCAACTGGGGAGTCTGATGCCTGAGGTACTGGGATTCCCATCCACCTTGCCTAATGGGCCAGCTCAGTGACCTCCATTGTCATGAATGCCAGGGAGGAGGGCAAGAACATTTGCAGAGAAGCCCTCAGTCTCCATCCAGCAGTCATTTGATCCTCACAGTCACCCTGGGAAGGGGTGCAAAGCCCTGTGTCAGAGACCAGTGTGTAATGTCACTTGAGCCGTAGGCCTGGTCCAGAGGGGAGACAGAACTCTACTTAGACTTTAAGTGTGAGAATGGGTGTGAGCAAAGGGAGAGTTACCTAGATGAGTGTTGGAGGTTGAAGAGGACTTGGCTGGATAATAAGGATGCAGAGAACATGATTAATATTTCCATTTTGCAGATGAGACTACTGTATATCAATGTATAAACAAAATGCTGTGAAAATTGCTGACCACGGGCTTGGTGGATGGCAGGAATGACAAATGCTTCTGATGGAAGGAATTCACAGTGGTTTGTGAAGTGGAGCAAAGAAGGGAGGACAGATAAGCCGGAAAGCCCTGGCCACCCTTCCTTCAGATCACCAGAACATTAGCTGCAGATGTTCTCCCCTTACCAAATGGCATGAATGGACCCCAAAGTCCAAAGGGAGAGAGATAAGGGAAAAGCCTAGGACCACAGGAAAGAAACACAGAAAAATTTAATTACTATCAGTTTTCCACTTTCTGCCCTGGGAGCTTGCAAAGTTCATTAAAAACCCCAGCCTAGGATAAAACAAAAAAACTTCAGGCTGGAATGCTCCTCATGCACCTTAGTAAACCCTCCAGCTGTGGGGCATCCTCCCAGAGCTACATCTTGTAGATACACAGCCCTGAGCTATCTCCTTCCGTTTCCTTGTATGTTGGCAAGAGAGGATTTCTGTCCAGTCCTCACTCTTCTACACAGTTCATGAGCTCCTGTGGGCAGGCTCCACCTCTGGGACCCTAGCTCTTCAGGCAGTAATTCATTCTGTTCCCTCATGATGGTAGCTTCTAAACTTTAGTGTGAGAAGGATCACATGCAGATCCCTGGGCCCCACCTCCAGAGGGCTTGATTTCTTGGTATGAACAGGGCTTGGAATCCAGATGTTTAACTTCCCCCAATGAGTCAGATGCAGGAGATACCTAAACCATCCATTGAGAAGCACTGGCTTAAAAGCTTTTCCAGGGCAAGGACCAAAGCACTGTGATTCATTTACTCCTGCCACCTCACCATGGAACTTGTCAGGGTGGCAGTACCCAAACCCCCAAAATACCAGCAACTCTATTTGCAAACCATTTCCAATGTGCCCCCAAAGGAACAAAGAACTATCTGTCCCCTTCTTCCATTTTTAAATCAATTCCATTTAGCAAAGAGAGTCCAGTGCTTAGTCCTGGAGGAAGGCAAGACTCTCCTGCCCTCCAGCTGCTTCAGTCATGTCAGAAAAATAAACCTGTAATTTAAGGTAGAACTAATTTGACTTTTAATTAAATAAAAGAAAAATGAAGGAGTACTTTCCTACTTGGGGGAAGTCTATGAAGGTTTCTTGAAGGAGATGGTGTTTCATCTAAGCTTGAAGACTTAGTTGAAAAAGGTGTGAGAGAAGGGTGCTACAGACGAAGGGTTCAGTATGATCAATGGCTTACAGGTAGAAAATGCTTGGCCTGTGTAGACATTGGCAAAGCAGGAAGAGAGAGAATGTTTCCCTGGTGATGAAACTGGGACCAGCTAAGGAATCAGAGTTTTGAGGACATACAGTAAGAATTGCATTAGAGTAATCTTAAGGTTGGCCCTCTTACTCGCCACTCCCAGGTGGTGCCCATGGGAACATCTGAACATCCCTCTGAGCTTCACAAAGTTCTTTCTTGCCAAGCGTCTCTGTCCAAACAGAGGTCACTGCTGACTACTTCTGTGGGCTTCCATCTCTGCACCCCAGAACAACATAGGACCTGCACATAGAAGATACTCATTTGAGAGTCTGATGAATGAATAAATGTAGTCAAAGGGAAATCTCTGGACTGGGTCTCTGCAGTCTATGACTGAAGCTCACCCACTCAATCTACCTCTTAGGTCTGTTGTAAGGACCAAGTGAGCTAATAGTTGGGCACTTGCCTTGTGAAGTATTATTAGGATGGGTTTAGATTCCCCAATGCTGTTTAAAGAAAATCTGTTTTGGTTGACTAAATGTATTTCAGTAGAGGAGCCGATGGTCCAGCATTTGACGGGAGTTATGAGTGAAGGTTTGTATAGGAAGAGGCCAACAGTACTCATGTGTTGAAAAATTGTGCAGTTCTTTTTAAAGTATCCTTTTCCAGCACTGTGAGAGAGAAAACGAAAAACAAAAAATTCAACTCAAGCACATCTGAGAGCCATAGGTTAACAGCTGTCATGATACTGCTGCTAAATTTCTGAAAAGAGAATGTAGGATCTAGAATTGCTGGGAAAAAAACAGCTGGGCAGAGCTGAAGTGGGAAGAAAACCTCAGATCTTAGAGGGAAAATGAAAAGACATAATTGCAGTCAATAGTGCATTAATGAGGTGAACTCTACTGTATACACACACACACACATCCTATACATGGTAGAATTTCACTCTGTGGGAAAGAAGGCTCAGAAAGATGAGTCATAAGTCATGTGTTCTGTCAGATTCTCCACCAACTCCTAATCCCAGGAGTCTTCCAGTGGGTATTCTCTTCAGAGAGAAACTAAAGTAGGACAGGGCCTCTAGGATAGTACAACCAGTAGTTCATCGATTAATGTGTTGCTAATTAAGTAGTAATAAATCAGTGAATAGTTCATTAATAGCACAAGGACTTGGGGTAGCGGGCCTCATTAAATTGTATCAGCTGTATCTAGACTGGCCTTTCTGCAACATTCCAGTGAATAGTCATTCAGCCTGAGCTTGAATATCTCCAGAAACAGTGAGCTCACTAGCCTCTTTCACTGTGGAATTGCTGGCAGGAAGTCCTTTCCCTCAATGAGCATACATCCGTTTCCATGTAACTTCTATCCACGGGTCCTCGTTCTGCCCTGTGGGGGTCGTTGCTCTCAGGAAAGAACAAACAAGGTGACACAGTGAAGGTTCCTATGAAAATATCTGCTCAGACAGCGTGAAGGGGGTTTCAACATCTCTCCTATGTCATTGGACGAATGATCCCAGCTGCAAGGGGCAGTCTCAGATTGTTGACTGAGGGAAGCACATTCAAGAATAAAGGAGGAACAGGACTCTGGGGCCGAGAGCCCAATCTGCAGAAAATTTCTGAAACCCCAGTCCCATGGCTGCATCCCCAGGGACCAGAGATTCCCATGTCAATTTATCTTTAAAAGGACATTACTGCAACCACTACTGTGAAACCACAGGCTTGGGCCATCTATGCTAAGGCAGCCCTGGGAACCACTGAATCCAACCCTGTGCCCCATTTGACAGATGGAGACACTAAGGCCCAGAGAGGGAAATAGAATTGCCCAAGGTTCCACAGTGAGTTAGTGGGAAGTCAGGCATGGGAGGTTGGTGAGAAGAGTTGGCATGTCTTGAGTGCTCACTGTTTTCTGTGCTTTATATACCTTATCACCATGAGTTGAGTGAAGCTTTGACTCTGAGGCTCAGAGACACTGAGACTTGCTCAGGATCACCCAGTTAGGAGATGACAGAGCTAGAATTTGAAAGCCAATTTTGACTCCAGAGCCAGATTTCTTAACTAACGCTATAACTGCTTCCCTAAAACCTTGTCCTCCTCCATCCCCCATTCATGCCTTCACCTGGATTCTACATCTTGTGGGTCCCCCATTATGCTGCAGTGACTCTCAAAGAAAAAAGATGCAACTGGACAATATTCTAGAGGACTTGCAAAGCACTTCTGTGTCTTCCTGCACATTATCTCAGGGGATCCTGATAACAGACCCAGGTTGCAGCCTGGGCAGAAATTAGCATGCTAATATCATAAAGGAAGACCCACTGGGGTCCCTTCAGCCTGAGTGGACCTTCTCCTTCACTGTTTATACACCTGAACGGATGTCCAACGGGCTGAGAAGTGCATAATGTGGGAGTGAGTGTCCACACTCACTGGCAGGAAGGACCAGACATATGGGACTTGGCTGAGGAAACTTTTAATTACCAAAAAAAGGAGTGTATTTTCTCTCATTATATGATTTAAATAAAATAATGAGATAATCCTGGATTTTAAAAAATCAACTCTGGTGTTTACATATTGATTTATTCTCAGAAGGGTAGGAGGGTCTAGAGGAAATGCATTAGTGGGTCTTATTTTACAATTTGCTGTGATAAACCACATTTAATCCCTTTCTTCAGGAGGAATCTATGAAGGATACAACAAAATGTAACTAGCTGTTGCTTTCATTGCATTTTTTCCCAGATTTTTATTTAGTTCACAATATTACAACAATAAAGGAAATTAAAAGGAAAGAGACAATATCCATAATCCTACCATCCAAACAAATGAACTGTTCAGAGCTCCTCTTCTGTCCTAACTTACATGTCGGCAAAATTTACATAGGTAATTTATTAGTGTAGTTACAGCTTGGTTCACTTAACAATTTCTGGTTATAATGTCACATGGTCTTCTTAATTATCATTTTAAAATAAATATTTTAACAATTATTTTAATGGCTGCTTAACACCTTTTAAGTAGACATTTGATTCCTTAGTATTGTGTATTTAGAAGGACTCAGTTTTTCACTATCATGAATAATCCTAAAGTGCACATCTTCATACTACCTTCTCCTTTCTTTTTTATTCCTAAACTCCCCAGATCTAGATTTGCTGGGTAAGAGGGTATGAATTCTTGCATGGTTCTTGACATATATGAGCAAGTCACTTTGCAAAAGGTTTTTATAAGTTTATTTTGCCTCCAGTAATGGATGACTACAATACTTTCATAAGACACTCTTGCCCCAAGCAAGTGAAATCAACTGACAAATAAAAGCTAACTCCATAAGCAACATTTAAAATAAATGGTTTGACAAACCTGTCATCAGCTCTGTTCTCTTATCACTGTTGCTGTCATAAATTAAATGACTTTACCAAGAATTTGCAGAAAGCAGCAAAGCAATTATTATACCCATTTTATAGCTAAGGAAACTGAGTCTCAACTCAGGGTTTTGCCCAAGGATGCAGAATGAAAAAGCAGAAATGCTGAGACTTTGGCAGTATCAGTAACCTTAGTAAGCCAAATATTGGTTCCCTATAACCTCCTTTCATTCTCATTTTGTTGTTGCTGTTTGTTTTTTGATTTTTGTTTTTTTATCCCTGGGATTTGGGAGAAGCTGGTTTGGGGGAAATACTTTCACATCAGATACATCTGTAACTTTTTTTGACAAGCATCCCAGAGCTCCTTGCCTCCAATTGCTACTCAAAGCAGAGCCTTGCTTTGTAGGAGATCTTTCAAATATTCTTGCCAGAGAATCTCTGAATTTCAGAGCTTCAAGGAGCATCAGAGATAATCTCATACAGTGGGCTTAATCTAAGATAGGGAAACTGAGGTCCAGAGAAGGGAAAAGCTTCACCCAGGCAGTATCTATTCTCTGGTTTAAAATGCTGCCTAGAGCACATCAGTGGGTCACTTGTGTTTTGTGAGATAATAATAAATGAATATTTTTACAAAGAATTTGAGGATCAAAGCCATTGGGGTAACACTGGATATCTTATATTTCTTTGGTATACATAAATTTACTGAGTTAAAATAAGACTGGTTTATTTACTAAAGGACTTTCTAAAGTCTTTACACCCCAAACTATGTTTGTTTTAATGTTTTGTTTTGGTGGGAGGTTTTGTCTTTTTTTGCTATGATTAATCTACAATTACATGAAGAACACTATGTTTACCAGGCTCTCCCCCGCTCACCAAGTCCCCCCCACCCCACTACAGTCACTGTCCATCAGCGTAGCAAGATGCTGTATAATCACCACCTGTCTTCTCTGTGTTGTACAGCCCTCCCTGTACCCCACCACAACACTATACATGCTAATTGTAATGCCCCCTTTCTTTTTCCCCGCCCTTATCCCTCCCTTCCCACCCATCATCCCCAGTCCCTTTCCCTTTGTGGTGGGAGGTTTTTTTTTGAGCAAATATTTCCTCTTTACCAGATTTTATTTTTAAGTTTATTTATTTATTTTTTACTCAGTAGTACATACATATGGCTTGAATTCAAAAGGTACAAAAGCAACTGAGGAAATGTCTCTTCCTATTTATGTCTCAACCACCCATGTCCCCTTTCTAGTAACCTAGTTACCAGTACACTCCCAGATAGAGTCCATATGGGTACACTTAATACATCCTGGTGATTGTTCCACATTGCTACATAAAGAGCATTCTCATTCTTTGTAATTTTTTGTTCCTGTAGCATGGTATTCTGATTAATATGGACTTGGCTCTCCTATAGGAATGTAGTGTCCACCCTCAAAGAGCACACAGTATACTGGAAAAATGAAATATACTCATTATGGCCACTAAAACAAGGTAGAGAGTGCTCAGGGAGGAGCATAAACAGCATGGAGGCCACATGGAAGAAACAGGTCAGTCTCAGCTAGGTTTGGTTTGGGGTGGAAACTGGAACCTTAGAAAGTGCCTGCTGCAGGTAAGTCTCAGTGGAGGGACAGTGACAAGCAGTTATTCATCACATTGACCTTTGTTTTAAAAGAAGACCAGCATGTGTGTATTTGGCTAACTCCAATGCTTAGATGCTGAGCACAAAAGCTCAATTTTTATTAGCTATTTTTGTTGCCCATATATTGGAACCGATCTTAAAGTAGAAGTCAGATGTGAATGTGTATATCAGATATCATTTGGAGTAATAAGTGTATTTTCCTACTCTTTCTAACACCAACCTTACAACTCATCTCCAATAGCATGCATACTAATTAATTTGTTTTCCATATAGTAATAAGATTAACAACCTTGCATTTACACGGGGTACTGAGTCATGTTCAAATAAAAAAAGTTCTAATGAGAAAAATTGGATGCAGCAGCAAATCATGTCCCACTCGGCAACCCAGGTTTATGTGTGTTTGTCTGTCTTTGCTACACATATTTTTCTCAGGATCTCACTGTAAACAAGATGATTTCTTTCATGTTGGGTTAGTCTGGGTAAATTTGTTTAATGAACAACAAAGTCATTGTAAACATTGCACAAATCTGCATGCCCTGCAGCATGGCTGGGAATCTTTTAAGCTGCTTTAAAAAGTAAAACGTGTTAAACACAAAAAACAATATTGGGGAAAAACATTATTAATATATCAAGGCTCTTAGATATGCAACCCAGCTCAGTTCTCTCCTGGACAACTGAAGAGCTTATCATCAAATGAGGCATAACCTTGCACCTTCATTCTGCCTCCCCTAGTCTGGCTGTCATCTTCTGTCAGCTGGAGAGTTATCTGGGCCTGCGAATATCTTACCTGCTAATCATCATCAGAATCACCTGGAGAACTTTAAAAAAAGGCAGATGGCCAAGCTGTCCTACTAAATCCCAGTCCTGCTGAACTCCAATCTCTGAGGGCTGAGGTCCCAGAATCTGCATTTTTTAAGACAAGTTCCTTAGGTGATTTGCCAAACAGCTGGTTTGGGACCCACTGGACTAAGTCTGCTAAGATCTTTTCCAGCTCTTATGTTCTCTTTCTTTATGATTTCATGACCATAGAAGCCCATGATTCTAAAAACTCATCTTGGAATGCACTGTTGCTCTCATCTGGGCTGAGGAGAACTGTTTAGGGAGACAGGAACCTGCGTTCTAGTCCTGGGTTCCCCTCAAGCTGTCTGGATGACATTGGAGGAGTCACTGTACTTGGGACCTCAGTCTTTTCATTCACAAAACAGGAACATTGGATGCTTTCTGTCTGACATTCTAGAGCCTAATAATTTCTGACTCATTTGGCATTTATCCATTCATGTCAAACTGCCCTCTAGTTGAGTTGCAAGAGCAGAGAGAGGCTTGAAGGCTAGTTGCAGTCATGTGCAGTAGCCTAGAGATCCTTTCTGTGGCTGAGGGAGTCTCTCATGGCCTCTCCTTCCCGGTGGGCCCTGCTCCACCTGGCTCTTCTTCTGAGAAGCATAAGGGTAAGTTCAGCGACAGCGAGGCACTTCCAAGACCCTCACTGCTTCTCCCCATATCGGACTCAACCCATTCCAGCTTTTCTTGTTTCTTTGGGGCAGTATCTATGCAAGATACCTCCATGCTATTCCCCCCACCATTCCCAGCCCAGAGGCCTCAATGTAGTATGACCCCAGAGCATCTGAGGAATGAATGAATGATGCTTGAAGTCACAAGAGGTGGCTTTAAGCTCCAACATTTAGTGCTTCTGTGCCTCTTGGTCCTCAGTGGGCTCTATGCTCAGTGAGGCTGAGGCGGAAAGAGGCCTGCCAGGTCTGCACACTGTGTGGCAGTGAGCAAAGAGTGTGGTCACTTTGCCAAATATCGAGTTCATCAGTTTTTCTAACTTCATACAAATGTAGTCACACTGAATGTGTTCTCTGTGTTTTGCTTCTTTCTCCTAACATTATACTTTCCTCATTGGAGTGGGGGTAACCAGTGTCCGCTTTTACTTATTCATTAAACTAAATGCATGTGCTTCACACATTTTTCAGGATTTGTACTATATTTCACAAATGAATGATGGAGTTTACAGAGGTAAACTTGAGGGAATCTAAGATAAAACCTTCCCTTTTACCTTCCCTTTTTTTTCCATCCCTTAGAAAGCACTTGGTCAACAGAAACATTGCCTTGACCTCCTCCATCACTGCCCCTCTTCCCATCATCAAGTCCTCGGACCTGTTGGAGCTTTGGTTTCTTCATCTGTAAAACGATGGTGCTGCCTGCAGCGGTGGGGTGAGGAGGCATGGGGGTGCACGACTACATATCAGGACCAGACCTGCCGTACCTATGACTGGGCTTGAATCTCCACATGTGGCAAAGTAGCAGTATGGAAAATGGATGGTATAGGCTTCATGTCGATAAACCCAAGAAAGAGGGAGGGAAATTCATTTTCCATGAGGAGACCCAGTTCAGCAACATTTCAGTATTACCTGCCTGGGCTGCCTTATGCGTTCTCTGTGGGGAGTCAGGGTTTAATGAGGTAGGATAAACCACACTCGCACATTAGTTAGCCTCAGCACAGGCAGGATTAACTTTACACTCCATTTGCAAGGGCAAAGCTCCTCTCCTAGAGTTTGTTATAAAGGGATTTGGAATTACAGAATGATAGAACTGGAAGAGAGCCCCTAAGACATCATCATAATCCTCCCCTGTCATGTTACAGAGGGTCAAAATGAAGGCCAGAGAGCAGAAGGGATGTACCCAAGGTCACCTACTACATCAGTGACAGAGCTCAGTGACAGGTCAGAATACAGGCCTCCTGATCCCCAGACCTGTGTCCTCTCCATTTCATCATTGATTTCTTTCCAGCAGCCTTGTAACAAAGGTGGGGTAACACAGTTCTCTTGATGACTTAGCTCCATACCCCTTTGTACACACCCCTTCCCCCTTCAGGTTTCACGGGTGTATGAGAAATATGAGAATGCAGCTGAAGCTGGGGAGGAGGAATCTGTTGCACAGACTGCATTAGGGACATACTGATATGTTGGGTCACATTCTAGGAGATGCATCCAAACCCAGGGGCTGAAGGCAGACAGTATTCCTAACACCACCACTGCTACTACCACCAGCAGCGGCAGCCAGCACATATACAGCGCTCAGTGCTCTGGTCTAAGCACTTCCTATGTCTAGTTCAGTTAATCTTCACAACAACCTTAAAAGGTCTGTACTATTGTTTACATACTAGTATCATCCTCATTTTACAGAAAAGGAAACTGAGCAGATAAGTTAAATAACATGTTCAGGGTTATAAATTGTAAAGCTGGGATTCAAAGCAAGTAGTCTGGTTCCAGAGACAAGGCTCAACTAAACTAGCCCCATGTACTTTTCTTCCTAGTCCACCTTTCTTCTGGATGCCACTCTCCGGTATACATATACCCCTCCCCTTCTCTTGTGCATTGCCCTCTGCTCTGGCCATGCTGGACTGAGAGGCCCCAAGCTTTTCCCCATGTTCTTCCATTTTCCCGGAAGTCCCCATTCTTATCTGTACCTGTCAAACATCTTTAAGGCTTAGTTTAGATGCTTCTCCTCCACAGAGCCTTCACATCTAGAATTCATCTCTCTCTTCTCTATTTTGTAATTCTTAGTCTTTTCAGGAAGATGTTGAATGTTTTCAAGAAAAGCAGAAGCTCTTCCATATCTACTCTCTATCCTTCTCCTCTCTGCTTGGTAGACTGGCAGGCTGTCCTCCGTAAACTCCATCATTCAAACTTCTTGCCCTCTTACTTCATCTTGGGTTCAGCCAATGGGAGGCACCAGAGAGAAAGCAGAGGATGAGAAAAGAGAGAAGTCAGAATATTTATTCCTCTGGTGCTGTGAAAAGGACATAGCTGGTGATATGGGCTTCAAATGATGATAAGTAAAATGCTTCAATTTCTTCTGTGGCTCTCTGGTCCATCAGAGCAAGGTGTAAGCTCCTTAGTGTGAGATTCAAGGCTCTTTGCTATCTAGTCTCTACTCACTTCAGTTACATCTCTTGCCCAGTCCTGTCTGTGACACACCATTCCAAAGGCTTTGCATTTAGTCAACTGAGCCAAGCTCCTCCACATCAGTGCAGCTGTGCACTTGCTGTTCCCTTTGTCCAAACTGCCCTTCCCTCTCCACTCCTTTCAGAAAAACTCTGCTCAGTGACACCACCCCTAGGAAGGCTTCTCTGAATCATGCCCTTTCCCACCCCCCTAGATGGTGAGCTCCTCTAGAGCAGGAACTACTTTTTACTTGTCTTTGCATCCCTACTGCCTAGGTCCTGACAGGAAAAGGAAAGTGAGGGGAACAAAGAGGCTGCCTTCAGTGCCTGAAGGGCCACAGAAAGAGAGTCATCAAATGTCCCTCTTGGATAGGGAGAGTTAGGAGGGCTTCTGATCAGGTCCTGGGGCCAAAGACTTTTGCCAACATCACATCCTGGAGAGGAGAGTCAAAGACAGTCAAGGAGAGTTAACAGCATGTCTGAAGGTTGCCTGAGGGAAGCAGTGAGAGGCAGTAGAGACATCAGGCCCTGGGGGAGGGGAGAAGGAGATGTAGAGGGATAGGGATTGCCAGTGGGAGTGACTGGATCCATACTGGAATTAGGAAGAACTGCACAGGGTGGGTAGGAGCCAAGAATACTGTGCTCCCCAGAGCTGAGAACCAAGCTGATGGCAAGGGGGTTATAGAGAAGTTGATTTGGGCTTCCTCAAGGGAAGATTTTTCTGTTTCTGTTAGGCTTATTTTGGGGGTGGCAAGTGACAGAAGCCAAAATCAAGAAAACGTAATGGAAAAAAGACTATTTTGGTTCATATAAATGGGTAGTTCAGAATAGAGCTTCAGGGACTTTAGGATCTTGAAGAATGTTTCCCCATCCCTTGCTGGTTCTTTCTCGTGCTAGCTTCATTCTCTCACTGTGCAAGTGGGCATCTTAGACATAGTTACAGACTCCAGTCTTTTCCCATCCAAGCTCAGTGACACCCCCCACCCCACCACCATTGAAAAATGTATATACAGCCTGAAAGAAGGACCCTATAGGCACATCTCGCATTATATACCCATCCCTGAGCCAGTCACTTGTCTGGAAATACAGGTGCTCTGATTGCTAGGCCTGCTCACATGCAGAACCACATCAGTAAGGATCCAACTAGGAAATAGAAACCGCTCAGAAAAGAGGGTATTCATTACTTATACACAAGTGATGGAAGAAACCTTCCTGAGAATAATAAAGCAACTCTGATATTACCAAGAGCTAGAGGCCACTGCTAATCCTAAATCAGAATAAAGGGAAAAGGTGATATTTTGGAGATCAGCCAGTGGGAGTTGGAACCATGAAGGACCTGTGCAGCAGGAGCTGGATTGGAGTCATGGAAGAAATGCAGCTGTAGTACAGGAATCTGGCGCTATCTCCTCCTCTACAGAGGAGGAGAAACACCTTGGCTTCTCTCTTCCCTCCCCCTCCAACCTCCTGCCAATGCCTCCCATTGGTCAAACCCACCAAAACCCAGCTGACATGGGAACCTGGGATGGAGGGCCAATGGGGTCAGGCCCTCTCCACTGCAATACAGAGAGAGGCAGGGGAAAGGCAAGGAATGGATGTGAGGATAAACAGGCCAGGGAGCAGCACACCACCCCCGAGGCCCATCAGAGCCACATGGAAGTACCAGTTTCCCAAAGGAAGTTGGTGCTGTTATTTAAAAGGGGAAAGGAATTCTGGACAGTATTTGCCAACTGCCTAATATGAAATGGGTGGCTTTGTGAAGTAATGAGATGCCCATCACTTAAGGTGTTTGAGCAAAGACTGGATGGCCAGCTGTCAGGAGTCCTACAGAGCCATTGCTGAGTATGTGGGAAGATGGATGGAACAAATCCCTTCTGGTTCTTACCTTGTGTATTTTCTAGGGAGTTATTATTTTTAGACATGCTGCTGCTCCCATAAGCGTAGGCCATTCCTTTTTGTGATTAACAGAATAACAAACTTGTAAACTGCAAGCAAATTTGATTTGGAACACACTGAGGAATCTGGCACCATCAGGTGGGCTACTCATTGTATTTCCAGCTTGCATCTGGTCCTTCTTGTTACATCGTTGCTCCTGTGCCAGAAGTATCATTGCCAAAAATAGTCAGAAACTTATAAGTTTACTTTTACCTTTTGGCAGAATCAGTAAGCTGGATTATTCAAGTTTTGTCTTCCCTCCCTGGAACTCCCAAAGGAAAAGAAATCACAATAACAGATATTGGCACAGAATGAAAATGATACAAAGAATGTAATCATAATGCTAGTGAATGGTTTTCAGACTGACATCTGTACATTAAGAATATGTAAAAATACCAATTTCATGCTCTGACAGCTGATTCTGCATCAGGGGTGGGGTAAGGCTTTGGGAATGCCAAATGTCAAAGTGTAACATAATGTCAGTATTCATGTGCTCTTTTGATGAGATATCACTGGGAATGGGAATTCCTTAAGGGAGAGATATCTTAAAAAGTGGGAGGGGAAAGGGAAAACATAAGGAAGGAAGACAGAAAGGACAAAGGAAAAGAAAAGCTGTCAATCAGAATTTTTAAAATAACTGAGCAAAGAAAGGTTAATATATGTGTATGTGTGTGTGTGTGTGTGTGTGTGTGTGTGTATACACACACACATTTTTTAAACAATATATACTATCCCAAATCCAAGCCATCATGTGTAGAGGTTACTCATCTCTGTTTTGATTTCCCACTCTTAGAATATCCATGTTTGGTTTCTTTCTTTCATACATGTAACAGTGCTATTTTTTGCTTGAATTTGTATAGCATCCACAGAAATTTAAATATAAAAATTCATCCATGATCCTGTTGCTCCGACATATCAAACTTGCTTTTTCTGTTCCATTTTAGTTTTTGTCCAAATGTATAACTTCACACAGTGGCTATCATAATATAAGTAAAAACTCACCTGTTTTCTAAAATTTTGCATTAGGAATTTCCCCTTATTACCATATGGATTTCACAATGACCACTTTAAATACTCAAGAAAAGCACATTTGTACTATAATCTCCTTATCCTTTTTTGTGTTATCAAACTTTTAGGGTTCCTCCCTACTTTTTCATAGGTGTAGATAATGCCAAATATACATCTTTATATATTCAATGCATTCAATAAACTTTTATATAACAGGTACTGTATTAAGACAAGAGGGATTATCTGGAAGGATTCTGCTTCAGGGTCCAGGGAAGAAGCCAGAAAAATGAACACACATTTATAATTCAGAGCTCTAGCCCCCTGTCACCCAGTGTGGTTCACCGACCAGCAGTATCAGTTTCACTCAGGAGCTTGTTACAGTGGAAAATCTCAGGCCCCACCCCAGACCTACTAAATCAGAATCTGAATTTTAACAAGATTCCCCAGGGTGATTTGTGTGCGTATTACAAGTTTAAGAAACAGCCAATTCCAATCCTCTCTTGTCTACCTAGGTAGGGACGCTTGATTGATCATTCCCTGTCTTTCCCCCTTTCCGACCTGCTCTCTACTTTCCCACAGCCACAGACGTGCTCAGGTTTCTCCTATCTTGAAAACACCACCAAGAAACCTCAAGCTTTGGTACTGCTCCCTCCCTATTTGAGAATGGTTCTCGAAGGATTTGCCATGTGTTGCTCTGTGACCTTATTACCCACTTCCTCTCAAATCAGAGCTCTCTGGCTTCCACTCCCACCACTTTACTCAGACTTCTCTGAAGATGGGCTCTGGGCTCCTCTTAGCTGCCACAACCAGTGGACTCTCCAGTTTTCACGTGGTATCTGACACCACAATCAATCTGTCTCCCAAACTCTCTTCCGGAAGTTACCACTCCCTTCCAGTTTTCTCCTACTTCAATTACAATGTTATGCTGTATCTGATCGCCTTCCCTTTATCCTTTTGCTGCTAGTTCCGTGGTCTGCCTCTTAAACCTTGGGGACCAAAACCCAGGGTTCTGTCCTTGGTTCTATTCTCACTGTATACATTGTTCCTGAATACGCTCATTTCTGTCCAGCATTTCAATTGTCATCTTTCAACTGAAGACCCCAAATATACAAAACATGAACATGCAGAGCTCCCTCTGGAGGACCCTTCCTCCAAATCCAACTGCCGACCAGACTTTACCACCTGGATGTCCAAAGACACCAAGAGTGGTCCCCTTCAATACATCAGCCCTTCCTCTAGTTTCTCAGTCTTTATAAATAGTTCCACCACCACCCAGTGACTCTTCCCCTCCCCTGCACTCAACTAATCACTGTGTATTGTTAATCCTGCCTCTCCTGCCTCTCCCGGTCCCCACTGCCATTTCCCTGGCTCACTTCTTGTCGCCTCTCCCCGGAAGGACCGCCACAACTGCTCAGCTGGCTTCCCAGCCTCTGCTGCCACTCTCCTTGCCTCATCCTTTTCTAATCTAACATGATGGTATTACTTGTAATATGGAAATATGATCTTACTGCCCTCCTGCTATGACTGCTAAACCTTTCCAAGGACATCCGAATCTGTTCAGTCAAAACCTCAGCGGGGTGGGGGTGAAGACAGGGGATTTTTGTTCCTTCCACTTTGGTGGGAAGTAACTGGCCAACAACATAACATCCTTGGCTCAGCACTAACAGAATGAGCAGAATCCTTGGGAATTAAAAGAACACCTGCTCCCTGCGGCAAGGTCCTAATGGATGACAGAACAGCCCTGAGCCACCGCCACAGAGCAAGGCTACTGAAACCCACCTTTGGAGTTCCCTACTGAAAGTAGGGGCTTTCTGAAATGCTAGCACGAGACGCTGTTTGCCCTGGTAGTGACCAGAAGATACGCCACTTCCCCTTTCTCTGAGTTTATCTCTCCACACTATGGTGACCACATCCAGTGATGCGCTGGAAATGTTTAATAACTGGCTCTCAGCAGAGAAAAAGCCCTGATTTAAAGTAGCTACTGGTTTCCGTGGTATAAACACTCCCACAATGGCCAGTTGTGAGTTGCAAATGTGATGTCATTGGCTGTTGTTGGGAAGGGATGAGTTGTGGCATATCATCATCTGGCATTTCCACAATGTACAGGCAATAGATGTAAATTACTATAAGAGCAAAGGCAATACTATAATAATTAAGAAGTAATGAATTTTGAGTACTTGTTACTTTAAAAATACAATTTATTTAATTTTAAGTTCATATAATTTAATTTTTAACAATGACTGTGTTTGACAACTGGCTTGCAAAATTCCTGGAAATTTGACAATAGGCTCTTACGAGTTGCTATGAGCCTGCTCAAGCACATTACTACCCCTGTCCCACCATGACCGAGTTGCCTGTCACCTGGTCTAAGGCAATTTTTTCCTAATTGACCTCTAACCTCTAGTCTCACCCTCTCCACACTACCAGTAGGGAGACTGGATAAAACACACATCTGACCATGTTACCCTTCTTAAAACCTTCCAAGGGTGTTTGTCCTGAGGATAAAACCAAATTCCCTGTCTAGCATACATGGTCTTTGCAATCTGGCTCCTGCTTCCTTCTGCAGCTTCTCAGACTATTTTTCATGGTGCTTTTTCCTCTTCCTGCATCCCCCAACACGCCATGCTCCAGTCAGCTCCAGACAGCTCACCTGCAATTTCATGAACACATGAGACTGGGTTATGCCTCCAGCCCTCTGCCTGGAATGCTCGCCCCTGACCTGGTTTTACCACAGAGAACACTTTCTCTTCTTACAGGATTCAGAGAATCACTTCCTCTGCAGATTTTTCTCATTCTCTCAGTTATATATGAATCTCCCACTCTGGTGTCCCCACGAACTCCACACTCTGTCTGACTTAGAAGCTGGGAGCAGTATTCAGGCAGAGCAGGATCTCAGGTAGGTATCTGTTAAGTGAATAAATTAACGAGAGCCAAGGAAGCTCTGAAGCTGGAGTCCAAAGCCCTACTGTGGTGAAGACCAGGAGGCTGGATGAGTCATGTCTTTGCTCTTGATTACCAAAGAAGCTGTGTCTTTCTACAGAAGTAGAGGATCTCTGCGATGGAAAAGAATTTAAAGTTTCTGTAGCTCTGAAGAAGAATCAGTTCCTAATTCTGACACATGCTCCAACATGGATGAATCTTGAAGACATTATGTTAAGAGACGACATGACGCTAAGCCGGTCCCCAAAAGACAAATAGTATATTATTTCTCTTATAGGAGGTACTTAGTCAGCTTTATTCAAAGAGACTGAAAGTAGAGAGGTGGTTGCCAGGGGCTGAGAAGGGAAATGGGGAGTTAGTGTTTAATGGCTACAGAGTTTTAATTTGGGAAGATGAAAACATTCTGGAAACTGGTGGTGGCGATGGTTGCACAACAATGTGTATGTATTTAATGCCACTGAACTATACACTTAAAAATGGTTAAATGGTACATTTTTATGTGATGTTTATTTTACCACAATTAAAAAAAAGAGGAAGTCTGTCCCTAGATCTAGTATAAGGGGTCAGAGGAGAGAGTGTGTTAGACATAGAGCAGTGATGAAACTTGTCTTCCCTCTCTCCCTTCCACCCTCAACACTGGATGTGGGCCAGGTCCTGTTTTGGGCACTGATGCATGTGTGTGGGGACTCAGAGATGAATAACACAGAGTACCTGCCCAGGAGAAAGTGCTGCACACAAGTGAGGGCAAGGGTGAGTGGGAGCCATGTTAGCAGGTGGGATGATGAGGGAGGCTGCTCAGCATGACTTTAAATCTGCCCACTCTTCTCCTTCCCCCTCTGGCCCCAATGACATGCTTCTATCTCAGGCTTGCTGAGAAGAAACCCCACACTATTCCTGGTACCAAGATTAGATGTGAAGATTTAATCACATTAGGAGAAACATCTGGCTCTAATTATGGAGCTTTAAATGAGGTCTTTATATTTGACACTTGGAATTGAGGCTAGTGAATACTCCAGATGTTTTCAAAATAAACTAGACTATCTCATGAACAACAGAAGAGTAATTGGGAATGAGCCCAGAGAGACCTTGAGCATAAGCAGTCTGAGGAAGCAGTTTAAACATGTCCACAATAACACTTACAAAAGATCTATTAGCACTGGATGCGTATGTTGAAGAATCTTAGAATTTGGAAGGTCAAAGGGCTTCCAATTATTAAGTCTGGCTCCCTATCCTATTGGTGAGAAAATTGAAGTACCCAGAGACAAAGTGGCTTGGAAATTCATACAGTAAAATAATGTCACACCTGGGACTATAACCCTGCTCTTTGACTTCCAGAGTTCTTTATTTTCTGCTCAATTATTGCTTTCTTTTAATAAAATGTTGTGAAGTTTTTTTATATGTGTAATTTTTTCCCCTCCCATAACTACAATGAATCAGTGAAGTAGAGGTGAATCCTTCGAAACAATGAATATATTGTTAAGGATTGAATTATGTTTCTCTGAAACATATGCTGAAGACCTAACCCCCAGTATCTCAGAATGTGGCCTTATTTGGAAACAGAGTCATTGCAGACATAATTAGTTGTCATATTGAAGCAATGTGGGCCCCTATTTCAACCTAGCAGGACTGGTGGCCTTGTAAGAGGAGGCCAGAGACACAGAGGGAGAATGTGGCCATGTGATGACAGAGGCTGAGCTTGACATGGAATGCCAAGGATTGCTGAGAACCTCGGAATGTAGGAAGAGGCAAGGAAGGAGTCTTTCCTGGATCTGTCACAGAGAGCTGGATAAGGGCAGAGTTAGGGATGCTATTGAAGCTAAGTTGGTATCAGTTTAAACTACACTGGCATTAATTTGGATGTTATCTGTAATCACCATAGTAATCACTAAGAAAATAACTTAAAAATATACAGAAAAGGAATTAATAGGGAACAAATTTGTACAATAGAATAAATTTTAAAAAAAGGAAGGCAGTGTTGGAGGAAGTTAAGAACAAACAAGATAAACCAGACATATGGAAAACAAATGGCAAAATGGCAGAAGTAAATCCTGCATTATCAATGATCACTTTAAATGTAAGTGGATTAAAAGACAGATATTGGCAGAATGGATTAAAAAATATGATCCAAATATTGCTGCTTACAAGAGACTCATTTTTTACCCAAAGACATAAATGCTGGGATTGGGTCTCTTTTTCTCATCATTTTCCATACATGACATATAGTAGACACTCAATAAATATTTATTTGAATGAATGAAACAATGAAGGTTATTATTGATCTTTAAAAAATTATATTTTTTATGATTTATATTATGATTTATAAAAAATGTACAATGTTTTAATTTCCATTTATCTATTAAGAATATTGATTTTCTCATGTTAATCAGCTATTTTTAGTTCTTTGTCTAAAACTAACTGTTCAACAAATCTAAACAGAGGGAACAAAATAGCAGTAAACTCATAGCACTCATAGTAGTTACCAAAGGGGAGGGGTTGGGAAGGGTGGGGTCGGAAGGAGAAGGGGATTAAGGGGCTCAATAATTCATAATCCAATATAGGTTGGTCACAGGGATGGTAGTACAGCACCGAGAATATAGTGAATGATTCTGTAACATCTTTTTTTTTTATTAAGCTATCATTGGTATACAATCTTATGCTCAGGTTTCACATGAAAAACACTGTGGTTACTACATTCCCTCCTATTAGCAAGTTACCACCACACACCCCATTACAGTCACTGTCCATCAGCATACTAAGATGCTTGAGTCACTACTTGTCTTCCATGTGCTATGATTCTGTAACATCTTACTACATTGATGAAGAGCACTGGAGGGGATGAGGACTTGATAATATGGGTAAATGTTGAATCACTGTGTTGTATATATGAAGCCAACATAAGATTGCATATCAATGATACTTTAATAAAGTAAATAAATAAACAAACAAACAAATAAATAAATAAACAAAACTACCTGTTCAAATCCTTGGCTGTTTTTCTACAGAGGCATTTATTTTCTAATTGACTTGTGGAAACTCCTTATGTATTGTGGGTGACATATTTTGGTATATGTGAGGGAAATATTTTCTCTCATTTTCTAGTTTGTCTTTTAATTTTGTTTATTGTACCTTTCTTCTAAAAGTACTACATTTAAAAATATTTTTTCTAATTCATTTGTAATTTCATTTATCAGTGATTTATTTTTCGAATGGTATGAGGTAGGCTCCAACTTCATGTTTGGAGTCCTTTCTGTACAATTTATGAAATATTCCATATTTTCTCCACTGATTTGAAATGTTCTATCACACATCAAAATACATGGGTCTATTGTTTCTGACTTTTTAATGTTTATTTCTGTTAGAGTACCACATAAGATCAATTTTATTCCTGATAGTCTGTGGCTATCCTACTGTTTCTCACCTGATTGTAGTGCTCTTTGCAGCCTATAGCTACTTTATTATTTTTATAGATACATGCCATTTACCCTCTGCTATTCAGTACAGCTCCTAGCAATTCCTGCCCACTGTTTTTCTGGTTCCGAGTCACACAATTCTAGCCTGTTCTAGTCAAGTCAAGGTTTGTCCAGGTGGTCTTTGAAGACAGGAAACTAAATTCTTTGATAATGCTACTTGAGCATACTCAGAATTTGCATCTTCAAGCAGTCTGAAGCATTGTTTTTTTTTTTTTGGAGGGATAATATTCAGCCAGACAGATATATTCCCTCTCTATGCCCAGAAACCAAGGCAGATAATAAAACCTCTCACTATTTCTGCAAAGCTAGGCACAGGCACAGAAGAGAGACAGCTAGAGAATTAGTTCGAAGATCAACAGCACAGCAGAGCGAAAGAAGCCAATCTTGAGAGAGAGAGGCACTGAACATTCTGAAGTAAATGTGCGGTAGTTCCAGGGCTCTAACAGATTGTCCAGCAGCAAAGCAAGAACAGGGATTGTTAGGGGCATACAAATACAGGTGCTGAAGACTATATAGAAAGTGTGAAGTTTGAGGTATTGCAGTTAGGGAGACAGAATCTTCTGCAATTAGTAAGTCTGGTACAAGTAATACACCACACAATGCAGACTAGTATCAGTCGTAGAAGAATTATCAGACCCAGAATTAAAATAAAGGATGAAGGCAGAGGAAGACATTCCAGTGAGGAATAATAACAAATGAGAATAGAGTCCTTGAAATATTGGCTCCTATTTCTAGGATTTTCATCATAATGAGAATGTTATAATTTATATAGTTTATATTATACAGTTTTTAAATTTAATGAGTTCTATTTCTGTCAGAATAGAAACAGTCCTTTTAAGCCCCACCTTGCTAATGGTGTCACTCATTTAGTAAGAAACAATGGATATTAAGGTTGAAACACAAAGCATAACATCTATAATTTATTGTATATAATTGTGCTAAGTTGTCTGTTGTAAACTGTATATAGGTCATTGGATAGGGTGATCTTGATTATTCTCAATTTTTTTCTGTTGTCAGTCTAAAGTTCTGAGCAAAATAATTCATGCTAATGCTACTAGAAAAGCATGCCTGGATTGAATATTACAGGCATGATTTGGGAGTCTCGGACAAGTAGGCAAAGAAAGCTGCCCTCTTATAGAATGAGACATAAATAAAGTCTATCCCTATTTGAGCATGTGTGTCCCTTTATGCATTAGAATCTATGGGTCCAGGGCTCACAGGCATTTAAAACAAAGGTATGCTTTCTGGAGTATGCAGCTTCTGAACTCATTACTGATGATAAGCTTCAAGATTTCTTGTATGGACTCAGATGATTCTTAAAAATTAGAATCTCAGTAGTTTTGCTAGTAAATGCTTCTTACAAGTTACTTAGAATATAAGCCTTGAGAAATACATTTTCAATGAGGAATGATAACAAGTGAGAATAGAGTCCTTGAAATATTGGCTCCTTATCCTGACAATTTTATTGTAATGAGACTATTATTATTTATATAGTTTAAATTATAGTACATAGTTTTTAGATTTCATGATTTTATAAGGAAAAACATTCTCTAAGAAAAATTAAGCCATCTATATGAATGTCCAAATTTTCAAGAATGATTTCACAGCCTAGATGAAAATTACATGCTCTCTCCATCACCTTGCAATTCGAAGAACTGCAAAATCATGAATAATAAAAAAGGATGTTAAACTTTTCAACAAATCCAGATGGGTACCCATGTCATTGAGAATTCCTGAGAATTACCTTGATTGCAGCTTCAGACTAGGAGCCTGAACCGAGTATCACTTACTAGTTGCACTATATGGACTTTAAGTGACAGTAGTTTCTGTAATTACATTTTAAAATTGTGCAGACATTAAGTCCATGTTGGTGGCAAATGAAAAACTTCTAAACTAAAAAGGGCAAATGTTCAGTCATTTCACTTGCCAGCCTCTTTCTGCCTCAACATTTCAGACTGTGGTACATCATAGTCTTCCCTTTCAAGGAGTTTAGTTTCAAAAGGCAGCTTTTGGCATAGAAAAAAGCAGGGATTTGGGATTCAAACAAGTCTCGGGTTTGAATCCCAGCTACGTGAGTTAGACCAAGTCACATAGCCTTGTCAAGTGTCATCTTTGTGTCCATACTAGTGAAATAGGCTAATGCCTCCTGTACGGAGTCATTTTGAGGCTGGGAGAGTGGCTAGCAAGGGCCTATTTTATTACATAATAGGCTCTCGAAAAATGAAAAGTGATTGAAAAGTAAATGTTAAAGGGGCAAACTGATGAGTTAGTTCTCAGAGGTTCTAGGCACTACTAATCAACTGGAATAAAAGAAAGAAAATAAAGATAAAAGAAAGAGGGGTTTTCTTCCTCTGCAATGGAAAGGTGCAGATGCGCCACTCTGCCCAGAGCCTGCTACAGTATGTCCCCCATCTTGCCTGCCCTCTGCTGCAGATTTCTGGTTGTCCCCAATTCAGCTGCTCACTGTTAATGTAGCACTGCCACTGCCGTGGGGAAAGCAGGTGCTTCCTTCCTCAAATGAATGGGCTTTTGAGAACATTTTCTGTAAGAAAGGCCTCTGGATGTGCACGCTGCCACCCATAATCTCAAGAAGAGCAGACCAGAGACAGCATGAGGTAGAAAGAGCGGCACTATGTGTGTGCGTGGCTTGGGGAGAGACTCAGAGGCCTGGATTGCAGACACAATTTTACCTCTGCTAGGTAACTATTGGCAAGTTTCTTACCTTCCCGGCTTCAGTTTCCACATTACTGCAATAGGAGACTGGATCTCAGGATTTCTAAAAGCCATCTAAATGAGAACTCACCACGTAAAGACAATAGGTGTGTATATATACACAACTCTCCCTAGTCGGAAATCTGTATCCAGGGCCCATTCAGCCTTTCTACTTGCTTTGGCATCAGGGAACACTACACTGCATTCCTATTATTTGGACTCAAGACATAGTTTCCCTACTGAACGGACAGTTGGTGGATCCACATCTGGTTCTTGGTTTCCTAGAGCCTACTGGGAGTTAGGGAGCCTTCATTCCTTTTACACCTTTATTGAGTGCTTGCTGTCTGCCAACCACTATGTTAGCTGGTGAAGATAACAAAGATAAAATATCAAAGCTTCTGCCTTCAGCAAGTCCATGATGCAGCTAGGAGATAACTACAAGACAAACACAATATAACTGCCTTAATGGAGGTTTGTCCCAAGTGTGGAGGAAGCTGAGGGAAGGAATGCTTATTCTGTCTGACTGAGTTGGAAGGTTTCCCTGAAGACCCAGAGCTTAGCAGGGTAGGCTGGCTGAGGTATGTTAGAGGAACAAGGAAGGATTTTACATGTAGTTGGAATGTGCTCTGTCAAGGCACAGATGTGGGAGAGCACAGCATGTTCTGGCAACTGTCCAGGATTCAGCATGGTGGTAAACAAGCAGGTAGATGTCAGTTCATGAAGTGCCCTTGATGCCATCCAAAAGACTGCAGGTTTTATGACATATCCTAAAGGGGGTGACTAACGCATTTTGTGGAAAGGTAGTAAATCTCTGTTGAATGCATAACAGTGGGACGATTTGGCACAGTACTTAGGAGCATTTCCTAACCTTGTGGCCTTGGGCACGTTGCTTAACCTCAGAATCTGTTCCCTTGTTTGTGAAATGGGAATTAAAAAACCCACCTCAAAGGGCTGTTAAGTTTTAAAAGTGTTTGTATATAATGCACTTGTATAAGTAAGCCTGGCAATTGGCAAAAGCTCAATAAATTATTTTTTAAAAGATAACATGTGTTCTACACAATACACATCACCTAGATGATCTAGTAATATCTGCGACCCATTTCTTCTCCTGTTTCCTCCTCTGCAAAATGGTCCTACAATTATACCTTTCCATTGTACCCTGTCTTCCTTCCTAGCACTTACCATAATGTTAATTAACGTTTCTAATTATTTTTCTGGCCAAACTCTTAGACTATAACCAAATTACTCGTATTGTTTTTTTCATTATTATAATGATTGTTTTTAATGTGACCATTTTTTCGTGTTTTGTAGTTGTGGGAGCAGCGGCAGCAAAGAGGAGGAAAGAAAGAAAAGAAAGAAAAAAGAAGGAAAACTAAGAAAGAAATGGAAAGGAAAAGAAAAAAAGAAGGAAAAGAACTTGTATTCTGTTTGCCCAGCTAGACACTATGAGACCAGAAACTTGAAAAAAATTTGCCGCTGTATCATTGACTGCTTCTTAATAGATGTTCCATAAATGTTGGCAATAAGAACCAGTGTGAGGCTTATCTTTCAGAACTGTGGCCAAGGGCCAATGAATTGATTCAGTGCTTCATTATCTGTAAAGTTGTACAGATAAATAGATTATTACTAAGTATTAAAATAAGCCATGAGAAGAAGAACGGAAGTCAGAAGCTCCCAACACAATCTTGTAGCCTCCCGAGGCTTCAAAAGACCAGTGTTTATTTCAATCTTTATTAAGGGTGCAGCTCTTCAAGGGTCACAAAGAGTTAAATATGTTGCCTTGTATTCCATAAAGAGACGGAAGCACACAGTGTGAACTACGTTCAACTTCAAACTAGAGGTGGAAGGGACCTGCCTAAGGTCACCTAACGCACTGGAGAAGCTAGAAGCCAGTTGCTCCCGAAGACGGTTATTCCTTGTAACGGGTCTTCAGGTGGTCAAAACACCTACCGCGACAGCCCTAGTTCCTCACGCACTGTTAGGGTACCGAGACACGTGGCACAGGGAGTACGTTCCCGAGGTTAACAGAGGAGGCGGAGCCCGTCCTGAAACCTGCCCAGGGGCATCATGGGAGGTGTAGTTTTTCTCTCGGGCATAGAAGGGTGGGCGCTCCCCTCAGGTTTTGCCGGATAAGTGCATCTCTTGCGTGTAAGTCGTTCAAAGAAAGTGTCCCCGATTATAGATGCAGCCTAGGTATCTCTGAAAGAAGCCGTGAAAGGGAAGGGACAAAGCACGGAAGGCAAACCAAAAGATTACCACAGGGGGAAGAGAAAGGGTTAACAGTTGTCACGCCTGCGCACGCGAGTCCGCAGCGTGGGCGGGGACGGAAGACGATTCCCGGGAGCTGTGTTTTCCCCGGAAGTGCCTTCCCTCCTCCCTGGTCCGCGTGGAGGCGCTTTCCTTACCTCATTTGTCCTCGCCCCTCCCCGTCCCTCTACGCGTTTTGGTTCCTGGTTGGTGCTTCCTGGTCACAGCCGCGGCAGTGAGTATGTGTGACGGATTCCCAGCTGCCAGCGGCTGGGGTCCCTTCTCTGTCCTCCATCTCGGTCACCGGGCTGTGGAACTAGTGCATGTCCCCTCGCTGGCCTCCGTGTCCTCCGTCTGTGCCCCACTTATGGCGGGGCGCGGCTTGTGGCCCCTTAGTCACTCTCTGCCCCACGCGGCTCTGCTGACTGGCTGGGGTGTTCACTTCTCCCTGCCTGGCCAAGGCCTGAGGTCGTGGTTAGGAAAGGGCTGGACGCCCATGGCTTTTGTGGGGTGGCGTTTCGGCGTTTTTTATCTTCACCTACGCCTCAAGATACTCCAGTCTTTAAAGGAAGTTAGTCAGCCAGTTAACGCGGAGGTACCCCCGCACCGAGAGGGAGCCCGGCCTGTGAAGCCCGAACAGCCCTGGGCCAGCTCCAGCCTCTGCTGTCAGAAGCAGCAGCTGCAGTTGTGGGGCTAGAAAAAAATCTGGAGACGGGCTCTTTCCCCCATGTGAAACAGGGAGACTTGGTCTGTGTTCGCTTTATCCCCGACATCCTATAAGAGAATAGTGAATTTAAACTTTAAGGAAGAGTTATTGGTGCAGGGTGCAGTGGGAAAACTGGCTGGGAGTCGTCAGGCCTGAGCTATAGTCATGGCGCCACCACTGACTTTGTTGTTGATTCCAGAAAATATTATTTTTAGTCTGAGTTTATAATTTCTTCAGATTACAGGGTTGAATTAGGAGACCTTTTGAGTTCAGTAAGTAAGCTTCTCAGAGCCCATTTCTGTATGAATAAAATGAAAGCGTTCAATTCAGTGACCCAGGCCCCTTCTAAAGCTCTTGATTTTGTATTTTGAATACTTAGGGTATCACATCGAAAGACTTAAGTAGGCTGTGTATATATTTCAGACAGCATTATGCTTTGGGGACAGTTCCTTATTGCTGTTTTCAAGAGAACCTGAGGGTTTGGGTGAATTGAGGAATAAGTGGAAGTGAGGATTATAACTAAAAGGGTAAGATACCACCTAGCAAAAGGAAAAAGGGCTGAAGGAAAAGTGAATGAAGTGTTTGAGATGGATTAGTTATCATAAAACTTTAGGTATGCCAAGAATTGCTGAACTTGTCTGAATAAATTTAACATAATATTCTCCCATCAACATCTTGTATTCTGTCTTCTTTTTATGTGACCATTGTTTTTTACACATTTGGATTCTTAACCCTAGTCAGATTTGCTTAAAAGTTAAAGTCACATTTGAAGATACTTTAACACTGAACAGTAGTGTTTCCAATATGTTTCTCAGCATAGCTCACTAAGAATCAGAAATTTTAAGTTGAAAATAAACTGTGTTTGTTACTCATTTTCTAATGAAAACTGGGTTTAAAATAAAGCTGTAAATTTGATTTAAATCCCTTTGAGATGGGTACTTAGGTCATCAAGAAGAAACATAGGCTAAAGATTTTTTGAGAGGAAATAAGAGCAAAAGGCTCAGAGTTACCAGTTAGTAGTCAGAGCAGACGTATTGACCTTAAAAAATATACATAGTAAAATGTGAAAGCTTAAATAAGCCGTAAGTTGTCTAGTTTAAAAAAAATTCAGTGAGTGAATACTCCCACTTTTGAATGGTGAGAACCTGCCTTTGCAGTTATTTTCTATAGCTGTCTTGTATTTGTTAAGTCATTTAAGTTCTTTAGTTTTATTCCCAAACTGCTATTTTAGGTTCTAAGAACCATCTTTTTTCCGTCAGGGGATTGCTATAATCTTTGAGTACCAACTTGGGAGGCTCTTTGATGATAAAGTGACAAATTCCAAATGTATGCTTTTCCTTCCAATTAAAATGCCTTTCATAGTTTTTAAACTCTATTGGAACTTGAAGTGAGTATTGTGAGGTAATTTAGTTGTTACTTAGGTGTTAGAACCAGTGCAAATACAGCTTTGAAGAAGCTCTTGTTTTGTAATATTTATTTAAAAGTAAATACTAAGAAAAAATCTTAGTGAACACTTGGCTGAGAGGGAAATCAGTCCTAGCTATGTTCTTTACCAGCTACATATTGGATAGGCTCCCTTATCCGTTTGGACCTCAGTTTCCTTATATGTAAATTGAGAAACTTGGTGTTGAGATAATCTAAAAGACCAGATTTAAAATTTTGTAATTCTCATAGGGACCTTATATTTTTAGTTAAGTATGTTTGAGAATCGTGTGCAATGACCAAAAAGCTAAGAAAGCCTTCTGAATCAAGAAAAAAAAATATATTTCATATTGGTCCTTTTTGAGTAAACACTTTTTACAAGAAAAGTAAACTAAATGCATTTGACTGTAATTAAAGTAGTAACATAAACGTAAACCAAAACAGCCTCAGGCAAACCTTAACCCTGGCATACATAAACTACACAAATAGAAGAGCAAAGTTATGCTGAGCACAGTGTTCAAGTACAGAAGATACAAAATCCTCTTAAAGGCCATAGGGGCTAAATTGTTAAATTCTTTTTTCTACATTTCAGGGAAAGAGATAAACCCTTAGGCCCAAGGAAGTCAGTTCTTATTATATTTCTGTAGTTTATTTTTGGCATACATTCACAGGTGTGCCTATGGCTGTATTCTTAATCCTTTTCCTTTGGGATGGCTCCAAGAGTAGTACAAATTTGTAACTGTAATTTAGCTCTTTTAATTTTTTTCTGTGCTGCACTGGAATTATGTTATTTATGTTTTATCAGGATGGATCCAGTCAGGATTTTGAAGGAAGCATAATTCCTTCCTTTGACTTCTTTCAGAATTAATTTACCTATTAAATAAAAAGGAAAGGATTCATCTTTTATTTGAATTCCTCTGAGGCTAACATTTCAATATAAACTGATAAATGCTATGAACATTATTATTCAGATAGCCACATTTAACTTGTATGATAACAGCATAGAAATCTGAAAGACAGTGCAAGAATGGAATAGATATATTGTACCTTTTAGAGGAAAAATGACATAAAAAGTTGGTTTCTTTTTCTTCTCCCGGCTTTACTGAGATAAAATTGACAAATAACATTGTGTAAATTTATGGTATATGACATAACAACTTGATATATGAATATATTGTGAAATGATTACCATGTTAAGATTAGTTAACACATCCATCACCTCACATATTTCCTTTTTTTTGTAGTGAGAACATTTAAGATCTACTCGAGCAGAATTCAAGTGTACAAGATTGTATTGTTAATTCAGAACTTACTCATCATTTTTTCCCCTAGCTTTATTGAGGTGTAATTGACACATAACATTGTTTAAGTTTAAGGTGTACAATAAAAGTGGAGTCTTTATTTCTGTAACACAAAAAACTCCAGCATAAGTGTAGTGCATTTTTCACTCTTGTTCATTTGATTTTTGGAGTCAGGTGGTTCTGTCACCAAAATGATCATAAGAATACCCTGACATTCTGGGCAGAGTTGGTAAATTAAAAAAATGGCTAGTATTTCTAAAATATATCTGATAGCTAAAAGAGGAGTAGAAAGAATAAATTGTTATTGTTGTTCTCTAGGCTGTCCCTGATTTTGAAACAAACATGAGTTATTTTTCCAGAGCTCTCACTTTGATCAGTATTGCATCAGTACCTAATTGAAACAATTACTGTGTAGATTTTTGGTTGAAGATAGGAGAATAGTTGTAATAGTGGAGACAACTGCAAAATTCATCATAATTTCTATATTTTAGGCACATATTAGATTTATCAGGGCTGAAGAACAAATGCTTGGTGATGATATTCATTCATTCATTCATTCATTCATTAATTCAACAAACATTTGTAGAGATCCTGCTAAGTACTAGTTACTCTGCTTGGCTTTGAGGATCCGTTGTTTAGGCTTTGGGGATCCATTGTTTAACAAAGTGCAGATAGTTCTTGTTCTCCTGGGGTTTGTGATCTATGCTTGTTGGAGATTTACAGCGAATTAGTAATTAGAAATGAGGTGAGTGTTTTGAAATGTCAAGTGCTGTAGCAACCTGTAAAGGGACTCTTAATTTAGTTTGGTAGGTCAAGGAAAGCTTCTATGAGGAAGTGATGTTTAAGCAGAGTTGATGGATGAGCAGGATATGATAGGCCCACAGTGGGAACATACACTGCTCCCGTTGCCAAGAGTTTTGCCTCATTTTTAGGTCCTTAGTAAGTTTGTATTTCATCACATCTTTATAGCTAGCTTGGAAATAAACCAGGTTTATCAAATATTGTTATGTCTTCTTTTGGTCAAGGATCAGAAGGCCATAAGATTAATCTTTTAATTGAGAATAAAAATTTACACCAAAATGCTAAATATAATTGTTTCCTGTTGTGGATTTTTGTCATAGTTGAGGTAATATTCCTTTATGACAATGTATACCTGGAAAGGTGAAATACAGGAACAGGGAAAAGGTGAAGATTGGATGGAATAGTGAGAGTTACCTAAAATATTTTTATAATTTTTAATATTTTGGAGGAAAAGTGTTTGGTGTCTGAATCAGTGGATTCAACCTATTTTTCCTTTCCAGTGTATCTGTAAAATAGGACATTTCCTTAATAACTATAACTCAATTTATTGGTAGTAATTTTCATTTGGTAGGGGTGGGCATTACTAAAGTAGGTTATAAGAGGACTTAGAAATCCATGAAAAAAGGTACTCTTAAGAGTAAAAGGTATTTTAATATGTCATTGAGAAAAGTGATGGTTTGCACAGAAGTTAGCTCCAAGAGGTGATACTATTATGCACTGAACAGGTATGATCTGAGCTTTTAAAATACATTCTTTATATGACTTTCTCTTTTACAGCATCGAAGTTACTGACTTTCCATGATGTTTGGTGGTTATGAGACTATAGAAGCATATGAAGATGACCTTTATCGTGAAGAGTCTTCTAGTGAACTGAGTGTTGATAGTGAGGTGGAATTTCAGCTCTACAGCCAAGTTCATTATGCCCAACATCTTGATAATGTCGTCAGGGAGGAAGAACATGAAAAGAACAAGTCTGAGAATTGTGAATTATCCAGTAGTAATCTAAACCAGAAAAACTTAATTATTCTTTCAGATAGTGAAGTCATCCAGTTATCAGATGGGTCAGAAGTCATCACTTTGTCTGATGAAGATAGTATTTACAGATGTAAAAGAAAGAATTTTAAAGCCCAAGCAAAAGAGAAGATCCGAGGTCCTCTTGCTTCTCTTCATTCAGAAGAGTTGGCTGATAAATGTAAGAGGGATACTGAGAGGCCTAAACCCAAAGAGATATCGGGTCCCATCCAAGAGGTCATGATTATAGAGGTCAGTTCAAGTGAAGAGGAAGACAGCACCATTTCAGAAAGTGATAATGTGGAAAGCTGGATGCTGCTGGGATGTGAAGATGATAGAGATGATGATATCCTTCTCAATCTTGTGGGATGTGAAAACTCTGTTAATGAAGGTTAGTATCATATGGGCCATTTTGGAAAGTAGTATCATCTTTAATAAGGAAGATTGCTTTTCCTAGACAGAAGACCAATAGGGTCTGCTCTGTTTAATTCCTCACCTTTTGGTCTTGTTTTTTGGTTTGTTTCTCATGAGACTCTCTTACCAATGGCTACTCTAATCGTGGTCAGTCTGAATACCAGAAAGAGTATGTCAGAATGTCAAAGACACTCTACTGTAAACAAATTCATAGCTGCTGCTTCCTGTTTGGCTAGAGGCAGTTCTGGACTGAAATCTTAGTTTCCCCCTCTCTCTTCTGGGTACCGCAGGTGAGTACTCCATCCACCTCTGACATGGTCCTGTGCTCTCATTTGCCCAACTCTATTGGGACAACTTCTTAAGTGATTTGCTTGCCTAGGAGTTAGGTAGCAAGCCTGGGGAATGTCTGGTATATAGAGGATGTGGAATTGGTATTATGATTTTAGGAATTCCACTAAGTCACTAAGATGGGAAACTATGAAGAGCTGTAAGTCTACAGTAGACTGTATGAGAGAGTGCATATTTGTCTCCTCTGTCACATACAGTCATATAGTCTTGCTGTTTATTTCTTTAGGAATTCCCTTTCATTTCTTTCCCTTTATGTCTGTAAGTCCAGGGAAAGGAAATCCTGGGCAAAATACCTCTAAAAACCGAAATCAGTGAAAGGGAGAAATAAAGTTCAAAATCCATTTATTGCTTACACATTGCAGTCTGGGGCCGTCTCTCTCTCCTCCAGCAGAAGCAAAACCGGCCTTCCCCTTCACCTCTCAGGTACAGATAAGCCCTGCCTGTTGCCCAGGTAATTACCCATAGATATGGAGATGAACTTCTCTCCACCCCTGAGGAATGATGCAGATGCACTAAAGCCATACTTCTCTCCACCCTTGAGCACCTGTTGATATGCGTATGTACTAAAGCCAGGTGAGAAATTCTGGAAATATTACAATTTTACCCACAATGTCTAATACCCAGTCTCTTGCAATAGTTTCCTAAATGATATTTTATATCTTCCCTGCGTGCTGTTGTTAAACTAGTAGTCTTGTAGTGCTCTTTTACTCAGTGGTACTTGGCTGCTCCAAAACCTTTAATGGCATCCATCACTCAGTATGAAGGTCATACTTTGGAGTCCCAGGATTGATAGACTTTTTTTTAGGAGCCAGATAGGAAGTATGTTAGGTCTTCAGGCTGTAGACTCTCCTACCCGAACTTTGCCCTGTGGGGAAGCAGCACCAATACCTCAGGAAGCGGGGCAGCTTCTCCAACAAAACTTTAGTTACAAAAGCACTGGCTGGCTCAGTCCGTGGCAGCCTGAGCCTAAGGATGTGACGCAAAAGGAAGAAAAGGAATAGAATAGTAGCTGGAACACAGAGCAGAATCAAGCTAAGTTTTGTCAGAAAGGGAAGTCTGACAATGTTTTTAGGGAGAAAGAAAAGCACTTCTGAAGGAGAAATTAACCTGTTTGATGGATTGGGGTGGGGAGGCCAAGTAAGATGTATCTGTTTGAATTAGTCTTAAAAGGGAAGAGAGATACTTTTAATTGCTAGATTATCAAGTATTTATAGAGGAAGAAAAGAAAGAATAAATTCAGATGGATGTGTTTGATTTTCTTGGGAAAATGAAAGTGGGAGTGGACAGGGGATACTTAAAGCTTTGAGTTTGGAAGGGATGTTTAAGTGCAATGGAGCATACTCTTAGGCAGTGGTTCCCAATATTCTGAAGATGATAACTTGCTTATCCCCATGTGACTGGTTATATTTTTAGTATTCGTTAATTGAGAACATGCATGTTAGCAAAAAGCTACTATTTGATACTCCCTTACTTAGTATTTTATTAACCATAACATTGTCTGTACATTTGAAAAATAGAAGTATGTATACATGGGAGATAGTCTTTATATAATGCATGCGTCTTGGTCTCCATTGTGCTAACTAATTCTGTAGCTCCCCAAAAGTCTGAAGCTCATAGCTTGGAAATCATTGCACTTACAACTCAACAGTAACAGAATAAAAGGATTGTTTAGAAGTGTTCAGTCAAAACTGAAGCAATATGAATTTGTAATGAAACTCCCTTTGAAGGATTTCATAATTTTTTCCAGTAATACCTGGCAGCCTGGAGCAAGATGATCCAGGGTTAGGCATAACGTTACATAATGTCAAAAAAGGATCTAGGCTAGTCTTCTTTCTCTAAATTGCCTTCTCCTGACATCACACCTTGTTTCATCAAACACTAATGTGTTAGTGATGATCAATCACTTTTGTTGAATTCAAGTTTCCCATGTCCACCTTGCTGAATATTTCCATTTAGGTATCTTATTGTCATTTCAGATTTAACATACTGAAAAAGCTTGATAAATTGGAAAGAAAGCTTCTTTCCACAGAAAGGAGCAGGTCAACTAGGAGGTGACTCAAACAGAACTGTGGTTTCTCAGGGCAAACTGAAAAGGTTTGATGAAGGGTAGTGAGAGTGTGGTTAAGGGTAGCTGAGCTATTTGGAAATGAAGATTCTAAAGGAAAGGGAATGATGGATTCAGTCAGGTTTGTCTTACAGGACTGAAGAAGAGAAGGTTGGTAATCAGGTATATAAAGACATCTCTGGAAAACAATTTTAGTATTTTATGTTTTAAGCAGACACGAATCATGGCTGTTCTAGAACTGCATTTTGTGGGGGATATTTGTATTTCTATTGAGGTAAAATTAACATAAAATTAACTATTTTAGAGTGTTCAATTCTGTGGTATTGAAACCATTCACAGTGTTGTGAAACCATCACCTCTATCTAGTTCCAAAACATTTTCATGACATCCTAAGGAAGCCTTGTACCCATGAAACAGTCATTCCTTCCTCATTCCCTTCTCTCCCAGCCCCTGGCAACCACTAATCTGCTTTTTGTCTCTGGATTTACCTATGCTGGATATTTTGTGTAAATAGAATCATCCAATGTGTGGTTTTTGTGTCTGGCTTCTTTGACTTAGTATAATGTTTTGGAGGTTTATGCATGTTGAAGTGTGTATCAGTACCTCATTCTTTTTTAAGGCTGAATAATATGCCATTGTGTGGATATAGCATAATTTGTTAATCCAGTCATCTGCTGATAGATATTTGGGTTGTTTCTACCTTTTGGCTATTGTGATTAGTGCTGTAGGGAAAATTTATGAGTAGGTATTTATTTGAATACCTATTTTGGATATTCTTTTAAGCATCTACCTTGCATATACCTATTTTGATTCTCTTTGAGCATATACCTACAAATGGAATTACTTCTGTTTCACTTTTTGAGGAACCACCAAACTGTTTCCTCAGTGGCTGTACCATTATACATTCCTGCCAGTAACAGAGGGTCCTAGTAAATTGTATTGTTTTTTATGATGACTTATTATGTTGTACATGTCTTGATTTGCTAGTAGGCTTTTTTTTATTTCTTACAGTTTTTTTTCTCCTAGCATTTTGTTTTTTGTAGTTGTTATTTATGTTGACTTGTGTTTTTCTAGAATGGGTTTTTTCCGCATCAGATTTTCCTTACATGTTTTCATCCACTTACAATTTTTAAAGAAACTGATTTATTCTTATAGGTATACATTTCTTTAAAGTTCAATGTGTGCATGTGGGTACATTTATACCCCTTTTTCTGCAACATTAGTAAAAACATTTGATATAAGACTTAAGTAATTCTGAGTAATCCTTGATTCCAGACATTCAGTGTGTGTTTCTATTATCCATATTGAAATTTATTCCTACTCTTTGCTGCTAGGATTTATTTTTTTGTTACAGACAAATGTTAACAAATTCTTCAATTCTGCAGTTTAACTTGCTTAACTCTTATAAACTCTTACAAATATTCAAATATATATCCCCTGTTTTATTTCCTTGATCTGCTAATGCCATAGTCCTATTTCTTTCCAGTTAATAAGCAACATATTCAGTACTCACACCTGTTTGAGTGTGTTGTTACTACTCTCTAATCATTATCATCTCACTCATAAATTGATCTGGGGATAGATCTGGTTCAGTTTATATAATAATCTTTATAGAGAGAAGATTTTTTTCATGTCAGTAGAAGTTTGTCAAAATTCTGCTATACTTTTGAAATGATGATTGTTAAATAGTAGTAATAGCTCTTTTGTATACTGTTCTCCCTCCACCATAAACCCCCCAAACCTACAGCATCATATTAAGAGAAGCGAGTACAGACTCCTTGAAGGCAGCCCTTTCCTATGCTCAGAAGTCTCCACAATATTTAAAATAATCCTTGACATTTATATTAATTTATTTTCCATTAATTACTGTATCATTAAACATTTACTGAGCCTCTACCCTATGTAGAATACATAAAAGGGACTTAAAGTGGTAAGGTTTTAGCCTTCAGTCGCTTAGTGTTTCACTGAAAACATAAAATATCGTAAGAAGCAAATTAGTTTATGAAGTTTCTTCTTAACCATGGGAGTTAAATCTCTCAAAACCTGGTGATATATATGGTTGAAAACTTAACACTTTCTGAAAAATAGGATTAGTAAATTTGAGGTAGTACATGAACATATGAAGGACATTGTAAGTACATATGTATTTCCCATTTACTATTGTTAAATTTAACAGGTTAAGTGCAACACCACCCTTGCTTTGTGGAAACTTCAGGCTCTTTCCCACTACTACGGTTTCAGTGAGATGTTTATGCATTTGTTGCTTTACCGCACACCATTGGAGGTAATAGCACAATCAGTCAGACACTACACCAGTAGGAGGCATTTTTTTCCTTTCTTTTCTTCCTTTAAATGTTCAGTACTTTATGGTTTTCTGATTTGAAGTTGTTGATTAATTTCCTGATGTTCCATTGAGGCCTTGAGGATGTAACACTTATGTAAAGTGCTCAGCCTAGCCTTCCTCAGTACAGACAGTTTATGATTAGGGCTCTGCTTATAATAGATTAATGCCCAAACATAGGACTTCAGTGTCTGTTACATCTACTGTCAGCTGTCTCTACTGAGGGATGTAGAAGTTTATTTCTCAGTTCTAGGCTTCATTTCCTCCACTTTCTTTTCTCTTTCCTAAGGCTTCTTTATATCGATGATGCTTGTTCTGTTTTCCTTTTAGAATTCTCACCCTCTACTTTCTTATGTTACTCTTGGTAGGAGTGATGTGCTATCTCATGTGTTAGAAAGGCAGATCTCCTGGTTGAAGAAAAGATGTACCAAAGAAAATCAGCATGTTTTTTAATTTGTGAGGGGCATCTCAAGTTTGGGAAGGATTATTGTATAAGACAGCCAAATGATGAGGAGAGACAATACGTGCTACAGGAATTATAGAGGAATAACTAGCAACTTATTTTCCTGAATGGAACAGGGATAGTATTAGCTCTAAGACTAATTATTAACTCTTTGTTAGTTTTCTACTGTGGAAGTTTAAAGTATACAAAAATAAAATGTTAAAATGGACTCAGTGTCCCATAAACCAACTTATGACCAGTCTTTTCTCATGTATAACTCCATGCCCCTGTGCTATATTGAGGCAAATTGCAGACATCATATAATTTAATTAATTCATATATATATGAATGTGTATATATATATATATATATATGTATATGTATATAAACACATTTCACTATGTACTTCTGAAACATAAAGACTCTTTTTAAGAAACATAATCGCATCATCATACCTAAACAAATTACCAATGATTCTTTTATCATTAAATACCAGTCAGCATTCAGATTTCCCTGACAGGCTCTTAATTTTTTTTCTTACTGTTTTTTAAAATCAGGTCCATTTTTTGTAATTGGTTGATAAATTTAAGTGTCCTGTAATCTATAGGTTCTTCCTTTATCTCTTTATTCTGTTTTTTTTTTTTTTTTTACTTGTAATTTATTTGTTGTACTAGCTGGATTTGTTTTTTGTCCTCTAGAATTTTTTGTCGTCTGAATTTTGTGTCATTAACTACTCCTTCAGTCTGAATTTATGTGTCATTGTATCTCTTGTGAACTGATCGATCTAGAAGCTTGATTAAATTCCAGTTTTTCTCCTTGTGATTATGCTATGAACTAGATATAGATTCATTTGTTTCATTTTGCTTTTGATGTGTTTGTTTTTTAGTATTGCCTTCTAAAGTTTAATTTGTTTTATAATTATGTAAAATGTTTATAAGGTTCCAAATTCAAATCAATAAGACAATGTAAAATACATTCAGAGAAGTTTACCTTGTATCCAGTCTTCAACCTGTTCCCCTCCTTCCCCTTATGGGTAACTGGTAAGAGAAAATAGATGTCTTTTATGTTTAAAAAACAAGCAAGTATATATATATCTTTATACCCTATCTCCCCCTTCTTAAAATAGTAGCATACTATCCACACTTTGCCTTGTTTTTTCTGTTAACACTATAACCTGTATATCAGGCCACAGTAGTATGTAAAGGTAGTCTCCTTTCTGGAACTATGGACAATTTTTATATCTTTATATTTATACTAATCTGAGCTGGACATACTAGGCATGTGACCAATATTGTTTGAAAGTGAATGAAAAGTAATTTAAAATAGTTGATGAATAATATACTTGCTAGAGTCTTAAAATGTATTTTAAATAAATGTATAATAGTCTAATTTCAGAAGTATGCTTTATACTTATTCCTGGTCTTAATGTTTCTTTCTCATTTAATGATTTTGAAAGATTTAGATTTTACAAAAAATTAAATAGGTTCAGATTTTAAAAAGAAAATACCTTTTGGAGAATGAAGAATATAGCATTTTTAAGAGCCAAAGCAGTCAACTTGCTAGTATATGACTGTTAAGGTGTAGTATTTTATACTAATGTAGAGCTCTTTAAATATGTACAGTTTGGCACATTGCTCCTTTAGTTTGTCAGCATTTGGCACATAGTGGATACCTAGCAAATCTTAGGTCAATTTAATTGAACTTCTACCTTTGTGTACAGAGTAGTGCTCTTTATATAGTACTGAAGTTGAAATTATGGCTTGATTAAAGTAAAATCACAGCTTTTGAAATAGAAGTAAAATTGTGGCTTTTGATGACTTAGGGTAGTAAGTCTTTTAACTGTTTTTACATCAAGGCCCATTTGCTCCAAACAATATGCATATAAAAGTTTTGGATGCAATTTTGGAGGGTGAAGAACTTATCTAGAAGGCAGTTGCTGAATCTCTGACATTATTAAGCACTCAAACAAAACTTTGATAACTAATTAAAATTTGAGTAGAGTAGGTTACCTATTTGAATTTCAGATTTTCAGATATGTCACATTTTATTTGATCTGGGTCTTTATATATGATGCTTTTTCTACCTGGATCAGTGTCTACCTTGCCTGGCTGATACCCACTCATCCCTCTGGTCTCAGTTTAAAGTTTACTGCTGAGTGAGGTAATGGACTTAGGTTCTCATTTAGTAGCTCCTCAGTTGACTAGTTGTGACTTTGGTTAACTTTCTTTATTGGTAAAATAATAAATGTTATTTCATTAAGGTTATAAAACTAAATGAGACAATGGATAAACTAAATTAGTGTAACAAGAAAATATTTTGACAGAATTCTTAAAACTGTGAAATAGGTCCATTATCACTGTGACAAGTACAGGCATGTAACTTCCACTTGGTCTTTTTAAGTTGAAAGTTCTCAGCTTTCTTTTTGTGAATCCAGGTTGCTTCTGAACATGTCTCTAGTATGTTTGAACTTGTTGGTAGGCACTTTCCTTAAATAAATTTGATTTGGTGACATTTTATAATCTCCTAGTTAAACCTAAGTCTGAAATCTGAAAATCAGTCCAACAGGTGCTTATTGGGTACCTACAGTGTACCATTAAGGTGTTGGGATTCAAGAATTACCATGTAGTCCCTGCTTTTTAGGAACCTTAAAATGCATGACAGCATGGAAAGTTCACTGTAACACCCAAAGTATATTTCTACAAAAGAAAAAGAGATGCCCCATTACAATCCATAATAATTTCCAGATGAATGTAATAGACTTTCTGGAAAAGATTACTGTGGATAGACAAAGTACAAAACTGAATTGAAAAGTAGCGTTTGGAGCTGAGTGTTAAAGAATGGGGTGGATTTTAAGTTCAGGTTAAATGCAGGAAGGAAGAATAGGAGGTAAATCCCCAAACCCAGATATCAACTTAAGACTGTATGGTACTACTAATGTTTTGAATATGTGTCCGGGATGATTAAGCTTTTTAATAGCATGTCTTTTTAGAATCTACCTCAGACTAAATGAGAAAGGGTATTTATATTTTATATATGTTCTCTGTATGCAGAATGCTGTGATTTTTTTGTTCCATTGTTTTCTACCCATTTCTTGATTGAATATCTTTTTTATTTTCCTTTAAAGAAAAATGGATATTTTATGCAACTTATGGCAGAAATATTTTCTCAAATGGACCAGGTGTTATAAGTTAGTCAAAGGACATAACCAGCTGTTTAAAGCGTGTATTTTATGCAAGGCTGTTCAAAGTAGAAGCTGTCTTAAAACTCATTCCTTATAGCTTGTGTTGTTCCTTAACATCTTTTAATATAGGAAGGGAACACATTCTTTTAGTTTTGGGAACACTAATAAATTAAAGTTTGCTTCCTCAGATCTTCAAGGTGGTGTTTTATCACCCTTTCTGCATTTATCAGATAACCAGTCAAGCTTAATTTCAATAAATGCAGTTTCTTGAGAGATCATATGAGCTAATAGGTCATAAAGGTGGGTTGCTGTTTGATATATTTCTCACTGATATATAATTTAATTTCTGTGTTATAATTGAAAAATGGCCACATGCTAGAGTTCCAGTGACCGAGAGCATCAAGGAGCTCCCTGCCTGATGTTTTCAGCTTTTGTAAGTCTGTACTACACAATTCCTAAAGCTGCTTTTGAACTGTGTCTCTAGTTGTAGCATGTCTCCTTACACTTAACTATTGTAAGGGCATCTTTTTATTTAATTTCTAATTAGCATAATGACTTGAGCTATTTTATTCACTGTTCCGTGGTGTAGTTGTCATAGGGAGAGAAGAAATATAAATGTTCAATTTCAACTTTACTTGTGAATGGGGTGAAGTTTGAAAGCCTTTTATGGTCATTGTTCAGTAGACTGAAAATCTCATTAGAAATTCCAGAAATGCTAAGGCAGCTTTGGGTTGGATTTTAATAACATTTTGGAATGTTGATATTGTATGTTGCTAATTTCTGTGATTTTACTGTTGATCAGCAATTTAGGTATGCATTCTTCCAAAGTCAATTTATGACTTTTAGTCTAAATTCATTTACAGTATCTTCAACAGTGATAAGTATCTAGGGAGAGAATTAAATTTTACTTTTTTAAAAAACATTTTTGTTTGGAAACATTTGATTTTTGTGTAAGATACACTAAACTTGTTGGAAACTACTTAATAAGAAAATACCATGATTTCTATTTATTGAATTAATTACTTCATTTAGTTGCCATTAAAATTATTTACTCATCTATAGGTTTACATTTTTTGTGTAATGGAGAAGCGTAAAATTAGATGGGCAGCATTTTCATTCTACTTGTCATAGGAACTTGAATCCTGATGTCTGGGTAAAGAGTATTTAAATGTAATTTTCTTATACCTGTTTGCTATAAAAATGGCCTATTGCATATAGTGATCATTTGTCTAAGAAGTATAATTTACAGACAGCATATTTATGGTCAGAAGGTAAATTTAATGGGAACTACATATGATTAGACTATAAAACATTTTTCAAAAGTTCAGAATAGTGGACATTCACAATTTTTTCCCATGTAAGAGTAAAGGCTATTCAGATAATTCAGTCTCTAAACAGGAGATCCTATTTTTAAGACTCTGCTAAATTTATATTTAATTTCAAAGTAATTTACTGATCTCTTGCTAACATCCTCTTGGTTGTGAACGCTTACTGAGGTAAAAGTATTGACTTAATGGAAGTTTTTCAGCCAAAAGTTTTTAATTGCTCAATCATTGTTTATCTTTGCTTTGTTATAAATTAAAGTTATTGTCATGGTTAAGTTTCTGGCATTTTGAGTTACTTGCCCAATTGTTGTTGATTCTGATGACAATAAAGAAATAAATATTTTAACTGAGCATCCACTATGTGTAAGGTCACATTTTCTTTTGAAATTATACAGATAGCTATACTTTAGAATATCTATTGACTTGCATTTTAGTTTTTGAATCTTGATCTGATAGCATTGAGTTTGAACAGAGGTATAATTCTGGGGTTGAAAATTATTTTTGTAACATAGATTTGAATTCGGATATAAATGCAATGTAATAATACGTTATTAAGAAGTGGATCTTGTCTGCTAAATGTGTACTTTTCTGTATGACATTTCTCCCTTAGAATTTCAGCTTTTGTCATAGTCTTGAAAATTATTTAAACTTGAGAACATCTGCTCCTCCCCTTTTGCAAATAAATTTTAAGGGAAGACAGCATAATTCTATAATGGGAAATAAATTATACTCTTCTTCTTTTTGCTTTTTTACAGTTATCTTAAAATGACCTCAAGATGAAAGAATGGCTGTTTAGAGCTACTTACTGAGAGAAAGTGTTTTAATTGACAACTCCCTTGAAGCACATAGATCAAATTTGATTTTGTTTGTAACTCAGTAGTGCCTGTATAGAATTACCTACTTTAGAGAGGGAAAGCCCCAATTTCTAGAAAACTTTTCAATACTCTCTCCATATTTGTAGTTAATCAGAAATTCTAAATATACAGGAAATAGACTGGCTCTGATTGATAAAAAAAATTGTGAAAGTAATTGAAAAATTACGCTTTGAAAAGCCAGGTGAGAGGAATACAGACTATAGAGGAAAATGACAAATAAATGAAGAAAGGAGGTGTTAAAGAAAAAGGAAACAACCACATTAACCTGTAATTTACTCCTTATATTTTAGCCATTTTTTAGTGTTAAATGGTTTGATTTAAGCAAAAATGAACTTCTGTTGATGGTTTTGTTTAGAAATAGCATTACTTTCCATGTCTTAGGATTTTTTTTTTTTGAAGCTGTTCAACACATTCATGTCTTAGGATTTTAATTGCCAATAAAATTTCATTGTTCTAATAAGTACTTGAAAAATAACTGCATTCCTATATAATTAGTACTTTGTTCTTAATTCAGTACCCTTAATCACTCTAGCTCTTTTGGTTTTCTTTAAAAATGATAAAAAAAATTGTGAAAGTAAATTTTGTGGGAGAATAAATATAGCTTAAATATTGCTGTAAATGTGTTTGTATATTAATCTGGTATGATTGGTTTTTAAGTGTATGAAATATTCCCTAAAAAGGTTCATAGCATTCAGCCTAAATGTTTCTCAATATGTGAGTTCCTGGTAAAAATCATCAGATCCTAAGTTGTGGAATATTTGTATTGGTTCTTAATTCCATGACTGTTTGGGCTGTTGTGTAAATCTTGTTGTTATTCTTTCTGAGAGGTTCTAGTTTGGGAAATTTCTTTTATTACCAGATTTAACAGATGAAATATGATGGTTGTACTACAGATTATTTAATTTTCAAGCCGTTTTGGTTAAACTAACTTTGGGGTATATACTTCTTTACGGGTAGTCAAAGAGGAGTTGTGTTCAGCTGTTTGATCGTGCTGCCACTTAGGTTAACATCAGCAGCGAAGGACCTTATCTCTGACTTCTCTTCCTTCTGTTAAATTTTTTAATTGCTTTAACATTATTTAAATATAGAAGAAGATAGAGTTGTGAAGCAAATTTCTGATTTACTGGTTCTCCATATTAAGCAATGGTAATCCTTTCTCTTTTAAGTATATTACATATGTATGTATATTTTGATTTAAAGGGAAAGAACTTAGTATTTATAGTATGTGGATACAGTTATTTTTTTTTTAATTAATAAAATGAATTAAGGTTGTTTGGAAATCTCAAAAGATCTTTAGTATACCTGCAACCTCAGCAGTCCCTTTTTATCTGTACAGATTTCCCTGCCTATTGTGGCTGTTTGCTCTAATTTAAATTTCCCATGGCTTTGGGTTGCAGACTTGGTTTTCTGCAAGAGTGCCCATGCTTACATGGTCATATATTCTGGGTGACTTTTCCACTTTTTCGTTTTTGTTATTTTGTTGATTGCTAAAAGGAAAGAGGATTTTTTTATTTCTTTGTTTTGATCTTTCTTCCTGAGCCCATCTATTTGTGTGTTGTTTTGTTTTGCAGATTGGGAAGAATTATTGTGTGAACTTAGATCCATGGAGACTAGCAGGGAAAAACTAATTTTGTTCTTGGTTTTGTTTTCTTAATAACAGTAGCAATTTAATTTTTGAGCCATCAGAAAGAAGCTCAAAAGATATGCTAGTTTTATGTGTGAAACTGATAGAAAATTATTAATCCCGAAATTTTCTATTCACGGTCACTCTACTGTTGGAATAAAAATGTTATGTTGTGGTTAAACTAAGTAAATACGAGAATTACTAATTATCAGTAAGTAGTACTATTACACATTTTTAATTTAAATGCAATTGTATATCCAAAAGAAGTTATTGGCAGTCAGTTGTAGTCTGATACATAATTTCCTTACATTCAATTTTTGTTGTCCATGTTGTGTACATATTCAGATAGACATATGAATATACATTTGATTGGGATGTACATTTTTAACTTGACCAGATCTTAAAAGTTTGCCTGTTCCTGCAAAACATGCTTATTTTTCAAATGTGAAGAATTTTGTTTTATGAAACAACTTTATCCTGCTGAATGGTAAGACTTTGAAGTGCTGTGGCAATTTAAATACTGAGTAATTTGTTACTATTGTAAGGGAAAAGTATAGGTTTCTAGTCCTAACATCTCCCCCAAATGTTTTTTTTGTTAATGTCTGAAGACTTTAAAGTACTAAATTAATGTGATCAGAGCTACTTCTGTTATACATTTGTTTTGTGAGGGTGTCATCATACAGTAGCATTCTTTAATTGAAATTTATATTCATTTAGTTGATATAAAACAATAAAAAGATCCTTTTTAGCATTTACATTATACCATGAAAAGTGATGTTGTGATATGCTGTTAATAGGCTAAAACAACTTTCTAAGGTTGAGAAATAGGATGAAAAAGGATTTGTTTTTATATGCATAGTTTTAGGGTTATTTTGTGTTTAATTGATTATACACCAGTGGCAGTGAGGTACCTAAAATTCTCTTCCTGGATGTCTAAGTACCTTGGGAATTGGGGTAAGATCAAGCCTTCTTTCTTTTATCTGCTACAGTTGTAGTTTTTTCCATGTGGATTTTAGTGCTCCTAGAATACGAAACTGATTTAAAGAATTTGTTATTACCAAGAAACCAATAATTCTTTAACTGTTATTTTCTAGTTATTATATTCATATTTTTATTTCTATGAAATGACTTCTCAAAAAGCAATTTCTTTTAAAATCAGTGAGAATTTCAAACTATGAAGAAAACGTATTCTGGTACTATTATTAGCTGTTGTTCATCCATGGCATTTAAAATAATCTTTTGAATTTCTGCTCTTTCATCATAGTTGCAGAGGGTTCATAACTTTGTAAAATTATTCTCCCTAGTTCTGATTAGTATTTTTAAAGGCATTGTATAAGTTTAAACTTAATGTTCATATGTAATTATGGAGAAATGCAAATAACCTCTAAAATATATTTATTTCTAGTATTCACATCAAACCAGGGTATAATCTGTGATATGAGAAGTGATTCAGCTGTGAAAGTATGCAGTTTTAAAAATAACAAGGAATTCTTGTTTTACTAACCAATGTTCATACAAAATGCTATTAGTTCTTAAAGCTCATGGCACAGATTTGGAGCCAAATTTGAAATTTATTAAGGAAAGAACAAACTGCTGAAGTGCTTTCATGCTGTTAAAAAAACTTGGTAATCATCAGACATCTTTTTTTAAGGTAATGATTGCTTGATGCCTTTTCCAGTCTTTATTGAAACTCGTTTTGTAGGATTTCTTTTTGGTTCTCCCCCTTTTTTTCCTTTTGGCAGTGAGTGGAAGACTCTTCTAAAACTGAATGGCTGAACATGCATGTATAGTAAATATTAAAGTATAATGGGAATACTTTTATTCTTGATTTTTTTTTTAGGCCAGAAAATGCTGTGAAGGTAAGCCAGTGAAGGTTAAATTACATTGTGTGGTGTGGAAACTGTTTTCTGTATAGAAAAGTAGGCTCTGGAGTAGAGCTTTAAAAAATAGGGGTTGTTTGTAAAATATTTTGCACTTTGTTATTGCTTGGTAAGCTTGAGGTATTTATATTTTTCAATGTTCTAGCTCAATTATTTTCCTGAAAAATAATATACTGAGAATGAGGGAAGATGTGGAGTGTGAACAGAACAAGAACTGGCACAAAGAAAACCTCCTTCCCAAAATGTTGCCACCTGATAGGTGGAGGTTTCTATGCCATTATAGATTTTCAAAACATAGAGGGTTTAAACTCTTTTTTTCTGAGTTCACTTGAACTTTGACATATTTAACAAAGTTTGATTGTGATAAGTATTAATATTTCAACTCTGGTGTTTATCCTAGGTTAGCCTTTACAAAATTAACAAAACAATGCATTGAGGCTAATTGCTAATGTTCAGCTAAGTTACTGTGTTCATTTAAGTAATAGCTCTTGACTATTTATTAATATGATAAGCTAAAATTACAAAAGGTCTATGAAGAATGCAGAAGTTGAATTATGTAAAGTTAATTTTGATATTTTGCCATAGAAATAAAGTATGTCTTATATGTAATAATTTTATTTCTTAATGTTTTAAGTACAAGCTATTGGCTTTCAGTATATAGAAAGTTAAGACCTTTTAATTTTAAATATTGATGTATATTGACTAGAGTCATACTTTTTTAAATTGCAAAAAACTTGAGGCAAATACATAAAATTATTAGTGTTTAGCTTATCTAGATTTTCAGTGATGGGACTTTGTGAAAGAGGAATAAGGCATGGGATTTTTTTTTAAAGAAAAGGTACTTCCTTTAAAAGTACTTATTTTAGAACTAGAGAACTCTTGTGAAGTATAATAAATCCATATCCATAATTATTTTAAATCACTAGTTAGAGAGGAAGGTATGAAATACTAATATCTTCTTTGTTGGAAGTCATAAACTGTTTTGAAAAGTATGAAAGGGAAAAAATAAACTGGTTTCAGGAATATTTATATCATTTTGACATTGTATGTTATTCATAGATTCATGTCACAAAAGCCTGCATGACTTCACAAAAGAATTAGGTGTATTTTAATTCAGTAGGCTTGCTAAAAACAATTTTGTTATAAATCTAGAAAAATTTATATATAGTATTTTTCCTCTTTAAAGTTCAGTGATTCATTTTGGTGCTTTTCTCAATTTCAGTTTTTCTTGTAAATTTAGACATTATTTGTTTTAAAAATGTATGTCCAGTAATATGTTATTGCTTAGATATATTTTTACTGTTCCAATTACATTTCATCCATCTATGACATTTTATCATGTAGTTACTATTTTATTATTCTTTTTGTGGTATTGTTGTAAGGTCCAGACTTCAAATCTAAAGTAAGAGCTAGTGTGTATTACAGTGTATATGACCATTTCTAATTTGACCTGTTACTGTAAAGAAGGCTAACAAGTGTGTATGACTAGCCCATCCCTTCTGGAGCAGTTGAAAACAGGCCTCAGAAGACTCAAAGGAATTCTTTTAACTCCTAGCAGGGCCACGGGGTCAATGTCAGATTTAGTCATGCTGTTATTTTAGCCCAGTGGTCCAGAGAGATGACTGAAAAGTGAGTCTTTTATTTCTTTTTTTGTGTGGTTATTAACAGGATTAGATGTAAGCCATTGTGTACTTAGTACCAATTAGTTTCTCATCTGAGAGGTTCATTATGATTTTTTGTCAGCCTTCGTCTTGTAATATTTGTTTCATTGTTTGATTAAAGGGCTGAATGGACTAAAGAAAAGTTTTATAGCAGTGCTTTTAAATTCATTGAGAATTTTAATAAGTAGTCAACTTTTCAGATATGTAGACATTGACTGGAAAATGATCCACATTGAAAACTGACATGCAAGATGGTAAAGTTCAGTAAATTGTTTAAAATTTTCCTTTTCCTATTGTATTTTTCTTTAGTCTTAAAAATAGGCCATTTTTACTATATTAAATAATACTTTTATATTTTTGCAAATCTGCTTTAGATTTTTACACATTTCTAAACATCATGTTCAGTTTGCTCTGAATATGTAATTATTGTTTGGGAGGCACACCTACCAAAACCTCAAATTAATAACTCTTATAATTTCTAGATTAGAAACATAGATTGAACTATTAAAAACAGAACATAAGAATTCTAGAATAAAGATAATTGTCAATTGAAACAAGCCTTAATTTAAGGAAGCAGCTTGGAAGTTGAATCTTTATGCTATTATAAATAAGTAAAAATGCAAAGCTGTGTGAATTCAGAGAAGAGCATACCTAACTTTTTAATTGCTTATTGGTGGGGGTTTTTTGATACTTGAGTTAAAAATACTTTTATTAAATAAGTTTGGTTGAGTAACATTCCTCATTTAAAATATTGAGATATTTCAGTAAAATTCTGGATTAAAATTGTTCTTAAGTTAGATTGAAAATGATTTGTTAGAAGTGAGAATTAAAATAGAAGAATAATTTTGTGTTAGTAGGTAATCATCTGGGGCAAGTAGGTCTTATGTCCTTTTGTTGAAGTGTACAGCACACATTTTCATGTGCATTCATCTTTAAATGAAATTGCCTGTAAGCTGATTCAGATTTGACACTGAGTTCTTTTTTACGCATTAAAAATGACAACTGTTAATATAAACAGATGCAGTTACTGGTTTACTCTTTTAAAAGTGTCACTTAATTTATTGCACATTGTATTGATGTACTATATATAAATATAATACCCTTGTACTTAATCCTTTGCTTACTGCCACAAGTTTTTGGACCTAGATTGCTTTATTATGGAGTTGGTCATTCAAGATTTTATGAACCAAATAATTATGAAGCATACAAATTCTGACACAAAGGGTTTTTTTCCCCTCAAATTGGCTTGAGGTATAGGGAATTTATAGCCCTTGCTTTTTAGTATTTGTGTACCCAACTTTGTGAGAAACATTTCTTTTAAGTCTATGTGTATATTACTTTTCTCTTTAATTGTAATTTGGAAAGGACTTAGGTCCTCCAAATGAAAAACTTTATAGACTATGTTACCATATGACCAAATTACACTTGCTTTATTGTCTAGCAGTCAATCTCTTTACTCTCCCCACCCCTGTTTTTAAAACTAAAAATGTGTGGTAGCTGTATAAGTTGCTGTAAGACTCTCAACAGGAAGTAAATCAGTAGTAACTTCCTCTGGTGATTCCTTGTTCATCAGATAGGAAGACAGTTTCTTCTGAAAAAGAGAACAGTTTTTACTACTCAACACTTCCCCAAGAACTTTGGAAAATAAGGAAGTTTTTAGTATAATGGTCTTGTAATATGGAAAAAGACTAATTTTTAAATCAAAATTAATCTCTCCCTTTATTATTTTGTATTCGGCTTTGAAGGAAGCTGAGATAGATGTTAAGTTGAAAATCTAACTCAGTATCAAGTGCTCTCTGATGGTCACATAATTTAAATAGTTTAAAATTAGTGAATACCTTTATTTATTGACATAAAATTTAAGAAATATAGCTAATAACATCAGCTATTTGTAACTTTTCCCTTAAAGTTGAATTAACGTTAGATTTCTAATAGAGTGGGTCCAGAATTAACATTGAAATAACGGCAGGAAGTATAAGGTAAAGGACAGGCTGTCCTAAAGATGATTCATTAGGACTTCTGTTTCTTTAGCATCTTTAAAGTAATAGTAACTGTTGTAAGCAATTGAATCATATATACCAGTTTAGTAAATAATCACACCATTACTAACATTCAGCCCTGTTCCTTATAATCGCTACCCAAACAGCTTCAAATTATGCTATTTTAAAAACAGTTCAGTGGAAGTTTGGGAACTTCTTTTGTTATAAGGGTACAACAGAATAGCCTTTCTTTATTAATAAAGTTCTGGGCATAATGGACAATCTAATGTATTTGAAAAATGTTGTGTCCTATGAAAACTAGTTTTATTTCATACTTCATTTTTTGTCTCATCAGGTGAGGCCTAATGAATATAGCAAAAAATAAGAACTTTTTTGGAAGTTTCTAATATTGTTTAATGTAGAGATAAAGGTTTGCTATTATATTAATTCCATAAAATTAAACACAAAGTTAAGGGGAACCTCCCAAATATCTATACCCCAGGAAGATATGTAGGAGTGAAGAGTAAGTAGAATAGAAATCTAGTTTTTAAGTCTGGTAGTTACATTTTATATTCAATGCTTTTGACCTTTGGGACTTTTACATTTCCTACAATGAAATGACTCTCTTTTGTAAAAGGCATGACAATCATGGTAGGATTAAAAGTAATAGCTAATATATTGCTTTTTGTAGCATCTAAGGAACCATCTGTATTTGAGTATACAGTAACTTAGAATTGATTTTTTTAATGGCTTTTTAATATAGACCAAATCTCTGTGACTTTTGAAAGAAAAAGCATTATTTTATTTTAACTTAGTGTATTTGATGAGTCTTACTTCATTTTTCTTGAAAGATACTACATAGATCCTTATCCACAAAACAGTCATTTTTATTCTGTGATTTTATTGGCTTAGCCAGGCCCATTGACCAGTTAAAAACATTTAGGTTTTAAAATCACTGCTGTTTATCAGCTAAATTTTAATACATTTTAACATACCAGAGTTTGATTTTAAAGGAATTTTAGCCTCTGTTTTATAAAGGTGCTCTATAAGAGCACTGATGATAATGATATTTATAACAGTATCTTTTACTTACTTTTATCTGGTATTTAAAACTATCAGTAATTGTTTTTTCATAATGAGGAGGGGAAAAAAAGCCAGACTTGCCTAATTTTAATTTTAAACCTTGTAAGTGTGTGTAGGAATTGAAAAGTCTATAAATTTTCAATAATCTGTGATACTGCTTGGGGAACAAAGACATACATTATTTGAGACAGCAAGTAATAGCCAAAGAAACATATTCTGTATCCATTAAGTCAGCCAACAAAATAATCAGGGCCTTTTTTGAATCACTGTGTAAGGTATGCTGTTACATACAGAGATGAACCAGGCATAGACTCTGATCTTAAAGATCCTATAGTTTAAGAGAAGAGACAAGATGAGTGATATAAAAAAGCTTTGGGATGCAGAAGAGGAAAGACACTGCTTTCATGAGGGGTAGAGGTATGTGGGAGACAGAGAATAATGTCCTGTGACTATGGGGACAGCAGACTCTTATTTCTCTTTTGAATAGGGGAGTGTTTCTCAGACTGGGTTCCTCAGATTCCTAGGGTCCATCTTGACGGGATGATCTTTGAGTTCTATAACAATTGTTAAGATTTGTTATTTTTGTCTTGGTATTTAAAGAAGGTATTGTACCAATTATAAAGACAACACTTTGCAGTGATAGTTTAGTTTACAATTGAAAGATGTTTGTTATTTAATGAGACTTCAATTTCTTGTTAGTGTTTCTGTTTGGGATTTATGGACTGGTTTGATGGTCAAGAGAACTTTTCTTGTTTAAAGGGGTCCACATATTTCTTAAATTTCAGAAACAAAGACTTAGGGTAATATTTTGTATACTCTGGACACATTCAAATTGGTGGTGGCAGGAAGTAAGTGGCCTAGAGGTATCTGAGTGGCAAAAGGGGTCCATTTTGGGATTACATTTTATTTCTGGAGACAGGGCAGTTCAGAAAGATAGCTTAAGAGTTCATTTTAAGTCCCAAAATTCTTTGAGCTTTTTGTTAAGTCACTACGCCATTTAGGATGTAGCTTGGTAGCAGTGCTGGTGAATTGGCACAGATTGTTTGATTTTAAATAATAACTGAATTTATTAAATGAGGGTAAAATTCATAAATATATTCTGAACATAAGCTAGATTTGTTAAAATGGTTTATGAGCCTGCTACTCTATTCTAAATAGTGTCCTATAAGGTAGCCAGAGCCTTTGTGTAATTGATTATTTTTGAGGTCCAATTTTACTTTCTGCTTACAGTTTTGCAATAAATTAACAGTTTATTTAATAAACCTAGATTATTTTATACAGTATGGTATGGGATTTTTGTTTCATAAATTTTGGGGAAACCCAAAATTAATTAAAAACTATAAACAAATAATCTATAGTTTGTTGTCTCTAAAGAAGTGTGGCTCTCACATTGGGTAAATGGAACATGGTAAATTTAAGAATATCTATACCAAAAATCCCAAACATTACAAAATTTGGGGGAAAAAACAAGAATATTTTCCTTTATTTTTCCTCTTGTTCCCCTCTTAAAAATTTTTGTGTATGAAAATAACTGCCTTGCTTCTCTGCCCCCAAACAAACAGAACTGACCAAAGAATTAGATGATAGTTTTCCGTTCCTTACATTTTCCTGAATTTATGTAGCTTTTAAAATAGGGGAATTCCTAGGAAACACTGTTGTTACCTGGTGAATGCTTTGATAAGGGTGACAGTATTTGCTCACATCATACATAGAATAATTTTGGTTTATCTGGAAGTTTTTATTTTCTTATAGTGTTTTGCATCTAATATATGCTACTTTGACGATATTTTATTGCCATTTGAGGATACTTAATAGTTCATGTGTCAGCTTGCTTTTATATAAAAATATATTTAAGTTGCTTTGACGGACACTTTAAATAGCAAGTGGGAACACTTAAACAGCATTGCCATGTTCCCTTTTGTTTTTCCTTTTCTTATATTTTTTAATCCCTGAGCAATTGGAAGCATTTCTCCTAATTTCCTGTGCTCAGAAATTCCCTGAAACGTTAAGAAGCTGCTAAAAGACTCAAGCTCCACAAGAAGTCCCAAAGATACATCACTGCTTGACTGCAAACATTTTTAAGAAGTCACTGATTATAATGAACACAGCCTTTAATGGCAGTTTTTCCTCTCCTTTTCAGGAGAGTGTGACAGAGTGTCATTAAAGTTTTAGAAATGAATGCTCCTGAGGAAAGGAGGATCACTAGGACTACAATGATGCCCAGTATGTGGCCGTGGGATTCTCAGTTGGACTCTTTTTAGGTTTTTAATCAGGTTGGAGAAGGGGGATGGAGAGGAACAGAATAATAATAGACAGGAGCTTTGGGCACCTGTATACCAGAGCATTTCACTTTCTCATTGATCTATGAATGTTGAATTTGTAAGGTCTAATCTAGAAAGGTAAACCAAATTCTAAATATTTTGAGGGCTAATAAACAAAATCATCCCTATTTATATTTGGAAGCACATAATTCCTTTTGCACTTAACTTAAACTGTTTGGATATATTAAATCTGAAATTTCATTTAAATTGTAATTCCACTTCTGTTCTAAGGATATTGTTTTAACCCATAGTTCTTTTGCATGATGACAGTAATTGCTCTTGATATATTCTGTAGGTCAATCAGATTGTATTACAAAAGAGGGCAAATAACAAATGGGTGCCAGAAATAGCTATTTTTGAAGTTCATGTGTCAGCTTGCTTTTATATAAAAATATATTTAAGTTGCATCGTGTGTGTGTGTGTGTGTATGTGTACACACACATAGATCTTTTTAATTGAGTGTAGGGTGGAAAGAGGAGTTATTTTTAAGTGTACAACCATAATTTTCTCCCTTAGTTTTCTTAAAAGCAAACACCATAAGCCTTATTTAAAAATTTTAATGCATAAAATCTAACATCTATGAGTTTGTTTTATGATTTTTTAATGTTACAGTGTGTATGCAGGACTGAGAAGTTATTTTTCCTGTTTAATAAGTCTTAACGTAGTGTTTCTGAACAGGATTTTTTTCTTTCTTGTGAATCACTATAGCACTGGAATTTATGAAGACATTATTTATTCACTTTTTTCTAGCTGAAATCAGAAAGAAATTTCTAGAATATACCATCTGTTTCTCAGTGAGAGTAAACCCTTTTTCTTCCTAAAATGGCCCTTCTGTACTTCATTTTACTTGAGATGTTTTGACATTAAAGCTGAGATTGGAAAAGGTAGCTTTCATTTTACTTTTTGACTTAGCTACTTAGGTTTTAGGAAAAATTGTAAGATGATCTTCATATGTTCAACCTTAAAATATTATTTTCCTCTGACTAGGATAATGTTGGGGCTCTTTTGAGCTCTGAATTCAAACTTAGCTCCCGTGGGTTGTTTGACAGGCTTCCTGGTAGCTCAAAACTAAAATCCTCATGAACTCCCCTCCCTTTTTTAAAGGAAGAATTCCAATCTCTCCTGGGCAGATAGGCTTATTAAGTTAGAGCAAACTTAACAGTGATGGAGGTATACTAGGAAGGGTTTGAGAATTTCTTAATATTATTGAGAGCCTTAGACAAAGATTTACAAATATCTACATGAGGTTAAATAACTGGCCTTGAATTATGTAGGAAAATAGTGAAACCTGAACTTCCCCCTTCCTTTTGTCCTGTTTGCTTTATTTTTTTGAAACACACTTCTTATTTTAGAACTGTTTTAAGTTTACAGAACAATTGCAAAGATGGTGCAGAGAATTCTCATGCCCCACACCAGGTCCCCCTATTAGTAACATCTTATATTAGTATGGTAGATTTGTCAAAATTAAGGAACCGATATTGATTCCTTATTATTAACCAAAGTCCATACTTTATTCATATTTCTTTAGTTTTTATCTAATGTTCTTTTTCTATTCTAGGATACCCATCCAGGGTAGCACATTACATATCTTTGTCATGTCTCCTTTGGCTTCTTTTGGTTATGACAGTTTTCTCAGACTTGCCTGGTTTTTGGAGACCTTGTCAGCTTTGAGAAGTAGTGGTCGGGTATTTTGTAGAATGTCCCACAGTTGGGACTTGTCTGATCCATTTCTCATGGTTTGGCCGGAGTTATGAGTTTTGGGGAGGAAGACCACAGAGATAAAGTGTCATTCTCATCACATCTTATCAGGTGTAAGTGTTGCACACACGACTCATCTCTAATGATGTTAGCCTTGATCACCTGGTTGAGGTAGTGTTTGGTATTTCCACTGTAGTTACTCTCCCCCTTTTCCATACTGTACTTTTTGGAAGGAAATCACTAGGCATAGCCTCTACTAAGGAGTAGGGAGTTACTGCTCCACCTTCTTGATGGTGGGTATGTACATTATTTGGAATTCTGCATGGGAGATTGGCCTTTTCTTCCTCATTCATTCATTCATTCATTTTTATCATATGGACTCATGGATATTTATACTTTGGGTTATAATCCAATACTACTTCATTTTGTTCTTTAAATTGTTCTAGTTTTGGCCTTTGGGAGCGCTTTTCAGTTGGCTCCTGTGTCTCTTTGACATAATCTCATCATTTTATTCTTTTAAAACACTTTTTTCTTTTTGTTACTATAAGATACTACAGGTTCATCTTGTGTATTTTTTTCTCCAGACCTAAAAGATATTTCTCACAGTCCTTGTTCCTTTTATTGGAGAATGATATTAGAAAACAAGATTTGGGTGTTCAGTATTTATCTTTACTTTTAACATTGCTATAATAGCTTGAGTCAAATGAGACATATTTCAATATCTAGTCCTTATTAATAATTGTGGAAGATTCAATGGCTGATTCAGACTGCAGCCATATTCCAAATGGTTCATAAGAAATATTTGGTTTATTTAAAAGTTGACCTAGATATTTATATTGCCATGATAGCAATTTAAGACTTTGTTTATTTGGATGGTTTGTCTCCGTTCTTTCCAGAGGTCTTTCAGATTTTATATTTTGCTTCTAAGGGAGCTTATTCTTGGAGTTATTAAGTGTTTTGTATCTTCTTAAAACTCATATTGATGTGGAGCATAAACCTTTTTTTTTTTTTTTTTTTTTTTTTCTGGGTGTCTCACATTTGTATTTTATTGTTGAAGAGGGAGTAAATGATATAACTTCAGAACTGCAGTACCACTTTTACTTCCTTTTTCCTTTCAAAAATTTTTATTTTAAAAATGAAAAGAAATAAAAATTAGCTATGATGTTACTACTTTGAAGAACTGAGCTATTGACTGTCTTCACTTTCTCCTAAATTTGTTCTACCCAGTTGTAGTAGGCCTACTAGAAATATATCTGTGTGCATTTCATAAACTTTGCTATTTTTTCTTTAATTTCCAAATTTTGGTAATTCAGAGAAAATTTAAAAGGTAGATTAAAAATAGAAACAATGCATGTACACTGTCACCATTAAAATCAAATTTTTACAATAGTACGTGATTTAATGAGTTAAGAGGAAAAAGGGACAAAAAGGTAAAACATTAATTTTTTGCAGTCAGTATGGGTATTTGACCATAAAAGAATGTATATGTTAAATGAAAAACTGTTAAAAATTAAGCAAAAAATAAGAGAATTGCTAGTGGGATGGAAGGATGGGAAAAATAGGTGAAACAGATAAAGAGATACAAACTTTCAGTTATAAAATAGATAAGTCATAGGGATATAAAGTACAGCATAGGGAATATAGTCAGTAATAGTATAATAATTATGTGTAGTGACAGATAATAACTAGACTTATTGTGGTGATCATTTCAAATATATATAAATATCAGATCACTATGTTGTACACCTGGAGAATAAACCTAGACAATGTACAAGTCTATAATTTAGCTGGAGAAATAAATATGAATAAACAAGAAAAAATATTTTAAAATAGAACAATACATAAGTATTTTCTTTATATCAGCTATAGCAATCAATCTTAAAAGGGTAAGTTTGCTTTTTGTATAGAAAGAATAAATTGATCAAGTAGCAAGTGCAGAAACACTTACATGGGAATATATGTTAAAAATAACATTTCATATCATGGACTTTTCAAAAATAGTAGTTGTCAAGTTGACTTATTTTTTAAACAAATTAAGTGGTTATATTCCTATGTCACCCTGTACTTTAAAGTTCCAAATCTATTAAATAACTAAATGACTATAAATTTTTGTAGTCATTTAAAAAATGAGGAGCAATCTAGTTTTTTCAGTAAAAAAAGTCAAGGAGTTTAATCATCTTCTAAATTTTTTGTGATTGTGTAGTGTGGACACAAACCAAAGAGAAAAGCTACCTGTTGGTCAATGGCCAGTGAGAATGGACACCACCTCTATGAACCTATATGTGGTCATGTCGTTTTCACTAGCTGACATGGAAGAACCTGAAGGATCTACTAATATAAGAAAGCTTGCCATAGATCATTGCATAGCATAGGATGATTTTTTTTATTTTTATTTTTATTTCATTTTATTTTATTTATTTATTTTTTTAAAGATGTATATATAGTTTTTTTTTTTTTTTTTTTGAGAGGGCATCTCTCATTTATTGATCAAATGGTTGTTAACAACAATAAAATTCAGTATAGGGGGGTCAATGCTCAATGTACAATCATTAATCCATCTCAAGCCTAATTCTCGTCAGTCTCCAATCTTCTGAAGCATAACAAACAAGTTCTTACATGGTGAACGAATTCTTGCACAGTGAATAAATTCTTACATGGTGAACAGTACAAGGGCATTCATCACAGAAACTTTCGGTTTTGATCATGCATTATGACCTATAAACAATCAGGTCAAATATGAATATTCGTTTGATTTTTGTACTTGATTTATATGTTGATCCCACATTTCTCCTATTATTATTATTATTTTTATTTTTAATAAAATGCTGAAGTGGTAGGTAGATGCAAGATAAAGGTAGAAAACATAGTTTAGTGCTGTAAGAGGGCAAATGTAGATGATCAGATGATCAGGTGTGTGCCTATGGACCAAGTATTAATCCAGGCTAGACAAGGGCAGCAAGACATCCACGGATGCAGAAGATTTCTCTCAAAGCAGGGGGGGTGAGGTTCTGAGCCTCACCTCTGTTGATCCCCAAATTCTCACCTGATGGCCCCCCTGCGACTGTGCCTGTCTTAGGTTGTTCCTCCCTTGAGGAATCTTACCCGTCTCTGGCTAACCAGTCATCTTCCGGGGCCATACAGGGAAATGTAAAGTTGGTAAGTGAGAGAGAAGCCATATTGTTTGCAAAGGTTAGCTTTTTACTTCTTTGCACATTTATGCCCTGTGGCTTCTATGCCCAGCACTTGTCTCGAGGTATCTTTACCACCTGGAGGAATTATGATACTCGGTAAATTCGATATGAGGCACGAATTCTATTTAAGGGTTGTAATTAGGAAGGAAGAAGAAAAGCTATAGATGTAGCATATGAAGGAAACATGGGAGGATTGATTATTTCTTTGACATATCTTCTTGTACAGTACCTTAAGTATGTATAGGTTTTAAACTACTAACTAATTTGCACACACATATTAACATAATAGGAATACGGTGACATAAACAAAGCAAATCTATAATTACCATCCATCTCCAGTGAAGCCAAGAAAACCATTTAGGCACCCTAGGCATTTGTGAAAATTTATCTATGATATGATGGATATTGTCCAACTGTACTTGAACCATCAGACAAATTAAAGCAGCCCATTTCTGGGATCTGTTCACATCCCATATGTTCTTTTAACCATAGATAGTCTATAGTCATGAGATTTTGGAGTGCTACAACTTGCACCCCTCCCAACTCCTGGTTGAGTTCCAACAGTACAGATCCGGTCAAATTCGTTGTCTCACTGTATGCACACGCCAGCCTAAACATCTCCCTCCTCATTCCTATGGCAAGTCCAGGAGACGGTGGGCTGGATGCAGCCACAACCGCAGCATCGTCCGGATCCCTGTGGAGGCTTTTTGATGATCATCCCCCGGCACAAGTCCCCCAGAGAGTGCTGATGCCGGAAGCTCCTCCTCATATCGTATCTTAGTTCATTTTCTGGGTATCCAAGCTAGGCCTTGATCTTCTACATAGAAACAAACAGACCCTTTGCCCACACTTTGACATGCCCTCTATACCACTGTGCAGAACTCATTGGATGTCAGCACACAATAACTGCTTTTTTTTTTTAATTAAGAGAAAGGAATATTATCAGAAAAAAGTACCTCCATAGCTGATCATCTGACACCCTTTAAGTCATCAACATTAAGGATATTTAAAGCATGCGATGATCTTTGATTTACCAATAGTTTTATCCTGTTAAGGAGTAATCCCCCTTTTCTTTCTTTCTTTCTTTCTTTTTTTTTTTTTTTTTTTTTTTTTAATTTTTAATCTACACTTACATGAAGAATACTATGTTTACTATGCTCTCCCCTATATCAGGTCCCCCCTAACAACCACATTACGGTTACTGTCCATCAGCTTAGCAAAATGTTGTAGAGTCACTACTTGTCCTCTCTGTGTTGTGCAGCCCACCCTCCCCTTTCTCCCTCCCCCCCATGCATGCTAATCTTAATACCCCTCTTCTTCTTCCCCCCTCTTATCCCTCCCTGCCCACCCATCCTCCCCAGTTCCTTTCCCTTTGGTACCTGTTAGTCCATTTTTGGGTTCTGTAATTCCACTGCTGTTTTGTTCCTTCAGTTTTTCCTTTGTTCCTATACTCCTCAGATGAGTGAAATCATTTGGTATTTCTCTTTCTCCGCTTGGCTTATTTCGCTGAGCATAATACTCTCCAGCTCCATCCATGTTGCTGCAAATGGTTGGATTTTTCCACTTCTTATGGCTGAGTAGTATTCCATTGTGTATATGTACCACATCTTCTTTATCCATTCATCTACCGATGGACATTTAGGTTGCTTCCAATTCTTGGCTATTGTAAATAGTGCTGCGATAAACATAGTGCATCTGTCTTTCTCAAACTTGATTGCTGCGTTCTTAGGGTAAATTCCTAGGAGTGGAATTCCTGGGTCAAATGGTAGGTCTGTTTTGAGCATTTTGAGGCACCTCCATACTGCTTTCCACAATGGTTGAACTAATTTACATTCCCACCAGCAGTGTATGAGGGTTCCCCTTTCTCCACAGCCTCGCCAACATTTGTTGTTGTTTGTCTTTTGGATGGCAGCTATCCTTACTGGTGTGAGGTGATACCTCATTGTAGTTTTAATTTGCATTTCTCTGATAATTAGTGATGTGGAGCATCTTTTCATGTGTCTGTTGGCCATCTGTATTTCTTTTTTAGAGAACTGTCTGTTCAGTTCCTCTGCCCATTTTTTAATTGGGTTATTTGTTTTTTGTTTGTTGAGGTGTGTGAGCTCTTTATATATTTTGGACGTCAAGCCTTTATCGGATCTGTCATTTTCAAATATATTCTCCCATACTGTAGGGTTCCTTTTTGTTCTATTGATGGTGTCTTTCGCTGTACAGAAGCTTTTCAGCTTAATGTAGTCCCACTTGCTCATTTTTGCTGTTGTTTTCCTTGCCCGGGGAGATATGTTCAAGGAGAGATCACTCATGTTTATGTCTAAGAGGTTTTTGCCTATGTTTTTTTCCAAGAGTTTAATGGTTTCATGACTTACATTCAGGTCTTTGATCCATTTTGAGTTTACCTTTGTATATGGGGTTAGACAATGGTCCAGTTTCATTCTCCTACATGTAGCTGTCCAGTTTTGCCAGCACCATCTGTTGAAGAGACTGTCATTTTGCCATTGTATGTCCATGGCTCCTTTATCAAATATTAATTGACCATATATGTTTGGGTTAATGTCTGGAGTCTCTAATCTGTTCCACTGGTCTGTGGCTCTGTTCTTGTGCCAGTACCAAATTGTCTTGACTACTATGGCTTTGTAGTAGAGCTTGAAGTTGGGGAGTGAGATCCCCCCTACTTTATTCTTCTTTTTCAGGATTGCTTTGGCTATTCGGGGTCTTTGGTGTTTCCATATGAATTTTTGAATTATTTGTTCCAATTCATTGAAGAATGTTGCTGGTAATTTGAGAGGGATTGCATCAAATCTGTATATTGCTTTGGGCAGGATGGCCATTTTGACGATATTAATTCTTCCTAGCCATGAGCATGGGATGAGTTTCTATTTGTTTGTGTCCCCTTTAATTTCTCTTAAGAGTGACTTGTAGTTTTCAGAGTATAAGTCTTTCACTTCTTTGGTTAGGTTTATTCCTAGGTATTTTATTCTTTTTAATGCAATGGTGAATGGAATTGTTTTCCTGATTTCTCTTTCTATTGATTCGTTGTTAGTGTATAGGAAAGCTACAGATTTCTGTGTGTTAATTTTGTATCCTGCAACTTTGCTGTATTCTGATATCAGTTCTAGTAGTTTTGGAGTGGAGTCTTTAGGGTTTTTTATGTATAGTATCATATCATCTGCAAATAGTGACAGTTTAACTTCTTCTTTACCAATCTGGATTCCTTGTATTTCTTTGTTTTGTCTGATTGCCATGGCTAGGACCTCCAGTACTATGTTAAATAACAGTGGGGAGAGTGGGCATCCCTGTCTTGTTCCCGATCTCAGAGGAAATGCTTTCAGCTTCTCACTGTTCAGTATAATGCTGGCTGTGGGTTTATCATATATCGCCTTTATTATGTTGAGGTACTTGCCCTCTATTCCCATTTTGCTGAGAGTTTTTATCATGAATGGATTTTGAATTTTGTCAAATGCTTTTTCAGCATCTATGGAGATGATCATGTGGTTTTTGTCTTTCTTTTTGTTGATGTGGTGGATGATGTTGATGGATTTTCGAATATTGTACCATCCTTGCATCCCTGGGGTGAACCCCACTTGGTCATGGTGTATGATCCTTTTGATATACTGTTGAATTCTGTTTGCTAATATTTTATTGAGTATTTTTGCATCTACATTCATCAGGGATATTGGTCTGTAATTTTCTTTTTTGGTGGGGTCTTTGCCTGGTTTTGGTATTAGGGTGATGTTGGCCTCATAGAATGAGTTCGTGAGTATTCCCTCTTCTTCTATTTTGTGGAACACTTTAAGGAGAATGGGTATTATGTCTTCTCTGTGTGTCTGATAAAATTCCGAGGTAAATCCATCCGGCCCTGGGGTTTTGTTCTTGGGTAGTTTTTTGATTATCGTTTCAATTTCTTTGCTTGTAATTGGTTTGTTTAACTGTTGTGTTTCTTCCTTGGTCAGTCTTGGGAGGTTGTATTTTTCTAGGAAGTTGTCCATTTCTTCTAGGTTTTCCAGCTTGTTGGCATATAGGTTTTCATAGTAGTCTGTAATAATTCTTTGTATTTCTGTGGAGTCTGTCGTGATTTTTCCATTCTCATTTCTGATTATGTTGATTTGTGTTGACTCTCTTTTTCTCTTAATAAGTTGGGCTAGAGGCTTATCTATTTTGTTTATTTTCTCAAGGAACCAGCTCTCGGTTTCGTTGATTTTTGCTATTGTTTTATTCTTCTCAATTTTGTTTATTTCTTCTCTGATCTTTATTATGTCCCTCCTTCTGCTGACTTTAGGCCTCATTTGTTCTTCTTTTTCCAGTTTTAATAATTGTGATGTTAGACTTTTCATTTGGGATTGTTCTTCCTTCTTCAAGTGTGCCTGGATTGCTATATACTTTCCTCTTAAGACTGCTTTCGCTGCATCCCACAGAAGTTGGGGCTTAGTGTTGTTGTTGTCATTTGTTTCTATATATTCCTTGATCTCTATTTTGATTTGTTCATTGATCCATTGATTATTTAGTAGCATGTTGTTAAGCCTCCATGTGTTTGTGAGCCTTTTTGTTTTCTTTGTAGAATTTATTTCTACTTTCATACCTTTGTGGTCTGAAAAATTGGTTGGTAGAATTTCAATATTTTGGAATTTACTGAGGCTCTTTTTGTGAGCTAGTATGTGGTCTATTCTGGAGAATGTTCCATGTGCACTTGAGAAGAATGTATATCCTGTTGCTTTTGGATGTAGAGTTCTATAGATATCTATTAGGTCCATCTGTTCTAGTGTGTTGTTCAGTGCCTGTGTGTCTTTACTTATTTTCTGCCCGGTGGATCTATCCTTTGGGGTGAGTGGTGTGTTGAAGTCTCCTACAATGAATGCATTGCAGTCTATTTCCGTCTTTATTTCTGATAGTATTTGCTTCACATATGCTGGTGCTCCTGTATTGGGTGCATATATATTTAGAATGGTTCTATCCTCTTGTTGGACTGAGCTCTTTATCATTATGTAGTATCCTTCTTTATCTCTTATTACTTTCCTTGTTTTGAAGTCTATTTTGTCTGATATTAGTACTGCAACCCCTGCTTTCTTCTCACTGTTGTTTGCCTGAAATATGTTTTTCCATTCCTTGACTTTTAGTCTATGCTTATCTTTGGGTTTAAGGTGAGTTTCTTGTAAGCAGCATATAGATGGGTCTTGCTTTTTTATCCATTCTATTACTCTATGTCTTTTGATTGGTGCATTAAGTGCATTTACATTTAGGGTGACTATTGAGAGATATGTACTTATTGCCATTGCAGGCTTTAGATTCATGGTTACCAAAGGTTCAAGGTTAGCTTCTTTATTATCTTACTGCCTAACTTAGCTCGCTTATTGAGCTGTTATATACACTGTCTGGAGATTCTTTTCTTCTCTCCCTTCTTATTCCTCCTCCTCCATTCTTCATATGTTGTGTGTTTTGTTCTGTGCTCTTTTTAGGGGTGCTCCCATCTAGAGCAGTCCCTGTAGGATGCCCTGTAGAGGTGGTTTGTGGGAAGCAAATTCCCTCAGCTTTTGCTTGTCTGGGAATTGTTTAATCCCGCCATCATATTTAAATGATAGTCGTTCTGGATACAGTATCCTTGGTTCAAGGCCCTTCTGTTTCATTGCATTAAGTATATCATGCCATTCTCTTCTGGCCTCTAGGGTTTCTGTCGAGAAGTCTGATGTTAGCCTGATGGGTTTTCCTTCATAGGTGACCTTTTTCTCTCTAGCTGCCTTTAAAACTCTTTCCTTGTCCTTGATCCTTGCCATTTTAATTACTATGTGTCTTGGTGTTGTTCTCCTTGGATCCTTTCTGTTGGGCGTTCTGTGTAATTCCATGGTCTGTTCGATTATTTCCTCCCCCAGTTTGGGGAAGTTTTCAGCAATTATTTCTTCAAAGAGACTTTCTATCCCTTTTCCTCTTTCTTCCTCTTCTGGTATCCCTATAATACGAATATTATTCCTTTTGTATTGGTCACATATTTCTCTTAGTGTTGTTTCATTCCTGGAGATCCTTTTATCTGTCTCTATGTCAGCTTCTATACGTTCCTGTTCTCTGGCTTCTATTCCTTCAATGGCCTCTTGCATCTTATCCATTCTGCTTATAAATCCTTCCAGGGATTGTTTCACTTCTGTGATCTCCTTCCTGACATCTGTGATCTCCTTCCGGACTTCATCCCACTGCTCTTGCATTTTTCTCTGCATCTCATCCCATTGCTCTTGCATTTTTCTCTGCATCTTCGTCAGCATGTTCATGACTTTTATTTTGAATTCTTTTTCAGGAGGACTGGTTAGGTCTGTCTCCCTCTCAGGTGTTGTCTCTGTGATCTTTGTCTGCCTGTAGTTTTGCCTTTTCATGGTGATAGAGATAGTTTGCAGAGCTGGTACAAGTGACCGCTGGAAGAGCTTCCCTTCTTGTTGGTTTGTGGCCTTCTCCTGGGAGAATAGCGACCTCTAGTGGCTTGTGCTGGGCTGCTGTGCACAGACAGGGCTTCTGCTTCCTGCCCAGTTGCTTTGGGGTTTATCTCTGCTGTTGCTGTGGTCTTGGCCTGGCTGGGGCTGTTCCTCCAAAATGGTGGAGCCCCATTGGAGGGGGAGCGGCCGGGAGTCTATTTATCTCCGTAAGGGGCCTCTGTGCTCCCTGCTGCCCAGGGGGTTAGAGTGCCCAGAGATCCCCAGATTCCCTGCCTCTGGTCTAAGTGACCTGTCCTGCCCCTTTAAGACTTCCAAAAAGCACTCTCCAAACCAAAAGAACAGCAGCAGCAATGAGAGAGGGAACAGAAAGGAATAAAAAAAGGAAAAAACACGCGATTTTTTTTTTTTTTTTTTTTTTGTCCTCAGGTGCCGGTCCCAGGCACCCGCTCACTGGTCCTGCTGCCCTGTCTCCCTAGCACCAGGGTTCCTGTCCTTTCAAGGCTTCCAAAAAGCACCCACCCACCGGTCCCGCAGGGAAGGAACGCTCGATATTCTTTGTCCTCAGGCGCTGGTCCCAGGCACCCGCTCACCAGTCCCGCCGCCCTGCCTCCCTAGCACCGGGGTCCCTGTCCCTTTAAGGCTTCCAAAAAGCACTCGCCAAAAAGAGAGAAAAAAAGGGGAAAAACGCGCGATTTCCTCCGTCCTCAGGTGCCGGTCTCAGGCACCCGCCCACCAGTCCCACAGGGAAAAACGCGCGATATTCTTTGTCCTCAGGCACCGGTCCCAGGCACCTGCTCACCAGTCCCATCGCCCTGCCTCCCTAGCACCGGGGTCCCTGTCCCTTTTAGGCTTCCAAAAAGCACTCGCAAAAAAGAGAAAAAAAAAGGGGAAAAACGCGTGTTTTCCTGTCCTCAAGTGCCGGTCTCAGGCACCCGCCCCCGGTCCCGCAGGGAAAAACGTGGGATATTCTTTGTCCTCAGGCGCCGGTCCCAGGCACCCGCTCACCAGTCCCACCACCGTTCCTCCCTAGCACTGGGGTCCCTGTCCCTTTAAGGCTTCCAAAAAGCGCTAGCCAAAAAGAGAAAAAAAAAGGGGAAAAACGCGCGATTTCCTCTGTCCTCAAGCGCCGGTCTCAGGCACCCGCCCGCCGGTCCCGCAGGGAGAAACGCGGGATATTCTTTGTCCTCAGGCGCCGGTCCCAGGCACCTGCTCACCGGTCCCGCCACCCTGCCTCCCTAGCAACGGATGCCCGTCCCTTTAAGGCTTCCAAAAAGCACTTGCCAAAAAAAAACCGCTCCGGTTTCTTTCCACCCGCCGGGAGCCAGGGGGAGGGGCACTCGGGTACCGCCGAGCCGGGGCTTGTATCTTACCCCCTTCGCAAGGCGCTGGGTTCTTGCAGGTGTGGATGTGGTCTGGATGTTGTCCTGTGTCCTGTGGTCTCTATTTTAGGAAGATTTTTCTCTGTTATATTTTCATAGCTCTATGTGTTTTTGGGAGGAGATTTCCACTGCTCTACTCACACCGCCATCCTGGCTCCGCCCCCCCATAAACCTTTTTAAAATTCATTTCTGACTTGTCAGAACTTGAGATGTATATTTTTCTGCTTTTGGAATTCTTGGACTGGATGGTTTTTAATTGAGCAGGTCCCTCAAACCTTTGGTATGACTCCTCTGTTAATCATTACAAGGTTTTTAAGCAATTGTAGTATATACAATATGCATTGTGTGCTAGGATCATATGGAACATGTTAATGGATTTTATTTAACTTACTCTTTTAGAGAAACTGCCACAGAAAGGAAAGTTATTAGTAATTGAGTCCTTTTTGGATAGGGTGCTGATAAGAAAGTATGTCCATGTGTGGTAACTGGGTAGAAAATACTTCTGATTCATCATAAGCGCCTTTGGAGATCTTAGATAATTTTGAGAGTGGCAGGAGTGGGGTGGGCAACACTTTGTTCTTTGCATTTTTATTTTTCATCTCTCTTTTTCCCCTTCCTCCTCAGGAATTTTTTCCTGTATGACTGATAGGACTTACCTTTCTTTTTCAAGGCTTCCCTTCCCTTGCCAGTCAACAGTTGTCAGCCCAGTTTGGTAGGCAGCGAATGTGTAATGATTAAGAATGCAGGATTTGAAATTGAGACCTAGATTTGATGTTACCACTTAATCCTGGCCATCTAATTTTGGGCAAATTCCTTAAATTTTCTAAATCTCCTTTTACCTCATCTGCAATGAAGATAATACTGCCTACCTTTTAGTGTGCTGTCAGGATTAATTAGAGTAATGCATATGGAATTATTTTTTTTCCCTCCTAAGGAAGTTTGTTCTTGAAAAATTTTAAGTGTTTTGTATCAAAAACTCATTAGTATTTGAGCATAAACCATTTTTTAATTCAGTTAATATCTTTTCAGAACTTTCCAGGTATGTTTTTTGTCTTTGAGAGAACTTGGACTCTGGGTAGTTTTTAATTGGGCAGTTTGTTATCACAGTCCTTGGCACATTATAAGAGCTAAATAAATGTTAATAACTAGTGACTATATCACTAGTCTGCTTTGAGAGATGAACTATTTGAAATGTCAGGGTGCCACATAGGCAAGAATATGGTAAAAATACAAGGTTGTTTAGAATCTGTCTTTAATTGCAGGTTATGTAACAGATTCTTGATCTGTCTGGTATTTTTAAAAGTTAAGATAAATGATTATAATGTTTCCTAAAATTATCTTAATGAGTTTTGAGTTCTACTTAACCTCTTCAAATTTTATTCAAGTGTAGAGAATTTAGAATTAAAAAAATAATGTGAGATTCTCAAGATGGAGGCATGAGTAGGGTGGCGGAAATCTCCCAAAACTGTACATATTTTGAAAATAGAGCACATGTATCTATTCCTAAAAGAATGACCAGAAGATACAGTACATGAGCCAGGCTACATCTGCAAGAATCCAACAACTCACGGAAAAGGGTAAGATACAGAGCCATGACCTGGTGGGACCCAAGCACTCCCACCACCCCAGCTCACCAGCGGTTGGAAAAGAATCAGAGTTGGGAGGGAGTGGAAGCACAGGACTGTTAAATAACCAGCCCTAGTAATCTGCCCTGGGAGCACGGAAACACATTGCATGGTGCACTGAAGATTAGAGGAGTGGAAAAGCAAAATACGAGATTAAGACTGCGAACAGGATCCCACAGCTGGCTGCCCCAGGACAAAAGAAAAGCAGGGGCTTTAAAAGTTTTAAAGGGACAGGGGTTTAAAACGTCCTGGCACACTCAGCCCAGCAGGCTGGGAACTTTAAGGAACTTTAGGCACCCTAACCCTGTGGGTGGCAGCACAGCTCCGAAACCTCTCACGGCAATAAGCAGCCTGCTGTTCTTTCTCCCCCGCCAACACTGCAAGCAAACAGGCTGATCCGCCATTGCTGCAGAACAGTTGGGGAGCAGCCCCACCTGCAATAACCACACAGCTTCACACAGAGAATTCTCCTTGCAGATGGCTAACTGGCCCAGACCCAGAAGCTGCTCCCTACGCGCGCTTGATCGACACAGACAGCGGAGACTGGTGCAGAGTCCGGGAGGCACAAAGGGGCTTTGTTCTCACAGCAGAACATAACACCACTTGCCTGTGACCCACACCAGTGCCCTATGCCATCTGGAGTGCTGATCAGTCTACTGCAGCTCAGGATTAACCAAGAGGCTGCTCCCTGTGAGGGTTGACTGGCACAGACAGCGGAGATGGGCACAGAGTCTGGGAAGGACAAAGGGGTTTTGTTCTCGTAGCAGAACACATGCCATTCGCCTACGACCTTACCAGCACCCTAGGCCATCCTGAGGGCCACCCTGCACACTGGAGCTCGGGATTAACCCAGAGGCTGCTCCCTGCATGTGGTTGATTGGCACAGACAGTGGAGATGGGTTCAGAGTCCGGGAAGCATGAAGGGGCTCTGTTCTCATGGCAGAATATGCACTGCTGGTCTATGAGCCCCACCATTGCCCTAGGCAACCCTGAAGGCCCCCTTGCCCACGGCAGTTCAGGGGATAAACCCAGAGGTCCAGAGGTTGCTCCCTGTGTGCAGTTAACCAGCACAGACAGCGGAGACAGGCAAGGCGACCAGCAAGCAGGAAGGGACTTTGTTCACCCAGCTGACACAGGTGCCACTCTCTGGCAACCACTCCCATTGCCATGGAAAGGCAGAAGAACCTTGTTCAGTCCAAAATCCCTCAAACACCAGAGAGAGGGACTGGTGAGAAAGAGATCACCAATTTTCCTGAAAAATATTTCAAAATAAAAGTCATAAGCATGCTGATGGGACTACAGAGAAATATACAAGAGAGCCAAGGGACTAAGTCTGGAGGGATATAACGGAAATGAAACAATGGAAGGATTTAAGAGCAGACTGGATGAGGTGTAAGAGACTGTTAATGGAATAGAAATCAGAGAATGGGAATACAGAGAAGCTGAGGCAGAGAGAGAGAAAAGGATCTCTAGGAATGAAAGAATATTAAGACAACTCTGACCAAACCAAATGGAACAATATTCGCATTATAGGAGTACCAGAAGAAGAAGAGAGAGAAAAAGGGATAGAAAGTATCTTTGAAGAAATGAATGTTGAAAACTTCCCCAACCTGGGGAAGGAAATAGTCTATCAGAACATGGAAGACCACCGATCTCCCAACACAAGGGACCCAAGGAGGATAACACCAAGACATATAATTAAAATGGCAAAGATCAAAGACAAGGACAGAATATTAAAAGCAGCCAGAGAGAGAAAAAAGATCAGCTACAAAGGAAAACCCATCAGGCTATCATCAGATTTCTCAGCAGAAACCTTACAGGCCAGAAAAGAATGACATGATATATTCAATGCAATGAAACAGAAGGGCCTCAAATCAAGAATACTATATGCAGCAAGGCCAGCATTTAAATTTAAAGGAGGGATTAAACAATTCCCAGATAAGCAAAAATTGAGGGAATTTACCTCCCACAAACCATCTCTACAGTGTATTTTAAAGAGACTGCTCTAGATGGAAATATGTCTTAGGCTAAATAGCTGTCACCAGAGGAAATAAAACCACAGCAATGAAAGAACACCAAAAAATACTAACTAAAGGCAAAATAAAATCAGCTATCCACAAAATCAGTCAAGAGAAACACAAGAGTACAGAATAAAACACCTAATATATAAAGAGTGGAGGAGGAAGAAAAAGAAGGGAGAAAAATAAAGAATCATCAGACTGTGTTTATAATAATGTAATAAGTGAGGTAAGTTAGATGCCTAGATAGTTAAGAAGCTGCTCTTGAACCTTTGGTAATCACGAATTCCAAGCCTGCAATGGCAATAAGTACATACCTATAGATAATCACCCTAAATGTAAATGGACTGAAAGCACCAATCAAAAGACACAGAGTAATAGAATGGATAAAAAAGCAAGACCCATCTATATGCTGCCTACAAAAGACTCACTTCAAACCCAAAGAAATACACACACTAAAAGTGAAGGGCTGGGAAAAGATATTTTATGCAAATAATAGGGAGGAAAAAGCAGGTGTTGCAGTACTTGTATCAGACAAAATAGACTTCAAAACAGTAAGTAACAAGAGACAAAGAAGGATTATTATATAATGAAAAAGCGGACAGTCCAACAAGAGGATATAACCATTATAAATAAATATGCACCCAACACAGGAATACCTACATATGTGAAACAAATACTAACAGAATTAAAGGAGAAAATAGAATGCAGTGCATTCATTTTAGGAGACTTCAACACACCACTCACTCCAAAGGACAGATCCACCAGACAGAAAATAAATAAGGACACAGAGCACTGAACAACACATTAGAACAGATGGACCTAACAGATATCTACAGAACCCTACACCTAAAAGCAACACAGTATACGTTCTTCTCAAGTGCACATGGAACATTTTCCAGAATAGACCACATTCTAGGCCACAAAAAGAGCCTCAGTAAATTCAAAAAGACTGAAATTGTACCAGCCAACTTCTTAGATCACAAAGGTATAAAACTAGAAATAAATTGTACAAAGAAAGCAAAAAGACTCACAAACACATGGAGGCTTAACAACATGCTCCTAAAAAATCAATGGATCAATGACCAAATTAAAGCAGAGATCAAGCAATATACGGACCCAAATGAAGACAACAGCACAATGCCCGAACTTCTGTGGGATGCAGCAAAGGCAGTTCTAAGAAGAAAGTATATAGCAATCCAGGCCTATTTAAAGAACGAAGGACAATCTCACGTGAATAGTCTTAAATTCACAATTACTGAAACTGGAAAAAGAAGAACAAATGAGGCCCAAAGTCAGCAGGAGAGGCATAATACAGATCAGAGAAGAAATAGATAAAATTGAGAAGAATAAAACAATAGAAGAAAATCAGTGAAACCAAGAGCTGGTTCTTTGAGAAAATAAACAAAATAGATAACCCCTTAGCCAGACTTATTAAGAGCAAAACGGAATCTACACACATAAACAGAAACAGAAATGAGAAAGGAAAAATGATGGACACCACAGAAATACAAAGAATTGTTAGAGAATACTATGAAAATCAGTATGTTAAACTGGATAACCTAAAAGAAATGGACAACGTTCTAGAAAAATACAACCTTCCAAGACTGATCCAGAAAGAAACAGAAAATATAAACAGACAAATGGCCAGCATCAAATTGAATCAGTAATCAAAAAATTACCCAAGAACAAAACTCACGGATTGGATGGATTCACTGCTGAATTTTAACAGACATTTGGAGAAAACATAATGCCCATTCTTCTTAAAGTTTTCCAAAAAATAGAAGAGGAGGGAATACTTCCAAACTCATTCTATGAAGCCAGCATCACTCTAATACCAAAACCAGGCAAAGACACCACAAAAAAAGAAAACTATAGACCAATATCCCTGATGAACATAGATGCAAAAATACTCAACAAAATATTAGCAAACCGAATTCAAAAACACATCAAGAGGATCATACACCGTGATCAAGTGAGATTCATCTCAGGGATGCAAGGATGGTACAACATTTGAAAATCGACCAATATCATCCACCACATCAAAAAAAAGAGGGACAAAAACTACATGATCATCTCCATAGATGCTGAAAAAGCATTCAACAAAATTCAACATCCATTCATGATAAAAACTCAACAAAACGGGTATACAGGGCAAGTACCTCAATATAATGAACGCCATTACAACAAACCCACAGCCAACATTATACTTAACAGCATGAAGCTGAAATCTTTTCCCCTAAGATCAGGAAGAAGATGATACCCACTCTCCCCACTTTTATTCAACATAGTACTGGACGTCCTAGCCATGGCACTCAGACAACACAGAGAAATAAAAGGCATCTAGATTGCAAGGAAGAAGCCAAACTGTCACCGTTTGCAGATGACATGATATTGTACATAAAAAACTCTAAAGAATCCACTCCAAAACTACTAGAACTAATATCGAAATTCAGCATAGTTGCAGGATACAAAAGTAATACACAGAAATCTGTTGCATTACTATACACTGATGATGAACTAGCAGAACGAGAAATCAGGAAAACCATTCCATTCACAATTGCATCAGAAAGAATAAATTACTTAGGAATAAACCTATCCAAGGAAGTGAAAGGCCTATACCCTGAAAACTATAAGACACTCTTAAGAGAAATTAAAAAGGACACTAAATAAATGTAAATTCATCCCATGCTCTTGGGTGGGAAGAATTAATATTGTCAAAATGGCCATCCTGCCTAAAGCAGTCTACAGATTCAGTGCAACCCCTATCAAAATACAAACAGCATTCTTCAATGAACTGGAACAAATAGTTCTAAAATTCCTTTGGAACCACAAAAGACTGAATAGCCACAGCAATCCTGAGAAGGAAGAATAAAGCAGGGTGGATTTCACTTCCCAAGTTCAAGCTCTACTACAAAGTCACAGTAATCAAGACAATTTGGTACTGGCACAAGAACAGACCCATAGACCAGTGGAACAGAACAGAGAGTCCAGATATAAACCCAAGCATATATGGTCAATTAATATACGATAAAGGAGCCATGGATATACAATGGGGAAATGACAGCCTCTTCAACAGCTGTTGGCAAAACTGGACAGCTACATGTAAGAGAATGAAACTGGATTACTGTCTAACTCCATACACAAAGTAAATTTGAAATGAATCAAAGACCTGAATGTAAGCCATGAAACCATAAAACTCTTAGGAGACAACCTAGGCAAAAATCTCTTGAATATAAGCATGAGCAACTTTTTCCTGAACTCATTTCCTCAGGCAAGAGAAACAAAAGCAAAAATGAAGAAGTGGGACTATATCAAACTAAAAAGCTTCTGTACAGCAAAGGACACTATCAGTAGAATAAAAAGGCGTCCTACAGTATGGGAGAACATATTCATAAGTGACATATCCAATAAGGGGTTGACATCCAAAATATATAAAGAGCTCATGCACCTCAACATACAAAAAGCAAATAATCCAATTAAAAAATGGGCAGAGGATCTGAACAGACACTTCTCCAAATAAGAAATTCAGATGGCCAATAGGCACATCAGAAGATACTCCACATCAGTAATCATCAGAGAAATGCAAATTAAAATCACAGTGAGATATCACCTCACACCAATAGGATGGCCACCATCCAAAAGACAAAAAACAACAAATGTTGGCGAGGATGTGGAGAAAGGGGAACCCTCCTACACTGCTGGTGGGAATGTAAATTAGTTCAACCATTGTGGAAAGCAGTATGGAGGTTCCTCAAAAAATGAAAAATAGAAATACCATTTGACCCAGGAATTCCACTCATGGGAATTTACCCTAAGAATGCAGTTTTGCAGTTTGAAAAAGATGTATGCACCCCTGTGTTTATTGCACCATTATTTACAAATAGCCAAGAAATGATAGCAACCTAAGTGTCCATCGGTAGATGAATGGATAAAGAAGATGTGGTACGTATACACAATGGAATATTATTCAGCCATAAGTAGAAAACAAATCCTACCATTTGCAACAACATGGATGGAGCTGGAGGCTATTATGCTCAGTGAAATACGCCAGGCGAAGAAAAACATGTATCAGATGATTTCACACATCTGTGGAGTATAAGAACAAAGCAAAAACCAAAGGAACAAAACAGCAGCAGACTCACAGAACTCAAGAATGTACTAAGTTTTCAAAGGGAAGGAGACTGTGGAAGGATGGGTGGGAAGGGTGGGACAAGGAGCAAAAGGTGCATTTCGATTAGCACACATAATGTATTTGGGGGGGTACATGGAAGGCAGTATAGCACAGAGAAGTAGTGATTCTATAGCATTTTACTTTACTCATGCACAGTGACTATAATGGGGTATGTGGTGAGGACTTGATAATGGGGGGAATCTAGTAACACAGTGTTGCTCATGTGACTCTATATTGATACCAATAAAAAAAAGAAAAATGTAATATGTTTGAATGGCTTTCAAAAAAATGATGTCTCTAATTCTACTACATACTCCAGTAGTATTTAATGATCTGTGACTCCATAGTTGAGAGTGTTCTAACTACAGTGGATATTAGAAGAACTATAAGAGGGAGAAATTTGGATGGTATTTATATCGTTCAGTTAGCAATAATCAAACCAACCAAATTGATTTTATTAGTATGTAATAGTAACTTTTAATAGTTTTATTAATTTTAATGGTAATGTTTTACTGAATGTATTCTAGTAAATGGTTTTGATATCTAATTCTTCCAACAAAATTATTTTTTCATATCAATACTTTTTCTGAATTCAGGGTCAGTCATTAGATATCTCATATTATCAATTAAAATTTTTCAGTTATTTTAAACTAGCCATTGATGTTCTGAGAAGTTGGTTATTAAAGAGTGCTTTAATATTTAAAAATTCCTTGTTCTCAGAGAGCTACTGTAAATTTCACCAAATTTCAGAGTCCTATCTCAAATATACCATCTTTGCTTCTTTACTTTTTCCAAATAACCTCATCAACTGGTAATGGTTAAGGGTGTGAATACAAAGAATATGTCAGTTTGGTACTGCCTGTGGTGCAGTGTAGATGTTTTAGCAGTTCACAAATATTTATTGACTGCTTTCTTTGTTAATCACTAGAGGTACCTACAAAGGTAAGTTAGACCAGAGTTCCTGACCTATCAGAACTATTCTCGTCTGGAGTCTATCATTCGTGTGTAGCAGAGTGACCTCAACTTTGCTATGTTTAGATTCTTTTGGCATTTAGGATGTGTTAGTTAATGTGTGTTAGCTATTATCGTCTTTTTGTTTTATTTTGATGGGAGACATGCTCAAAATCACACTGGGATAAGATAGATAGCTTTCATCTTCAGATCTCTTTGCTCTAAGTTAAGATTTGCTTTCTTTGCCGTTTCTCCTTTCCTTCCTTAGTAAAGCTAAATTTTTCTAAATATTTACTTGAGTTAAATTTTGTTTTCTTTTAAGCAAAGCCATTTTCATGAATTTTCTCCAAAATGCTCGCGTTATCATTAGATACTTTGTTTCTTTATTAATGGCCATTGTTGTTCAATATGTTTTGGCTCTAAAAAGGCTATTTTAGTTTTTCTTGAACTTCTCTCCTGACTTATGTGTTAGTTCTTGAAGAGAGAGACCACATTTTGTCTCTCATAAACCCAAAAGCATATGATAGACTGCCTTTAATATGGTAAGTGTTAAATTAATGTTTGTTGGATGAATTCTCTAAATGGAGTAAATGTTTTTTGAAAACTTTTTTCATAGAATGGATACTTCAAATGACCATAAAAAGTGTTACAAATATGTTGTGTAAGCATTTTTTACTTTGGCTTAAGCTATTCCTTATAAAAATATATCAATTTTAAAAAGATGGTCACAGTTATACTGTAAGACATGTTCTGTTACTCTGGTAACTGAAAGAACGTTTCCAAGCTTTTAGTTGGTTAATGGGAATGTGCAGATAGTTTCATTTCCATCTTTTTTTTTTTTCTGCATTTGCTAAAATGGTAATAATGTCACTTTTCTCAGCCTCCAGATTAGTTGGTATTTATTTACCCATGTTACCAATGTTCTTTCATACCACTTTTCCTTCCCTTCCTCCCTCCCTCCCTTCCTTCCTTCCTACCTACTTACCTACCTACCTACCTACCTACCTGTCTACCTACAGCTTTATTGTGTCAAGGCATTATGATAAGTAAGTGACTTTCTTTGCCCAAGGAGTTTGTAATCTAGTACAGAGATTCTCAAAATGTGGACTGTGGACTCCTGTTGTTCCTGTAAGGTCAGAAGTATTTTTATCGTAATAAGATGCTATTTTCCTTTTTCATCGTGCTGATATTTGCTCTCACAGTGTGGAAGCACCAGTGGATAAAATTGCTGATGCCTTAGCACAAATCAGTGCTGTGGCACCAAACTGTATAGGTAGTCATTGTATTCTTCACCACTACAAGCTCAACTCAAGTAAAAGTCCAGTTTAGCCTATTGTCGTTAATGAAGCAGAAAAAGTTACTAAGTTTATTAAATCTCTAGCTTTGTATAATCACTTTTTCCCAGTAGTCTGTGTGACAAAATTGGGAGCACGCATAACGTCCTTATGTGGTATCCTCAAGTAGTATTGTGCGTCAAATAAAAGCACTTGTTCAGTTTTGTGAGCTGAACCAGCTTCTTTTTGAATGGAACATTTTTTACTTTAAAGAACATCTGAGAAGCTACAGCTATTCAGAATTGGGTATTTTGCAGACATTTTCTTGTAAATGAATCAAGTAAGCATGCAGCATAAAGGAAAACAACTGTCAATATTTGTTGCCAGTGATCACATTTGAACTTTAAAGCAAAAACTAGAAATTTGGAAAACATAGCTATCATTGTAAGTTTAATAGAGATTGTCAATTCTTAAAAAAATACTTCAGATAAAATCAGTTTGATATTTAAAATGTGATTTTTTTTGGATTATTAAATAATGAAATATATGTACACTTGGAATGATCTTCATAACTCAGTGAAGCAACATTTTCTAGATGATTACCATGATGGTACAAAATTGTGCAGGGGCTAAAAGATCCTTTCAAGGTACAAGATAGACCAATGGATTTTAATTTTAACAGAGTACATAAAAGTTCTTTGATGTAGTTTCATATTCTGCATTGTAACTACATTTTGTTAGTGTCAAGAATATTCAGGTTATCTGAATAGGCTATTAAAATATTCCCCTTTCAGTTACATAACTATCAAACCTGATTTTTTTCATAATATTTCAACCAGAACAACGTATCATAACAGATTGAGTTATGAGTAGAAGCAGATATGAGAATCCAGCTGCATTTTTAAAAATTTTGTTATCATTAATCTACAATTACATGAAGAACATTATGTTTACTAGGCTCCCCCCTTCACCAAGTCCCCTCCACAAACCCTATTACAGTCACTGTCCATCAGCGTAGTAAGATGCTGTAGAGTCACTACTTGTCTTCACTGTGTTGCACAGCCCTCCCCATGCCCCCCCTACATTATACATGCTAATAGTAATGCCCCCTTTCTTTTTTCCTGCCCTTATCCCTCCCTTCCCACCCATCCTCCCTAGTCCCTTTCCCTTAAGTGACTGTTAGTCCATTCTTGGGTTCTGTGAGTCTGCTGCTGTTTTGTTCCTTCAGTTTTTCTTTGTTCTTACACTCCACATATGAGTGAAATCATTTGATACTTGTTTTTCTCTGCCTGGATTATTTCACTGAGCATAATACCTTCTAGCTCCATCCATGTTGTTGCAAATGTTAGGATTTGTTTTCTTCTTGTGGCTGAATAATGTTCCATTGTGTATATGTACCACATCTTTATCCATTCATCTACTAATGGACACTTAGGTTGCTTCCATTTCTTGGCTGTTGTAAATCAGCTGCATTTTATTAAGCCAGTCATTAAAGAGTTTTGTAAAACATGGTCATTCTTACTATTCAAAAATTTTTTGAAAATAGCTTTTTTTATAAAAATGTTATATTGTACAAATGTATTATATTAAATGAGTTAATACTTGTCTCAAAAATTGCTCACTTTAGTTTCTTACATGATAAATATTGATAAATAACACATATAAAAATGTCTTTTGGTGTGCTCAGTAATTTAAGAGTACAAAAGGGTCCTAAGACCAAAATGTTGGAGATCCAATCATCCAGTATAAGCAGATAGGACAAATACTTACAGAGAGGATATTTGAATGTGATTTTGAATATGATAATTGAGAGTGATATAAAATTCTTTGTGTTCAGTGAAGAGAGACAGTTTATTTTTTATTAAGAAGAAACTAAGGAAACTTCGAGAAAGCAGTACATACTAAACTAGTGTTGAAAAAGAATGTGCAGCCTTTCTGGATATAGGGACTAGAGGAAAGGAGAGGAGGACATTAAGATAGGTAGAATCACCACTATTCTTTTTTTTTTGAAGAAATGTAGCTATATAGATATAGGTATATATAAAGTCTAATTACAGCGTTGCTGTGCTTTATCACTGTGAAACTGATTTGTAGTGGCTGAGGGCTGACCATTTTCAGAGAATCAAACTTATTTGTAATTATTTTTTTGATTCCCTGTATCTCCATGCAAATTAGTATTGGGAAACTGTTACTGGTTAAATGCAAAGAGCTAATGTTTCTATTTGAGTCTGTAGTTACAAATGTATAACATGAACATTGTCTTTATTGTCTCTATCCTAAATAGAATCTCATGATTGAGGTTTATGAGTTTGTTCCTGTTTTCATTTGTGTTTTGTGTCCTCTGTTTTCCCCACTACCCTCCTTTTTCATTCTGGTTGTATATTTGGCTTTCTATTTGGCATTTGTACCTGATGTGCTTATTGCATTTCTAACTGATTCTGTGAATCCTCTTTTTTTTATGCTTTTTTTTGTTTTCTGTTCTTTTATTATTAAACTAGAATAGATAACATCCTTAGTATTATATATTAGATGGGCTATTTTATTGTCCTTTTTCTTAACATAAAAATTGATGTAGTAATGTATTTTACATTAATTTCAGCAAATATTTCCAGAAAAAAAAATTCTTACCAACAAACATGTGGACACACACACACACACACACACACACACACACACACATGCGCTCCTACACCTACTTTTTTCCGTTAGGATCTAGAACCTTGAGATTTTCCTCATCACTTAAAGTGCTTATTTTTAGGGGTTCCATTCAGGTTCCTTAATGGTTATGTACTTTGTAGATCTCTTTAGGGTTGTAGTACGAGAAGTTGAATGTGCTATTTTGTCTTGTGCTATTAGGGTCTGTAGTCATATACCTGATTAAAATGGGGAGTCATGAAAAAGTATATATGTGAACATTAAACATTTTAAGTTAATACATATATGTATTTGCTGCTCTTTTGGCAGAAGGTCAGAACTTTTTTTGAGTATCACTATCACTCTGCTAATTAAAGTTTTTCATCATACTTCTTTCATAAGCTAATATTTTAGAACAACATGGATGCAGAATCCTTTTTGCTCCCTGGTGCTAGTCTTATATTGTTGGCTTGCCTACATCTATTTTGATTAACTTTTAGCAACTCACTTAAGCCTCAGCCCTTTATTTTTTAATTACCTTATTGGTTCACTTGACACTTAATTATATTAAATATCATGGAAAGAAGTGCAGCTAGCAAAATTAGCTTTGGAGTATGTACAGCATGTATTTCACTAGTTGAAGCAGAGTGAATGGGTGACCTTGAGAATGGTCTACTAATAAGCATTTAGTATTGTATAGCATTTATATATTTTACAAAACAAATTGAGAGCATTGGTCATTTTAGTTAGTGGGTTAAGTAAAGATATGTTAAAAGAGTATTTATTTTAACATTTTAAGTCTAAACAGTGTCACTGGACAGAAGCTTAATTAAAAAGCTTCAAGGAGTGAATTAAATATATGCTATTCCCCCCCTGCGTCCCAGTTGTTAAGGGGTGCTGTAGTCCAAAGGAAGCTGTTTGGTTTTAACACTTAGCCAGATCTTGAACAAGAATTTGTTAGCAGGACAAATTTGATAAGGGAGCAAAAGGGAGAAACATGCTGAAAAAAAGGGATTTTGATTATGGGTGTTGCTGGTAAAGAAGGAAAAGAGTATGTGGGAGAAGTGTATAAGGAGTGTGCAGAGGGAATATGGAAGAGGCTAGTATGTCTAACAGGTTTGCAAATTTACATGGTATTTCCCCCTTGAGATGTGTAACCTTTTATCATGAATTTTATATTAACATAATAAATGTATATATTTTGTTAATATGGAAACATGTTTTTTCTTTCTGGAATGGATTAACATGTTTCTTACAAAGTTACATAAATTCATAAGACTGCTGTGGTAGCCTTCTCAGAATTCCTCTTAGACTCTATCATTAGAAGAATGATTTTGTGTGGAATGTGTGAAAGATCAAGGAATATGGGGTAGCTTACAGTTGTTCACAACCTGGTTTGCAAATGACAATAAAATATATTAGTTTGCTGAATAAAATTAAGAATTTTTTTCTTTCTGCAGAGTATTAATTGTATTATAGTATGCCACAGCCACTTGCAGTACAATCTTTCTAGTCTTAGAACAGCAGCCAATTTCAGGAATTAAGAGAATTAGTTACTTTGCCTAGTGGCACAAAACATACCAAGGTATTAAATTATTGGCTTCTCTGTTTGGGGCACAATCAGAAATAAAGTTTAGAGATAAAAGTTGATTTGCATGGTATTCACATTTGTTCATACAACAACTTTCGCAGGTATATTTTTCTATTTCTGTCTGATTCATATAATCCTTTTTGAAATAAATTTTCAATTGCAGTTATATCCAGAGGTATAGAATTTTAATAAAATTTAGGATAAAGACTAAATTCAGGACTCAACCACAATAACGATGCTGTTGGCTATGGAAATATTTTCATCTATCTTTAGAATATTTAAGCAAATAATAAAAATACGTGAATACTCCCTCTCAGAATACCAACAGCGTTCTTCAATGAACTGGAACAAATAGTTCTAAAATTCCTTTGGAACCACAAAAGACCCCAAATAGCCAAAGCAATCCTGAGAAGGAAAAATAAAGCTGGGGGGATCTCGCTTCCCAGCTTCAAGCTCTTACTACAAAGCCACAGTAATCAAGACAATTTGGTACTGGCACAAGAACAAATCCATAGACCAGTGGAACAGAATAGAAAGTCCAGATATTAACCCAAGCATATATGGTCAATTAGTATATGATAAAGGAGCCATGGATACACAATGGGGAAATGACAGCCTCTTCAACAGCTGGTGTTGGCAAAACTGGACAGCTACATGTAAGAGAATGAAACTGGATTACTGTCTAACCCCATACACAAAAGTAAACTCGAAATGGATCAAAGACCTGAATGTAAGTCATGAAACCATAAAACTTTCTTGAATATAAACATGAACAACTTCATAAACTTATCTCCACAGGCAAGAAAAACAAAAGCAAAAATGAACAAGTGGGACTATATCAAACTAAAAAGCTTCTGTATAGCAAAGGACATCAGTAGAACAAAAAGGCATTCTACAGTATGGGAAAATATATTCATAAATGACATATCTGATAAGAGGTTGACATCCAAAATATATAAAGAGCACATGTACCTCCACAAACAAAAAGCAAATAATCCAATTAAAAAATGGACAGAGGATCTGAACAGACACTTCTCCAAATAAGAAATTCAGATGGCCAATAGGCACATGAAAAGATGCTCCACATTGCTAATCATCAGAGAAATGCAAATTAAAACCACAATGAGAGATCATCTCACACCAATAGGATGGCCACCATCCAAAAGACAAACAACAAGAAATGTTGGCAAGAATGTGGAGGAAGGGGAACCCTCCTACACTGCTGGTGGGAATGTAAATTAGTTCAACCATTGTGGAAAGCAGTATGGAAGTTCCTCAAAAAACCTAAAATAGAAATACCATTTGACCCAGGAATTCTACTCCTAGGAATTTACCCTAAAAATGCAGTTTCCCAGTTTGAAAAAGATGTATGCACCCCTATGTTTATTGCACAATTATTTACAAATAGTCAAGAAATGGAAGCAACCTAAGTGTCCATCGGTAGATGAATGGATAAAGAAGATGTGGTACATATACACAGTGGAATATTATTCAGCCATAAGAAGAAAACAAATCCTACCATTTGCTACAACATGGATGGAGCTGGAGGGTATTATGCTCAGTGAAATAAGCCAGGCAGAGAAAGACAAATACCAAGTGATTTTATTCATCTGTGGAGTGTAAGAACAAAGGAAAAACTGAAGGAACAAAATAGCAGCAGACTCACAGAAGCCAAGAATGGACTAACAGTTACCAAAGGGAAAGGGACTTGGGAGGATGGGTGGGAAGGGAGGGATAAGGGATGTGAGGGGCATTATGATTAACACACAAAATGTAGGGGGAGGGCATGGGGAAGGCGGTATAGCACAGAAGAAGACGAGTAGTCACTATAGCATCCTACTATGCTGATGGACAGTGTCTGTAATGGGGTATGTGGTGGGGACTTGATAATGGGAATCTAGTAACCACAATTTTCTCATGTAATTGTATATTAATGATACCAAAAAATTTTTTGAGAGATTTATGATGTTTTATATCAGGTAATACATAAAGAGCCAATTTGGTAGAGGGAGAAGTAATTTCATTTGGACTTGAATATTCCCCTAAAATGTTATTTTTGTACTCAAAGTAGTAGAAGCAGAGATGAAATAATACTGAGAACCTTTTGATTTTGTTAGGGTGGAATTGGGTCAGCTTTTATAACCGACATTAAGTACTGTATCTCTCTAATTTTGTGAGATTTGGGGAAAATTGTTTTAACTTTTCACTTCCAAGTTCTGAAGGCCTTACAAAAATCGTTTTCTGTATGTTCCTATTCTTTTCCTATGCCATTTTAGGCTACAGGAGTGAGACAATATTTTTGGCTCTCTAGAATCTCTGATCTTCAGTCTGCTCTAAAACATCCCAAGAATAAGGGGGGGAAAATTGCTTTGAAATAAGCAGAGAGAGAGACCAGGAGAACTAAGCAGTCCCTAATTAGGGTCTCTGGCAAGTATGAAAATAGTGTAGTGTCTTACTAGAAATAACCTATTTATAACATGAATCAGGCATAAAATTAATCTTCAAAAAGTTTAAATTTATTTCTTCCTTATTAGTAGAATTTAAAGAGATTTCCTATGGTGTACCTTGTACAGAGTACCACTGTCCAACCTCGCTTTGTCCATATGACTGCCAGACACCTTGCTTGAAAGTTCTCATTGCAACCTTTGGAAATAATGCTTTAAGAATCTTGCAGCTGGAAGGACCTATAAGATTATCTAGATCAGAATTTCCCAAAGCTTGTTTTATGCCATGGTTTAACATATTAATATGTCCCCAGGCTCTACCCTAGACCTGCTGAATTAGGAAAAGTGTGGATGAGACCTAGGATTTTGTATTGCAAAAGGTACCCCAGTGTTAGGCTGGCTCAGATTGATTGGAAATCACTGTGTCAAGACCAGTGCTTTCACTTTCTAGATACAAAGTCTCAGGTCAGAGACAAGTGACATGTCAATCCATATTTAGTTCTGTCCTCTTCTCTGCATGGCAGCAACAATTTGCAGTGTATTGAGAGGTGAACTGATAGCTACAGAGCTCCTTTAGTTGGTGGACCATGCTCAAATGCCTCTTAAGAGCTTGCTCTTCTGCATATAACCTCCCAAGACAGTGTCATGGCAAACAACATTTCTTTGGCTATTGCTGACAGATACTGAGTTCTTTACAGGAGAATGATCCAAAAATCTCCTTTAATTTACTAACCTATGAATAAGCGCAATCAGATACTTAGGGACGTGGAGTTGTCTTCAGAAACTAGTCCTAAATAAAACCTAAGCTAAGAGTCATGTAATGATGATTGATAGCAAAGTGATACTTTTGTTAAAAAAACAGAAGAAAACTTTAATGTGTAATTGACATAGCGCATACATTCAAAATACAGAATGTGATAATTTTTTTTCTTTTTTTTTTGAGAGGGCATCTCTCATATTTATTTGATCATATGGTTGTTAACAACAATAAAATTCTGTATAGGGGACTCAATGCACAATCATTAATCAACCCCAAGCCTAATTCTCAACAGTCTCCAATCTTCTGAAGCATAATGAACAAGTTTTTACATGGTGGACAAGTTCTTACATAGTGAATAAGTTCTTACATGGTGAACAGTGCAAGGGCAGTCATCACAGAAACTTTCGGTTTTGATCACGCATCATGAACTATAAACAATCACGTCAATTATGATTATTCGTTTGATTTTTATACTTGATTTATATGTGAATCCCACATTTCTCCCTTATTATTATTGTTATTATTATTATTATTTTTAATAAAATGCTGAAGTGGTAGGTAGATGCAAGATAAAGGTAGAAAACATAGTTTAGTGCTGTAAGAGGGCAAATGTAGATGATCAGGTGTCTGCCTATAGACTAAGTATTAATCCAAGCTAGACGGGCAACAAAACATCCACGGATGCAGAAGATTTCTCTCAAAACAGGGGGTGTGAGGTTCTAGGCCTCACCTCTGTTGATCCCCAATTTCTCACCTGATGGCCTCCCTGCGACTGTGCCTGTCTTAGGTTGTTCCTTCCTTGAGGAATCTTACCTGTCTCTCGCTAACCAGTCAAGAATGTGATAAATTTTGATACCTGTATACCCACAGGAAGCCATCACCATAATTGAGATAGTGAATGTATCCAAAACCTTGAGAAGTTTCCTCCTGCTCTTTGTAATCCTTGTCACCCTTCTTCACCCTCATGGAACCACTGCTTTCTGTCATGATAGGTTAGTTTTGCATTTCCTAAACTTTTATGTAAGTGGATGTGCAGTAGGCACTATTTGTTGGGGGGGTAGAAGAGCTAGCTTATTTCAGTTAACATAATTATTTTGAAATTCATCCATGATGTAGCAGATCTCAATACTTCTTCATATTATTTTATATCCATTGTATGGATATACCACAGTTTATCCATTCATCTGTTGATGGACCTTTGAATTGTTTCCAGTTTTTGTCTGTTACACATACAGCTGCAAAGACTATTTGTGTAAAAGCCTATGGATATGTGCTTTCAACTTGAGTAAGTACCTAGAATTGGAATGGCTGAGTCATACAGGTATATATGTTGATCTTGATTCCTTTAATTTTGCTTAGAATCACTTCAGAGGTTTTGGGGTAGATTCTGTTGGATTTTCTGTGTTGTTGAACATGTCATCTGCAAATACAGTTTGACTTCCTTTTTCCAACCTGGGTAACTTATTTTTCTGGTCTTACTGCCCCAGATAGACCCTCCGGTAGTACTGAATAGAAGTGGTAGGAGTAGACATCTTCATATTGTTTCTGATTTAAGGGGACAATATATATAGTCTTTCATCATCATGTACAGTGTTGGCTGTAGGTTTTCTGTAGATACCGTTTATTGGATTGAGAAAGTTTTCTTCTATTTGCTAAACACTTGTATCAGGAATGGGTATTGGATTTTGTCAAATGTTTTTTAAGTGTTTTATTGAGATGATAATGTAGTTTTTGTTAATGTAGTGAATTACATTTTTTAATATATTAAAGCAATTTATATTCCTAGGTTCAATCACACTTGGTCTTGATATATTATCTTTTTTATATATTATTGAAATCAATCTGCTAAAGTGCTGTTTAGAATTTTTGCAGGTATATTAATAAGAGGTATTTGTTTAGTTTTCTTGTAATATCTTTCTTTGGTTTTGGTATTTGAGTAATGCTGACCTCATAGGATGAGATGGGAAATAGTCCCCTTCTTTTTCTGAAAGAGTTTGTGTAGGATTGTTATCACTTATTTCTTAGATATTTGGTAGAATTAACAAGTGAAGTCATCTGGATATTGAGTTTTCCTTGGGGGAGGTTTTTTAATGACAAATTCAGTTTCTTTAATAGATACAGAGCTACTCAGGATATCAGTTTCTTCAGTAATTTTAATGGCTCATGTCTCTCAAGGAGTATTAAAAATTTCATCTAAATTGTTGAATTTATTGGCAGAGTTCATAATATTCCCTTTCATTTATAATATGTGTAGAATCTAGTGATATTACCCCTCTCATTTCTTTCTCTTCTTTTTCTGATCTATCTAGATTGAGACTGGTCAATTTTATTGATCTTAAAGAAACTGGTTTTGATTTTTTAGTTTCTTTGTTTTTTTTTGTTTTTAGCTTTGATCTTTATTTTTTTTCTGTTTACAGTTGCTGCTATTTGCTCTTAAATTTCTAGTTTCTTAAGATGAAAGCTAAGGTTGTTGATTTGAGACTGTTTTTTAGAGTTATAAATTTCCCCCAAGTGTCATCCCATAAATTTTGGTTTATTGCATCTTCATTTCCTCTCTGTTCAGAATTTCCTTAGTGATTTTTTTCTTTGACTTGTGGGTTATTTAGAAGTGTGTTATTTAATTTCCATACATATTTGAGATTCCCTGGAGAACTCTCTATAGATTTCTAATTTAATGCATTGTGTTCAAGTAACATACTTTGTATGACGCAAATCCTTTTAAGTTTATTGAAATTGTTTTGTAGACCAGAATATGGCCTCTTTGGGTAAATGTGCTCAAAAAGAATGTCAGGTTAATTTTGGAAAAACTTCAGCCATTATTCCCTTTTTTTTCTCTCTCCCCACTTCAGATATTTCAATTATATGGGTAGTTGGTTACTTGGAATTGTCTCACAGCTCACTGATGTAGTTTTCATCATTTCTAATTCTTTTTTCTCTTGTGTTTTATTTTAGGTAGTTCTTATTGCTGTGTCTGCAAGTTCACAAATCCTTTCTTCTACAAATCTGCCACTAATTCCACCCAGTGTGTTTTTAATCTGAGATATTGTAGCTTTCATCTGTAGAAGTTTGATTGGGTCTTTTTTTGTTTCTTCCATGTCTGTACTTAATTCTTTGTATATAAGGAATAATATTATTACAACTGTTTAATGTTCTTGTCTTCTAAATTTAACATCTGTGTTAAGTCTGGTTTGTTTCAGTTGACTGATTTTTTTCTTATTATGAGTCTTATTTTCCTGCTTCTTTTCATGTCTTCCAATCTTTGATTAGGTGCCAGACGTTAATTTTAACTTGTTTGGTGCTGATTATTTCTATTTTCCTATAAATATCTTTTCTGCTGAGATAATATTAAATTACTTTGAAATTATGTGATCCTTTTGGGTCTTGCTTTTAAGATTTGTTTGGTGGGAACAATGGAGTGTTTAGCCTAGGGCTAATTGTTCCCTGCTACTGAGGCAAGACCCTTCTGAGTACTCTACCTGGCATCCTCTGAGTAATGAGATTTTGCAGCCTGACTGGTAGAAATAGGCACTATTCCAATCCTCGTTTGAGTGCCTGGTACTAATCTATTTTATCTTTTTGGATGTTTCTTTCCCCAGCCTTACAGTTTTCTTACACATATGCTGAATATTGTACTAAGTACTCATTGGGACTCTCTGGAGATCTGTGTGTTTGTTTCTGACCCCTTTGTTACTCTGTGTTTTAAAATTTCAAACTCTAATCTGCCTTGGTCTCCCTGGGCTCTCAGCACTTCTTTTAAAAACTCTTGGTGTTTGTCATGGTCTGTTGCACCCTTACTCCTTGTACTGTGGCCTGGAAACTCTCCAGGAAATAAATTAGGGCAGTGGTAGGGTTCACCTCTCTGTCTGAGGAACTTTATTGACCTTTATTGCCTGCCATCCAGTGTCTTAAGCACCATTGTTTCATGTTTTGTCTCTTTGGGTTTTGTTTAGTTCCGTTTTCCCTTTGTTTTATGTGAGCTGGTAAATCAGATCCCTGTTAGTTTATCTTTGTTAGAAGCAGAAGTCTGGTACTCACTCTTAATTTCTTGAGTGTGTAATAATTTCTTGAGACTTGCCTTTGTGTTGTAGAGCACATAGACAATTTCATATATTTTAGAGGGCCAGGATCCTTCCTCTATCTTTTTATTTTTTTAGCTTTTTGTTTTATTTATTTGTTTATTTATGTATGTATGTATGTATGTGTGTATCATTAATATATGATCACATGAGCAACATTGTAGTTACTGGATTCTCCCCATTATCAAGTCCCCACCACATACCCCACTACGGTCACTGTCCATCAGTGTAATAAGATGTTATAGAATCACTGCTTGTCTTCTCTGTGCTATACTGCCTTCCCTGTGCCCCCCACTACATTGTGTGTGCTAATTGTAATGCCTCTTATTCTCCTTATATCTCCCTTCCGGCCCATCCTCCCCAGCCCCTTTCCCTTTGGCATCCTTCCTGTATCTTGAGACATCATTGTAAAACTATACAGTATATGTAGCAATTCTTTGAATTGTTGAAAGATCTAACAAGTTCCTGTTATTGTTGTATTAAGCAGTAATCTTGGCTCTTAACAGTTTATCAACTGGAAGGTCCAATTGTTAAATTCCTGTGTTCATCAGGAAACAAAACACAAGGGTTATAGTCAGGATTCTGCCTATGTGTAGACATAAAAATGTCTGGGTCTGTTAGGATATAATTTTTCTTATCTTCTATTTTAAGATTTGGTATAAACTCAAGGGAACCATCCCATTGATGTCATAAGCTCTTTAAAAACACAAATATTTTGTTACAAGAATGGGGCTAATTGTGTCACTAGGGGACCTACATGCTAGGGGTGAGTTGTCATTCTGAGAGATGATTGGAAGACTTGTGAGACTCTTACCTCTTTTGCCGGCCAGATGCTAACAGCTACTCTGACCTAGGTGGAGCTCCAGAGGGCATTTCACTATGGATACTTGATCTAAACTCTAATACCCCATGGAAATCCAATATAGCTGATTTTATAATTTACTTCTTAAGAAATTCTTTAAGATAAAATTTCTATTTTCTTTATTGTTGTCTAATTTTGTAATATAAGGTTATTCTTTCCAAAGAATATGTTTGTATTGTGTGTCTGTACTAGCATTCTTTTGGATACAAAATAGATTGGAAAATTTTTAAATTCTGAATCCCATTTCTCAATAATTTTAATTATTGCTGTTTTGGGTTTTTTTTTTATAGAAATTTGGGGCATTGAAGTAAGGAGCAGAAGTCATTGTAGCCTGTGATCCTGTCTGTTTGTCTTGTTCTGCTTTCTTGGTGCCCTAACTTTACCTTTTTTGCCAAGTTTAATGAGCTTATTGATGGTAGGAGTTTTTCCCTTGATGTTTCTGTGTCAGCCTAGTATGTACATTTGTGATGTTGAACAACTGGTAAATTAAAAATTAATTTAATGTGTTTATCAGCTAAATAAAAATGGCCACAAATTTAAAATTTCTAATTGTCTCATTCAAATTACCTCAAGTGCACCTGTAGCTTTTCTAGTTCTGTGTGGTTAGGGTCTCTTTTTGCTTGAAGTGAGAAGTGTAATCTGGACAGTCACTTTTACAAAGAAACAAGCACAATACTTCCCACAAATGGTCTTACAAATATGTTTTTGATGGACTTGTGCATATCTTTTTAAGAAGGCTGAGGTATCTACCACTTTTTTTTTTTAAGCAAAAATAGACAAAAACACATTTGGGAAGAGGAAGAGATACTTAATTCTAAAACTTTAGAATATAAGTGTTAACTGGCGTCACATAGGTCTGACTTTTTTATGGAGTAAGATGTTCATTAAAAATGAATTTTTGAGATTACAGAATTTCAGGAATGAAAAAGGCTTAGAAACTAATGCTACTTGATGGTGTTAAAAGCAGATGTGCTATTACTGCCATGGGTATTTAGGAAACAGCCCTTATTTTTTAAGAGATGTATGGTAAAATATTTCATGTTTCCTTGTTAGAAGTGGAGTGGAGGTAGATTGTTGGTAGTGTAAAGGAATAGGTGACAGAATTCCAGCTCTTACGTATTCTGTTGCTGCTGAGTTAGCATATTTCTAAATGCTCTATTTAAGTGGTGAGTCTCAGTAACAGACAACATTGTGAAGTTAATGCAGGTCTCTATTTGGCATCTTCTTGAGATACCTGTTCTTTGGGGACTCTTGTTTTTCTCCTGCTGATGCTATTAAGTATCTCAAGCAGAGGAACTTAAGTTCTACAAACTAGTTACTAATAAGCTCTACTAATGTCTTATTTTATAATGGCTTAAGAGGTTACCTATTTCAGTATTATTTATAGTTGACTGACAATGAATTTTTTCAGTGGAAAAAGATTATTTTGGGATAGATGCATTCCCAGTATCTCTTCAGTCATACCAATAAGTTGCCATTTGGTTTGTTTGTGGGTGATGTTGACTTGGTTGATTACCAAATTCATTAAATGGAAGATTTTTGTACATCTTGAGCAAGCAGGGATACTTGCATTTTTTTTGTTCTCCTCTGGCTCCTTTACCATTTCTGGGGCTGATGGCAGCTTTCTCATTCCGCAGAGTGCCTCCCCTGTTACATCCTTTACCTTCCCCACAGTGCCTCACAGCAACACTATGTCAGTCTTCAACAACTCTTACCTTCTCTTCAATATCTCACAGCTGGCATTCTTGGCACTGCCTCTTCTCATGCTTCTTGCAGGAGTACATCCTCTTAAAGTTCTAATGTGCCTTCTGTAGTTATCACTATTAGTTTAAAAACAAAATGAAGGTTAGAGGCAAAATATGTAGAAAATGAGGAATTGTGTACCTATTGTTTTCACTGGTTTGTCTTTCTGTTTCCTTTTTCCACTGTTTCAAGTATCATCTCTGTGCAGATTATTCCTTTGGGATTGCCCCATTTTGATGTCTTTCAGTCATCACAAACTCAGCTCAGTTGTTTGTCTTTCCTCTTAAACTGGTCTTACAGTACAGTGTCCTAAATATGCCAGTGGTACCAGCATTTCCCTAGTCAGGAAAATCATAACAATTGTAATACACATTCATGAGAACTTTTTAATAGTATTTGATTTTTCATCTATTCATTAATTTAGTAGACACTTACTAAACTCCTATTGTAGCCAAGGACCTAAAGGTACATAGGTAAAGAAGATACCTGTTCTGATATTAACTGCATTTGTGAGGGTGTGGATTTAATAATAGGAGTAACTGTTGAACCGCTGTGTTGTGTACTTGAAACCAATATAAGATTATATATCAATGATACTTAAATAAAAAAAGATGTAAAAGCCAAAGATGTAATAGAAAACCAAGAAATAGGTACCAGAATAATACAATTATAAAGTGAATTGCTCTATAATAAAAATATTTGGTGGAAAAAAACAGCAGAAAAACAGAAGGTACCTGTTCTGTCAAGGAATTTACAATCACATTGGATAGAGACAAGTAAAAAATTGTGCAGCTGTTTACAAAGCACTGTGGTTATTAAGCACATCATGTATGGGATGCTGTAGGGACAAAGGGAGGCACCTTCCTAAGGATGCAGTGTAGGGAGGATAGAAGGGGAAGCTTGAGTTACATTTTTGAAGAGCACAGAACAGTAGAATAATAGAAGCTTGAAAGAAATACTGAAAGATGATTTTTTCAGGAAATAATTTGGCAATATATGAAGCTTTAAATAATGATTGTTCTTTTGATGCAGCAATCTAAGGAAATTATCTGAAATAGAGTAAAATTCTTTGTATATAAAGGATTTGATTGTATAAATCTATTTATTTTGATTTAATTGTATATTCATATACAATTTAAAGAAATAATATAGAGAGATCCTTTGTACCATTTGCCCAATTTCCCCCAGTGGTAACATCTTGCAAAACTAAAATGTGATACCACAATCAGGATATTGATACTGATCCATTTAAAATACAGAACGATTGTGTCACTACAAGGATTGCTCACCATGTTGCTTTTATAGTCTCTCTTTCCTCTGCCATCCCTGACCCCTCTCAGTCACTAATGTATTCTCCATTTGTATATTTTTGCAATTTTAAGAATGTTATGTAAATGAAGTCATGCTATGTGTGACCCTTTAGGGTTGGATTTTTCACCCTGGAGATTTCATCCAAGTTGTGTGAATTATTAGTTTGTTCCCTTTTGTTGCTGAGTTGTATCCCATGATAAGGGTGCACATAGTTTGTTTAACCATTAACCTGTTGAAGGACAACTAGATTGCTTCCAGTTTTTGGCCGTTATGAATAAAGCCACTGTGAACATTCATATACAGGTTTGTGTGAACATAACTTTTCAGTAGTATAGTAGCTGGGTTGTATGCTGGTTATATGTTTAATTTTTAAAGAAACCACCAAACTTTTCCATAGCAACTGTACCATTTTACATTTCTGTCAGTACTATATAAGTATAAAGGATGTGTCTTATTTTTTAAAAAGAAAATAAACATCCAGCAAAAATGGAATAATTTTAATTATACATCTGTATTGTGGAACACTGTGTGGGTCATCAGAAATGTTTGTCTAGTATATTTTGTTAATATTTGAAAATGGTTATTGTAAGTAAAACAGAATCTAAAATACTATTACCTCACTAAATAAGTGCATAAAAAAATAGCTCATAATTGATCATTTAAGTAAAGAATGTTTATGACAATATTTTACAAGATATTTTTATTTAGCTTGATTCTGTGCCACCCCTAACAGCTGATGGTACCCTTCAGGAAAAAAGAAAGGATAAGATATGTTCTTGCTTAATTAATCCTTGTTTGTGGCACTGTTGAACGCTTGAGATATTCACTGTCTAAGAAAATAAATTACTTTTCATGAAAGTCAATATTATGACTTTAAGAATACCTGATCCTGTGGTTCACTGGATATAGTCAGGGTCCCTGATCCAGCCTGTTCTTCTTGCCATCCTACCATATAAATGTCCTCATTCTTTAAAGTTATCTTCTCTTATGCATGTAAAAACATATGTATAAACCATACCTGACTTGAAACTGCATCTCTGAACTAAGTCTTTTTGACAACACTAGCTTTCATTTCCTCCAATTCCCAGCTACCCCTTCTGCTTCTGGTAGTTCAACCCCTCTCCTAGAAATTCTCTACATTTTACAGCTTATGTCCCCATCTCCCACAAAATTAATTTTTTCACATTTAGTATGGGTAAGCAGAATTGTCTTGCAGACCATATGATTTGGCCAGCCTTTCCCATCAGGAGCTAGTGTTTAATATTAAACACATTAAAAATAAATTTCTTAGTTTTTAACTACTGGTGCTTTAATCACTGTTCTTTTATTGAATATGTAAATTATTAGGTTAAATCACATGGAATTGATGTGAAGGTTGAATATGGCAATTTCATATTCTTCAGATGAATATATCTTTAGTCTATGGATTAAAGTTTTTATTAAGTTAGTCTGAGAACTCAGCCCCAAAGATTCTGGCTTCAGTGCAGAAAAGAGCACAGGTTCTTAACAACAGTCTGTCACTGTGTTTTGGCAAATACAGAGTGTTTTTATATTGGTGGTTTCGTTTCCAGCCTTTTGCCATTCACCTTGGAATATGCATATTTTTCACCATTTATCATTTTCATCATTTAGAAGTAATGCTTCTAAATGTCACTCATTGCCTTCTATCTCTGATGACATTTAATACATCAGTGTTTAAGTGGCATTGCAGTGTCCCTGAGTTACAGTTTAAAGCCAAAGCCATTTATGGGAAGAACTGAAGAGACATAAGTATTGTGTAACTATGTTGCTGTAATTGGGAAGACACATCAGCTTTCACTTCCACACTCACTATAGAGCTAAGTAAGGCCTTGGACCAGTGGTTCTCCAACCTGGCTTTATTTATTTTTTTTGGATTATTTCTTTAACATATCTTCTTGTAGAGTAACATAAACATGTATAGGTTTTAAACTACTAATTAAATTGTACACACATTAACATAATAGGAATACAGCTACATAACAAAAGCAGACCTACAATTACCAGCCATATCCAGTGAAACCAAGAAAACCAGTTAGGTACCGTAGATATTTGTGAAAACTTATCAGTGATATGATGGATATTGTCTAACTGAATTTGAATAGTTTGAGAAAAATCAGACAAATTAACACAACACATTCCTGGGAACTGTTCACATCCCATATGTTCTTTTAACAGTAGATAGTCAGTAGTCGCAAGATTTTGGAGTGCTGCAACTTGCACTTCTCCTAATTCTTGGTTGAATTCCGACAGTATAGATCCAGGCAAATTTGTTGTTTTACTGTATGCACGGGTCAGCTTAGATACCCCCTTCTTCATTCCAATGGCAAGTCCAGGAACCGATGGGATGAATGCAGCTACAACTGCAGCAGCGCCAGGATTTTTGTTGAAGTTTTTTGATGATCATCTTCTGGAATGACTCTTCCAGAGCACCCTGGCTTTTTATTTTTTATTTTTTATTAAGGTATCATTGATATACACTCTTACAAAGGTTTCACAAGAAAAACAATGTGGTTATTACACTCACCCTTATTATTGAGTCCCCCCCACTGAATCCCCATTGCAGTCACTGTCCGTCAGTGTAAGATGCCACAAAGTCCCTATTTGTCTTCTCTGAACTACACTGTCTTCCCTGTGACCTCACGCACAACCATGGGCACCAATTATGATACCCCACAATCCCTTCTCCCTCCCTCCCCACCCGCCCTCCCACATCCCTCCCCTTTGGTAACTACTAGTCCCTTCTTGGAGTCTGAGAGTCTGCTGCTTTTTGTTCCTTCAGTTTTGCTTCCTTGTTATACTCCACAAATGAGGGAAATCATTTGGTATTTGTCTTTCTCTGCCTGATTTATTTCACTGAGCATAATACCCTCTAGCTCCGTCCATGTTGCAAATGGTAGGATTTGTTTCTTCTGTATGGCTGAATAGTATTCCATTGTGTATATGTACCACATCTTCTTTATCCATTCATCTACTGATGGACACTTAGGTTACTTCCATATTTTGGCTATTGTAAATAGTGCTGTGATAAATATAGAGGTGCATATGTCTTTTTGAATCTGAGAAGTTGTTTTCTTTGGGTAAATTCTTAGGAGTGGAGTTCCTGGGTCAAATGGTATCTCTATTTTTAGTTTTGTGAGGAACCTCCATATTGCTTTCCACAATGGTTAAACTAGTTTACATTCCCACCAGCAGTGTAGGAGGGTTCCCCTTTCTCTGCATCCTCGCCAGCATTTGTAATTCCTAGTGTTTTCTATGTTGGCCATCCTAACTGGTGTGAAGTGATATCTCACTATGGTTTTAATTTGCATTTCCCTGATAATAAGCAATGTGGAGCATCTTTTCATGTGCCTGTTGGCCATCTGAATTTCTTCTTTGGAGAAGTATCTGTTCATATCCTCTGCTCATTTTTTAATAGGGTTACTTGCTTTTTGGGTGTTGAGGCGTGAGTTCTTTATGTATTTTGGGTGTTAACCCCTTGTCGGATATGTCATTTACAAATATATTCTCCCATACTGTAGGATGCCTTTTTGTTCTGCTGATGGTGTCCTTTGCTGTGTAGAAGCTTTTTAGCATGATGTAGTCCCATTTGTTCATTTTTTATTTAGTTTCCTTTGCCTGAGGAGATGTGTTCAGGAAAAAGTTGCTCATGCTTATATTCAGGAGATTTTTGCCTATGCTTTCTTCTACGAGTTTTATGGTTTTGTGACTTACATTCAGGTTTTTGATCCATTTCGAGTTTATTTTTGTGTATGGGGTTAAACAGTAATCCAGTTTCATTCTCTTCCATGTAGCTGTCCAGTTTTACCAACACCAGTTGTTGAAAACGCTGTCATTTCCCCACTGTATATCCATAGCTCCTTTATCGTATATTAACTGACCATGTATCCTTGGGTTTATATCTGGGCTCTCTAGTCTGTTCCACTGTCTGTGGTCTGTTCTTGTGCCAGTACCAAATTGTCTTGATTACTGTGGCTTTGCAGTAGAGCTTGAAGTCAGGGAGCATAATCCACCCCATCCTTTATTTTTCCTTCTCAGGATTGATTTGGCTATTTGGGGTCTTTTGTGGTTCCATAAGAATTTTAGAACTATTTACTCTAGTTTCCACCCTGGTTTTTTATTGGAATAACCTGAAGAGTTTTTAAAAACTGATGCCTAGGAATTCTGTTTAAATTGTGGCCTGGGCAACAGTATTTTTAAAAGTTTCCCTATATGATTCTAATGGTCAGGCCCAAGTTGAGAGTGTTTGTATTAGACCAACTTTGAAAGCAGAGTTATGCCAAAAATATCTGCAGACTTAGAAAAAACACTATCATGACTCAAAGACTAAACTTTGTACAGCATGAGAAGCACAGCTGGATTGTTTTTAAAATTTTCCCCTGCCTTGAGTCACACCTAACCAGAGAATAGCTTTAGAATGGTCATCTTCAACAGTGAAGCATGGTAACATATAATTATAAAGTTTAGAAAAGTGTAAATGCAGTTTTGTGAAAGCCAAGGCCCAATTAAAAACACTGAAAAGGCAGGTGATCAAGACTGTCATCATCAATGATAAGTCTTGTGTATAGTACTTATATCTTACAAGATCTGATGAGAATGGTACTTTATCTCTGTGGTTTTCCTCCCCCAAACCCATAACCCAAGCCTAACCATGAGAAAAATATCAGATGAATCCCAGTTGTGGGATGTTCTCCAAAGCTGACAAGGTCATCAAAGACAAGGCTAGTCTGAGAAACTGTCAGGGCCAGGAGGAGCTTAAGGAGACATGACAGCTAAATGTAATGTGCTCTCTCTGATGGGATCCTAGAACAAAAAAAGAACAAGTAAAAGATAAAGAGATCTGAATAAAAATGTGGAGTTTTGTAATAAGGAATCAACATTGGTTCATTGATTTTTGAAAAATTAGCACCATACTAATGGAAGATACTACGAATAGGGGAAACTGAGTGCCAGGCATATAGGAACTCTGTACTGTCTTTGCAATTTCTCTGTAAACCTTAAACTGTCCTAAGTAACTCTAACCAATAATTTACTGAAAATGATGCCTTGATAGTTAAGACACCATGCTGATGAATTATGATGTCTAGCTAGCTTTAACTAATCCCATGGCAGGGTTTAGATGTCAGTCCAAATCCATCAAGCCTAATGGAAAATCAGGGTAGGTTCACACCATATTAAGAGTAGAACAAGTAGCATTATGTCTTTATAATTCAGTCACATACCAGTGTCACATACTGTTTCTACGTGTTCCCTCCAACCCCACCAACAAGGAAGGGAGAAAAGGAAGGAAGGAAGGAAGGAAAGAAAGAAAGAAAGAGGGAAGGTAAAACTGAAGGAAGAAAGGAAAGAGAGGAATAGTGGTTGGCACATAAGTCTATATATTTCAAAGGTTGTGAGGGTGAAACTAAACTGAAATTAGATGTGAAAGATCTATCTTGGTATTAGTGCATCATGTTAAAATAATTTACAATTCATATGGTAAGCAGTGATCTGAAGTTTGGCTGCTGCAGCAAAAGTATTTGAGTTGACATAATAAATAGTGAAAGTAAATTTTGGGTTTCAGTGGAAAGAAACAACTGAAATAGCCATTAGATTATTTTTTTACTTTTGTTAAAGTAAATTTTGAAGGCCTGTTAGAAATGTTAACATTCCAATTGTATAGGGAACTATAAGTGACTAAAATGGACAGGGCTTTTATAAATAGTGTGAACTGAATTTTTTGATGTAATGTTTTTGTTGAGTATGAAATTAATGATCTGTACTAATGAGTGAAGTCATAATCATTTTATTTCACAAAGCAGTTTAGTAATATTGCTTGTTCTATCTGCCTTTTCTGGATAAAGTGTTTTATTTACCTTTCTTGTGTTTGATCATCATATTCTTTATATTATGTAGTCCTTGTTTCTTTGCCTTTTGCTGTGATGTAATGTTTACTTTTTTTTCATAGCCTGGGATGTATCTTGATCTTCAGAATAACCAGGCATGCTATTTACATGAAATAGATAAGCATAGCCATGTAAATCTTCTTTGATTCCCTGAGAGGCTGTGTGTGTTTTTTTCCATTTTCTTTTTAAAAAAACATTTATTTATTTATTTTTTGCTGGCAGCCTTAATAATGTTTTCATAAAATATGATGGATTTATAAATCTGTTTAACATGCCTTTCCCTTTTTGTCTTAGTGCTTTGCTTCTAAGGTGCAGATGCAGTGGCTGAACAATACGCTGTGTGGTGTGACAGGTAAATTTCCCAATTTACCTGCCGTAATAGTGTGCTGTGTAATGCTATTCAATCATCTCTGAATTTTACTTGCCTGATTAGTTGAGTGAAGCAGATTTTCAATTTAAATGTGACTTCATCTGCTTGATTAAAAATGTAACAGAACATTATCTGCTGCAAATAAATTTCAGTGAAAGAGATGATTTTGCCTGTTTAAAATAACATCTGTTTATACTGGCTGGAAGCAGACGATTAATACTTCTCTAATTTCGAGGTTTACCAGTCCAGCTCACCTGTCTCTTTGCATGGATAGTTGAAATTGATGGCTGTCGAGTATAAACATTTACCTGTTGATGTTTAGTTGATGGATTTCTTTTTTAAGGATAATAGAGAATCCCATCATTGGGCATTCATTTATTTGCTGCTCATCAAGATGATTGACAGGTTTTGCCGACAACATGGAAAAAGGGTCTTCCTTCATGATGCATACGAGAAAAATTTTACCCCTCAGTGATGAGTGCCCTACAGAAAAACAGATTCTTGTGAATTCTTTTTCATAGTTGGTTATTTATTTGAATTCTGAGTTCAGGGTCCTTAAGTATAAATTTAAGTCAAGTGTGTAGTAAATGAAGGTGGGTTGTACTCTTCTGGCATCTTTCATCAGGTGATTATATGTGTAGGCCATAAGGACAAGGAAGGAGAAAGATAGGAAAAACCAAAATGGTTATTTTTTTTCCCAGCACTTAGCATAGTGTTAGATGTGTAGTAGACCACTCGATAAATATTTATTGGATTTGAATTAAATATTAGGCCCAGGGTCTATTTGATATTCTGTAAATGTAACAAACTAGATTTAATTGGTTTAAATAGTAGTTAAAAATTGTAGCAAAAACAAATTATAGAATAAGAGTTTTTCTTTTAAGTGAAAACTTCCCTTAAGGAGCCTATTAGAAGTAGGTTTTTAATGCAGAATTCTCCTATAAATATCCTCTAGAAAAAAGAAAGACATGTTCACTATTAATTTTCCTAACTGGGGGGTAAAATTGAGTTTAAAAATAGATATAAAAACATTCTAACACTAGTAAAAGAGCAGTACAGTTTGGTGGTTTTTTAGTAAAACAGTATTTATTTTTAAAAATTGGTGTAGTTCCACAATTTCAAAAATCCTGTCTTCTCTTTTTTGAATGCTTTATTTATTTTGGTAGAATATTCTGAACGTGTGAAATATTTGTAGAGAAAAATTTGGTTTATTTTGATAACATTTTTGTTGTCCTTTGTTGTAAAGCCAACAAAAACATTGGCTTGAAAGTTACAGAAACGATATGTTGGAAACTCTTATTTCAATTGTAAAATTTAGGGGTTCTAGATCACATTATATGTAATTTAAATGAAAACTCTATATTTTTCAGGCAAATACTTTTAATCAAACAATCAAGAAAATTATTCAGTCTTTGCTCCCAAATATACAAGGTACATTTTAACTTCCCAGTTTGCTTGTTTGGATATTTTGGATTATTGGTTGTTTTATTTACAAAAAATAAATATTTGAAGTTTGAGACTGGCCTTTTTATGAGTTTTTAAAAAAATTACGAAATTGCAGTTGAGTCTTTTTTCAGATCTATCAGATTAATCCTGGATACTTAGCAGAAATTTTTGCTGTAGTGCTATAGGAAAACAGTTCAAACTAAAAATGTACAGATACTTGATACAAGTACATACAACATTGTAACAAATTACTTTAATCTTATTTAAATATTTAAGTTAAACACGAAATATGTAGGTTTTTAAAAACCAGGTACGGTCAACATAAGAAAATTAGAATATTTTATGTTACAGCTTTCTTTGTTCCTACCTTGTTTTTCCTGTTTATTCATGGTTTGCAAAAGGTAGATGAAGTTTTTTTCTGTTTCACTGTTCAGATGACATTTAGTAAAAAAGAATTAACTCAAGACCAGAGTCTAATCTAAAGAAGATGCTACTACTTGAAATTGTATCAAGGTGTTTAGGGTCTTTAGAGACTTGCTAGTGCCTCTGTAATTTGCTTTAACTTTACAACTTCGTCATCATGCTTCTTAAAAGGAGGTGAAATGACAAAGAACATTCATAGCAGCATTGTTCATAATAGCCAAGACATGGAAATATAACCCAAATGCCCATCAATTGATGAATAGATAAAATGTAGTATATTCTTGCAACAGAATATTATTGAGCCATAAAAAGGCATGAAGTACTGACACACATTATATCATACAGAAACCAAAACGTCATGCCAGGTGCAAGAAGACAGACACAAAAGGCTACATATTCTATGATTCCATTTATGCAACCAAAATAGACAAATCCTAGAGACAGAAAGTAGATTAGAGTTGCAGTGGGGCTGGGAGGAGGTGGGAATGGGGAGTGACTCTTAACAGGTATGGGGTTTATGAAAGTTGTCTGAAATTAGTGGTCATTGTTGCAGACATTTGTGAATGTGTTAAAAACCACAGAACCAGATACCTTAAAAGGATTAATTTTCATATTATGTGAATTATATCTCAGTTAAAAAAGAGGCTTCACTGAAATATATAAACTGCATTTATAGAGAGATTATTACCAGAATAGCTTGTCATTGTTCATGCTTCTTTGGTATGTAAAACCTTAATCTGATACTGAGAGGACTGAAACTATTGACAGGGAACTTTGAGACTGGTCTTTTTATGAGTTTTTAAAAAATTACAAAATTGCAGTTATCAGTCTTTTGTAAGACTTTAAGACTTTTTAATTTTTATTAGTTGTGGAGGTATGTTTTATCTGTTTATATTAGCATTACTTTTACTTATATGTTTTACGTATCATTTAAGATCCATAGTTAGGTTGTGGAAATTTTAAAGATGAACATCATAGCCTGTGGAAAATCAGCCTGTCTTAAAATTATGCTATCACTTTTGAGGTTTTAGTGTACTTGTTTCGACTTGAGAGGTTGACAACCTAAAAAATAGATTGTAGATCCTGTGTTAAATTGTAGAAACTTACTCTTATGGAAATATTTATGAAAATAAGAGTAATTTTACATTAAAATCAGTATAGATATTTATGAAATATAAAAAAATCCTAATAATAAATTGTTGATTAAAAACTTTTCTTAGCACTTCTAGCATTAAATCTTACAAATCAGCATTCACTTTGTAAAATGTTCATGTGAACAAAGTAGGCATTTTTAAATTTAATAAATAACAGTACAGTGTGTACCTTTTGAAATTGTGATAACATTCATTTTGTGACTCAGAAGAGAGAGAATAGATACTTGAATATAAAATATCAGTTCAGCTTTCAAAATCAATCCACTGTAAAATGTGGGTTGCCTTGGAAGTCATTCATACTGAATTGTATGTGCTATTATTTGAAATGTGGTTTGTTTTCAACCTGCTGCAAAAATCCTTTTCCTTCCGTTGTATTTTAGAGTTGCTATGTGAGTGCTTTGCTGGGTCTACTCTAGCTTTTTAGGGCTTGGGTCCCTAGGCATTCTTGGCAACTTGTTTTCACAGTTCTTTCTTTTGTATTCATTTGAAACATAAAAAACGTCAATATTCAAAGTGTTTTGGCTTACAAAGATGGCCATTTTATATGGTTAAACCCAGTAAATTTGCTTCAGGTTAGTAGGCAAGTATGAGTTCAATTTCAGTGCTAATAGTAAATATTCATTGTATTTTTCTGAACACTTTACATTTATTAATTCATTTCATCTTACACAACAACCCAGTGAATTGGTACTATTGTCATCTTATTTATAAATGAGGAAATAGGTCTAAAGAGGTAAAGTAATGTCCCTAAGTAAGTTGGAGACAGGATTTCAATCCAGCAGTCTTGCTCGAGAGCCCACGTATTTAACCTCAATGCTTTTGTTGCTTTCTACCCTTGATTTAGCCCCCACTTCACCCTCTGGTAGTTTTATAAATTCAAGCCTAATTCTTTCTCTTCCCTTGACCCCCTTTTCTTCCCCTACTCAGTTTAGTTAGGTGTTGGGCTTTTTATTGCATTGTGTTTGAATCATAATTTGGGGTTATTCCAAATGTGTTTTGTAACTATAGGAATAGCTACTTAAGGACTCTTAACAGAGTCTGTTATACTGACCTTCACACTTGTATTGTTATTTTGTAAATTTCAGAAGCCTTCTACAATTCCTGTCAGTTCAGTTGGCACTTGCTGAGTGCTTCTGTGTCAGATTTTATGTAGTAACCTAATACTTGCAACAATGTTAACTGAATAGATAAATCTAGAAATCAACTTAGTCTTAGAAGATTCAGCCAGTGTTTTGGATCACTGATAAAGTAAGTTGTTTCCTGTTTTATTCAGTCCTTAATTGCAGTTTTCCAGATTTCCATTATTGACTTCCACCAAGCATTAAAAAAATATGCCCGAGTAAGAAAAGTTCCATTTTTTACTGGTAGGGCTTGGCAAAATTCTGTTCCTGCTCTCTTAGTCTCTTACTCATCCTGAATTCCCTAATACCTCTCTTTGGAATTCTTCTCTTTTGTACTTGGTATTAGGAGGGAAATAGTATCAATAACCTAAAGAAGGCAGTTAGATTTAACATTATATTTAAATCACCATGGAATATCCAGACTTGTTTAAAATTGTGTAGCTCAGTGCAATGGTGTGTGGATCTGGCTCGGAAAAGGGGCATTTTGTATACAGTGCCTTTACAAGCATCAGATACTTGGACTGATAAATACCAGGGTTGTTTTGTGGGTTTCTTACATTGAATGGAGTGAGCTTGGAGTAGACCTCTTGGGCTCAAACAACCTGAAATTCTTCCTTGAGGAAATAAACTAAAGCTGAAGGGTTCATTTTTAAATACAAAAAAGCTGAAGCTAAGTTGACCAATTTTTGATTTGGAGAATAAAACAATATTTCATTGAATTACTATTGTAATGACTTTCTAGCATGTAAAATGATTTGTCTAGAGTTAAATTATCAGTGGTTCCATATTAGAGATCCATCAACACAGTGACGGTTGGGGAGGGGAGTTCTCATGGTATTTTTGGTATGCCAGAGCCTAAGGAAGCAACCATCTTATGTATGAGCTTAGTGATGATTTATTATTGTTTACTAATACCAGTAGAATTTTTATTACATATAGCTAAATAAATCTTTGATTTAAAAAGTAGAGAAATGAATTAATTTTGAGTATATATCTAGACAAAAATATCATCATGAAATAACCTAAGGAGAAGTAATAGAAGGGGATAAACCGTGACAGTTGAGGTCAAAGTAACCTATGGTCTTAAGCTGGTTGGGTAAATGAGTATATTCTTTAGATTCAGTAATTTTTTATAAATACTTCATCATGAAATAGGAATAGTATAAAAGAATTACCAGTCTATGGTGTTAATGGTTTGGCTGTGTTCCCATGACCTCTACTTTGTCAGATCCTCTGGTCCATTCTCAGCACTCTTTCTTGATTAATCAGCAGCAGTTGACATTTTCTCCCCTGGCCTCAAGGATGCCTCCTATCTTGGTTCCTCTACTCTACCTCAGTGCCGTACCAAGGATTCTTTGGTCAGTTCATCCTTCTGTGGAGGTCACATAGTGTGGGTAATGGTTAAGAGCAGAGGTTATAAAGCTAGTTTGTCTTTATAAAACTTGGTTCTGCTGCTTATTATGTGACCTTGGGCAAATCACTCATCCCTCCCTCTTGTGCTTTGGTTTCCTGATCTGTAAAATGCAAGCTTGTTATGAGGATTAAAAAATAACCTAATATATGTGTAGTAAAGCCTTTAGAACAGTATTTTGCACATAGTGTAATGTATTAGCTTTGTTATTATCTTTTGACCTTCAAACATTGTTGGCCCTGGGGCTTCATCTTCAGGCCGCTTCTCTTCTCATTTCTTACAAAATCTCTGTTAATTCTTGTGGCTCTTCTTTGAAGGCCAGACTGTTTACTCTGGCTTTTTTTTTTCTCCAGCTTTATTGAGGTATAATTGACACTCTTGCATATTTAATTTCTTAAGATATCTTGAGAAATCACATCTGAAGTCTTGACTTGGCTTCCCTCCTCTGTCTCGAGACTTTTCATCTCAGCAAATGAGAGCGCCATTTTTCCAGTTGCTAAAAGAACACTAGAGTCTATCTCCTTTCTTTCTCTCACACTGTACATTCAGTCCATCAGTAAAAACAGTTATATCTAGGATCTGACCACTTCTTAAACTGCCTGGGTGGGCATCATGTCTTGATAGATAATTTCAGTAGTTTTCCAACTGGGCTTTCTGCCAGTGTTCTTGCTTCTTAACATTTTGCTTTTCATAACTAGTCACAGTGACCCTTCAGGTCAGGTCATACGACTGACTTTCTCAAAGCTTGCAATGGGTTCTCATCTCACACAGTGAAATTCAGAATCCATACTTTGGTCTATAAGACCTTTCATGTCTTACTGTCAAGTCCAGTGACACCCCATCCCAGCTATTTCACCTGCCTTACCTACCACTACTTTTCTATTCTATTTAGCTTTAGCCAAACTGGTCTCCTTCCTCTTTCTAGGATGCACCTAGCATTCTTCAGCCTCCAAGGCTGAAGCGTTTTTGTTTTCTTTCCAGAATTAGTATTTTACTGTGGAATGTCCAGGTTATTTCACAACACAATTTATGAGCTATTCCTTACTATGAAGTTATGTATTCAGGGTATACATTTCTCTGTGAACACATCTGAAATGCACATGCTACAACATTTTAAAGAAGTATTTGACGGGATCCGAACGGGGTTTGAGTATTTGATACACATGGCTGCCTTTTCCCAGAGCACCCAGAATCCAAAGTATAGAAAAAAAGAGTACACAGTCTACAGCAGGACTTGACATGCCTAGCTTCCTCAGTTACTTCAAGTCTCTTGAATGTCACTACATAAGATAAACATTCCCTTACCACCCTATTTTAAATAGTGTCATCCTCATCTTATGCTGCTTTATTACTGTTTTTTTTTTTTTTTTTTTTACTGTTTTTCTTAAGCACTTATTAACATCATATATATTTGATGATTCCTCCACTATGGTCTTTCTTTTTCCTATTAGAAATGTGCTTCATAATAGCTAATGGTACTTTTTTTTTTTTTTGGAGTTGAAAGGGTTATACTGAACTTTATTTCCACGGTAGCAGGTCAATCACTAGACTCCTGTCCATTCAGAGCAAGTCTGCATGCAGCAAACCGGTCTCTGCCTCTGGGTCTCTCTACCTGCACAGCCGTCCTCTGGGTCTCTCTGCCCGCACAGCATTCCTAGTCTCTGTCCTCGGTGCTGCCACCACTCCAGCCTCTGCTCTGCTCTCCTGCCGCCTTGCAGCTGTGCCACTGTGTTACCCATAGCACTGGGCAGGACTTATGTAGAGTCAGTAATGACACATTGCCCACACCTGTGTAGTGAACTAGCCAACCAGGGCCAGGTGAGAATCCTAGCCACAGGAACCTTCACTTTATCCACACCTTACCTTCTGTTGTGAACTCAAGAGTATTTATTATTTATGGAGTTTACTGATATCATGCTAAGCTCTCTGTCTTCCGACATTTAAAAGTACCTCTATACTATGAATTCAGACCTTTAATATTTAGTCTCATAGTTAACAAATATGTGATGGTACTTTTTGTTCTTTGATATATTACTAACATCTACTGTAGTGCCTAGTGTAGAACTCTAAACATTTTTTAGATGAATAAATGAGTGATTGGACATAGAAATTTTAAGAAGAAAGCATAGATGCCTTGGAATGTGTTTAGGTCACATAGCATTGGACAGGAAACCAAGAATCCATTTAAGTGTAGCCAAGTGAAGTTTATGGCTAGGTTGTATCAGATGTATTTTTTAGATTATCTGAGGGTTTCTAGGAAACTTAGTGCATCTTTGATTTTAGAATACCTGAGAAGTGGCTCTTCCTGTGCCTACTTGTTAGCATCCTATTGAGTTCTTTCCTTTTCTTAGCTGAGTTGTCACCTTGAACCAGACTTTAAAACTTAGTACAAAATTTTTTTGTAACTCAGGAGACAACTGGCAGAGACCAGGATGACAGTTTCAACAAGTCACATGAGATTATAGGTAGTCAGCCAAACTCCTTTAGTATATCTTCAACTCCTATAAAGATCTTTGCTATTGGATGTTTAGTCATGTGATCACTTACTATCATTTAGGAGTTGTGATCATCCACCATCATTTGGCAAATGTCTACCATTCTGGGTATTTTATTTGCTTTAATATCAAATGATATAATAATGTGAATATCAAGTTATACTTTGGAGCCTTTAAATAAGTAATTTACTTTATTGTTTTGTTTGTAAATGCAAATTGTTCTTTTTCCTGCTTTTCTTAGGAACATATTAGTTTCTTAGGGCTGCTAGGATTAACCACAGACTTGATGGCTTAGAGTAGCAATTTTTTAAGCAACTGTATTGTCTTACAGTTCTAGAGGCCAGAAGTTTGAAATCAAGGTATCAGTAGGGCTGATTACTTTCGAAGGCTTGAGGGAGTCCCATCCATGCCTCTCATCTAGCTTCTGGTACCTGCTAAAAATGCTTGATATTTCTTGGTTTGTGGATGTATATCACTCCAACCTGCCTGTCTTCACATAGCTTTCTCCTGCCTACCTGTGGTCACAAATTTCCCTCTCCTTTCTCTTTTAAGGTCACTAGTCATTGTCTTAAAGGCCCACTCTAAATTCAGGATAATTTCATCTCAAGATCTTTAACTTAATTATATCTGGAAAGACCACATTTCCACACAGTCACATTCGTAGGTACTGGGGGTTAGGACTTGGACATATCTTTTTTTGGTGGGGGGACACTATTCAGTGCACTACAATGAATAAATGTCCATTCATGTATCTTATTTTTCACAGTTTTAGTCAGTTTGTTTAACATCTCATGCAGTAAATCCATTGCATGTTTTTTCTGACACATACATAATATTTTGGGGGTTGTATTATTTTTCCCCTTCCCTTCCATCAGAAAAATAAGCTTTTGTCCTTTCATGGTAAAAATTTTGACTGGGGAGGACTCTTTATTGTTAAACCCACTTTGCTCTCATGTTTTTCAGGTTCTTAAAAATGTATTCTAAACATATTGTATGATATATATTTAGTTTAATGTTTATTTAGGTACTTATTCTTTTTCCTTTTTCTCTTGTGGATAGTGTATAAATAAATCTTGAAATTTCACACAGGAGAAGTGGGGAAGGTTAATATATTTCTAAGGCTAGTATAATTTTCAAAGTAACTGATGCCAAGGATGAGCAGAATGTATTTTATTTAATAGTTATGAGAGATAGATTTTCATAAACTTATTCAAAGTAACTAGATTCGCACATTGAGTATAAAAGTGTTATGAAAATGTAAAGTTCACTGATATGCTGTATATTTTTATCCCCTTGAATGTAATTTAGAGATTATATACTGTAATAGGATTTAAGACATTATACTGTTTAATCTTTAGGATGTTACAAACACATCAAGGACAGTTGGCAGTAACTGAAGTTTGCCTGCGTTTTAAAAATGTATTAGTATTACAGAAAAACAGTTTTACTTAAAAGTAAACCAATACTTCTATTCTACAATACTTTATAGTGCTTTTACAAATACTTTTTTCTTTATGTTCAGAATATTTACAGATTCAAAGATATTTTTTCTGTGGGTCAAGAATAAAATGTTTAGGAACTAACAAGATGTGTTAATGATGAAATGATTTACTTCTAAGGTTAGGATTTAATTAATATATGGGAGATGATTTTGATATTTCTTCCAAGTATTTGTTTCCGTTAATGTGAGTTTCCACCTCCTCAATAACCTAACTGGGATTTATAGAAGGGAACAATACCTTCTCTCCACTTTGGTACTCAAAAGGAGCTCTGACTTAGAATAGGTAAGTGTGTTTTTCTTTTGAATAGCTTGCCATTCTGAAGTAAGACAAGCAAAAACAATGGACCAATTATAATTAGCACACATAATATAGATAGGTCATTGGGAAGGCAATATAGCATGAAGAAGACAAGTAATTACTCTATAGCATCTTTCTACACTGATGGATAGTGATTGCAGTGGGGTGTGAGGGGGACTTGATAATATGGGTGAATGTTGAAACCACAATGTTGCTCATATGAAACCTTCATAAGATTGTGTATCAATGATACCTTAATAAAAAAAAAATGGCCCAGTGACCCTTCCTTGGTGCTTTTTTTCTTAGTATACAACAAATACATTGATATTTTACTGGCATAAAATGTGTATTTTATTTATCTTTAAATCATTGGTGGTTTTTTGTTTTAATTCCATCCTATCATTTTAATCATTTATGTTGGATTTGAATAGTTTAAAAGGGCAAAGAGTATCTTTTCAGGTTGCGGTCTTGACAGTGTCACACACAAGAATGTACTTACAAGCTTATCTTGATGTCACTGCTTCCACTTTGAGAGAGAGGATTGATGGAAAGAAATGAGGAAAATGGCTGTGTTAAATATATATGGAAATCATATTTTTCACATAGATGCTCTTTAAAAGATGTGAGTGGTAGTTTTACAGTCTTTTTTACAGACTAGTCTTGAGTTGGGGTTTGAAATGTTTTTTGTCTAATGTATTATATTAACATACATTGAAAACTCCATCAGACATTCTTATACCTTTTGCTATCTAGTTTCAAACATATTTTAAAGATCTTAAGAGAAGAAGCACTGTTGCCATTTCTGTTGCTAATCTCTCATTTCTAGTGTTTGGGTTTCATTCTGGTGTCATATTTCTATCTGAAGAGTGTCTGTTAGTGGTTCTTTGAAAGCAGATCTGCTGGCAATGAATTCTGTTAGTTTTCCTTCACCAGAGAATATCTTTATATGACCTTTATTCCTGAGGGATATTTTCCCTGAATATAGAATTCTGGGTTAACAGGTTTTTTTCCTATCAGTACTTAAAATGTTGTTCCACTTCCTTCTAGCCTCTGACTTCTGATGAGAAATTCTCAGTCATTCAAATTCTCTTCACTGCTCAGTAATACAAAGTGAAGCTGTGTCTTGCCAGAGGGTCTCAGCGCAGGGTGAGTTCACTCTGAATTCAGTGAGACCAAATAACGACAGTGGAACATTGTGGGGGGTAAAAGGTCTTATACCAAGCTTTATTATTGTGATGGCAGGTTGAGTGCTAGAATCATGTCTGCATCCGGCAAATCTGCTTACAGCAAGTCCGAAGACCTCTCCACGCAGAGCACTAGGCAGAGCTCTTTTTTTTTTATTAAGGTATTATTGATATTCACTCTTATGAAGGTTTCACATGAAAAAACAATGTGGTTACTACATTTACCCATATTATCAAGTCCCCACCCATACCCCAATGCAGTCACTGTCCATCAGTGCAGCAGGATGCCACAGATTCAGTATGTGCCTTCTCTGTGCTACAGTTTTCCCTGTGATCCCCCACACCATGTGTACCAAACATAATACTCCTCAATCCCCTCCCTCTCCCTCCCCACCCACCCTCCCACACCCCTCCCCTTTGATAACCACTAGTTCCTTCTTGGAGTCTCTGAGTCTGCTGCATTTTGTTCCTTCAGTTTTGCTTCATTGTTATACTCCACAAATGAGGGAAATCATTTGACATTTGTCTTTCTCTGCCTGGCTTATTTCACTGAGCATAATGTCCTCCAGCTCCATCCATGTTGTTGCAAATGGTAGGATTTCTTTCTTTCTTATGGCCAAATAGTATTCCATTGTGTATATGTACCACATCTTCTTTATCCATTCATCTACTGATGGACACTTAGGTTGCTTCAATATCTTGGCTATAATAAATAGTCCTGTGATAAACATAGGGGAGCATATGTCTTTTTGAATCTGAGAAGTTGTTTTCCTTGGGTAAATTCCTAGGAGTAGGATTCCCGGGTTAAATGCTATTTCTATTTTTAGTTTTTTGAGGAACCTCCATATTGCTTTCCATAATGGTTGAACTAGCTTATATTCCCACCAGCAGTGTAGGAGGGTTCCCCTTTCTCTGCATCCTCGCCAGCATTTGTTGTTCTTAGTCTTTTCGATGCTGGCCATCCTTACTGGTGTGGGGTGATATCTCATTATGGTTTTAATTTGCATTTCCCTAATGATTAGTGATGTGGAACATCTGTTCATGTGTTTGTTGGCATCTGAATTTCTTCTTTAGAGAACTGTCTCTTCATATCCTCTGCTTATTTGTTAATCAGGTTATTTGCTTTTTGGGTATTGAGGCATCTAAGTTCTTTATATATTTTGGATGTTAACCCCTTGTCAGATATGTCATTTACAAATATATTCTCCCATACTGTAGGATGCCTTTTTGTTCTGTTGACGGTGTCCTTTGCCATACAGAAACTTTTTAGTTTGATGTAGTCCCATGAGTTCATATTTGCTTTTGTTTCCCTTGTTAGAGGAGATGGGTTCAGGAAGAAGTTGCTTATGCTTATATTCAGGAGATTTTTGCCTATGTTGTCTTCTAAGAGTTTTATGGTTTCATGACTTACATTCTGGTCTTTGATCCATTTTAAGTTTACTTTTGTGTATGGATGAGACAATAATCCAGTTTCATTCTCTTACATGGAGCTGTCCAGTTTTGCCAACACCAGCTGTTGAATAGGCTGTCATGTCCCCATTGTATATCCATGGCTCCTTTATCGTATATTAATTGACCATATATTCTTGGGTTTATATCAGGGCTCTCTATTCTGTTCCACTGGTCTATAGGTCTGTTCTTGTGCCAGTACCAAATTGTCTTGATTACTGTGGCTTTGTAATAGAGCTTGAAGTCAGGGAGTGTTATTCCCCGTGCTTTATTCTTCCTTCTCACGATTACTTTGGCTATTTGGGGTCTTTTGTTGCTCCATATGAATTTTAGAACTGTTTGCTGTAGTTTGTTGAAGAATGCTGTAGGTATTTTGATAGGGATTGCATTGAGTCTGTAGATTGCTTTAGGCAGGATGGCCTTTTTTATTTTCCTATTTTTTTATTTTTTATTTTGCTATTGTTAATCTACAATTACATGTGGAACATTATGTTTACTAGACTCCCCCCATCACCAAGTTCCCCTCACATACCCCATTGCAGTCATTGTCCATCAGTGTAGTAAGATGCTGTAGTATCACCACTTGCCTTCTCTGTCTTGTACAGCTCTCCCCGTGCCACCCACACACATTATACATGCTAATCATAATGCCCCCTTCCCCCCCCCTGCCTTATCCTGCCCTTCCTATCCATCCTCCCAAGTCCCTTTCCCTTTGGTAACTGTTAGTCCATTCTTGGGTTCTGTGAGTCTGCTGCTGTTTTGCTCCTTCATTTTTTCTTTGTCTTTATACTCCACAGATGAGTGAAATCATTTGATACTTGTCTTTCTCCACCTGGCTCCATCCATGTTGTTGCTAGATTTATTTTCTTCTTATGGCTGAATAATATTCCATTGTGTATATGTATCACATCTTCTTTATCTATTCATCTACTGATGGACACTTAGGTTGCTTCCATTTCTTGGCTATTGTAAATAGTGCTGCGATAAACATAGAGGTGCATCTGTCTTTTTCAAACTGGGCTGCTGCATTCTTAGGGTAAATTCCTAGGAGTGGAATTCCTGGGTCAAATGGAATTTTTATTTTTAGTTTTTTGAGGAACCTCCACACTGCTTTCCACACTGGTTGAGCTAATTTACATTCCCACCAGCAGTGTAGGAGGGTTCCCCTTTCTAGGATGGCCATTTTGACAATATTAATTCTTCCTAGCCAAGAGCGTGGGATGAATTTCCATTTATTAGTGTCCTCTTTGATTTCTCTTAAGAGTGTCTTGTAGTTTTCAGGGTGTAGGTCTTTCACTTCCTTGGTTAGGTTTATTCCTAGGTATTTTATTCTTTTTGATGCAATTGTGAATGGAATTGTTTTCCTGATTTGTCTTTCTGCTAGTTCATCGTTAGTGTATAGGAATACAGCGGATTTCTGTGTATTAATTTTGTATCCCACAACTTTGCTGAATTCAGATATTAGATTTGGTAGTTTTGTAATGGATTCTTTAGGGTTTTTTATGAGAATATGTTATCTGCCAACAGGGACAATTTGACTTCTTTCTTGCCAATCTGGATGCCTCTTATTTCTTTGTGTTGTCTGATTCCTGTGGCTAGGACCTCCAGAACTATGTTGAATAAACGTGGGGAGAATGGGCATCCTGGTCTTGTTATCAATCTTAAAGAAAAAGCTTTCAGCTTCTTGCTGTTAAGTATAATGTTGGCTGTGGGTTTGTCATATATGGCCTTTATTTTGTTGAGGTACTTGCCCTCTATACCCATTTTGTTGAGAATTTTTATCATGAATGGATGTTGAATTTTGTCAAATTCTTTTTCAGCATCTATGGAGATGATCATGTGGTTTTTCTCCTTTTTGTTGATGTGGTAGATGGTGTTGATGGATTTTCGAATGTTGTACCATCCTTGCATCCCTGGAATAAATCCTACTTGATCATGATGGATGATCTTTTTGATGTATTTTTGAATTTGGTTTGCTAATATTTTGTTGAGTATTTTTGCATCTATGTTCATCAGGGATATTTTTCTGTAATTTTCTTTTTTTGTGGTGTCTTTGCCTGGTTTTGGTATTAGAGTGATGCTGTCCTCATAGAATAAGTTTGGAAGTATTCCCTCTTTTTCTACTCGTTGGATAACTTTAAGGAGGATGGATATTAGGTCTTTACTAAATGTTTGATAAAATTCAGCAGTGAAGCCATCTGGTCCAGGAGTTTTGTTCTTAGGTAGTTTTTGATTACCGGTTCAATTTCATTGCTTGTAGTTGGTCTGTTCAGATTTTCTGTTACTTCCTGCGTCAGCCTTGGAAGGTTGTATTTTTCTAGAAAGTTACCCATTTTGTCTAGATTATGCAGTTTGTTGGCATATAGTTTTTCATAGTATTGTCTAATAATTCCTTGTATTTCTGTGGTGTCCGTGGTGATTTTTCCCTTCTCATTTCTGATTCTGTTTATGGGAGTAGACTCTGTTTTTTTCTTGATAAGTCTGGCTAGAGTTTTATCTATTTTGTTTATTTTCTTGAAGAACCAGCTCTTGCTTTCATTGATTCTTTCTATTGTTTTATTTTTGATTTTATTTATTTATGCTCCAATCTTTATTATATCCCTCCTTCTACTGACTTTGGGCCTCATTTGTTCTTCTTTTTCTAGTTTCATTAATTGTGAGTTTAGACTGTTTATATGGGATTGTTCTTCTTTCCTGAGGTAGGCCTGTATTGCAATATACTGTCCTCTTAGTATGGCCTTCACTGTGTCCCACAGATTTTTTGTGATGTTGAATTATTGTTGTCATTTGTCTCCATATATTGCTTGTTCTCTGTTTTTATTTGGTCATTGATCCATTGGTTATTTAGGAGCATGTTGTGAAGCCTCCATGTGTTTGTGGGATTTTTCATTTTCTTTGCGTAATTTATTTCTAGGTACATACCTTTGTGGTCTGAGAAACTGGTTGGTACAATTTCAGTCTTTCTGAATTTACCGAGGCTCTTTTTGTGGCCTAGTATATGATCTATTCTTGAAAATGTTCCATGTTCTTTGAGAAGAATGTGTATTCTGTTGCTTTTGGGTGTAGAGTTTTGTAGATGTCTGTTAGGTCCACCTGTTCTAGTGTGTTGTTCAGGGCCTCTGTCTCCTTACTTCTTTTCTGTCTGGGTGATTTGTCTTTCAAAGTTAGTGGAGTGTTGAAGTCTCTTAGAATGACTGCATTGCGTTCTCTTTCCCCTTTTAATTCTGTTAGTATTTGTTTCACATATGTAGGTGCTCCTGTGTTGAGCACATAGATATTTACAATGATTTTATCTTCTTGTTGGATTGACCCTTTTATCATTATGTAATGTCCTTCTTTGTCTCTTGTGACTTTCTTTGTTTTGAAGTCTATTTTGTCTGATACAAGTATCAGACAACTCCTGCTTTTTTCTCCCTATTAGTTGCATGAAATATCTTTTACATTCCTTCTCTTTTAGTCTGTGTATGTCTTTGGGTTTAAAGTGCATCTCTTGCAGGCAGCATATCGATGGCTCTTGTTTTTTTATCCATTCAGTGACTCTATGTCTTTTGATTGGTGCATTCAGTCCATTTACATTTAGGGTGATTATCATTAAGTATGTACTTATTGCCATAGCAGGGTTTAGATTGGTGGTTACCAAATGTTCAAGGCTAACTTCTTTACTATCTAAGAGTCTAACTTAACTCACTTAATGTGCTATTACAAACACAATCTAAAGATTCTTTTTTTTTTCCCCTCGTATTTCTTCCTCCTTCATTCTTTATATATTAGGTCTCATATTCTGTACTCTTTGTCTGTCCCTTAATTGACTTTGGGGATAGTTAATTTAATTTTACATTTGCTTAGTTATTAGCTGTTCTACTTTCTTTACTGTGGTTTTATTACCTCTGGTGACAGCTATTAACCCTTAGGAACACTTCCATCTGTAGCAGTCTCTCCAAAATACACTGTGGAGATTGTTCGTGGGAGGTAAATTCTCTCAGCTTTTGCTTATCTGGAAATTGTTTAATCCCTCCTGCAAATTTAAATGATAATATTGCCAGATAAAGTAATCTTGGTTCGATGCCCTTCTCCTTCATTGCATTAAATACCACATGCCACTCCCTTCTGGCCTGTAAGGTTTCTGCTGAGAAGTCTGATGATAGTCTGATGGGCTTTCCTTTGTATGTGATCTTATTTCTCTCTCTGGCTGCTTTTAATTGTCCTTATCCGTGATCTTTGCCATTTTAATTACTATATATCTTGATGTTGTCTTCCTTGGGTCCATTGTGTTTGGAGATCTGTGCATCTCCATGGTTTGAGAGACTATCTCCTTCCTCAGATTGGGGAAGTTTTCAGCATTTACCTCCTCAGAGATACTTTGTATCCTTTTTTCTCTCTCTTCTTCTTCTGGTACCCTTATAATGCAAATAATGTTCTGTTTGGATTGGTCACATAGTTCTGTCAGTATTCTTCCATTCTTAGAGATTCTTTTTTCTCTCTGTGCCTCAGCTTCTTTGTATTCCTCTTCTCTAGTTTGTTTCATTTATCATCTCCTCCACTGTTTCTAATCTGCTTTTAATACCCTCCATGTGCTCTTCAACAATTGGATCTCTGATGAGAATTCATTCCTGAGTTCTTGAATATCTTTCCATACCTCCATGAGCATGTTAGTGATTTTTATTTTGAACTCCCTTTCAGGAAGATTCATGAGGTCAGTGTCATTTTTATCTTTCTCAGGAGTTGTATTAATAATTTTAGTTTGAACCAGGTTCCTTTGGCATCTCATATTTGTATATGGTGCAGTCTAGTGTCCAGAAGCCCTACTTTCTGGAGGTGCTCAGCCCCTGAAGCAATGTCAGGGGTTGTCAGGGAGTGGTGTTGGTGCCTGCGGGGAGGAAAGAGCTGTTACCTGCTTTCTGGCTGCTATGACTGTCTCCACTGCCTGAACCAGTGGGCCGAGCACACAGGTATAAGCTTCTATGCTTTGCATTTGTTGTTGCTGTAGTGAGATCTTCCCTCTGGCTGGCCTATTGCCAGGGTAGGGTTTGCCGGTTTGTGAGCCAGGTGGGGGCTGGCCAGGCGAAAGATGCAGTAGGCTGCGTATCATGGAGGGGGTCCTTTGAGCTGTGTACCCAGCCAGGGTGTTGGAGCACCTGGAAATCATGAAAGCTCCCAACCTGCTCAGCAGAGTGCACCCAGACAGTTTTGTCTACCTCTTCTTTCTCCTGAGCAGTAAACTCTGTGCAATACTTGCCCCTTTAGCAGCTCTCTTGCTAAAGGCTTCCTTGTTAGGAAGTTTCTCAGACTGCCTTCCTTCTTTTGTCCCAGAGCAGCCAGGTATGGATCCCTGCTTTCCACAAGTGGCTGGAATCTCAGTCTCTCCAGGAATTCTGCGTGTCTTAGCTTTTCAATCCCCTAATCAGGAGAGTCCCATGCAAGCACCATGAAATGTAGGTTTGTACTCTCAGAGCAGATTTCCGGAGTTAGGTATTTAGCAGTCCCAGGCCTCTACTCCCTCCCCGCTCTGTTTCTCTTCCTCCCACTGGTCAGCTGGGGTGGGGGAAGGGCTTGGGTCCCACCAGGCCATAGCTTTTGTACGTTACCCTGTTGCGTGAGGTCCGCTCTTTTCTCCAGGTGTATGCAGTCTGACGCAGTCCTCTTTCCTGTTGCTTTTTCAGGATTAGTTGTATTAATTATATTTTCATATTACATGCGGTTTTAGGAGGAAGCCTCTATCTCACCTCTCAAGCCACCATCTTTACTCCCCTCAGCAGAGCTCTTTATATAGCAACACAATCAACCGCTCATTGCCAGTGTGTGGAAGCATGCGCCTGTGAGCATTGCATGTACACAATGGGCAAGTAGCATAGAGTTGGATGAGGATTTTGACCATGGTCACTTCCACTTTCCCTACACTCCACTCCTCCAGAATTCTCTTCTTACAGTCTCTGTACCCTCAGTCTTCCATGGTGGTCCCTGTGTGAGAAAGCTGGAACCTTGTAACCAGATTCCACAACAGCAACAGAGGCTACAACAATATAGAAATAACAACAAAAATTGTGATACAGATACAAAACTTACAGTGATTCTCAAGCCTGAGGAGATCGATTGCCATCAAGTAGTCATTTCACTTGTATTCAAACCAGTTCTATTCACACAAGTTCATAACTCATCCTTTCCACAGGAGGCCACGAGTGGAACTTGTAGGGAGTTTTGTCACACCTAGCAAGCAGACATGCTGGCAGTTCTTGCTAGGGTGTGTGCCTAGTCCACAAAGCCATTAGCGGAGATTTACCTTAAGGGAGATAAGACGTATGTTTTAATGACACTAACATAGGCAAATCTTGTCCGTCAGGTAGGATTCATGCAAGAGAGTAGTCCTGTGATATGACCATGGCAGGGAGGGGATTCCATCCTGGTTTAGTATATCATACCTTTTACTTCTCTCCCTGTGGGGGTTACTGAAGGGTCTGTGTATAATGCTACAGGAGATGCATGCTGTGGCCATAGAATAAAACTCCCCAGTAAGATGCTCCTGTCTTCCAGCTGTTTAGGTGCATTACAGTGATCCATGATGGGCCACTCTACTGTTATTCCAAGAATATACAGGTGGTCAGCCACCAGGCTTTGTCCCCAAGGTGCCAGGAGGGCCATCCATTGCTGTTCCATGTGTCGAACCATCCAAGGCCTTCCACTGAATGGAGTCTCTAGGTTTTGTTGCAGTCAGTGCTGGCAGCAAGATATTATTCTGATGACCAATCCCCGACTTCAGCGATTCCTCCTTAGTTTGTATTTGCAGTTGTATAGGGGAGGCAGCATTGTGTGTTAGTATGTCTACAGAGTTCAGTGCCCCTTTCCGGGGCTACTCAGTCAACCACCACAGCACTGTCCATAAACAGACTGACCATCCCCATAGACTATTGGTGTCTTCACTACAGACCAGATTTTAACAGACCTTTGTACCTTTCTGCCATGCCTGCCCCAGTAGGATTATATGGTATGTGAAACTTCCACTTATCTCTATTGCTCCCATTATTGTAGTTTGTGTCCAGTAAAGTGAGTGCCGTGATCACTCTCAATTACCTGCAGTAGGCATAAGCCTCAAAGAGATGCTGTAGGCCTCTTTTGGTCATTCACTGGTTTGCATAATGTGCAGTATATGTTATGTCTATATAAACCATGGCATAGCAGTACCTTTCTGATATGGTCAGAGGTCCAATATAATCTTATCTGCCACCTGATGAGGGGTATCGGCCCCTTAGCTATCATACCAGATTGCTGCGGGATTCAGTGTAAGCCCCTTTTAGAGCACAGAGTGCACTCCTGCTGAGCTCTGCTGACTTCTCAAAGATCAGAGGCAAACTCCACTGATGGGGTACAGCCCACATTGTCTTCTGCCTTGCATACAGCAAGCATTAACGTAACCGTTGGGCCACATGAAAGGCAGGCTTTCCTTCTAACCAATGTACCTGGGCCAGTTCATATGCTTCATCATTTCCTGGGGATGCCAGTGGCAAATGGCCTGTCACACGATATACTGTAACTGTTTTAGTCTGACCAGAGGCCCGTAAGTCTTGATACACTTCTTGCCTCCAAAGGGGTTGGTGATCATCCATCCAGTTGGCATGGTTCCCTGTCAGTAGCACAGAGTTGAGCCTCATTAGACTGCCCAGACTTGCCAGTAGTCAAGCCCAGTATGGAGGGCCACTGCTCTTCCCCCTCACTGTCTTCAATTCATATTGTAGCCACTTGTTTCTCTGTTAAGATGTACTGTACGTCTACTCCTATCCAGAGTTGTGACCAGAATCCAATACGTTGGTGAGTTTGTTCAAGCTGCTGTCAGAGGCCACAGCTGTAGCAGTCTTTGGTTGTGGACATCCAACTCACAGGGCCTTGATGGGTTTGTCACACTCAAGGCCTGCACAGCCTGATGGCCCACTTTATAGCAGTAAAGGGAAATGCATATTTCATTCCAGTCCCATCTAATGCCCTTTTATACCAAATAGCATAAATGCTTCAGAATATGTGCCAAATGCAGGATAAACAATCTCCAGTAGCCTAAAATACCCAAAGCCTCATGCAATAGTGTCACATTTATCTGTAAGAGAATCAGAGGTAAGCATAACATCACACACAGTATTACACACCGTATTCCCAATGGGTTTGGGCTTGTTTCATTCTGATAGCCTTATTCCTGTATCCATCTCTAACAGCAGGAGTCCTGGGAAACTGCTCAGGGTCGCCATAAATCAGTGAGCATTCAGCTCCTGTGTCTACCAGAGCCAGGTTACATTGTACATTCCCTGGGGAGCAATGAATTGATACGTCGCATCTGGTCCCCAAAGCGGGTGCCTTGACCCTCTCCTCAGTTAAACTGTATTGCCCAATTGTCTTCCTATGAGGGTCCAGGTGGGGTGAGCTCACTCTTCAGCAGAAAGTTCTGCAGGTACACAGGCTGAACTTGTGTCTCTGTCTGTGGCCTCCACTTTTTGCTCCTCAGCAGCTGAAACCACTGCTCCGGCTTTAGTTGTTGCCACAGCTCCAGTAAGATGCTATTTGACTTCCCACCCAATTCTCTCTGTTGGCTCCTGCCTTTATCAAATCAGCCCACATCTGGGTTCTTATCACCTTCACAGAGCACTGTAAACTCTTCTTCTGAGTAGTGGACCATACTTCCTTCCATGCCTGAGTCACTTCACCCTCCCCCAACTCTGCCATAGTATGGGTAACCTCATGTAAGGGTTGTCCTAAGTAAGGGACAAGAATGGCCACTAAGGGCCCAAAGAGGGACAAGGGAACTGTTCACAGCACCATATCCCTCATCCCTGCTCTAAACAGCTCCTCACCCAGGCCATAATTTACTGGGTTATAAGTGGCACTTTACATGCTTAGCTCCTATAACTCTTGGAGCTTGACGTATGTCTGCCATCTAGTCGGGGAAGATGATAAGTCACCTTGATTGGGTCATACAGTGTGAAGTGTGGCCATAAACCACTTAAGAAGGGAGTGGTTGCCTGGGGTCTGGTGTGCATATTGTAATTGCTGCCTCAAGGCAGGATGAGTTGTTAGGGAAGCCAGCTTTCTCATTTGTGATTCAGACAGGAGGATTCTATCCACCCATATATCCCGAAGTTACATGAGCCAGGCTCATACAGAATCAGGGTTTCTTCCTAAATCAGGAGCCCAAATCCACCGGCTCTGTCTGTGAACAGGGGCAGAATGTAGAGTGCTCCATGATCTGGCAAGGGGACTGCACCTCTCCTAGAGTAGTCCACCGTTGCTGTCTTTACTTTCTTTACTACTACCAAATGGGATTTCAGTAGAGGAGGGATTAGTGCCTCTGCACCACCTCTACCAATTTGTTCTTCCCTGGCATATCCCCCACCACTTTCTGAGCTGACAGCAAATCTCTCACCACCCCATGTTGTGCCTCCATCTCAGTCACCATTACATCCTTTACCTCTCCATAGTGTTTCATAGCAATACCATTTTAATCTTCAACAAATCTCTTACATTCTCCACAGCACCTCGCAGTTTGCATTCTCATGCTGCCTCTTATGCTTCCCGCAGGAGTATGTCCTTCTCCTTCATGACCTTTTAAAAAAACTTACCTCCTTCACAGTACCTTGTAGCTTGCATGCTTGTGCTACTGCTTCTTACACTTCTCACAGGAGTCTGTCCTTCTCCTTTACAGCCTTTCTTAACATTGTTGGGAATAGCCAACCCACGGCTCCCACTGCCATGCGGGCATCCCATTTCTTTAAGGATCTCCCAATCCCGGGGATGGCCACCACTGCCCCAGGTGTTCCCTCCAACTCATCCCAGTCCTGGGGAGGGGCCCATTCCTTGAGGAGGACTGCCACCTCAGACCATATGCTCAGTGGCGGACACTCAACTATCTCTTTAGCCATAGGGGCATCCTGCAGTATTTCCTCAACTATAGGGGCAGCCTGCTGAAGTACCCTTCCCGTGAGGGCAGCTTATTCAATGTTTTGGTCTGCAGCGAATCCTGCTGACTATGCCAAATGTCTCTCTGGAGGGTCTCAGCCTGGGGCAAGTTCAGTCTAGATACAGTGAGATTGAATAATAACAATGGAACTGTGTGAAGGGTAAAATATTTTATATCAAGGTTTATTCTTGTAATGGCAGGTTGAGCCCAAGAATCACATCTGCATCAAGCGAGTCCATCTCAGCCCTGTCCTGCACGTCTCTCAGTGCAGAGCACTGGATGGAGTTCTTTATATAGCAGTGAAGACAGTAATAGCTCATTGCTCACATATGTGTAAGCATGTGCCTGTGAGCATTACACATGTGCAGCCAGCAATTAGATTAGGGTCAGGTGAGGATCCTGGCCATGGTAACTTGCATTTTCCCTACAAGATGAAAATTTGAGTTTTAAGCCATTATTTCCTCAAATACTTTTTTTTTGTGTACCACACTCTTTTTTCCTTCTTGGGACTCCAGTGAAACTAATATTAGATCTCTGTTATTTGCCCACAAGTCCCTGAGGTTTTTGTTTTAATTTTTTCTCTCTGTTCAGAATAGATATTCTCTGTTAATCAATCTTCAAGGTCACTGGCTATTTCTTCTATCAAACTCATTTGGCTCTTGAACCTGTCCAAAGGGATTTTTTTCATTTTCATTATTGTATTTTTCAATTTCTAAATTTTCCTTTTGGTTCTTATATCTTTTATTTCTTTGAAAATACGTTCCATCTTTACAGTCTGAGAGTGTTTGCTCTTACTTGTTGGAACATTTTCATAGTAGCTTCTTTTTAAAGCCTTTGTCAGATAAACCTGTCATCTATGTTATTTCAGTTTTGGCACTGTTGTCTTTCCTCAGAAGTGGAAGTTTTCCTGGTTCTTCAGGTGTCAAGTTTTGGACTACCTTCTGAACAGTTTTAAGTATTATGTTATGAAACTATGTCTTGTTTAAATCCTGTGGTGAATGTTGATATTATTGTTTTAATAATCAAGTCTGGCTGGGTTTGGACTGCAAGTCCTGTGGGTTGTGATTCTAATACCAGTCTCTTTTGTAAAATCTTCACAGTACTATGTATGTATGTATGTATGTATTTGTTTATTATTTATTTACTATTTATCTATTGATCTATCTGTTTATCTATTTATTTATAGAAGACATCTCTCATATTTATTGATCAAATGGTTGTTAACAACAATAAAATTCTGTATAGGGGACTCAATGCACAATCATTAATCAAGCCCAAGCCTAGTTCTCAACAGTCTCCAATCTTCTGAAGCATAACGAACAAGTTCTTACATGGTGAACAAATTCTTACATAGTTAATAAGTTCTTACATGGTGAACAGTGAGTGCAAGGGCAGTCATCACAGAAACTTTCGGTTTTGATCACGCATTATGAACTATAAACAATCAGGTCAAATATGAATATTCATTTGATTTTTATACTTGATTTATATGTGAATCCCACATTTCTCCCTTATTATTATTGTTACTATTATTATTATTATTTTTCATAAAATGCTGAAGTGGTAGGTAGATGCAAGATAAAGGTAGAAAACATAGTTTAGTGTGGTAAGAGGGCAAATGTAGATGATCAGGTGTGTGCCTATTGACTAAGTATTAATCCAAGCTAGACAAAGGAGAACAAAACATCCACAGATGCAGAAGATTTCTCTCAAAACAGGGAGGGGTGGGGTTCTAAGCCTCACCTCTGTTGATCCCCAATTTCTCACCTGATGGCTCCCCTGCGACTGTGCCTGTCTTAGGTTGTTCCTCCCTTGAGGAATCTTACCTGTCTCTGGCTAACCAGTCATATTCCGGGCCATACAGAGAAATGTAAAGTTGGTAAGTGAGAGAGAAGCAATATTGTTTGAAAAGGTTAGCTTTTTACTTCTTTGCAGATTTATGCCCTGTGGCTTTTATGCCCAGCATTTGTCTTGAGGTATCTTTACCACTTGGAAGAATTATGATATTTGGTAATTTCATTATGAGGCACGAATTCTACTTAAGGGTTGTAAGTAGGAAGGAAGAAGAAAAGCTATAGAAGTAGCAGATGGAAGAAAACATGGGAAGATTGATTATTTCTTTGACATATCTTCTTGTAGAGTAACTTCAGCATGTATAGGTTTTAAACTACTAATTAAATTGCGCACACACATTAACATAATAGGAATACAGCTACATAACCAAAGCAGACCTAGAATTACCAGCCATCGCCAGTGAAACCAAGAAAACCAGTTAGGTACCCTAGGCACTTGTGAAAACTTATCAGTGATATGATGGATATTGTCTAACTGAATTTGAATAGTTTGAGAAAAATCAGACAAATTAAAACAACACATTCCTGGGAACTGTTCACATCCCATATGTTCTTTTAACAGTAGATAGTCAGTAGTCGCAAGATTTTGGAGCGCTGCAACTTGCACTTCTCCTAATTCTTGGTTGAATTCCGACAGTATAGATCCAGGCAAATTTGTTGTTTTACTGTATGCACAGGCCAGCTTAGATATCCCCTTCTTCATTCCAATGGCAAGTCCAGGAACCGGTGGGATGAATGCAGCTACGACTGCAACAGCACCAGGATCTTTGTTGAAGTTTTTTGATGATCATCTTCTGGAATGACTCTTCCAGAGAATGTTGATGTTGGAAGTTCTTCATATCGTATCTTAATTCGTTTTCTGGGTAGCCAAATTAGGCTTTGATCCTCTGTATAAACACAAACAAACCCTTTGCCCACACTTTGATATGCCCTTTATATCATTGTGAAGAACTTATTGGAGATTACCACACAGGAACTGCTTTGTTATTTCTAAGAGAAAGGAATATTATCAGAAAAATGTACTTCCATAGCTGATCATCTGACACCCTTTAAGTGATCAAAATTAAGGATATTTAAAGCATGCTTTCATCGTTGATTTACAGTTAGTTTTATCTTATCAGGGAGTAATCCCCCTTTCCTTTCCATTTTTTTTTTGTTATCATTAATCTACAATTACATGAAGAATATTATGTTTACTAGCCCTCCCGTTTCTCCCACCCCCCCATTATGCATGCTAATAACACCCCCTTTCTTCTTGTCCCCCCTTATCCCTCCCTCCCTACCCACCCACCCTCCCCAGTCCCTTTCCCTTTGGTACCTGTTAGTCCATTCTTGGGTTCTGTGATTCTGCCGCTGTTTTGTTCCTTCAGTTTTTCCTTTGTTCTTATACTCCACAGATGAGTGAAATCATTTGGTATTTCTCTTTCTCTGCTTGGCTTATTTCACTGAGCATAATACCCTCTAGCTCCATCCATGTTGTTGCAAATGGTAGGATTTGTTTTCTTCTTATGGATGAGTAATATTCCATTGTGTATATGTACCACGTCTTCTTTATCCAGTCATCTACTGAGGGACACTTAGGTTGCTTCCAATTCTTGGCTATTGTAAATAGTGCTGCGATAAACATAGGGGTGCATCTGTCTTTTTCAAACTTGAGTGCTGCGTTCTTAGGGTAAATTCTTAGGAGTGGTATTCCTGGGTCAAATGGTAAGTCTATTTTGAGCATTTTGAGAAACCTCCATACTGCTTCCCACAGTGGTTGAACTAATTTACATTCCCACCAGCAGTGTAGGAGGGTTCCCCTTTCTCCACAACCTCACTAACATTTGTTATTGTTTGTCTTTTGGATGGCAGCCATCCTTACTGGTGTGAGGTGATACCTCATTGTGGTTTTAATTTGCATTTCTCTGATAATTAGTGATGTGGAGCATCTTTTCATGTGTCTGTTGGCCATCTGTATTTCTTTTTTGGAGAACTGTCTGTTCAGTTCCTCTGCTCATTTTTTAATTGGATTATTTGTTTTTTGTTTGTCGAGGTGTGTGAGCTCTTTATATATTTTGGACGTCAAGCCTTTATTGGATCTGTCATTTACAAATATATTCTCCCATACTGTAGGGTACCTTTTTGTTCTATTGATGGTGTCTTTTGCTGTACAGAAGCTTTTCAGCTTAATATAGTCCCACTTGTTCATTTTTGCTGTTGTTTTCCTTGCCCGGGGAGATATGTTCACAAAGAGGTCACTCATGTACAGGTTTTTGAATATGTTTTTTTCTAAGAGTTTTATGGTTTCATGACTTACATTCAGGTCTTTGATCCATTTTGAATTTACTTTTGTGTATGGGGTTAGACAATGGTCCAGTTTCATTCTCTTACATGTAGCTGTCCAGTTTTGCCAGCACCACCTGTTGAAGAGACTGTCATTTTGCCATTGTATGTCCATGGTTCCTTTATCAAATATTAATTGACCATATATGTTTGGGTTAATTTCTGGAGTCTCTAATCTGTTCCACTGGTCTGTGGCTCTGTTCTTGTGCCAGTACCAAATTGTCTTGATTACTATGGCTTTGTAGTAGAGCATGAAGTTGGGGAGTGAGATCCCCCCTACTTTCTTCTTCTTTCTCAGGATTGCTCTGGCTATTTGGGGTCTTTGGTGTTTCCATATGAATTTTTGAATTATTTGTTCCAGTTTGTTGAAGAATGTTGCTGGTAATTTGATAGGGATTGCGTCAAATCTGTATATTGCTATGGGCGGGATGGCCATTTTGATGATATTAATTCTTCCTAGCCACGAGCATGGGATGAGTTTCTATTTGTTTGTGTCCCCTTTAATTTCTCTTAAGAGTGACTTGTAGTTTTCAGGGTATAAGTCTTTCATTTCTTTGGTTAGGTTTATTCCTAGGTATTTTATTCTTTTTGATGCAATTGTGAATGGAATTGTTTTCCTGATTTCTCTTTCTATTGGTTCATTGTCAGTATATAGGAAAGCCACAGATTTCTGTGTGTTAATTTTGTATCCTGCAACTTTGCTGTATTCCGATATCAGTTCTAGTAGTTTTGGAGTGGAATCTTTAGGGTATTTATGTACAATATCATGTCATCTGCAAATAGTGACAGTTTAACTTCTTCTTTACCAATCTGGATTCCTTGTATTTCTTTGTTTTGTCTGACTGCCGTGGCTAGGACCTCCAGTACTATGTTAAATAACAGTGGGGAGAGTGGGCATCCCTGTCTTGTTCCCGATCTCAGAGGAAAAGCTTTCAGCTTCTCGCTGTTCAGTATATTGTTGGCTCTGGGTTTATCATATATGGCCTTTATTATGTTGAGGTACTTGCCGTCTACACCCATTTTGCTGAGAGTTTTTATCATGAATGGATGTTGAACTTTGTCAAATGCTTTTTCAGCATCTATGGAGATGATCATGTGGTTTTTGTCTTTCTTTTTGTTGATGTGGTGGATGATGTTGATGGATTTTCGAATGTTGTACCATCCTTGCATCCCTGGGATGAATCCCACTTGGTCATGGTGTATGATCCTTTTGATATATTTTTGAATTCGGTTTGCTAATATTTTATTGAGTATTTTTGCATCTACATTTATCAGGGATATTGGTCTGTTATTTTCTTTTTTGTTGGGGTCTTTGCTTGGTTTTGGTATTAGGGTGATGTTGGCTTCATAGAATGAGTTTGGGAGTATTCCCTCCTCTTCTATTTTTTGGAAAAATTTAAGGAGAATGGGTATTATGCCTCCTCTGTGTGTGTGATAAAATTCTGAGGTAAATCCTTCCGACCCGGGGTTTTGTTCTTGGGTAGTTTTTTGATTACCATTTCAATTTCTTTGCTTGTAATTGGTTTGTTTAATTTTTGTGTTTCTTCCTTGGTCAGTCTTGGAAGGTTGTATTTTTCTAGGAAGTTGTCCATTTCTTCTAGGTTTTCCAGCTTGTTGGCATATAGGTTTTCATAGTAGTCTTTAATTATTCTTTGTATTTCTGTGGAGTCTGTCGTGATTTTTCCATTCTCATTTCTGATTCTGTTGATTTGTGTTGATTCTCTTTTTCTCTTTATAAGTTTGGCCAGAGGCTTATCTATTTTGTTTATTTTCTCAAAGAACCAGCTCTTTGTTTTGTTGATTTTTGCTGTTGTTTTATTTTCCTCAATTTTGTTTATTTCTTCTCTGATCTTTATTATGTCCCTCCTTCTGCTGACTTTAGGCCTCATTTGTTCTTCTTTTTCCAGTTTCGATAATTGTGATGTTAGACTATTCATTTGGGATTGTTCCTCCTTCTTCAAGAGTGCCTGGATTGCTATGTCCTTTCCTCTTAAGACTGCTTCCACTGCATCCCACAGAAGTTGGGGCTTTGTGTTGTTGGTGTCATTTCTTTCCATATATTCCTTAATCTCTATTTTAATTTGTTCATTGATCCATGGATTAGTTAGGAACATGTTGTTAAGCTTCCGTGTGTTTGTGAGTCTTTTTGTTTTCTTGTAGAATTTTTTTCTCGTTTTATACCTTTATGATCTGAAAAATTTGTTGGTGGAATTTCAGTATTTTGGAATTTACTGAGGCTCTTTTTGTGGGCTAGTATGTGGTCTATTCTGGAGAATGTTCCATGTGCACTTGAAGAATGTATATCCTGTTGCTTTTGGATGTAGAGTTCTATAGATGTCTATTAGGTCCATCTGTTCTACTGTGTTGTTCAGTGCATCCGTGTCCTTACTTATTTTCTGCCTGGTGGATCTATCCTTTGGGGTGAGTGGTGTGTTGAAGTCTCCTAAAATGAGTGTATTGCAGTCTATTTGCCCTTTAGTTCTGTTAGTATTTGTTTCATAAATGCTGGTGCTCCTGTGTTGGGTGCATATATATTTAGAATGGTTCTATCCTCTTGTTGGACTGAGCCCTTTATCATTATGTAGTGTCCTTCTTTATCTTTTCTTACTTTCTTTGTTTTGAAGTCTATTTTGTGTGATATTAGTACTGCAACCCCTGCTTTCTTCTTTCTGTTGTTTGCCTGAAATATGTTTTTCCATCCCTTGACTTTTAGTCTGTGCATGTCTTTCGGTTTGAGGTGAGTTTCTTGTAAGCAGCATATAGATTAGTCTTGCTTTTTTATCTATTCTATTACTCCCTGTCTTTTGATTGGTGCATTAAGTCCATTTACATTTAGGGTGACTATTGAGATATATGTACTTATTGCCATTGCAGGCTTTAAATTTGTGGTTTCCAAACGTTCAAGGTTAACCTGTTTAGTATATTACTTCCTAACTTAGCTTGCTTATTGAGCTGTTATATACACTGTCTGGAGTTTCTTTTCTTCTCTCCCTTCTTATTTCTCCTCCTTCATTCTTCATATGTTGGGTGCTTTGTTCTGTGCTCTTTTTAGGAGTGCTCTCATCTAGAGCAGTCCCTGTAAGATGCCCTGTAGAGGAGGTTTGTGGGAGGCAAATTCCCTCAGCTTTTGATTGTCTGGGAATTGTTTAATCCCGCCATCATATTTAAATGATAATGGTGCTGGATATAGTATCTTTGGTTCAAGGCCCTTCTGTTTCATTGCATTAAATATATCATGCCATTCTCTTCTAGCCTGTAAGGTTTCTGTTGCGAAGTCTGATGATAGCCTGATGGGTTTTCCTTTATAGGTGACCTTTTTCTCTCTAGGTGCCTTTAAAACTCTTTCCTTGTCCTTGATCTTTGCCATTTTAATTATTATGTGTCCTTGTGTTGTCCTCCTTGGGTCCTTTCTGTTAGGAGTTCTGTGTATTTCCTTTGTCTGTTCGATTATTTCCTCCCCCAGTTTGAGGAAGTTTTCAGCAATTATTTCTTCAAAAACACTTTCTATCCCTTTTTCTCTCTCTTCTTCTTCTGGTACCCCTATAATACGGATATTGTTCCTTTTGGATTGGTCACACAGTTCTCTTAATATTGTTTCATTCCTGGAGATCCTTTTATCTCTCTCTAGGTCAGCTTCCATCCGTTCCTATTCTCTGGTTTCTATTCCATCAATGGCCTCTTGCATCTTATCCATTCTGCTTATAAATCCTTCCTGAGTTTGTTGCACTTCTGTAGTCTCCTTCCTGCATCTGTGATCTCCCTCTGGACTTCATCCCATTGCTCTTGCATATTTCTCTGCATCTCTCCATCAGCATGTTTATGATTTTTATTTTGAAGTCTTTTTCAGGAAGACTGGTTAGGTCTGTCTCCTTCTCTGGTGTTGTCTCTGTGATCTTGGTTTGCCTGTAATTTTGCGTTTTCATGGTGATAGAAATTGTTTACAGAGCTGGGACGAGTGATGGCTGGAAGAACTTCCCTTCTTGTTGGTTTGTGGCCTTCCTCTCCTGGGATAACAGCGACCTCTAGTGGCTTGTGCGGGGCAGCTGCACGCAGACAGGGCTTCTGATTCCTTCCTGGCTGCTATGGAGTTCATCTCTGCTGTTGCAGTGGGTGTGGCCTGGCCCGGGAAGTGGCTGGGAGGCTATTTATCTCCATGTGGGGCCTCTGTGCTCTCTGCTGCCCAGGGGGTTAGAGTGCCCAGTGATCCCCAGATTCCCTGCCTCTGGACTAAGTGTCCCGCCCTGTCCCTTTAAGACTTCCAAAAAGCGCTTGCCAAAACAAAACAACAACAACAACAAAATTAAATAAATAATTTTAAAAAAACCCGCTTGCTTTTTTTTGTCCTCAGGCGCCTGGCACAGGGACCCGCTCACTGGTCTTGCTGCCCTATTTCCCTCGTATCCAGGATCCCACGCATTCACTGAGTCTGCGCTCTGGTCCGGATGTCTGGGGCTGGGAGTTCAACAGTCCTGGGCTCCTCTGCCTCCCGGCTCCGACTCCTCTACTCCTGCCGGGAGGTGAGAGGAGGGGCACTCGGGTCCTGCCGGGCCAGGACTTGTATCTTATCCCCTTCACGAGTTGCTGGGTTCTCGCAGGTGTGGATGTGGTCTGGATGTTGTCCTGTGTCCTCTGGTCTCTATTCTAGGAAGAGTTGTCTTTGTTATATTTTCATAAATATATGTGGTTTTGGGAGGAGATTTCCACTGCTCTACTCACGCCACTATCTTGGCTCCACCCCTCCACAGTACTATTTAGATCTTCCCTGCATGTGTGCCAAACAGTGACCAGTCTGGAAATAGGGTGGTTGTCTGTTCCATTGTTCAGTTCTCAAAGTCTGTGTTACGCTATTTTAACATCAACTTCATGTATGCACAGCTTAGTGGTGAACCCAGAAGTTCATAAAGAACTTGATGGGCTTGGTTTCCTGAGCTTCTCCCTCTTTTCCATTTCCATGGTACTTTTCTGTTACATGGACCCTCCCCTTTGTGGTCCTCCAGACACAGAATGGAGCTTTAGATACCCCTTTTTCTGCATGCTTCTCACAACTCTGTCTACATCCGGGGCCAATGGCAGGAAGACAGAAAAAATTAATCAACAGGAGTTCATTCAGTCCCCTTGAAGAGGAAGGTTTCTTCCTTCAGTTTAGACACGGGACCCCGTTGCTACTGCTGTCACTGCCTCCACCACCATCACAAGATTGCTTGGGGGCTGGGGCACAAGAGAATGTTGAAAAGAACACAAACATAGGGGATTTCGTCTACTCTGAGTTTTAGGAGACTCCTTTCTTGCTCCTGAAGTTACAACTAGAGGGCTTGGAGTTCCCTCTTCTGTACAAGTGCACACTGTAGGTTTCCGCTAGTTGAGTCTAGGCCAGAGGACACCAGAGTGTGGAAAATGGTGAACTCACCACCAATTTGGTGATAGTTGTAATTCTGATCTTTGGTAATTTGCTTGCTATGTCTAATTTTCAGAGACCTTCAATAACTGTTTTATGCATTCTGTCCAGGTTTTATACCTGCATTCAGTGGTAAAGAGAGGGCAGTGTATGGTTATTTTTCTGTCATCTGGGACTGGAACTCGTGATACATATTTGAAATCATGAAGAACAACTGAAGCAAATGTAATCTTAGGATATGTGTTTCCTCTCTGATTTCATGTGTCATGTGTTTAAAGAGTACACATGGGAAAACTAGCCTATTTATGGGTCCATTAAATGTGCAGACTTAGAAAGAACATTTTGGGCACTAGAAGTCATTGGGATTTTTATTTTTCTACATAAGCATGGTAAAAAAGTCTTTTCCTATATAAAAATAACTTCATTTTTTTTAGGTCTAATTTGTTATAAGAAAGATTCAAGTTCAGGTATCTAACAACTATTTTCTAGCAAGTTTATTTTTGTTTGTTGTACTTATTAGTAATGTGATGTGCATTTAGGTTTCACTTTTTATCACCAGTGCATTTTTGTTTGAAAGTATATTGAAAATTTTTCTTTCTCCTTTCTGTGTGTTTTGTTATTACATTTATTCAGGCTCCCCATCCACACACCTGTTCTGCTGCTAACATGGGTGGATGGGAATTATATAAGGGGTGCTACTCTGAGAGTTTCAAACTCTTACTGGAAAAATAATCCTTCCCACCCACCATATGCAGTTTTTCTTAGCTGTCTCCTTGGTTAATTAGAATTCTAAAGAGCATTAATAACCATTTAAATTAGTCAGATTATACCTGCAATTGCTAAAGGGGAGGTTCAGGCTGTTTAACCCCCTGTTGACAAACCCAAACACCAGTCAGAACTGGGTAAGAATTCAACATTTTATTTCATTTATGCCCTATGGAGGAAACCTGAAAACTCCTTGACAGAAAGGTTATACACGCCATTCCAACCTGCTCTCTTGCAGCAATCTAATTTCCAATAACGCAGGGAAGCCCTGCCATTAATTCAGCCTTCATTAAGAGACCAAATCTAAGTGCCTTGATCTTGCAAAATATATTTACATTGTTTGTAAAAGCCTTTTGGGGCAGAGCTGTAGGAAAAAACCACCTTATTGTAAGTAGTCATTTAGTTAAATGCATAAGTGTATGAAGAGCTAAAGATTCTCTTCTTAGCAACTTAAGTTGCAACAGTAATTTTACAATAAAAGTCTTCCAAAGGCCATTAAGCAAATGGGAAAAACTGCTATAATTTCACAACTTAAGATAAAAAGGAGTAGAAATCGAGTGACTGTTCTTAAATAGTCAAGCCCTACCAAAAAAAGAAAGGAAAGAAGAAACCCTATTGGTTTTCTAGTCTCATCTAGGTGTTTTTTCTTTCTTCAACATATTGGACATGGCAACTTAGTTTCTGTGTAAACCTCTCAGTAATAGCAAGTATTAAAAAGCCCATCTTGTAAACAGATGCCTTGTCATTGTTCAGAGAATCCTTACCTGAAAATAAGATTTATTATTTGTTTTTTTTACTGTGAGTCAGAGAGCATTATTTGAATACAGCTACATTTGCCTATTTTTCCCACTCCTCATTTTTTGACCCCACCATTAGGTGAGGTGTGTATTTTTGAAATTTAGAATATATTAGAGAATAAAATGTTTGATAAGCATGACCATAAGAGAGCAGTCTTCATACATGGTTTAAGTTGAAAATTTTTAAAGCAAGTAAAGGAACAATCAGATGAAACTTTTATTTTTCCATGTAACAGGCTGTTTCTCAAAGAATTATTCTTTTCACTGTTGATGTGTGTGTCAGCTATAGAAAAGTTTAGATTTAGGAGCTAAGTAAGAAAAATTAGTTGGTTTGAGAAAAAGATGTCTACTGGAATCTGTACAGCCCTCATTCAACAAAGATATCTACTAGTCAATAGATGTCATTCCCTACACCTGTCTAAAATGACTCATTTATTTTCCTGATTACCATTTATAGATTTTTCCCTTTTAAAAAAAACTTTACAGAAAATGTAAACTTCATACATTGGGATTATTCTTTGGTCCAGATCTTTTCTTTGAATGAAATAAGCTTTGGGATGCTTATTTAGATGTTCAATGGAACAGTGTGGAGAACAGTAATTGTGTTTGGGCTAAAGAATTAATCCATTTAGTCATGGGAAACATTACTTAGCTTTTCCATAGCTGTTGAATTGTGGTGCAACTTAGGGACTATTTTAGGATTTTAGCCTTTCAAAAAGAAACTTCTAAAAATGGAAGTTTATTTGTATTGATGAACATGTGCTTTTGAATAATAAGCCATTGAATTTGATTTCTATTAAGGTGAAATAGTTTTTCAATTCACAGGTATTTTATGTTCAGCCATGAATGGAAAGCTTTATCTTTATATTGCCAAAATTTAAAAAAAAATCAGAATATTAAGATCAGAAAAATAAATTCTAAATGAGAAAGTGATTTAATAAGTAATAATTGGGATAGCTTCAGAAAGGATTTGTAACCTCAAAAATTTCTCACAGTTACTATTACACTCTGTTTCAATCAGGCATTGTAATAAAATTACTTGCATTAACTGTAATTCTCTCAAAATAGAAAAAATTACTGTATTTTTAATGTCTGACAGGCCAAAAAAAGACAGTATTTTGAAATTCATATGTCCATCTCAGAATAATAATTATCCCATGTTATGTATAATATTTTTTGTAATAGTTTAAATGATTGGGTAAAGAGAGTTTCCTAATATAAGCTGACTACTTTTCTATGTCTGTACAGTAGTCTGCCAAGATTTGCAGCCTGAAGAAAAATATGATTTCTTTTAAACTTTGTGCTTATCATAGCTTATATTTATGCTTTTGGCTTTTTAACATGTTTCATATAACATTCATATGCACTACCAATTCACAAATATTTATTGAGCATTCACTATTTGCCTAGTACAGAGTTAAACTGTACTGAGATGGATGAATATATACTAAGACAGAAAAAGAAACAAATTCTGGTTTTCACCCAAACCTTGAAAGCAGGAAGCTAAGTCTGTTTAGCTTACCTCCAGACCTCTTTATAAAGCTTCCCTCAGAGCCCTATGTGTGTGATGGAGTTTCTTCAAATCAGGCTCTGGTTGCTTCTCTGACCATCCCCTTACCTCTGCATGAGGAAATTTGTCTTTCAAGACATGCCTCAAAGGTATCCCCTCTGTGAGATCATTTCTAATCTTACCCACAAAATAATTATCTTTGAATTAATCTTTAGCACTTGACTCATACTGCTGCTGTGTCAGATATTATGATACTTAGATAATGTGATTATGCATAGTCTTAACTAGAGTTTGAATTCTTGGGTACAGTGAATGCCAGAATCTTTGTTTCTCCAGTATATAGCACAATGTCTGGCACTTAGGGCTGTTGGATTAACTTTTGCAGTGGTCCTGCTCAGTTTCTCCATGACATAAATCCATCTTCCGATTTTCCTGTGTTTCACACTAGCATTCAAGACTATGGTTTCTACTTTGTCAACGAAAGCACGCATTGGTTCCCCAGATCTTGTTGCTTTCCAGCTTCCTCATTTCTTCCTGTTTTTCCCCCTGTTCATAATGTTTCTTTCTGTTCCATCTCAACTTTTTGATATCCTTACCTTCAAATTATTTGTGAGTCATACTATCAGACATATTCCTAAATGACATTTAAGGATGTTCATATATAATTCCTAGGGTCAACTTCAACTTAAGCTTTAGAATCTGTAATACGCATTTATCTTGTTCACATAGATATAGTCCAAGGCACAGAATGTACATTTAGGCAGTCTCTAGTTTTCAAACCCTCTTTCACAAATTACTGGTAGAGATGAAAGACCACCAGTAGCAAATCTCTAACTCCCTAGCCACCCAAAACAGTTCTTCCTTCTCTTCTATTCCCCCATCCTGCTTTTCTGTTCTTTACTCCTATTATAGTGTCCTTGTTTTTCCTTGATAGTAGTATATGCCCAACTTTTCTAGACAGGACAACTTTTCTGAGCAGGACAGGATAACTAATGCCTATTTTGCAGAGGATGGGCCCATGATGAGTTGTTTTTTGGAAGGCAATCGATCTGAATAACTATATGTTGCCAGAGAGACGAACAGATACCTCAGTATCTTTGGTGCCAGATGTTTCTTAGGCATGGCCTACTGAATTTCTACTTTTCTGAAGGACATATCTATTTATTTATGACAGTTTAATGATACATTTTCATTTCCATTGATAGAAGCAATACTAGGTTGGTGGTCAAACCTGGTAAATAGATGAGTGTGATAATACCAATCTATTCTTTTTTTTTTATTACTAAGGTATCATTGATATACACTCTTATGAAGGTTCACAAGAAAAACACTGTGGTTACTACATTCACCCATATCATCGAGTCCTCCCACAATATACCCCATTGCAGTCACTGTCCACCACTGTACTAAGATGCCACAGAGTCACTACTTGTCCTCTCTGTGCTACATTGTCTTCCTTTTGACCCCCCACCACACCATGTGAACTAATCATAATACCTCTCTATCCCCTTCTCGCTCCCTCCCCACATGCTCTCCCCCACCTGTCCCCTATGGTAACTGCTAGTCCCTTCTTGGAGTCTGTGAATCTGCTGCTATTTTGTTTCTTGAGTTTTGCTTCGTTGTTATACTCCACGAGTTAAGTGAAATCATTTGGTATTTGTCTTTCTCTGCCTGACTTATTTCACTGAGCATAATAATACCCTCTAGCTCCATCCATGTTGTTGCAAGTGGTAGGATTTGTTTCTTTCTTACGGCTGAATGGTATTCCATTGTGTATAGGTACCACATCTTCTTTATCCATTCATCTACTGATGGACACTTAGGTTGCTTCCATTTCTTGGCTATTGTCAGTAGTGCTGAAATAAACAGGGGTGCATATGTCTTTTTAAGTCTGAGATCTTGCATTCTTTGGGTAAATTCCTAGAACACCAATCTATTCTTAAAAAGAGAGTGGTAGTTTTGTGTAAATTTATGTGAGAAATATCAAAAGTAAGTTATCTAGACTTGATGGCTTCAATTTTATTTTTGATAGCCCAACTTTAGAAGAATACTAGAGGTAAGACATCAGAACTGAATTATTTTCTAAGAGAACAAAGGTAGTTAAAGAAAGTTTTTTTTGTATCATTAATATACAATTACTTGAGCAACATTATGGTTACTAGACTCCCCCAATTATCAAGTCCCCACCACATACCCCATTACAGTCACTGTCCATCAGCATAGTAAGATGCTATAGAATCACTACTTGTCTTCTCTGTGTTATACTGCCTTCTCCATGCCTCATGCCCCCGCTATATTATGTGTGCTAATCATAATGCCCCTTTTCCCCTTATCCTTCCCTTTCCACCCATCCTCCCCAGTCCCTTTCCTTTTGGTAACTGTTAGTCCATTCTTGGGTTCTATGTGTCTACTGCTGTTCTGTTCCTTCAGTTTTTGCTTTGTTCCTATACTCCACAGATGAGTGAAATCATTTGATACTTGTCTTTCTCCACCGGCTTATTTCACTGACCATATTACCCTCTAGCTCCATCCATGTTGTTGCAAATGGTGGGATTTGTTTTCTTCTTATGGCTGAATAATATTCCATTGTGTATATATACCACATCTTCTTTATCCATTCATTTACCAATGGACACTTAGGTTGCTTCCATTTCTTGGCTGTTTGTAAATAATGATGCAATAAACATAGGGGTGCATATGTCTTTTTCAAACTGGGAAACTGCATTCTTAGGGTAAATTTCTAGGAGTGGAATTCCTGGGTCAAATGGTATTTCTATTTTGAGCTTTTTGAGGAACCTCCATACTGCTTTCCACAATGGTTGAACTAATTTACATTCCCACCAGCAGTGTAGGAGGGTTCCCCTTTCTCCACAACCTCGCCAACATTTGTTGTTGTTTATCTTTTGGATGGTGGCCATCCTAACTCGTGTGAGGTGATACCTCACTGTGGTTTTAATTTGCATTTCTGTGATGATTAGCAATGTGGAGCATTTTTATTGGCCATCTGAATTTCTTCTTTGGAGAAGTGTCTGTTCAGATCCTCTGCTTTTTTTTAATTGAATTATTTGCTTTTTGTTTGTTGAAATGCATAAGCTCTCATCTTGTATATTTTGGATGTCAACCCTTTATCAGGTATGTCATTTATGAATATGTTCTCCCATACCGTAGGATGCCTTTTTGTTCTACTGATGGTGTCCTTTGCTGTACAGAAGCTTTTTAGTTTGATATACTGTCACTTGTTCATTTTTGCTTTTGTTTCCCTTGCCTAAGTAGATATGTTCATGAAGAAGTTGTTCCTGTTTATGTCCAAGAGAGTTTTGCCTATGTTTTTCTCTAAGAGTTTTATGGTTTTATGACTTACATTCAGGTCTTTGATCCATTTTGAGTTTACTTTTGTGTATGGGGTTACACAGTAATCCAGTTTCATTCTCTTACATGTAGCTGTCCAGTTTTGCCAACACCAGCTGTTAAAGAAGCTGTCATTTCCCCTTTGTATATCCATGGCTCCTTTATCATATATTAATTGACCATATATGCTTGTATTAATATCTGGACTCTCTATTCTGTTCCACTTGTCTCTGGGTCTGTTATTGTGCTAGCATCAAGCTGTCTTTATTACTGTGGCTTTGTAGTAGAGCTTGAAGTTGGGAAACGATATCCCCCCTGCTTTATTTTTCCTTCGCTTAGACTATTTGGAGTCTTTTGTGGTTCCATATGAATTTTAGAACTATTTGTTCCTGTTGAAGTCACCTAAAATCAATGAATTGCATTCTATTTCCTCTTTAAATTCTCTTAGTACTTGTTTCACATATGTAGGGGCTTCTGTGTTGGCTGCATATATATTTATAATGTTTATATCCTCTTGTTGGACTGCCCCCTTTATCATTATGTAATATCCTTCTTTGTCTCTTGTTACTTTCTTTGTTTTGAAGTCTATTTTGTGTGATACAAGTACTACTCTTTAAGGAGAATGGGTATTATGTCTTCTCTAAATGTTTGTTAAAATTCAGCATTGAAGAATGCTGTTGGTATTTTGATAGAGATTGCATTGAATCTATAGATTGCTTTAGGCAGGATGGCTTTTTTGACAATATTAATTCTTCCTATCCAAGAGCATGGGATGAATTTCCAGTTATTAGAGTCCTCTTTAATTCCTCTTAAGAGTGTCTTGCAGTTTTCAGGGTATAGGTCTTTTGCTTCCTTGGTTAGGTTTATTCCTAGGTATTTTATTCTTTTTGATGCAATTGTGAATGGAATTGTTTTCCTGATTTGTCTTTCTGCTAGTTCATCATTAGTGTATAGGAATGCAACAGATTTATGTGTATTAATTTTGTATCCCCCAACTTTGTTGAATTCAGATATTAGTTCTAGTAGTTTTGGAGTGGATTCTTCAGGTTTTTTATGTACAGTGTTACGTCATCTGCAAACAGTGACAGTTTGGCTTCTCCCTTGCCAATCTGGATACCTCTTATTTCTTTGTGTTGTCTGATTGCCGTGGCTAGGACCTCCAGTACTATGTTGAATAACAGTGGGGAGAGTGGGCATCCTTGTCTTGTTTCTGATCTTAAAGGAAAAGCTTTCAGCTTCTTGTTGTTAAGTATGATGTTGTCTGTGGGTTTGTCATGTATGTCCTTTATTATGTTGAGGTACTTGCCCTCTATACCCATTTTGTTGAGAATTTTTATCATGAATGGATATTGAATTTTGTCAAATGCTTTTTTAGCATCTATGGAGATGATCATGTAGTTTTTGTCCTTTTTGTTTATGTGGTGGATGATACTGATGGATTTTCGAATGTTGTACCATCCTTGCATCCCTGAGATGAATCCCACTTGCTCATGGTATATGATCCTCTTGATGTGTTTTTGACTTCAGTTTGCTAATACTTTGTTGAGTATTTTTGCATCTATGTTTATCAGGGATATTGGTCTGTAGTCTTTTTTTGTGGTGTCTTTGCCTGGTTTTGGTATTAGAGTGATGCTGGCTTCATAGAATGAGTTTGGGAGTATTCCCTCCTCTTCTGTTTTTTGGAAAACTTTAAGGAGAACGGGTATTATGTCTTCTCTAAATGTCTGTTAAAATTCAGCAGTGAATCCATCTGGTCTGTGAGTTTTGTTCTTGGGTAATTTTTTGATTGCTGATTCAATTTCGATGGTGGTAATTTGTCTGTTTAGAATTTCTGTTTCTTCCTGGGTCAGTCTTCGAAGGTTGTATTTTTCTAGAATATTGTCCATTTCTTCTAGGTTATCCAGCTTGTTAGCATATAGATTTTCATAGTATTCTCTAATAATTCTTTGTATTTCTGTGGTGTCTGTTGTTATATTTCCTTTCTCATTTCTGATTCTGTTTATGTGTATAGATTCCCTTTTCCTCTTAATAAGTCTGGCCAAGAATTTATATATTTTATTTTCTTAAAAACCACCTCTTGGTTTCATTGATTTTTTTCTGTTGTTTTATTCTTCTCAATTTTATCTATTTCTTCTCTGATCTTTATTATATCCTTCCTTCTGCTGACTTTGGGCCTAATTTGTTCTTCTTTTTCCAATTTCAATAATTGTGAATTTAGACTATTCATGTGAGCTTGTTCTTTCTTTAAATATGCCTGGATTGCTATATACTATCCTCTTAGAACTGCCTTCACTGTATCCTACAGAAGTTGGGGCATTGTGCTGTTGAGATCATTTGCTTGATGTCTATTTTAATTTGTTCATTGATCCTTTGATTATTTAGGAGCATGTTGTTATGCATCCATGTGTTTGTGAGCCTTTTGTTTTCTTTGTACAATTTATTTCTAGTTTTCTACCTTTGTGATCTGAGAAGTTGATTGGTAGAATTTCAATCTTTTTTAATTTACTGAGGCTCTTTTTGTGTCCTAGTGTGTGGTCTATTCTGGAAAATGTTCCATGTGCACTTGAGAAGAATGTGTACCCTTCTTCTTTGGGTGTAGAGTTCTGGAGATGTCTTTTAAGTCCATCTGTTCTAGTGTGTTGTTCTGTGCCTCCCCCTCACTTATTTTCTGTCTGGTTGATCTGTCTTTTAGACTGAGTGGTGTGTTGAAGTCACGTAAAATGAAGGCATTGCATTCTATTTCCTCTTTTAATTCTCTTAGTATTTGTTTAACATATGTAGGTGCTCCTGTGTTGGGTCCATATATATTTATAATGTTTATGTCCTCTTGTTGGACTGCCCCCTTCATCATTATGTAATGTCCTTCTTTGTCTCTTGTTACTTTCTTTGTTTTGAAATCTATTTTGTCTGATACAAGTTCTACAACAACTGCTTTTTTCTCCCTATTGTTTCCATGAAATATGTTTTTCTATCCCTTCACTTTTAGTCTGTGTATGTCTTTGGGTATGAGATGCGTCTCTTGTAGGCAGCATATAGATGGGTCTTGCTTTTTTATCTGTTGTGTTACTCTGTGTCTTTTGATTGGTGCATTCAGTCCATTTACATTTAGGGTGATTATCAATAGATATGTACTTATTGCCATTGCAGGCTTTAGATTCATGGTTACCAAAGGTTCAAGGGTAGCTTCTTTACTATCTAACCATCTAACTTAACTCACTTATTACACTGTTATAAACACAGTCTGATGATTCTTTATTTCTCTCCCTTCTTTTTCTTTGTCCTCCACTCTTTAAATATTATGTGTTTTATTCTGTACTCTTTTGTGTTCCCCTCGACTGATTTTGTGGATAGCTGATTTTATTTTGCATTTAGGTGGTATTTGGTTCGTCTAGTTTCTTTGCTGTGGTTTTATTTTCTCTGGTGGCATCTATTTAACCTTAGGAGTGCTTCCATCTATAGCACTCCCTTTAAAATATCCTTTAGAGGTGGTTTGTGGGAGGCAAATTCCCTCAACTTTTCCTTATCTGGAAATTGTTTAATGCCTCCTTCAAATTTAAATGATAATCTTGTTGGATACGGTGTTCTTGATTCAAGGCCTTTCTGCTTCATTGCATTGAATATATCATGCCATTCTTTTCTGGCCTGTAAGGTTTCTACTTAGAAGTGTGATGGTAGCCTGATGGGTTTTCCTTTGTAGGTGACCTTTTTTCTCTCTCTGGCTGCCTTTAATACTCTGTCCTTGTCCTTGATCTTTGCCATTTTAATTATTATATGTCTTGGTGTTGTCCTCCTTGGGTCCGTTGTGTTGGGAGATCTGTGGACTTCCATGGTCTGAGATACTATTTCCTTCCTCAGATTGGGGAAGTTTTCAGCAATTATTTCTTCAAAGACATTTTCTGTCCCTTTTTTTCTCTCTTCTTCTGGAACCTTATAATGCAAATATTGTTCTTTTTGGATTGGTCACACAGTTGTCTTAATATTCTTTCATTCCTAGAGATCCTTTTAACTCTCCCTGCCTCAGCTTCTCTGTATTCCTGTTCTCTGATTTCTATTCCATTAACAGTCTCTTGCACCTCATCCAGTCTGCTCTTAAATTCTTCCGTTTTTTGTTTCATTACTGTTATCTCCCTCCAGACTTTGTCTCTTAGCTCTTGCATATTTCTCTTTAGCTCCATCAGCATGCTTGTGTCTTTTATTTTGCATTCTTTTTCAGGAAAATTGGTGATTTCGGTCTCACCAGGCTCTCTCTCTGGTGTTTGAGGGATTTTGGACTGAACAAGGTTCTTCTGCTTTTTCTTGGCGATCGAAGTGATCTCCAGTGAGTGGCCTGTTTGTCAGCTCGGAGAACAAAGTTCCTTCCTGCTTGCTGGTCACCTTGCCCTTCTCTGCTGCCTGTACCAGTCAACCGCACACAGGGAGCAGCCTCTTGGTTAATCCCCTGAGCTGCCGTGGGCATGGTGACCCTAGGTATGGCCAAGGACACTGGTGAGGGTCGCAGGCAAGCAGTGTGTGTTCTCCCACGTGAATGGCACCCCTTCATACTTCCTCAAACTCTGCGCTGATCTCTCCTGCCTGTGCTGGGCAACTGCACACAGGGAGTTACCTCTGCGTTAATCCCATGAGCTGCCGTGGGTGGGGCAGACCTTAGGATGGCCTAGGGCACTGGCAGTGATTGCAGACGAGCAGTGTGTGTTCGCAGTGAAAATAGCGCCCCTTTGTGCTCCCTGGACTCTGCACCAGTTTCCTCTGTGTGTGCTGGTCAACCGGGCGCAGGGGGAAGCTCCTGGAATAATCCTGTCTACTGCCATGGGCAGGGTGGCCCTCGGGATGGCCTAGGACACTGGCAAGTGTTGCAGGCGAGCAGCACGTGTTTGCCATGAGAACAAAGCCCCTTGGTGCCTTTCGGACGCTGCGCTGGTCTCCGCTGTCTGTGCTGGTCACCTGTCGGCAGGGGGCAGCCTCTTGGGCTAGGCCCATTAGCTACATGCAGAGAGAAGCCTCTCTGTCTTTGCTGTGGGCAGGGCTCCTCCCTGGCTGTTCCACAGCAACAGCGGGTCAGCTGGTTTGCTTGGAGTGCCGGCAGGGTGGAATGAATGGCCGCCTGCTTATTGCCATGAGGAGCTTTGGAGCTCCATTTTCACCCAGGGGGTTAGGGCACCTTAAGTTCCTTAAAGTTCCCAGCCTGCTGGGCTGTCTGCCAGGACGATTTTGTCCACCTGTTAAATACTTGCCCTTTAAGACTTTCAAAGTATCCACTTTTCTTTTCTCCCAGGGCAGCCGACTGTTGGAACCTGTTTGCAGTCTTAGTCTTGGATTTTGCTTTTCCATTCCTCTAATTCCAGTACACCATGCAGTGTGTGTCTGTCCTCCCGATGCAGATTACTAGGGCTGGTTATTTAGCCTTCCTGTGCTTCAACTCCCTCCCCACTCTGATTCTTTTCCTCCCACCAGTGAGCTGGGGTTGGGGGAGTGCTTGGGTCCCCCTGGCTTATGGCTTTGTATCTTACTTATCCTTTTCCGTGAGATGTTGAGTTCTCGCAGATGTAGATGTAGCCTGGCTGGTGTACTGTATCTTCTGATCACTCTTTTAGGAATAATTGTATTTTAGGGATAGTTGTATTTTCAAAATATATATGGTTTTGGGGTGAGATTTCTGCCATCCTGCTCATGCTGCCATCTTGAGAATCTCCCAAGAAAGTTTTAAAGAGGGAAGAGATACAGGGTATTTGTATAAAAAGTAAGAGGTATACTATGGTCAAGAGAATGTGAAATTTTTGGGCCTTGGATTCAGATAGACCAGAGATTTCTGTTTCAGTTTTGACACTGAGTCTCAAAGTTTCTCTGCTATAAGAAATGGAGATGATAATACAAAGGTTATTTAGTAAGAGGAGTGCATTAAAAACTGTGAAATGCATTTAGCACAGTACCTGCACATAGTAACTAAATATAGATATTGATTCTTTCTTCCCATGAATGTTTGTTAAATAAGATTGCTTTTATCCTTTTGCTTTTCTCTTTCCTCAGAATTTCCTTCTCCCTTCTTCCTAGTCAGTCCATATCTATCAAAAGTCCACCTGACATCTCATCTCCGGCAGTGAAGCTTTTCCTATGTGACTTTTTGATGTACTTTTACTTGTCTTTAAAATTCAAGAATTGCAATGAATGCCTAGCCCCTCTTTGCTCTTTATGACTTTTAGAATCACATTCAGAGTCAGACATTTATGCTGCTCTTTAAGATGGCTCACTTTACTTGCCTATACTACACAATTAAGTACTCTGACTTGCACTTGGTATTAAGTTTTCATATGATTGTGGATATATTGAGGACAGGCTCTAGAACTGGACAAATGCTACTCCATCTGTGTTTATCATTTGTACCATAAGGGTGTTTGAATATGTATAGCAATGTTACTCTTGTGTTTTTAGGTCAGTATTTTTAATAGAAAATTTGATGATGGTTAGAACCCAGATTGGAGTACCTGATTCCTCTGTGATTTAGGAGAGAATGCAGAGGTCCTAATGAGAGACTTTTGAACCTACTTAGTAAGTGGGTAGGGTAGTATAGAGTTAAATAGAAAGAGCCTTGCAACTCAAGAGCACAAATCTTAGATCCTATAGATAAAAAAGCAAGCAGTGTGAAAATAGGGGATTAGTATGGGGAATTGAATTATTTGGAGTAATGGTACTCAGGAAACACGTCTGAGTAGTGGAGGGTGTGTGGGGTTAGATTAATAGAGACTCTGGAGGCATTTGGAGGATTGAGATGGAGCCTGAGTTTGCGCAGACATGCTTTATGTTTAAATGATGTATACATTATTTTCATGGAGCATTTATTCTTTTCAAAGGGAAGATTTCCGTTGGGTGTTGTCCTGGTTAATTTAAGGAAGGCTTCTGAGTGAAATTATGCTGGAATTGGTTTTAAAGATGCAAATCCCATAAGTCCAGAGCTTGAGTAACAAATTGAATCTCTAACAAATAACAGGAATTTCAGAGAAAAATCCCACTTATAAAAGAGTGTCTAATATTATATTATAAGCAGTTATATATACAGATTCCATATCCAAGAGATATCTCTGTATGTTGTTGGATTATTGTTACTGCCTACTCTCACTTAAATTATTGCAGAACTAGAACTCAAGATTTCTTGAATTTTGGTAATTTATAAAGCACACCACTTGCACAGCTAAATGCTTAAATGATTTTGTCAAGACTTTCTGTCAACAAATACCTATTATTTTATAAGCTGCTCACTATAGGCACTGCAGGAAAAAAATAGTTTAAAAAATATTCTTTTCCCATCTCCTTCAAACATATGAATAATACACTAAGAAGTAGTATTTGTGATGTGATTGTGCAAACCAGTGTGTTTTGTGTCTAATGTAGCAGTTCAGCAAGGGGGAAAATGACTGTTCTGGAGTAAATATGGAATGTTGCATGGAAGGAGAAAGAAAGAAATGATTTTGAATCCTGGAGAATCTGGTGTAAAGAGACTGACTGTGGAGGAAAGGGAATGGCATTTGAAACCAAGAGAAGTGGTGGTGAGGTGTACTGTTAAGTAGGTAGTCAGGACTACCTACAAAATAGTTAGTTTGGTCCAAAGTTTGAGGGTTTACTTATACTAGGTTAGTAATGTAGTATTGAAAGTAAATAAAATACTGCCAAAATAATTTTGAAGTAAGAGTTAACTGCTTGACGACTTGAATCAAGTGTTGCTAAAGCCAGGAGTGAAAGAGTTTTGAGATTGTAAGTTTGGGTGATTTTTAAAATGATTCTATTTCTGACAGAAATAGGGAAGATGGGAGGAAGAGCCTATTTAGAGGTAAAATTGTGAGTTTGGTTTTAGATGCATTGAGTTGATTCAGTGTGATTCAAGTGAGGAAATTATGAAGTTACTTCCAGAAACAGGACTAGAATGTTTTTTATCAGGCCTGGAGATGTAAGTATGTGTGGATTTTTGGACATAGAAGATATCTCAGAAATCTTGTAATCCACGAATTTTATGATTTTGGCATACCTAAATCTGCCTTTTGTGTCTCTGGGTCATGCTGTCCACTGAAGAAATGGGTTTGTAAAGTATTTTGAATGAGCTGTGAAAGAATGAACCATTCTTCTTTCCAAAGCTATTTAGTAGAGTGGAATTTTATCTGTAGATGGCAGCCAGTTTGCCAGATCTGTGATGGGACTAACAATAATAGGGTCTACTTAATTTAGTAAGTTCTTTACCAAAGGATATTCAAATGAACAAATACAACTTAAAATTCTATAGCAGTAGAAGAATCTTTGAAAGGAGGTCTAAAATAGGCATATTTTTAGTGGTGCAATGACCCATACTTTTTAGAAGGTATTTTCACATTTTCTATTGTGTTTTTCTATAATATTAGCTCATTGTTTCAGTATTACCAATGCTAACATAAATATGTTAATCAGTTTCAGCAAGTTACTATTTAAAACTGAGTACTGAAAATTAACTTTTCCCTTAGTGTATTCATTTTTTAGCTCCTTTTTTTTTTTTTTTTTACCCTTTACACTTTATTGTTTCCTTGCTGGTTGTCTTCCTCCACTAGATTACAAATTATAAGAACAGTGTTTAGCAGCTAGTATATGCTTAGTACATATCACTTTGAATGAATGAATATATAAGTAAGTTTATTTAAAAATTGCAGTTGGGATCATTCCTCACCTGTATTTTTGTTTGCTGCTTTTCAAGAGTTTCTATATTTACGTCATGAGCATTCCTTTATGTCACCAAAGCTGTTTGGATTGGATTAAAAAGGCAACAAGCAGTCACTGAAGGCTTTTAAGCAATGGCTGACATTGACCCATTGGCTTATGAGCCATGTTGATCTTATTCTGGCCCATATTCTCTGCATTACCCATAAAGACTGCATCATACAAATATTTCCACATCTCCTCCCATCTTGCCCTTAGAGAATTATGTTGTAGCTACTACAGTTTTTATTTTTTTATTTTTTTATTTTTTGTTTGTTTGTTTGTTTTGTTTGTTTGTTTTTTTTGAGAGGGCATCTCTCATATTTATTGATCAAATGGTTGTTAACAACAATAAAATTCAGTATAGGGGGGTCAACGCTCAATGTACAATCATTAATCCATCTCAAGCCTAATTCTCGTCAGTCTCCAATCTTCTGAAGCATAACGAACAAGTTCTTACATGGTGAACGAATTCTTACATAGTGAATAAATTCTTACATGGTGAACAGTACAAGGGCATTCATCACAGAAACTTTCGGTTTTGATCATGCATTATGACCTATAAACAATCAGGTCAAATATGAATATTCGTTTGATTTTTGTACTTGATTTATATGTTGATCCCACATTTCTCCTATTATTATTATTATTTTTATTTTTAATAAAATGCTGAAGTGGTAGGTAGATGCAAGATAAAGGTAGAAAACATAGTTTAGTGCTGTAAGAGGGCAAATGTAGATGATCAGATGATCAGGTGTGTGCCTATGGACTAAGTATTAATCCAGGCTAGACAAGGGCAGCAAGACATCTATGGATGCAGAAGATTTCTCTCAAAGCAGGGGGGGTGAGGTTCTGAGCCTCACCTCTGTTGATCCCCAAATTCTCACCTGATGGCCCCCCTGCGACTGTGCCTGTCTTAGGTTGTTCCTCCCTTGAGGAATCTTACCCGTCTCTGGCTAACCAGTCATCTTCCGGGGCCATACAGGGAAATGTAAAGTTGGTAAGTGAGAGAGAAGCCATATTGTTTGCAAAGGTTAGCTTTTTACTTCTTTGCAGATTTATGCCCTGTGGCTTCTATGCCCAGCACTTGTCTCGAGGTATCTTTACCACCTGGAGGAATTATGATACTCGGTAAATTCGATATGAGGCACGAATTCTATTTAAGGGTTGTAATTAGGAAGGAAGAAGAAAAGCTATAGATGTAGCATATGAAGGAAACATGGGAGGATTGATTATTTCTTTGACGTATCTTCTTGTATAGTACCTTAAGTATATATAGGTTTTAAACTACTAACTAATTTGCACACACATATTAACATAATAGGAATACGGTGACATAAACAAAGCAAATCTATAATTACCATCCATCTCCAGTGAAGCCAAGAAAACCATTTAGGCACCCTAGGCATTTGTGAAAATTTATCTATGATATGATGGATATTGTCCAACTGTACTTGAACCATCAGACAAATTAAAGCAGCCCATTTCTGGGATCTGTTCACATCCCGTATGTTCTTTTAACCATAGATAGTCTATAGTCATGAGATTTTGGAGTGCTACAACTTGCACCCCTCCCAACTACTGGTTGAGTTCCAACAGTACAGATCCGGTCAAATTCGTTGTCTCACTGTATGCACATGCCAGCCTAGACATCTCCCTCCTCATGGGTGGTGAGACCAGGAGACGGTGGGCTGGATGCAGCCACAACCGCAGCATCGTCCGGATACCTGTGGAGGCTTTTTGATGATCATCCCCCGGCACAAGTCCTCCAGAGAGTTTAGCTCCTTTTTTATATAAATATTATAAATATTTGCTGTTTAGTGAAATTTAGTGTTATGATTATTTTAATGTCATTTGAGTGACATTAAAAATGTCCCCCAACCAATCTGGGATCTTTATTAAATGGTTAAAACAAAATCCCTGTAGCCTTTTTGTCTACATAGAAATTTTAAAACATGTGTAGTATCTACTTTTTTTTTTAAAGATTAACTTTTATTAGTGATACTGGGTAATTATTGTATAGTTATTAAAATGACTTGTAATTATTAGAATTCATATTGTTATTTATTGTAACATGTTAAGAAAATTTGAATGCATGATGTGCTTGCTGTTTGAATACATAACACTGTTTTAAATTGGTTGTGTTTTAAGGTCACACTGTTGTATTTTATTCTTACAAGGAAGGGACAAAAGCAATCCAGAACAATAATCAAAGCCGAGGTAGAGCAGGTTGTTAAACACTTTAGAATTAGACTTTTTTTCCCCCACTTCTAGTGTGATACTTTGAAGGCAGCTGCTGCAGATAAACTGTAGAGCCCCAGATGGTGGTTGCCTAATCCTCATGAGAATTCATGTCCTGGAAGCAGCTCTTATCTCTCCAGACCTGACATTGTCTGTGAGCTTTTTTCTAAGGAGGGAATAATGTAAACATGTTATGCATGAGTTTCACTTCTTGAATATGTCAAAGACACAGGAAGTTATAGTAAAGTATAACAAGAACAGGTTCACATTATTGAAAGTGTTGTTATTTAAAGCACCTGATGCTTATTTGTGATGAGTGATGAAGTCTGGTTTGGGAGGAAAGACTGAACATTTTCATGAAACAGAAATGCCTCACCCTCCAATATCATGAATTTCAGAGATGTAGAATTGTCATTAAGTGTACAGTACCCGAAAGAATTCAATGTTACATGATTTGCTCTAACAATTTAAAACAATTCATCTTGTAAAATAAATGTTCTGGCTTTTACTTTCCATCCAGTATTCCTCTCTTTCTGGAAAGTCACTACTAACTGTTCCACTATTCTGGATTTACTGTTTTGTTAAAAAAATTTCCAGGAATCTGATCTGTGAGACCTGGGTCTGTGACAGTTAACAACTGTTAACAACTAAAATGTAGTTAACACTAAAAATGGTTGTCTGTTTAGCATAGCAGCCAAATGTTTTGAAGTAGGGCTGTAGAGACCTTATCTTTTCCAGGCAGTGTCTTATTGAATATGTGAACAGGGATGTTGACACTGTCATCATGAATAATTGTTGAATCTCCCATCACTTGATGATATGACTCTGTAGGCAGTATGGGGGCTTTTTCTCCCTGAAAATTAAAAAACTTGTAATCAACTGAGAAACTTTAATGTCTCTCATAATATAGTGTTATCCTGTCTTTCATGTCTTAAATCTCTTTCCTCTAAATACTCTGTTCTGCAGCCACTCCGAACTTCTCAATAGTCCCAGAATTGTTGTGCCCTTTTATGTCGTCATACTATTTCTCATTTAATTCTAGCCATTCTGTGAAACCCAGCTCAAATATGACTTCTTTGATGAATCTTCTGCAGATTGAATCATTTTGTTTTCTTTTCTCCCTTAGTATTACAGCATGAGTTATTTTTCTAAAATACAAATCTGATTGTCTTAAAAAAGTTTTAAGTGCAGTTGCATTTCACATCAAACCCAATGTATCAATCTAGTGGTCTTTCTCTGGGCCACATCTTAGCCAGTCTTATCTTCTCTATCTTCATAGCTACCACCCTGTCACAGAATGGCTTGCTGTTATTTCTCTCCCCCAGCATACTCTTTCTTTGCAGTGGAGTGCTGCTCTCAAGTCTGTGTTTTAGTCTTTCTCATTTTTAAAAATCTTGCCAAATATTGTTGCTCCTTAAGCCCCCACATTCCAAGTTAGAAATCACAGCACTGTTGAACAAATGCTACATATAAGACATTGTGCTAAATTCAGTTGAGTACAAAAAATATACAGAAAAGAAAAATCCTGATCCTTGAAGAGTTTGTAGTTTAAAAGGGATGACTATTGTACAAGGTAGAAAGTGTTAGGTCCCATAAGAGAGAAACCCTTCAGGTTGCAGGAGCGAATACTTTAAATTGGGGTACTCACAAAACACATATTTTAAGTAATTTGTGTTTATGTGCTTCCTCCATTCAGTTGGGATCCTGATGGTAGAGCCAGCTCACTCAAACTTTGCATACTGTGCGGTGTCTATCACAAGTATGTCAGGAGTAAGAGAGAAAATAAAATGGAAACATTAGTAAGAAAGAATTGAGTAAAACCTGACCTTGGGTTATTAAGACAGAACAGGTGGTAGGGTGAAGAATAGACATCAAAAACTCATGTTCAATAAAATTTTTTACATTGAATTAATTGATGGTTGACCCTCAGTTTGTCATATTTTTTGTTTTATAAAACTCTTTTGCCTACCATGTGAAACTTACTGCTTACCACCTGTATCCTTTAGCTGTCTATCCACTGAGCTCATTTTCTATTGCTTCCTGTTGCTGTCACATTTGCCTTACTCCCCCGTCCACACCCACATTCTCTTTTTGGGGTTCTATTTCCTGCAGTACATTAAAAGGCCAATGAAAACATGCCCCAGATGGTGCTGTTCTTTATCATGATCTCTCCTCACTTTGTGTTTCTATTTAAAAGAACAAACAAAAAGAAAAACAAAAAGACACATGCTGAGGGTTTGGATCCCAGCTGGCTCTGATTTCTCTTAGTCTTGTCTTTGCTGTTCTCTCTTCTTGGTTTCTGCTCTCTTTCTTTTTCTTACTTCACTCTGCTCTGCTCCCATTTCTGCTTTCCTGTTTGTGTGCTACCATTATAAAATCCTTTATATTCTCTCTCTGGATTGCATATTCTCTTATTCTTGCTTCCCATTCTTAATATTCTCTTTTCTCTCTTTTCTGTTTTTCTAATTCCATTTCTGTCCATCATCTTTTCTCTGTTTCCTTCTTCATTTCCACTTCTGCTTTATTATCCTCCATTCTACTCCTTTTTTTCATTCTTCACTGTATATAGTTTTATAAAAACAAAACAAAACAAACCCCAAAACAAATGTGTAACTCCCCAGTTGTATCCACGCTTCATTTTGTACTTCATTTCCATACTCCCTATTGCTTTAATTATAGCTGACTCTGTGCTTTCCCCTTCATCTAATACTTGTCATTCTTTTTCCCATATTCTTCCCCCATAATAAATCTTAAAAAGCAATAATCCTGGCTGTTGTCCATCATTTCCGTTCACCACTCTATGTGCTTCCTTATTCCAGTATTCTTCCCTTGATGGTGTGTGTGTGTGTGTGTGTGTGTGTGTGTGTGTGTGTGTGTGTGTGTGTGTGTGTGTTAAGACCCTAAAGTGAGGAAGATACAGCTTACGCAGCTACATTCCCAAGTCAGTCTTGCAATAATGACTCTTAGAAACCTTAGTGGTATGGATGGAAGCAGGAACCAAATCAAAAGAGAGGATAAGGACTCAAATAAATTGGAGGGTATTTACAGCTATTTTTGCAAATTATTTTTTGTGGAAAATGGACTTGGGAGTATAGTTGAGAAGAAATAAGAAGGCAGGATAAGTAGACTAAAAGTGAGTCATTGGGAGGTTTTCTACTCAGAGACATCTTTTCTTTCCTTCCTCCCACCTCCCCCCCACTTACCACCAAGTTCTGTTCATTAGAAATGCACAGTTTAACTTGGTCTTTCTTAAAAATGCAAATGTCCTATGATGTTAAGTCTGATTGAGACTTTGTGTGAAATACTCTTAATCAGATTATGAATAGGAATTTTAATTCTATTTGAGTGTGCGGGAAGTCCCACACTTTTGAGTATGGAAGGAGGGCAGGCTCTAATGGGTATTAGGAGGGTCTGTGGGGACCAAGAGTATTATTGGATTCCTCTGTAACTTTTTTGACTCCATTGCATTTTTTATCTGATGGAAATATTAGTGATACTCTAGCTTAATTTCTTTTTTTATAGGTGAAAAAATGGTCCAGAGAGTTTGACTCATTTAGGTCTTCTAGCTTCTTAGTGATGGAAAAGGGACAATTCTATCCATTGTTCTTTTCATAGCATGAAATTATTATTTTTTTATTGAAGTATCTTTGATATATAATCTTAAAGTGGTTCAGATATACAACGCAGTGGTTCAACAGTTACCCATATTAAATCCTCACCTCCATTAGTGCAGTTACTGTCTGTTAACATAGGAAGATGTTACAGAATCATTGGCTATATTCTGCATGCTTTACTACTATCCTCATGACCAAATTATATTATGATTAAGAATTTTTGTACCTCTTCATCCCCCTCACAATCCCCACCCTAGCATAATACTATTTTTATGCTACACCCGATTCCTAACCATTCCTTGACTTGAAGTGGGAGGAACAGGATCAAAGAGAAAAAGGGGAAAAAAAGATAGTATGTATCTGTGTCCTACCACCTCCTCCTTCCTTTCACCCTTTATTGCCAGCGTATCATAATCTGGATTTCTACATTTGGAGAACAGATCCCACTTGAATGACTAAGGATCTGTTCTATTGCAAAACAAGTAAAAATACCAGACCTTTATTAAAGAGGAAGCTAATAGTAGGTGTATTTAAAAGTCTGTCTCTGCTGTTTTATTTATGTTCATCAAAAATACAACTTCTGAGATAAGATTTTTGTCTAGAAATTCTGAATGGGTGGGAGGGAAGCCAAAACTGACTGGAAAATCAAGTGGTCCCACATTACTTGAAAACGTTAAATGTGTTTAAATCAGCAGGACCCAATGACGTGGATTGTAGGGCGCTTAAAGATTTGGCCAATATCACTGTAGAGGCACTAGCAAATTACCATGCACAGGATGTGAAAAGGGCAGAGTAATGGTAGTGCTGCTAAGCCACCACTTTTGTTAGTCTAGTGCTCTTCACCACCTCCCGGCAAAGCTATAGAAACAAAGAAGCTATACAAAACACATTATTTGCATTGCATTGGCCCTTGAAAACACCATTTACCCAGCCATACCCCATTTTCATTTGTCATTTGCCCCACAGCATTCTAAATATAAATCCAGTATGTGTTTTAAGAGCTCATGTAATGTCTATGGAAAATAGAGAGTAGAAATACGACTTCCATTCACAAGTATTTCTAGAATGCCAGTTTTCAGAGTACTTATAACAGACTGCTTTATTTGATCCTCCAGCTATCCCAGAATGTTTCTGGTGTAAAGATAAAAATTTACATTTACTGAATTCAGTTTGTATCATTAATCCAGACCTTTGTTTGTTTGTTTGTATTATATAATCTGTTGCTTCCACAAAAAAAATTTGAGATAGGATTCCTATACACTTGGATAGTTAAATATAAAGTCATAGATTATAAGAATAGATAAATATCTCTCTTCTAGGAACCTGAAGTGAAATGATTACTATATTTAAACATTAAATGTACCTCTCAGCTTTGGCAGCCAAAGCAAAGGGAAATGTAATGAATTATATGGTGTGTGTTTGTTTAATAAGAGGAGCACATAATTTTTTACTTTATTTCAAAGTTATTTATGTACACATTGTGTTTTGTCTACAAACTCCTTTAGAGTAGGGATCATACAGATCCATGCTTCTATTTCTTTTGAAGAATGTAACTTCTTTTTGCACTGAAATCTAAGAGAAAATTTATCACTTGAGTTCTTATGAAAGAAATTGAGTAATTACATTATGGACAACTTTTCAGCCCAGGTTTTATAAAGGATGCAAAACAGTTCTTCATATAGCCCTTGAACACCCTACCCCACCCCCACAAAATATGGAATAACTGGGAAGAACAGGGTGGTATCTTGAACAAATCGTCAGCTTCAGAGTCATATGGCCCCAGGTCTAGTCCCAGATATGCTTTGTACTCTGTGACATTGGACAAACTGTGTGACCTCGCTGAGCTTTATTTTCCTCATTTGTAAAATAGGGCTGTTAATACTTTTCTCAAAGGGATTTTCAGTTGATTAAAAGAATCCAAGTAGGTACTCAACAGTTAGTTTCTCTTTAGAGAAAATAATATTCAAAGCTGAATGTGTTCTTGGGCAATGAACTTCACTAGTGCTTATTAGTTGTTGTTTTTTTTTTAAACCCCTGTAGGTAGGATAGGATGGCCAGAGGGGTTTGGAGTTGGGTATTTTTCTTCCCCCAAGTGAGTTAGGTTCTGATAAAAGTCCAGCAGGTTAGGCTCTGGTCAAATAGTTTCTCCTGGAGGCACACTTGTTAAGAACAGAATACTCTGGCATATTTTTAAATGGTTCTTTTTCCCCTCCCTGGCCAGAATTACAAGGGGATTTTCTTCTGATATTCATTGTGAGGACTGAGTAGAGCTCCTGGAGATAATTAACAAATGTTTGGGGCCCCTCCTATGACTTGGAATTTTTAATTCTAGATTTGTCTAAACTGAATCTCCATCAATTTATCAGTCATAGTTAGGTTTTCCTACCTTGTTACTGGGTCTGCAAAGGTTTCTATACCAGTAAGTATGGCTCTCTGTATCTGCTTATCTGTCTCTCTGATTTCTGGGGCAGGAGTTTGCCCTTTCACATCTTTAATAAATTTAAGAAGAGTTGTCAATTTATTCGTTTGTTCGATTTTTTACTAGTTAAGATGGAGTGATGACTTTTAAGCTCCTTGTATACAGGACCAGAAACCAGAAGTCTACAAGCATATTTTGGTTTACCGTAGTAACTACTTTAGAATTCTTACCTGTTAATTTCAACATCTTGGTCATCCTGGATCAGTCTCAAAACTTTGATTGCCCTTCCTCTTGAGTATAGGTAACAGTTTCTATTTCCGCATATGTCTAATAATTTGGGGCTGTTTTGTTAGAAATTGTGAATGACACATTGCAGAAACTTTGGATTCTGTTTTGTTTCTCTGAGGAGTGTTGTTTTATTTCTTTTCTCTTTTTAAAAAAGTTTCTCAGAATTGACAGCTACCTTGAGTGTAATTAAACTTCACACTTTATTTTTCTTACAGTTGACCACAGGTGGCATTTCTTCAGTCCTTCTGCCTAAGCTGGGCTGTCTGGAGTGTCTTCCATGTTTGCATAGTTTTGTGGTCAGTCATGTATTTGAGCAGACTTTATTTATAGAATTTGGCCAGAGCTGCTCTCTGGCCTCTACCCCTTTCTGACTCTCGTATCCAGATTTCCCCTCCCACTTTCCAGCTACTGTGGTAACCCCAGTCTCTGACCTCTGATTCTTTAATCTTTAAGACTGCAGCTTTCTATCAAAGTGTTAGCTTTTCTCCCTTTTCCCATCCATACTTCTGGCACTATTGATTGGTAGTAGCTTCAGGTGAAGAGCTGTGAAACACTGGATGCTAACCCAATGTGTTTGTCACTTGCAGGTGTCAAGTTTCCTCCATTTTATGTCTGCTTTTGATTGTCTTCTAATACCTTCACATACAGGCGACCCTTATTAATCACAATTTCATATTTGGGATTTCACTTACTTGATACATTTTATTTGTAACCCCAAAGTCAATATTCACTGTGTTTTTGGAAACATGTAAAGAGCAGCAAAAAATTTGAGTCTGACAAATATGCTCCCAGCTGAGGTCAGATAGGTGATGCTCTCTGCCTTCTTATTTCATCTTTCATATAGTGGTGATGAGAGGATGGAGGTGATAGGGGGCATCGCCTAGTAGAGTAGGAAGCTCCAGCTCTGAGGTCAGTTGGACACTCAATTCTGGCACCTTTTTGTGGGGCAGCCTCAGGCAAGTCACTTAACACCTCTGAACCTTGTTTTTTCTCTTCCGTAAAATAAAGACAATAGAATTCACCAGGAAGAGCTGTTTTTTGGGGTGTAAGATTATAAGCTATATGAGGGGTGTGTGTTTGTGCGCGTGCACAAACCCAATAATACATATGTTTCCCCTAGGAACAGTAGTTCAGTATTTGCTAATTCAGTGTTCATGGCAAATCTGTAGAACTTAACTGCTGTGAATAAACAAGACTCGAGTGCAGTTTATAATTGTTTTCACAAGGTAAATGGTTTGCTATAAGCCAGTTCCATCATTATCAGGAGAATTCCACTCTCCTTTCTTTCATTTTTTTAATTGTAAAATTTTCAATAAATATTTTAAAAAATTAAAAAGTGCGAAGAAGAAAAAATATATCCCTATTGCTGCCATCACATGGAGATAACCAATTAACATTTTGGTGATTGAAATTCCATTCTTTCATCTCTACATGATTCATGTGTGTTTTGTGTATATTGTTATTTTTCTGATTTCAGGTGCGTTATTTGACATCTCTCAGTCTCAGTTTCTAGATCTGTGAAATAGAGGTAATAAAATTATATATTGTAGGATTTGGGGGATTAAAGATAGATGTATTTGAGGCAGTTAGAAATGGAACCTGGTAAATACCGTAGAATTATAACAACTACGTAATTCTATAAAAGTGATATTGTACTATAACTCTGTCATTTCAGATTGAGTATGCTGAGCATAATTGTATCTGTTATTGATAACTAAGCAGCATTATTATGGATAAGGCTCTCAGTTATTAGATTTGATGGTACCTTTGCAGCAAATAGTGTTTTTGGCTTTTTAGTCCTATGTCAAGTTTTTGTCAAGAGGAGCTTTTTCTGATATTTTTGTTTCTACTGTTTGAAGTTTTTTTGTTTCCCTTGATAATCAGTTACATTTTGTTTATAGCTGTCAATATATTCTCTAGGATTTACCTATTTTCCTTTCTTATTTGCAGCTTCTAATTTGCTGTCTGTGGATAAACTCTATAACTAAATTTGTTGAGGTAACAGCTAAAATAAAAGTATAGAATAAATATGTGACTTTGTGAGCACCACTATCTGCTTTTGTTTTTATTGCATTTTAGATTAATTTAGGAGTCAGAATTCTTATTTTTAAAAGTTTTATTTTATTAGAAAGTATAGTATGGTGTTTTGTCCTCAAATTAAAGTAATTCATTGGAGTAGATTATGCCAGCAGGATGTAAGAAGTCTTCTTGTTAAAATTTTCATTGAGTAGGATAACTTTTTTCCTCAAAAGATGTAAAAATTTAACATTGTAAGGAGTAGCCTCAGTTTAATAGAAAGAAGTGAATAGCATGTCTTGAATATAATTTTATTTTTATTTAATCATGTTTTATATCTCCATCATTCTTTCTTTCTATGGTTAAGATTTAATGAATAGTTTAAAACTTTTGTTAAGTAGTCTTAGGCACTGGTACTCCTGGCCTGCCTTTGTGTCAGTGGTGTTCATATCAGCGTTTTTAATGGTGATTTGGTGCCCCTGTTTTCTCCAGTTTACTTTCTTTTTAGCTTCTTAAACATGGTGTACATGTTCATCCACAAGTCCTCTCATTTCCAGCTTTAATAGGTATGAGTGCTACTTGGGAGAAAAGGGTAAGAGTAAGAATAGACGTGGCACTGTAGAATGAGACAGAATGAAAATAGGAGGAAGAGTGGAGGAAGTGAATGTGAAGCCAATCATATCAGTTGATGAGTAAGGGTTGGAATTGTTCTTTAGCAATCCTGAGCTGCTCTCTGGCCCTTACATCCCACCTACATTCACATCATCAGCAAATCTTGCCAAGCTTCAAACTTTGAAATATAAGTAGAGTCAGAATCTGATCATTTCTTACCCATCTGCATTGTTGCTACATTGGTCTAAACCATAGTGATCATAGCTTGGATTATTGCAGTAGTTTTCCTGAGGTGTTCATCTTCCTCTGTCTTTTCCCCACCAGCACCTAGAACAATCCTTTTAAACAGAAGATGATGTTACTCCTTTGCACAAAACTTTTCAGAGGCTCTCCGTCTCATCTAGGATAATATCCTATGTCCATTGCATAGTATGAAAGGCTATATATGATCTGGTTGTCTTTTACCTCTCTGACCTTATAACTACTACTGTCACCTGTTTTTACTCTGCTTCAGCCACCCTAACAACTGTTTCTTAAAAGTGCCAAGTACATTTCCTGTCTTAGGACCTTTGAATATAATTTACTGTGTCCATTCTTGGCTATGCTTTTTCCTCAATATTTGCATGGCTGTCTGCCTCACTTCTTTCAGATCTCTGCTCAAATGTAATTTTATCAGAAAGGATTTCTCTGGCCTATGTAAAATAACATCTCTTCCTTACCACATCATGGTGTATTCCTCTTTACCTATTTACCTATTTTACTTTTCCTGATAGAGTATATTGCCACCTTATATAATTTTATTTGCATATGTATGAATGTGTTTATGTGTATACACATAATATGTAGTATATATATATAATGTATGTATGTATGTATGTATGTATTTAATGGTTTTACCCTACTTGAAAAAGCAAAAATCTTTTGGTTCATAGTTGTATCCCCAGGGCCTAGTACAGTACTTGGCTATATACTATATAAATATATCTTGAATGCATGATTGACTAAATTGGATGGGATGGATTAGAAGCAGTTGTGTTTAAAAGGGAAACCAATAGGCATATAACAGCATTTAGAACTCAGTAGAGGTGTAGAGAGTGGTTATGTGGGAATGTCCTTGGGAGAGAAGATGTTCAAGTGGACATGTTGGTACTGGGGATTATTTAGTGGGCTGAATAGTTGGGCAGATCATAATAACATGAAGTCAGAAGGCTTTCTGGATTGTTAATCTGTTCTCTTATCCACCAGGGTCGATTTTTTTTTTCTCTGTGTAACCCCATACTGTATGTGTAGCTCTTTTTAAAATTTATTTTAATATTTTGCCATGTAACAGGAGCAAGCTTTCTTTATACCCTTTCCTGGCTCTCTGGTTTCTTGTTGCAGCCAATTTCCAGTCCTTTCCTGCTGCCTTGATTTTTGTCCCTCTAGTGGCTGGCTCTCATCTCCCTGGCTTCTTTTTTGTCAGGGAGGGCGTTGTATATGTGCACTTTATCTCTCAGTGCTGAGAGAGTACTTGTCAAACTGACAGATGGGGTGACTTCTGTTTGCTAGTTGACATGGAGAATGACACCTTTAAGTCTGCATTTGTAGCTATGGGCCTTCAGGAGACTCAGTGTAAGAGACTACACTTTTCTCAAGTAGAAATAACAAGATAGATGAACATTTAGTATTTATGATATTAAAGTGTGTCCCTTCTATAAATTTACATTTCTCCTTCATATGTCCATGTTATTCTTATATCATAGATCTTTTTCATAAAATAAATAAGAGAACATAGAAACACCAAGATTTTTGAAGACTGCTATCTAATAATGAAATAGGTATATTATTCATTTATTCTGTACATCATGTCACTTATTTCCCTCTTGTTGGAACACCTGCAATGGCTTCCTAATACCCACTAAAATACAACTCTTGAAACCAGCATTTAAGGCAATTCATAATACACTTCCCAATCTATCTTTTTTATTTCTCAGCTTCCTCTCATTTTTCCAAACTCTAGTCCTCTGGCTTTCAGAGCACTCTTTGCAGCCCCTCAGCGATTCCTTTGGAGAGGTGGGAGTCAAGTTGGCAGGATTCTCTCTCTCTCTCTCTCCCTTCTTGGACCAGGGCATTGAGGGTTTCATCTCCTTTGCACATTTGGCTTTCTTTAAAACATGGATCTGTAACCAAAAGAATGTTTAAAAGTCACTCCATTTGTCTGATCACATGACTAGTCTGTGTGTCTGACAGTCTCTGTCTCTCTCTCAGACATGCACATGCATACATGTGCTCCCTCAAAGCTCACTGTAGAATTCCATGTTTCTTTAGTTCCTACTGCCAGGAATGCTAATATCACCAGTTGATCATTTATATAGTGAGTTTTGCTTGTTACTTGGAACAGTGTGACAATTTTAAACATTTTAGTTCTAAAGAACTTCCGCTGAACTGGGAATTAACTATGTGATCAAAATCCTAAGGGTTAATATATGTTAACTTAAAGCATCATATGTTTGATGGACAAAGACAAAGAGGTATTTCTCTTAAATGTTAAGACTATCAAGTCTTTAGTTTGGGCCAACATTTTTTCAGTGAATATGTGCTTCTGAAATATTGATGAAATTTAGTAGGAGAATGTGATTTTGACACTTGGTTGTTTTGCTTGTAGGGTTTGTATGGCTGTTTTAATAATGGCTGTGTCTCTATATGAAGACAAGATAAATTATATTTTGCCTCTAAAAATCTTTTTTCTGGTTTTGTTCTAAATTTTAGAGAGCAGGGTTTTCTTTTTTGTTTTTCTTTTCTTTGGTATCATTAATCTACAGTTACATGAGGAACATTATGTTTACTATACTCTCCCCATCACCAAGTTCCCCCCACATACCCCATTGCAGTCACTGTCCATTAGCATAGTAAGAAGCCATAGAATCACTACTTGTCTTCTCTGTGTTGTACAACCCTCCCCGTGCCCCCTCCCCACATTATACATGCTAATCATAATGCCCCTTTTCTTCCCCACCTGCTGTATCCCTCCCTTCCCACCCATTCTCCCCAGTCCCTTTCCCTTTGGTAACTGTTAGTCCATTCTTGGGTTCTGTGAGTCTGCTGCTGTTTCATTCCTTCAGTTTTTGCTTTGTTCTTATACTCCACAGATAAGTGAAATCATTTGATACTTGTCTTTCTCCGCCTGGCTTATTTCACTGAGCATAATACCCTCTATCTCCATCCATGTTGTTGCAAATGGTGGGATTTATTTTCTTCTTATGGCCGAATAATATTCCATTGTGTATATGTACCACATCTTCTTTATCCATTCATCTACTGATGGACACTTAGGTTGCTTCCATATCTTGGCTATTGTAAATAGTGCTACGATAAACATAGGGGTGCATATGTCTTTTTCAAACTGGGCTACTGCATTCTTAGGGTAAATTCCTAGGAGTGGAATTCCTAGGTCAAATGGTATGTCTATTTTGAGCTTTTTGAGGAACCTCTAGACTGCTTTCCACAATGGTTGAACTAATTTACATTCCCACCAGTGGTGTAGGAGGGTTCGCCTTTCTCCACACCCTCACCAACATTTGTTGTTTGTCTTTTGGATGGTGGCAATCCTTACTGGTGTGAAGTGATATCTCATTGTGGTTTTAATTTGCATTTCTCTGATGACTAGTGACGTGGAGCCCTTTTCATGTGTCTGTTGGCCATCTGAATTTGTTCTTTGGAGAACTGTTCAGCTCCTCTGACCATTTTTTAATTGGATTATTTGCTTTTTGTTTGTTGAGGTGTGTGAGCTCTTCATATATTTTGGATATCAACCCTTTATTGGATCTGTCATTTATGAATATATTCTCCCATACTGTAGGATACCTTTTTGTTCTATTGATGGTGTCCTTTGCTATACAGAAGCTTTTTAGCTTGATGTAGTCCCACTTGTTCATTTTTGCTTTTGTTTCCCTTGCCTGGGGAGATAAGTTCATGAAGAAGTCAGTCATGTTTATGTCCATGAGATTTTTGCCTATGTTTTTTTCTAAGAGTTTTATGATTTCATGACTTACATTCAGGTCTTTGATCCATTTCGAATTTACTTTTGTGTATGGGGTTAGACAATGATCCAGTTTCATTCTCTTACATGTAGCTCTCCAGTTTTGCCAACACCAGCTGTTGAAGAGGCTGTCATCTCCCCATTGTATGTCCATGGCTCCTTTATTGAATATTAATTGACCATATATGTTTGGGTTAATATCTGGACTCTCTGTTCTGTTCTACTGGTCTGTGGGTCTGTTCTTGTGCCAGAACCAAATTATCTTAATTACTGTGGCTTTGTAATAGAGCTTAAAGTTGGGAAGCAAGATCTCCCCTTCTTTATTCTTCCTTCTCAGGATTGCTCTGACTCTTTGGGGACTTTTGTGGTTCCATTTGAATTTTAACACTATTTGTTTCAGTTCGTTGAAGAATGCTGTTGGTATTTTGATAGGGATTGCACTGATTCTGTAGATTGCTTTAGGCAGGGTGGCCATTTTGACAATATTAATTCTTCCTAGCTGGGAGCATGGGATGCGTTTCCATTTGTTAGTGTCCTCTTTAATTTCTCTTTAGAGTATCTTGTAGTTTTCAGGGTATAGGTCTTTCACTTCCTTGGTTAGGTTTATTCCTAGGTATTTTATTCTTTTTGATGCAGTGGTGAATGGAATTGTTTTCCTGATTTCTCTTTCTGCTAGTTCATCATTATTGTATAGGAAAGCAACAGATTTCTGTGTATGAATTTTGTATCCTGTAACTTTGCTGAATTTAGGTATTAGTTCTTGTAGTTTTGGAGTGGAGTCTTTAGAGTTTGTTATGTACAGTATCACGTTATCTGCAAATAGTGAGAGTTTGACTTCTTCTTTACCAATCTGGATACCTCTTATTTCTTTGTGTTGTGTGATTGCCATGGGTAGGACCTCCAGTACTATGTTGAATAGCAATGGGGAGAGTGGGCATCCCTGTCCTGTTCCCGATCTTAGAGGAAAAGCTTTCAGCTTCTCACTGTTAAGTATGATGTTGGCTGTGGGTTTGTCGTAAATGGCCTTTATTATGTTGAGGTACTTGCCCTCTATACCCATTTTGTTGAGAGTTTTTATCATGAATGGATGTTGAATTTTGTCAAATGCCTTTTCAGTGTCTATGGAGATGATCATGTGGTTTTTGTCCCTCCTTTTGTTGATGTGGTGGATGATGTTGATGGATTTTCGAGTGTACGATCATGTCATCCCTGAGATGAATCCCACTTATCATGGTGTATGATCCTCTTGATGTATTTTTGAATTCGGTTTGCTAATATTTTGTTGAGTATTTTTGCATCTATGCTCATCAGGAATATTGGTCTGTAATTTTCTTTTTTGGTGGGGTCTTTGCCTGGTTTTGGTATTAGAGTGATGCTAGCTTCATAGAATGAGTTTGGAAGTATTCCCTCCTCTTCTATTTTTTGGAAAACTTTAAGGAGAATGGGTATTATGTCTTCTCTGTATGTCTGATAAAATTCCAAGGTGAATCCGTCTGGCCTGGCGGTTTGTTCTTGGGTAGTTTTTTGATTACCAATTCAATTTCGTTGCTTGTAATTGGTCTGTTTAGATTTTCTATTTCTTCCTTGGTCAGTGTTGGAAGGTTGTATTTTTCTAGGAAGTTGTCCATTTTTTCTAGGTTTTCCAGCTTGTTTGCATATAGATTCTCATAGTATTCTCTAATAATTCTTTGTTTTTCTGTGGGGTCCATTGTGATTTTTCCTTTCCCATTTCTGATTCTGTTGATGTGTGTATATTCTCTTTTTCTCTTACTAAGTCTGGCTAGTGGCTTGTCTATTTTGTTTATTTTCTCAAAAAACCGGCTCTTGGTTTCATTTATTTTTTTCTATTGTTTTATTATTCTCAATTTTATTTATTACTTCTCTGATCATTATTATGTCCATCCTGCTGACTTTGGGCCTCATTTGTTCTTCTTTTTCCAATTTCAATAATTGTGACTTCAGACCATTCATTTGGGATTGTTCTTCCTTCTTTAAATATGCCTGGATTGCTATATACTTTCCTCTTAGAACAGTCTTCGCTGTGTCCCACAGAAGTTGGGGCTTTGTGCTGTTGTCATTTGTCTCCATATATTGCTTGATCTCTATTTTAATTTGGTCATTGATCCATTGATTATTTAGGAGCATGTTGTTAAGCCTCCATGTGTTTGTGAGCCTTTTTCCTTTCTTTGTGCAATTTATTTCTAGTTTTATACCTTAGTGGTCTGAGAAGTTGGTTGGTAGAATTTCAGTCTTTTTTAATTTACTGAGGCTGTTTTTGTGGCCTAGTATGTGGTCTATTCTGGAGAATGTTCCATGTGCACTTAAGAAGAATGTGTATCCTGCTGCTTTTGGGTGTAGAGTTCTGTAGATGTCTGTTAGGTCCATCTGTTCTAGTGTGTTGTTCAGTGCCTCTGTGTCCTTACTTATTTTCTGTCTGGTGGATCTGTTCTCTGGAGTGAGTGGTGTGTTGAAGTCTCCTAGAATGAATGCATTGCATTCTATTTCCTCCTTTAATTCTGTTTGTATTTGTTTCACATATGTTGGTGCTCCTGTAGTGGGTGCATATATATTTATAATGGTTATATCCTCTTGTTGGACTGACCCCTTTATCATTATGTAATCTCCTTCTTTATCTCTTGTGACTTTCTTTGTTTTGAAGTCTATTTTGTCTAATACAAGTACTGCAACACCTGCTTTTTTCTCCCTATTGTTTGCATGAATTATATTTTTCCATCCCTTGACTTTTAGTCTGTGTATGTCTTTGGTTTGGAGGTGAGTCTCTTGTAAGCAGCATATAGATGGGTCTTGCTTTCAGACCATTTACATATAGGGTAATTATTGAAAGATATGTACTCATTGCTATTGCAGGCTTTAGATTCGTGGTTACCAAAGGTTCAAGGGTAGCTTCCTTCCTATCTAACTGTCTAACTTAACTCTCTTTTTAAGCTATTATAAACACAGTCTGATGATTCTTTATTCCTCTTCCTTCTTATTCTTCCTCCTCCATTCTTTTTATGTTAGGTGTTTTATTCTGTATTCTTGTGTTTCCTTTAACTGCTTTTGTGAATAGTTCATTTTATTTTTTGCCTTTAGTTAGTATTTGGTTGTTCTGCTTCCTTTGTTGTGATTTTATTTTCTCTGGTAACATATATTTATCCTTAGGAGTGCTCCCATCTAGAGCAGTCCCTCTAAAGTACCCTGTAGAGGTGGTTTGTGGGAGGCAAATTCCCTCAACTTTTGCTTGTCTGGGAATTGTTTAATCCCTCCTTCATGTTTAAATGATAATCGTGCTGGATACAGTATCCTCGGTTCAAGGTCCTTCTGTTTCATTGCATTAAATATTTCATGCCATTCTCTTCTAGCCTGTAAGGTTTCTGTTGAGAAGTCTGATGATAGCCTGATGGGTTTTCCTTTGTAGGTGACCTTTTTTTTCTCTCTGGCTGCCTTTAATACTCTGTCCTTGTCCTTGATCTTTGCCATTTTAATTATTATATATCTTGGTGTTGTCCTCCTTGGGTCCGTTGTGTTGGGAGATCTGTGGACTTCCATGGTCTGAGAGACTCTTTCCTCCCCCAGTTTGGGGAAGTTTTCAGCAATTATTTCTTCAAAGACACTTTCTATCCCTTTTTCTTTCTCTTCTTCTTCTGGTTCTCCTATAATGCAAATATTGTTCTTTTTGTATTGGTCACACAGTTCTCTTAATATTCTTTTATCCTGGAGATCCTTTTATCTCTCTCTGCCTCTACTTCTCTGTATTCCTGTTCTCTGATTTCTATACTATTAATGGCCTCCTGTACCTCATCCAGTCTGCTCTTAAGTCTTTTCAGAGATTGTTTTATTTCTGTGTGCTCCCTCCTGACTTCAGCCTTTAGCTCTTGCATACTTCTCTGCAGGTCAATCAGCATGGTTATGACCTTTATTTTCAATTTTTTTTCTGGAAGATTGGTTAAATCTATCTCCCCAGGCCTTCTGTCAGGGGGTTGTCTGTGTAATTCTGTACTGGACCAAATTCTTCTGCCTCTTCATGGCGATAGAGGTAGTCATAGGCAGGTGGCACGTGTGTCAGGTGGAGAACAAAGTCCCTTCCAGCTTGCTGGTCACCTTGTCCTTCTCCACTGCCTGTGCCGGTTACCTGCACACTGGGAGCAGCCTCCAGTTTAGTCCCCTGAGCTGCCACTGATGGGGCTGCTGCCAGGGTAGCCCAGATGCCTTCAGGGAGTGGCAGAGAGCAGGGTTTTTTAATCCAAATGCTTTTTTGCAATCCTAGTCCTTCTTCCTTAGCTCATTGATGAAATGGTAGCTTAGAATTTCCTTTCCTAACAATTACTAACAACTTTTTGGTAGTAGTTTCAAAAATACATATTATTTTCCTCCCATCTTAGTCATAAAATATATCAAGTTCTGTAAAGGTAACAGAGGTATTTTCTTTGTATTTACCTAGCAGGTAAGATGTGTATTTCATAATGAAAATTCTTTCATTTCCTTGTACTTTTAAAGCTTCAGCTTTTATGTCTTAGAAATATTATGTTAATGATGTGATAGTAATTGTTTTACATTTGACATTTTTCACTGTAGAATGTTAATATGTAATTAATTGTTACCTTGCAGGCTATAAAGGATAGTTTTTTCCAGTGTAAAACATTCACAATCATTTCTCTCAGAAAACCTGTAGCTAAAACTGGTTCTCATCTGGGGGTGCTTTTGATTCCCGGAATCATTTTGGTACTATCTAGCGATGTTTTTGTTTGCCACATCTGAGGGAGGCACTATTGGCATCTAGGGCATAAAGGCCAGGCATGCTTGTAAACACCCTAAAGTGTACACAACAGGCCACTACAACAAAGAATTTTCTAGCTTCAAATGTCAATAGTACCATGATGGAGAAAACCTGAGCTAAAGATAAATATCAGTCTTTTACGTTTCCTAAGAAATGTTTACTTTACTTACAAAAATATTTTTATTGTCATCTTTCTACACAGGCATAGATCTAGTCAACCAAAATCATTAGTACATCCTTAGAAAAGAGATGTTTAAAAAATAATTTTTTTTCCTAAAAGAAAGGCATAATTGTGAATTATGTGAAATAGATGTGTTTTCTTTTGTTTCTTTCTTTGCATTTGTTTTTCTGTTTCTTTTCTCATTCATTTGTTCTTTTTTTTTTTTTCTTAGTTGGTTCTCTATATCACTGGGATGAAATGAAAAATAGAAAATCTTAGTAAATATTCCAGCCAACAGTGGAGCTCTAAGGCCTTGCTGTCAGCTTCAAGTGGTTCAGCTTTCCCTTAGTGTCCCCATATAGTATCATAGGTCAGGTCCCCTTTTTGGAAGAATTGCTCTCTCCTAATGATTAATAAATAAATATTAATAATTCCTCCTCTCTCCTCACTGCGTTGTCTCCCAAACACACAGTGCTAACAGTTTCTATACTTTTACATTAGCAATGTTCATACCTTCTGTATTCTTCTATACCTTTCTCCATGCTCATATAAAGTACATTTAAATGCACATGTGCACATCCACACACATACATACACACTAGTTGGGGAATTTTTATGTAACTTCTCTGATATGTATATTTTTTTACTTTTACTATATAACATTCCTTGGTTAATTGGTATGTGGCTTGAGTTTTATTTTTAATACTTGTATGGTATTCTATAGAATATATAGAGTGGATGTTCTCTATTCTCTTGTGTGTTCAATTGTTTCCAGGGTTTTTTATTTTTATTACATTAAAGAGTAATCCAAGCTATATATACTTTTGTGCTGATTTTTTTCTAAAAATGAAATTGATTTTATGATGTTTAGTACAGAGAAGGAATGGGGATAATCAGAAATTATTTATTTGACTTTGAACTTTTTTTGAATTTGTATTTGACCAATATTTAGTTTCAAACTGTGCAGTTACTTTAATTAAACCACAAAAGATCCTGCCTCCATACCATTTTGAAGATAAATGTCATTATTGCTCAGCCTGGCCTGCCCAGTGCCTTTTCATTGTTTAAGGGAAGTAAAAGCGCTTTTTAAGACAAAAAAATAAAGAAGCCTGTAGGTCCAGGGAAGATGGAAATAAATGCTTAGAAATCCTTTGGGTAAACGTATTATTTTAAGAGATACTAGCTAAAATTTCCATAGCAGATCGTTCAAGGAAAAAAAAATGCTTCTTGGTACTTCTTTTTATTGATGAAGGATCATAATCCTGTCTAGAAACATTTAACAAGCTGTCAAATTCAGAATGTGCTTTTTATTGTTGGAAGTACGTTTATCTTATGACTATATATTTCTGCATACTGAGTAAATATTTAAATCATTGACCTGCAAGGCAGAATGGTTAAGGAATAGACTGTACGAATGGATTTTAGCTGTGCTCTTGTTTACATGATGTATAAATCTGATTTCACCTCCTTGGATCTCCTTTTCTTTACTTATTGGAAACTTGGTTGTTTCCAGAGTTTTTCAATTGTAAATGTGTGATTTATTATCTTGCATATTCTTTTAAAGAAATACATACTTATACATTTATTTAATAACTTTCTGTCTTCAGAGTTAAGATATCTCTGACTCAGTGCATAGTGAATCAGCATTGTAAAGCTGGTTGGAAACTGGAGATGTTAAACACTTTTATATAAGAGTGTTTAAAATCTTAAGGTTCCTAACCAGTATTTGGTATGAGATTTGTCGAATAGTATTTGTGCAAGTGTGTTAGAATTCATCAGCCATGAAAATTATATTGTAGACATTTTATAAAGAATCATTTATTCCCAATTTTGCCCCCCCAAAAAAGACATTTGAACCAACCCTTATTTGCATATCTAAGTGGCAAACCTCTAAACTTAAATTATTTAGTAGTTTAACAAAATCATATTGAAGCACTCAGAACTTTGCAGTATACTGTCTAAGATTAGGGTATCAGTTATCTAGAGTGAGCAATGCTGCATTAAGCTAATCATTATGTTGTATTGTTTCTTATGTTAAGAATACGTTTTCAGGGATGATATTGTTTCTGGATGTACAGAAAAAGAAAGTGATGTTTTATGTTGAATGAGCTGCACATTCTGAAACTGCTATACTTAGGAAAACATTTTTGTGACAGTTTAGCATCATCTTCTATAGGTCTAGTCAAGTATTTTTAATATCTTAATTAAGAGAGTATAATTTTTGAGGTATATTTCTAAGTCATGTGCTGTTTCCCTGATCAGTGTATTAAAGGAATTAGTTATTTGGTAACAGAATGCCTCTGTGCTCCCCTAACACCCCAAGATTCTTATTTTAACCTCTGGTGCTAGCTTATCAAGCCAACATTTATTTTCATAATTATGTCTTGATAATTTTATACAGTAATTGCTGTAGGGATGTAGTTAGTGAAAACAAATTTAAGGTGGTTAAGATATGATTCTTCTGCAGTATTAGTAATAACTAAAGTTGAATTTCATGCCATACATTCTCTTGTAGTTATTTGGGGAGTTGAGTCTTTTTAAACTCTTTGAAGCTAATATCACAACCTAGACAGTTCAAGAGTTTATTTCTGATGTAATGTCAGAAATTAGGGTACAGGAAGATAAAAACTTTATTTTGTAGAGTAAAGCTCTCCCTATGTTATATTTTAGTAACATTGATATTCTGCTTGCTTTATGAAACCTTTTATTACAAACAGTTATGAATATGAACATCTCATTTGACTACTGATGAACAGAGGGAAAAATCTAAATTAAAACTTTAAATACCACTATTTAATTACCCAAATGGCTTTGACTGTGTTAAAGAGTGCCTGGGATTATTCTGTTTTTCAATTTGTTTTAATGCTTCCTTGGTAAAAGCTGATGGATTCCCAGGCCCATTGCTGTCACTGATGAACTATATAAAGATAAATGACATTATGGTAAATTCCACTTAATGACACATTTTTAATTTTCAGAACACAGACATTTTCAGGCTAGTGAATGAAGGCTAATTACCTCAAGATCAGAACAAAATAACTCCTCATTTCGAAAGATAATAGAAAAGAAATGTTGCAGATTAATGATGCTATTTATCTTTAAAGGAAAAAAATTTTATCTTTATCCAGATAGCATAGCTCCCTGAGGAGCATGGTTATAAAATGAATCTGAAGTCGCAACTTAATAGGTTATTAAAATTGTTTGAGTGCAGGCTCTCCTGCTTTAGTCTTTCCATAAATTTAAATTGAAGGTCTGCTGTATTCAAAAAGGAGCAGCTTGTTTATGAGGCCAGAGGGAGCAACACACAGTTACTGACAAAAGATACACTTAACCTCATTCTAATATCGTGCTTTTTTATTTCTCTGAATGAAACTCAACTATTTGAGAAAGTATTTTGAAATGTGGTACTACTCTTAATTGATACCTAAGTAGAAGGACCACATTAACACTTGTCTAAGATTAAAATAAAAATCAAAGCTGTGAATGCTAAAGCCTTTACCAAATATATACATGTACATATTCAATTTGTAACCTGATTTAATTGTGTGTGGGTGTGTGTGTGTAAATATGTAGATTTTAAACATTTTAATTTTGTTATCTAAGTAAGAGGAAAATATCTTGGCCTGTGAGGTTGTGATTTTGTGGTCACAGTTGGAATTTATGTAGGAATTGTTCAGTAAATCATTGTTCACAGTTAAAGGATTAGCAATAATCCTTTTGCTATATTCCCACACAAGTAACAAAGTAGTGACTCAGAGAATATTACATGATCATAGAGGCTTTAAACTGTTCCTGACATCCTAAACTCCTGTCTTTTGCTCTAGGTAATATAACTGTTTCTTTACTAACAATGGTGTATAGCATTTTCTGTAATTTTCATTCTTCTCTCTTAGATAATACATGATTTGCCTATATGTTGATCATGTCTGAGCCCCAGAAAAATGTTTGTGATCATGAAAGAAAATGTTTCTTGCACCTGAGAGAAATTTTAGCATGTTACTATTTTACCCCTTTCCATTTTATTTGCTCTAAATTGCTAGAAGACATGTTTAATCCCACAGGGATAATAACAGTTTACTGTTTGTCCAAAACATTATTTTGACCTGAAATTTTCTATTGAAGACATTTCTTAGTAAAGTCAAGAAGGAACTTTTCTAATTATAATTACAGTACACATTTGATTTGATGTTAACTATTATGAAAACCTCTGCTTTATTTTCAGTGTCCTTGTTGAAGTAGTTTGACTCTGTCGATTAGGGGTAATTTCTACCAAAATAATTTTGAATTATTGAATCTGAAATCAAATAGTCATAATTGACTAAAAACTATGGGAAAGTACTAAAAAAAAAAGAACTTTAGGTCAAATGCTCTATCTCAACTAAAAAAAAAGAACTTTAGGTCAAATCCTCTATCTCAACTAAAAAAAAAGAACTTTAGGTCAAATCCTCTATCTCACTGTTCTTAATATTAACACTTAATTATTCCTATTTTAAATTTCCAACAATATCCTTAGCAGGCTTTCTGTTTTCTTTATGTGCTATAGTTGTATCCATCTTACAGTGACTTAGGGAGACAAACTGAAAAGAATGCTGAAAGTCAAGGACCTGAAGATGGCAGCGTGAGTAGAGCAGTGGAAATCTCCCAAAACCACATACATTTTTGAAAATACAACAAATACAACTCTTCCTAAAAGAGAGACCAGAAACACAGGACAACAGCCAGACTACATCCACACCTGCAAGATCCCAGTGCCTTGCGAAGGGGGTAAGATATAAGCCGTGGCCCAGCGGGACCCGAGCGCCCCTCACCCAAGCTCCCAGCGGGAGGAGAGGAATTGGAGCGGGGAGGGAGAGGGAGCCCAGGACTGCTAAATATCCAGCCCTAGCCATCCACACCAGAGCGCAGACACAGTGCGTGTGTGGGGTGCTGGAAACTAAGGAAACAGGACAATAAGATGTGTGAACAGGTCCCCGCAGCTGGTGCCCCTGGGACAAAGAAAAGCGAGTGCTTTTTGAAAGTCTTAAAGGGGCAGGGACCCCACAGCTGCACGGAAGCATCCCGGGACACTTAGCCCAGCAGCTGGGAATCCCGGGGAACTCTGGGCACCCTAAACCGCTGGACAGCAGGGCAACTCAGAGGCCCCTCACGGAGATAAACAGCCTCCTGGCCATTTCCCCTCCAACATGGCTCCGCCATATCAGAGCAGCAGCCCAAGGAAGGCCACACCCACAGCAACCGTGGAGGTAAACTCTATAGTGGCCGGGCAAGAATCAGAAGCCCGGTCTGCGCACAGCTGCCCAGCGCAAGCCACTAGAGGTTGCTGTTCTCCCAGGAGAGGAAGGCCACAAACCAACAAGAAGGGACCTTCTCCCAGCCATGACTTGTGCCAGCTCCGCAAACAATCTCTATTGCCATGAAAAGGCAAAAGAATTCGATACAGATCAAAATCACAACCTCTGAGAAGGAGATAGACCTAACCAGTCTTCCTGAAAAAGAATTCAAAATAAAAATCACAAACATGCTGACAGAGCTGCAAAGAAATATACAGGAGCTAAGGGATGATGTCCAGAGGGAGATTACAGAAGTGAAACAGACTCTGGAAGGATTTATAAGCAGAATGGATAAGATGCAAGAGGCCATTGATGGAATAGAAACCAGAGAACAGGAATGCATAGAAGCTGATGCAGAGAGAGAGAAGAGGATCTCCAGGAATGAAACAATATTAAGAGAACTGTGTGACCAATCCAAAAGGAACAATATCTGCATTATAGGGGAACCAGAAGAAGAAGAGAGAGAAAAAGGGATAGAAAGTGTTTTTGAAGAAATAATTGTTGAAAACTTCCCCAAACTGGGGGAGGAAAGAGTCTCTCAGACTACAGAAGCACAAAGAAATTCCAATAGAAGGGACCCAAAGAAGACAACACCAAGACACATAATAATTAAAATGGCAAAGATCAAGGACAAGGACAGAGTATTAAAGGCAGCCAGAGAGAGAAAAAAGGTCACCTACAAAGGAAAACCCATCAGGCTATCATCAGACTTCTCAACAGAAACCTTACAGGCTAGAAGAGAATGGCATGAAATATTTAATGCAATGAAACAGAAGGACCTTGAACCGAGGATACTGTATCCAGCACGATTATCATTTAAATATGAAGGAGGGATTAAACAATTCCCAGACAAGCAAAAGTTGAGGGAATTTGCCTCCCACGAACCACCTTTACAGGGTATCTCAGCGGGACTGCTCTAGATGGGAGCACTCCTAAAAAGAGCACAGAACAAAACACCCAACATATGAAGAATGGAGGAGGAGGAATAAGGAGGGAGAGAAATAATCATCACAGTGTTTATAATAGCTCAATAAGTGAGTTAAGTTAGCCAGTAAGGTAGTAAAGAAGCTAACCTTGAACCTTTGGTAACCATGAATCTAAAGCCTGCAATGGTAATGAGTACATATCTTTCAATAATCACCCTAAATGTAAATGGACTGAATGCACCAATTAAAAGACACAGAGTAATAGAATGGATAAAGCAAGACCCATCTGTATGCTGCTTACAAGAGACTCACCTCAAACCCAAAGACATGCACAGATTAAAAGTCAAGGGATGGAAAAAGATATTTCATGCAAACAACAAGGAGAAAAAAACAGGTGTTGCAATACTAGTATCAGACAAAATAGACTTCAAAACAAAGAAAGTCACAAGAGATAAAGAAGGACACTACATAATGATAAAGGGCTCAGTCCAACAAGAAGATATAACCATTATAAATACATATGCACCCAATACAGGAGAACCAATATATGTGAAACAAATACTAACAGAATTAAAGGAGGAAATAGAATGCAATGCATTCATTTTGGGAGACTTTAACACACCACTCACTCCAGAGAACAGATCCACCAGACAGAAAATAAGTAAGGACACAGAGGCACTGAACAACACACTAGAACAGATGGACCTAATAGACATCTATAGAACTCTACATCCAAAAGCAACAGGATACACATTCTTCTCAAGTGCACATGGAACATTCTCCAGAATAGACCACATATTAGGCCACAAAAACAGCCTCAGTAAATTACAAAAGATTGAAATCCTACCAACCAACTTTTCAGACTACAAGGTATAAAACTAGAAATAAATTGCACAAAGAAAGCAAAAAGGCTCACAAACACATGGAGGCTTAACAACATGCTCCTAAATAATCAATGGATCAATGACCAAATTGAAATGGAGATCCAGCAATATATGAAAACAAATGCCAACAACAACACAAAGCCCCAACTTCTGTGGGACGCGGTGAAAGCAGTCTTAAGAGGAAAGTATATAGCGATCCAGGCACACTTGAAGAAGGAAGAACAAACCCAAATGAATAGTCTAATGTCACAATTATCAAAATTGGAAAAAGAAGAACAAATGAGGCCTAAGGTCAGCAGACGGAGGGACATAATAAAGATTAGAGAAGAAATAAATAAAATTGAGAAGAATAAAACAATAGAAAAAATCAATGAAACCAAGAGCTGGTTCTTTGAGAAAATAAACACAATAGATAAGCCTCTAGCCAGACTTATTAAGAGAAAAAGAGAGTCAACACACATCAACAGAGTCAGAAACGAGAAAGGAAAAATCACAATGGACCCCACAAAATACAAAGAATTATTAGAGAATACTATGAAAACCTATATGCTAACAAGCTGGAAAACCTAGGAGAAATGGATAACTTCCTAGAAAAATGCAACCTTCCAAGACTGACCAAGGAAGAAACAGAAAATCCAAACAGACCAATTACCAGCAACGAAATTGAAGCTGTAATCAAAAAACTACCCAAGAACAAAACCTATGAGCCAGATGGATTCACCTGGGAATTTTATCAGACATACAGAGAAGACGTAATACCCATTCTCCTTTAAGTTTTCCAAAAAATAGAAGAGGAGGGAATACTCCCAAACTCATTCTATGAAGCCAACATCACCCTAATACCAAAACCAGGCAAAGACCCCACCAAAATAGAAAACTACAGAACAATATCCCTGATGAACGTAGATGCAAAAATACTCAACAAAATATTAGCAAACCAAATTCAAAAATACATCAAAATGATCATACACCATGACCAACTGGGATTCATCCCAGGGATGCAAGGATGGTACAACATTGGAAAATCCATCAACATCATCCACTACATCAACAAAAAGAAAGACAAAAACCACATGATCATCTCCATAGATGCTGAAAAAGCATTCGACAAAATTCAACATCCATTCATGATAAAAACTCTCAACAAAATGGGCATAGAGGGCAAGTACCTCAACATAATAAAGGCCACATATGATAAACCCATAGCTAACATCATACTAAACAGCGAGAGGTTGAAAGCTTTTCCTCTGAGATCGGAAACAAGAAAGGGATGCCCACTCTCCCCACTGTTATTCAACATAGTACTGGAGGTCCTAGCCATGGCAATTAGACAAAACAAAGAAATACAAGGAATCCAGATTGGTAAAGAAGAAGTCAAACTGTCACTATTTGCAGATGACATGATATTGTACATAAAAAACCCTAAAGACTCCACTGCAAAACTACTAGAACTGATAACGGAATTCAGCAAAGTTGCAGGATACAAAATTAACACACAGAAATCTGTAGCTTTCCTATACACTAACAATGAACTAATAGAAAGAGAAATCAGGAAAACAATTCCATTCACAATAGCATCAAAAAGAATAAAATACCTAGGAATAAACCTAACCAAAGAAGTGAAAGACCTATGCCCTGAAAACTATAAGACACTCTTAAGAGAAATTAAAGAGGACACTAACAAATGGAAACTCATTCCATGCTCCGGGCTAGGAAGAATTAATATCGTCAAAATGGCCATCCTGCCCAAAGCAATATACAGATTCGATGCAATCCCTGTCATATTACCAACAACATTCTTCAATGAACTGGAACAAATAGTTCAAAAATTCATATGCAACCACCAAAGACCCCGAATAGCCAAAGCAATCCTGAGAAGGAAGAATAAAGTGCGGTGGATCTCACTCGCCAACTTCAAGCTCTACTACAAAGCCACAGTAACCAAGACAATTTGGTACTGGCACAAGAACTGAGCCACAGACCAGTGGAACAGAATAGAGAGTCCAAACATTAACCCAAACATATATGGCCAATTAATATACGATAAAGAAGCCATGGACATACAATGGGGAAATGACAGTCTCTTCAACAGATGGTGCTGGCATAATTGGACAGCTACATGTAAGAGAATGAAACTGGATCACTGTCTAACCCCATACACAAAAGTTAATTCGAAATGGATCAAAGACCTGAATGTAAGTCTTGAAACCATAAAACTCTTAGAAAAAAACATAGGCAAAAATCTCATGGACATAAATATGACTGACTTCTTCATGAACATATCTCCCCGGGCAATTGAAACAAAGGCAAAAATGAACAAGTGGGACTATATCAAGCTAAAAAGCTTCTCTACAGCAAAGGACACCATCAATAGAACAAAAAGGTATCCTACAGTATGGGAGAATATATTCATAAATGACAGATCCAATAAAGGGTTGATATCCAAAATATATGAAGAGCTCACACACCTCAACAAACAAAAAGCAAATAATCCAATTAAAAAATGGGCAGAGGAGCTGAATAGACAGTTCTCTAAAGAAGAAATTCAGATGGCCAACAGGCACATGAAAAGATGCTCCACATTGCTGGTCATCAGAGAAATGCAAATTAAAACCACAATGAGATATCACCTCACACCAGTAAGGATCGCCATCATCGAAAAGACAAACAACGACAAATGTTGGTGAGGTTTTGGAGAACCTCGCCTACAGTGCTGGTGGGTATGTAAATTAGTTCAACCATTGTGGGAAGCAGTATGGAGGTTCCTCAAAATGCTCAAAATAGAAATACCATTTGACCCAGGAATTCCACTTCTAGGAATTTACCCTAAGAATGCAGCACTCCAGTTTGAAAAAGACAGATGCACTGCTATGTTTATCGCTGCACTATTTACAGTAGCCAAGATGTGGAAGCAACCTAAATGTCCATCAATATATGAATGGATAAAGAAGAGATGGTACATATACACAATGGAATATTACTCCGTCATAAGAAAAAGCAGATCCTACCATTTGCAACAACATGGATGGAGCTAGAGGGTATTATGCTCAGTGAAATAAGCCCGGTGGAGAAAGACAAGTACGAAATGATTTCACTCATATGTGAAGTATAAGGACAAAGGAAAACTGAAGGAGCAAAACAGCTGCAGAGTCACAGAAGCCAAGAATTGACTAATAGTTACCAAAGGGAAAGGGACTGGGGAGGATGGGTGGGAAGGGAGGAATAAGGGTGGGAAAAAAGTAAGAGGGCCTTACAATTAGCATGTATATTGTGTGTGGGGCACGGGGAGGGCTGTGCAACACAGAGAAGACAAGTAGTGATTTTACAGCATCTTACTATGCTGATGGACAGTGACTGTGAAGGGGTATGTGGGGGGGGGACTTGATGAAGGGGTGAGCCTAGTAAACATAATGTTCTTCATGTAATTGTAGATTGATACCAAAATTAAAAAAAAAAAAAAGAATGCTGAAGTTATTTTTTGTAGATCATCTTACTATGGAAGCAAAAACAAATGTTTTTCTTAATATCAAAATAATTTTCTTATATGGTGAAATAATTCTTGTAGATGTGAAAGAAATAAGTACATTTCCTGCATATGAGAAAAATTTCAGTAATTCAGCATTTTTGTTCTCTAGAACCTTCATTTTCATTGTGGCAAGCAATGTGTGCTACAGGATTATGTGTTATTTCCCATTGATTATGTAGGGGTTTCCTGATTTATTTATCTCAGTCATTTAAAAAACTGAAGAAATTTTTAGGAACTCAAGCTACCTTTAATTAAGCATATAACTTCATTACAGTAATATGAAGACAGGAACTACACTATTTTGGCATATTACATAACTTTGAAAGTTATTTTTTAAAGCAATTCACTGATCTTTTAGACCTAACCTTTTCCTATTTCTTTTGGATGGATTATGGTACTACAGTTTAAAAATGACCTGTAAAAATCATACAGAAAAGGGACAAATTTAGGACCATTGAATTGCTAATTATGGTTTCATAGCAAGGATCAAGCCAGTGAGATACTGTTATATGTCCTTCAGATTTCTGGAATTTTTTTGGATCTGTTTGTGATAGGTAACAGATGCATCTAAGTATAAAGATTCTTGACAGGGCAAAAAAGAAATCACTGTGGACTTTAACCCTCAAATCCCATCAGAATTAAGGCCCTTATCAGAAGGTAGAAAGCATAGTAAAGTGATTTCTTTACCTTCCCATTTTATTCCTGACTCCCCAAGTTAACTATTGTGGTTTCATGGTTAGAGCATATAGTCAGGGGTTGAGATCTAGATTATATTTTTAGAACTAGCTCTAGTTTTCTTTGTAATCATATGTAACTTATTTCCCCCACTCTGAGTCTGTTTTTTTACCTTTATAAAGAAGGGGTTTAGATAATAAAATTGTATCATGCAGAGTTTTAGAAGCAGGAAGAGTGGATATTAGAGAGGGGAAGGTCTGTCAGGCTTTTCTGTACTCTACATCCCCATTTCCCCTTTTCTGCTTAACCAGAGCAAATCTGTTTTTGTTGTATTTTAGGTTGGAACTGTGCTGAAGTTTTGGCTGTGACAAAGGCACTTCTTAAAAAAAACCAACAGAACAGAAGTTTTAAAGCCACTTCTAGCCTAGGTCAGATTGGCAGACTATTATGACCCATTGTCCAAATGCAGCTCAACATCTTTTTTTTTTTTTGTAGAGAAAATTTTATTGGAACAAAGTCACACTTGTTTATTTACATATGACTGCTTTTGTGGCATAGTTGAGTAGTTATGACAGAGACTGTATGGCATGCAAAGCCCAAAACATTTGTTACCTGCCACTTTACAGAAAAGCTTGCTGATTCCTGGACTAGGTGCTCACCAATCTTTTTTTAAAAAAATATTTTAATTTTGGTATCATTAATGTACAATTACATGAGCAACATTATGGTTACTAGACTCCCCCCATCATCAAGTCCCCACCACATACCCCATTACAGTCACTGTCCATCAGCGTAGTAAGATGCTGTAGACTCACTACTTGTCTTCTCTGTGTTGTACTGCCTTCCCTGTGCACCCGCCCTACATTATGTGTGCTAATTGTGATGTCCCTTCTTCCTCCTTATCCCTCCCTTCCCACCCATCCTCCCCAGTCCCTTTCCCTTTGGTAACTGTTAGTCCATTCTTGAGTTCTGTGAGTCTGCTGCTGTTTCGTTCCTTCAGTTTTTGCTTTGTTCTTATACTCCACAGATGAGTGAAATCATTTGATACTTTTCTTTCTTCACCTGGCTTATTTCACTGAGCATAATTATTGGCTAATTCCTCTTCTTTTAAAGCATTATTGAGGACTAATCTCCATGAAATAATGACTAACGTTTCAGCCTCTGTATTCCATAGTACTCTTTGAAGACCAAGGAATTATTTTGTGCTTATTATTTGTTCTGAAAAGATATAAAAGGAAATACTGTTCAAGGAAAATGCTTCATAGCCCCAAAGTATTAGGCAGTATTAATTCATCTGAAGTGAGTGTAGAACATTTAAAGAATAATCTGGTAAAATTTCAGATTATACAAGTCTAAAATAAATTCAATAGGAGTTTGGAGAAAGTCAGCATGGCAGGAATTGTCAAGGTGTGCTTTGCTGTTTTTTGTTTGTTTTAAGAAATGTGACGATGAGGGTAAGTGGGAAGGGACAGAGAAGGGGAATAAGGGGTGTTACAATTAGCACACATAATGTGGGGGGGCACCGGGAGGGCTGTACAACACAGAGAAGACAAGTAGTGAGTCTACAGCATCTTACTATGCTGACGGACAGTGACTTTAATGGGTATGTGGTGGGGACTTGATAATGGGGGGAATCTAGTAACCACAATGTTGCTCATGTAATTGTATATTAATGATACCAAAATAAAGTTAAAAAATAAAAGAAATGTGACTTGAACTGGTCATTGAAGGCTAGACAGAATTTAAATAGATATCAAGTAAGTCAAGAACATTCTTTGGATGAGGAAGTTATAGAGAAAGTAATGAATCTAATGAGCCTATGAGTATTTAAGGTCTTTGGGCTTGTTGGAACAGTGGAAATGAGGCTGTGTTTATAAAGAAGGAAAAGATAGATTACTAGATGGCAGAGTTTAATGTGGTAGACTTGAAAATTATGTTATGTCCCTGAGTAAAGAAGTGCTTTAATTGTTATCTATACAAGTAATCAGTGAGACCAGTTAGGCAGCTCTTGATCAGTACTATAGTAATTGCTTCCGCAGCTACATAAGACTTAAAATATGGTCACACATTTTCAAGGAGCTTATGTTCTGCATTGACTATTAAGATTAATGATCATAAAGTGAAAAGGTATCAGATAGTAATGTCGAATGTTAGTTACTTATAGTACCATGGGAGTTTGAAGGAGCGAGGAACTACAGCCCTAAAGTTTCTTGTAAGGCTAACATTTGTATTTGGCCTTGAAAGGTAAGGTGGACTTGGGTAGGTAGAATTCATATTGATAAGAGGGAAGGGTATTGTTGGTAGGGAAGAGGAAGTGAAGCAAAGATGTTTTGTATGAAGGACAATGGAAAAGTCTGAATTAAGTAGAAAGCTGAGTGTAAGATGGTGTGATAAAGTTGGAAAAATAAGGAACTCTGGAGCATGGTTTGGTGAAGATTTAGTGCAAGTTGAATAAGTTGGATTTTTTTTTTCTGAAAACTTTTCAACTTTTCTTTCTAAGTGAGTAGAACCATGTCTTCAAGCGGAATGTTGCTGATAACCTCAGTGTGTAAAAGAGATTAAAGCAGAGTTGCCTTGATAGATAGAATCAGTGGCTGAAGAACATGGAGCCAGTGGCTGAAGAACATGGAGCCTTACTTTCCAAGTCCCATCCAAGTAGCCACAGAGGCACATTAGTGGAACCCTTATTGCTCTGTAGAACACAGGTTGAAAAATACTGTTCTAAGCTTTATGAAGCTGTTGAAAGTTTTTGGGTGGGCCTAGTGAAAGTCTGACAGTGTGATTAACCTACTAGTGTGTATAATAAAGTGGGGGAAACTTGAGATAAGAAAAATACAGTACTAGAGATTTAGGGACCTAAGGAAGGATTGTGGTAGTGAGAATAGGAAGGACGTGAACAGGAATGATATTTTCAAAGGGAAGTAACTCATCCATAGTGTAGCACTCATGATTATGTATGAAATCACCAAGATCAGTAAGTACGTAAATAAGGAATGGCTAGGGAAATCCAACTGGGATACTGGAAGATGAGAAAATAGCAAACATAATAGAGACAAAATGTGGACCATTTTAAGGCAAAGGTTGTCAATATTGGATTCTACAGAGGACATGGAAACTTAATTTTGAAGTGAGTCGTTGGCTGATGAGTGCACAGTTCCTAAAAATATGAAAATATAGTTTATGTGATTAGAGAGCATGATAATGAGTAACTAGATTAGGTAAATGAGAGTGGAACAGAAAGTAAATGCAAGAAAAAGTCTAAGAAAAAATGATGAAGTTTGTGATTAATTGAATACAGGAAATGAATGAGAAGAATGAAACATGACTTCTAAAAATGATCTTAGTGGGTTTTTTAAAAATTTAGTTTATTGTAAACTAAAGACTTAGAAACTAGTATATGTACATGTGAAGCCAATGGTTAATCATTCCTTTACTCATTAAATAAGTTGAGTTTGCTCTCTTTAAAAGGCATTGTAGTAAATTCTATGAAGGATTCAGAAGTGAATCAGGTGTGAACATCTCCCTTCAAAATATACATTATTTTCACTAGCAAAGCAAATAAAAAGAACCTCAGAAGAAACTTAACAGGAAATGTATGAAGTCCATGAAAAATACTATAAAAATGAACTGAGAAATATTAGAGTTAAACAGATGGAAAGGTATGCCTGATTCCTGGATGAAAAGACCCTGTTATTAAGATGCTAGGTCTTCACAAATTCATCTGTAATTATAAAAGCCTTGGAGGATTGTTTGGAGCTTGGTAAAATGATTCTAATGTTTGTCTGGAAAAATAAATAGGAAACTAGTATAGAAAATTTTGAACAAAACCAAAGAGTAACAACACATCCTACCACATATTAAACCTTATTATGAGTCTTTAGCAGTTAAAGTAATAACAGTTCAAACCCAGGAATAATCAGATAGACCAGTAAAACAGAATATATTCATGTATATATATCCAAGTATAAATAAGCCTAGTGCATTGTAAGGGTGACATTTTTAATTTGGGAAAAGGATGGCTTAGTCATAAGTGGTAGTAGGGGAAAAGTTATATTTCTACTTCATACCATATACCGAAGTGTAAATTATAAATAATTAAAAATTTACTATTAATAATAGGTGAAACTATAAAGTACTAAAAAATGTAAGTGAATGATCTTTTATTGCAGGAAGGACTTAATAAATATGCCATAGTTAACTCAACTTAGTTACATAGTTACTAAAGTAACTAGACTGTCCATGCAACTGGTAAGATCTAACTGTGTAAACATGAACAACTTTGTATATGAACAAACATCACAAAAGTGAGAGCATACTGCAAAAAAAATATGATTCAAAAAGGGGCTACTGTTTATATCAAGTTCTTTAAGGAATCAGTAAGGAAAGGAAATAACTCTAATAGAAAAGTGGGCTAAGTGTATGAATTGGTGGTTCCTAAAAGAAATATGGAAAATCTTTGCTGCTATCACTATTAATAAAAATTTAAGTATCATTTTAATCTATGAAGTTGGCAAATTGTGATAAAATTGGACATTCATATATATGGCTAACATGAGTTTTAGTGCATCTTTCTTGATGAAAGACAATTGGGCAGTAGTTACCAGGAAGTCTTAAATGTAACAGATATTTATACACAAATGTTTATAGCAGCATATTCACAATAGCCTAAAGGTGGAAACAGCCCAATTGTCAACAGATCAGTGAAAAAACTAAGTGTGGTAAATACATACAATGGCCATAAAAAGCAGTGAAATTCTGATACATTCTACAATGTGGATGAAACTTAAAAACATTATTTGGTAAAATAAACCAGACACAAAAGGGCAAATGTAGCATGATCCCACTTAGGTGAAATCTCAAGAGGAGGCGAAAGAGAAAGTATATTAGAGGTTACTAGGGGTTGGGAGGGAAGTGAAATGAGTTTTTGCTTAATGGGTACAGAATTTCTGTTTTGGGTGATGAAAGGGTTTTGGAAATAATGACAATGGCTTTACAACATTGTGAATGTAATTAATGTCACTGAATTGTGCACTTAAGATGGTTAAAGCAGCAAATTTTGTTACATATATTTTATGTAGAAAAAAAAAGAATGAGTAAAGGAAGTGTTAAGTGTGCATATCATTTGACAAAATAATTTGTTTTAAGGAAAAAATAGTGAATGTATGTATTTTACTACAGAGTTGGAAACAACCTAGATAGTCAGTAAAAAGGGATTCTTTACCACAGTACATTCTATAGCCATCAACTGATTAATTGAACAAATATTTAACAGAGAATTGTATTAAGTGAAAATACAGGTAAAGTGGCATGCACCCATTAAACATTTATACATGAAAATGATAAAAGTTCATGTTATTAAAAACTGGAATGGTTGTCTTTGTATGAATTGTAGGACTACAACAGTTTGTTGTTGCTTGAGTTCATGTCATGAACATGTAAAAGTTAAGTTCTAGTTTTGTTTTTTATTTATTTTAAAGAAGTAAAGAGGAGTAATATAGACTTCCTCTTCTAGCCAGGGACTCATTCACATGCCTGCCTTAAACAAGAAAACCAAACTGTATATATGAAATCATTATTTACAAGAACCCATCTAACACATTGATCTTAGAAGGGAAACAAATGATTGTTTTTACAACTGCCCCAACCTATTGATTGCCTAGAGAGAGTTTCCAGGCCGTGGTCCAGGGAAGAGGAACTTGTTTAGATCTTGGGGGAGGGGAGGTCACACTACATTGGAGAATTAGAAAGAGAGGGAGGCCAAGGTGTCCACAGTTTGTGGATAAAAATACTGGAGAAAAGGGAGCTTCACCAAGAGAGAACTCTGGGGATTTACAGAAGGGTGAGTTTTGGCTAACTACTGATCTGTGCGTGTATGGGAGGAAATTACCTGAGTTTGGAGAAAGACCAGATAGAGGGTCTATATGTCTCTTTCTCAGCACTGCTTTCACTGCACCTCCTAAATTTTGGAATGTTGTGTTTTTCTTTCCATTCTTCTCACATAATTTTCTGTATTTCCTTAGTGTTTTCTTATTTTGTCTGTTGTTAAAGAGTGTATTTTTAATATCCACTAATTTTTGTATTTTTCACATTCCTTTTGTCATTGATTTCTGATTTCTTTCCATTGTGGTCAAAAAAGATACTCTGTGTGATTTGATCTTTAAAAGTTTATTGAACATGTTTTGTGGCCTGCTACGTAATTGATGGGACTGCCCTGGAGGATGCTGTGTGTGCCTGAGGAGGGAGATGCCAGCTGGGCGCATCTGATGGCTCGGGTTGGCTTGTGGGCTTGCTCAGCACTACGGCCTCATCTGGTTGTCCAGTGTTGGAAGTGGATTATGGAAGTGTCTCCAGCTATTATCACAGAAGGTCTGGTTCTGTTCATCTCTTCTTCCATCACGTGGACTATCTGTTCTGTTTCTCCGTACGCCCCCTGAGGTTCTGTTGGGAACGGTGCGGCCACAGCAGCAGGTCCTTGCCAGGGCTGCTGCTGCTGAGTGTGGCTGTCGCTTCGTCACTCGGTGGCTCTTCTGAACTGTTTTCTAAGTCTGCTCTCTGTCACATGCGGCCTCTGAAGTTTTTGTTCTGTTAAATATCAGCAAGTGATTTGACAAATATTTCTTTAAATGCCTGGAAATCTCCTCCCCACCACCAGAAAAACCACACCTTTCCCAATCTTTGCACCTGGGCCCTGTGGGGGAGGGCACACATTTAACCTGTGTGTGTGTGATGGGGGAGCACACCTTTAACCTGTTGGGGGGGGTGTGAGCTTTCACCTGTGTGGTGTAGGGAGCACACCTTTAACATTCAGCCATGTAACTTACAGCCCTTCTTTAGCCTTCACCTCCTGCTGTGTGGGCAGCATGAAGATCAGCTGTTCTGAGAACTTGGGGCCTTCTCAGACCTTTCTGGGCATGTATGTGTATGACCTACTAGTTTCCCTGGAATATGCAGGACTTTTCCAAGCCCTTATTCCCCAAGCCCTGTTCTCCTTTCCTAGCCTTTCCTTTCAGGCCTTTCAATTTTTATGTTATTTGCCTCAACTGTTATCCTTTGCCTAACATGGTAGCAGCTAATACATTTGCCTTTAAATATTTTCTTTAAGCAACCATCCAACCCTACCCCACCGCAACCACCACTTCTGCATGAGGTGAAATAAAGGCAAGCTACCAGACAGGTCAGAATGAAAATACAGTTCTTTGAGGAAAGGTTCATGTTGCTCCCTCTGGTACTTGTAACCTATATCAAGAATGTGGGCTCTTACCTTGCAAAGCTGTTAGTGATCTGGGGAGTGAGGAATGGTAACTCCATTTTTAAAATGACACAAAACCCTTACTAAAATTCAACTGTGTTTTCTTCAATTAAGCATTCTCTCGGTGGTTAGAAGTTTTTATTTGATTCTATAGTTTTGCAATAGTTGATTTTGACAGTTTCAGCTTCTTAGTTGTTTTTGTAAAGGAATAGACTTCAGAGTTTTCCTGCTTCACCATTTGCTGATATCATCATTTATAATCTTCAGAGGGAAATTTATAGCATTATATACTGATTGTTGAAGAATCACAAATCAATGATCTAATCTTACACTTTAAGAAATAAGAAAACAAAGTAAATGAAACACAAAATGAACAACATGAAGGAAATTTGAAAGGGCAAAGATTAATGAACTAGAAAACGGAAAAGTCATAAAGAAAATTAGTGAACTCAAAAGCCAATCCTTTGCAAAAATGTCAGTAAAACTGAAAAACATGTAGCCAGACTTGTTGGGGAAAAAACAAGAGAAGACATAAAGTACCATTGTGACTAAGAAAAGAAGGGACATCACAGATCCTACGTATGTTAAAAGGCTAAGGGGATATTATGAAAAATCTTAAATCAATAATGTAAAAACTTACATGGAAAGGACAAATTTCTTGAAAGACACAGGCAAAGTTTGGTTAAGAAGAATAGATAACCTGAATAGCCCTGTTACGGAAGTTAAATTTTTAACTGATAAGTTAAAAAACTTCCCACAGAGAAACTTTCAGGTTCAGATGGCCTTCAATGATAGGTTATGAAAGGAAAGGAGCGACACACAGCAGCAATTCACCGGAGAATTCCGCTTTATTAGGGAAAGGTGCTGGGTTATATAGGAAGGGGCATGAATTGATTGAGGTGTCACTTCTACGGGGCTGGTGGCTATTGGCTAGGTGCTGGGAGTGGGAGTGGGGAGAGAGGTGATTGGGCTTCAGGTGGCGCCGGTGGGAACTGAGGACCCCGAAGAGAAGCCGGAAGTTTGCCATCTTAGTGGTGGGGGCCCTTCATTCCCCCCTTTCTCCTCTATGGGGTTGTGGACGTTGCTTTCTCTCTGGCTGCTTCCTGCTGAAAGGGGGCGGAGAAGGGAGTGAGGGCTTGAAGATTGGGAGGAAAGGGTTGATAGGACTCCCCACAGTAAGGATGAGTAGATATGGACTTCTTCAGGTTTGGAAATCAATGAAGGTTCCCTGTAACCATAGGTCGAGGACCTGTTGATTCCAATGGTGCCAGGAGGATATGGGTGTCAGGAGCCAGGCGTCTGCGGCCATTGTGTCCAGGAACAGTTTCCAGTGGAGAGAGGGGTCCATCTCAGCGTGTGGTGAGGAGGTCACGTGAGGGTGAGGGATCTTCTGTGGCCAGAAGCTGGTAGTTCCTGAGTAAAAGCTGGTTGAAAGCTTGATTAGAGATTTTTCTGACTTGGGATTTGATGAACTTTATTATACAGGGTAAGAAGAAACAGGCAAGAAGAATGACTATTATGGGGCCTGCAATGGGCCAGAGCCAGGTGAGGAGGGGATTTGTTAGTATTGAAGAGAATGGGTTGGAATTGGAAGCAGAGTGGAGGCTGGAGGCAAGGTCAGTGAGTTTGGTAATGTCAGTTTCTACAATGCCAGATTCATTGATGTAATAGCAGCACTCTTCCCAGAGGAAGACGCAGGTGCTGCCCTTCTCGGCTGTAAGCAGATCTAGGGCCCGCCGGTTTTGAAGGGTGACCTTAGCTAGCGAAGTGACCTGTCTTTGGAGAGAGGCTAGGGAATCGGCAGTGGATGTCAGGGCTCCCTCAAGTTTGGCGTTGAGATCTCTTAACTGCCCATAGAGAGTGACTCAAGGCTTCTCCCGAAAACCCTGCCCCAATGGCTGAGGTGATCAAAGAGCTACTGACCACGATGGGAAGGAAAGCAGCTCGTTTTGTGCGCGAGGGCAAGGGAGGTTGGAGATCAAGAAATTCTGCCATGCTGTAAAGTGTAAACTGTGGGATTAGGGTGATGAGATTGCAGGGTGTATCGGAGTTGAGAGGCAGTGAGTTGAAAAGACTGCCATTACACTAAAAGAAGTGTCCTGGTTGCGTAAAAGTCTTAGAGCCGGAGGTAGGGGTGTAGATAGAGAGGCAGTGAAGTGCGCTGGAGGGGGTTGGAGTTGGGCCTACACAGTGGTGGATGGTGAGATTATCTGCGTATTCTGGTTCCCATAGGGGTATGTCTGCCAGGGGGCAGAGGGGTTGTCTTTCTGCATGGAAGGAGTAGTTGGAAATATTAAGGGGCACGGCGGCCAGCAGTGGGCGCTGTAGTGATGCACACAAGAAACAATTGGCAGTGTTAAGGGTGTGGTTGAGAAAGATGGTGGTGTCCTGAATGAGCTGTAACGAAGAGTAGGAGAAATGGGAAGAGGGGTGGGGATAAGAAGATGAAGAGGTGCCATCAAGAGTTTGGATAATGACTTTTTCGGAATGTCTGCTATCTGATGCAACTTGAGAGATCTGGGAATGAGAGGGAACATACTTTCGAGTGATATGAAGGGTACCATGGGGGGTCGAGGACCCCCCGTAGTAAACTGAGGCTATGACTCCGGCGGCCCATCGAGAGTCCCAGGGATCTGGGATTGATAAGGAGAATAAGCTGTTGGGATATTTCATGAAACGGTTGGAGGAGTAATACTTTGGGTACTGGAAGTTACTCATGTAGTGAATGGCGCAAGACCAGTAGGGACATCTCCTGTAGGTATCTGGCTATCGCCTGCAATAGGCTTGTTTTTGGTCATAGAGGAAGCAGAGGTAGGGAGAATAAGGGTAGCTGCTAGTGAACACTTCGGTGGAGGGAGGAAAGTGGAGGTATAAAGGCTCAGAGCAGCTTTTCAGAGGGCAGTCTGGTGTGGCAATGAGGGCAGTAACTTTTGTTTGATGCTGTGTGTAAGTCTGTCTGACTTTGAATCGCCATACAAAGGAGGCTGAGGTGGTGGGGAAGACAATAGGAATAAGGGGAAAAAAAGCGAGAGCGCAGTAAAGGAGGAAAAAGTCATGATTTGGGTATGGATGGCAAAGGGGGTGAACGGGATTTTGGAGGAAAGAGGACAGTAAGGTCAGGAGTCTGGAGGGAGGGAGAGTCTGTAAACTTTTGTAGGTTAAGAGATCTTTTAGGTAATGTGGGGACAGAATGGTAAGGGGTGCCCTGAATGTCAGTTTATGAGCTTCCTTCTGCAAGAGCTGTCTAGCGGCTAATGCTCGTAGGCAGGGGGGCCATCTCCGAACTGTGGGGTCTAATTGCTTGGAGAGATGAGCTACTGGGGCAAAGGATGGGCCATAGTATTGGCCTAGGACTCCTAGAGCTTGACTGGACCTCTCATGAATGTATAATGAGATGGGCTTCGACAAATCAGGAAGATGGAGAGCTGGGGCTTCCACAAGGGCTTGACGGAGCTTAATGAAGGAGTGCCGGGGTGAGGAGGATAATGGTTCTTTAGGGGGGCTCTTGCTGAGGTCGTATAGGGGTCTTGCCAACAGGGAGAAGTTAGGGATCTATGCTCTAAAATATCTAGCCAGGCCTAGAAAGGAAAGGATTTCTGTCTTGGTTTTGGGAACGGGCAGGTCAGAGAGGAGCCATTTTCTGTCTAAGGTAATGGACTTTCTTTGTTGAGATAGAAGGAATCTGAGGTAAGTGACAGGAGGGGAAGAGATTTGAGCTTTGATGGGGGATACTTGGTAACTTCTGGAAGCTAGAAGGTTAAGTAGGGAGGCAGTGTCAAGTTGAGACTGTTCCCACGAGGGACTGCAGAGTAGAAGATTGTCCATGTATTGTAATAAGGTGGACTTGGAGTGATCATGATGAAACTGTTTGAGGTCCTGAGCTAGGACCTGTCTAAAAATATGGGGACTATCTCAGAAGCTTTGTTGCAAAACTGGCCAAGTGAGTTGTTCAGAATGTCTTGTGTATGGGTCCGTCCAGGTGAAGATGAAAAAATCTTGGGAGCAGGGGTCTAGAGGGATAGAAAAATGGGTCCTTGAGATACTGAGAAGTGGGATGCCGAGGCAGGGATCTGTGATAAAAGGCTGTATGGATTTGGAACTAAGGGATGGATAGGGACAATGGCTATGTTGATGAGGCGAAGGTCAGAAAAATGGGTCTTTGAGATCTAGGACTGAGAAGTGGGATGCCGAGGCAGGGATCTGCGATAAAAGGCTGTATGGATTTGGAACTAAGGGATGGATAGGCACAACGGCTATGTTGATGAGGCGAAGGTCTTGGACAAGGCGGAAAGATCAGTTGGTTTTTTTAACAGCTAATATGGGGGTATTAAATGGGGAGTGAGTGGGTCTGAGGTAATTTTTGTTTAAGAGATCTTGAATGATGGGTTGGAGGCCTATGAGGGCTGAAGTGGTTAGGGGGTATTGGGCCTGACAGATATACTGAGAGGGGTCACGTAATTTGATAGAGGCAGGGGGACATAGGGCCACGGAGGGGCTTGTAATGTCCCAAACTTTGGGATTTACAGGGTGTATGAGGGCAGAACCGGAGCTTTCATTGGGTAGAGGGGGGTTGTTGGCTATGAGGGCCATCAGAAAGGGAGTACTGGGGGCTGTGGGAGTGGATATAGTTATGGAAACTTGGAGGAGAGAAAGGTTGTCTCGTCCTAGTAAAGGGATGGGACACTGGGGCATAACCAGGAAGGAGTGGGAGAAAGGTATGGGATTGTCTAGGATTGTGCATAAAAGGCGGGGGGGTTTAATGGGAAAATCTGTTTATCTCCTACCCCGACTATAAGAGTAAAGGCTGGCATGGTAGGGCCCCGGTATTCTAGCAAGACTGAGAAGGTGGCTCCTGTATCTAGGAGGAAGGAGATGGGGTGACCGTCTACTGTTAAAGTAACTCTGGGCTCCCGTTTGGTGATGGAAATGGTCGGGCGAGAAGCCCCGGGGCCCCGTCAATCTTCTTCTGCCAGCCCCACTATGGCGGGCTTAGGATGGGGGTTGTTCGTCCAGCCTCCCCTTTGGGTGGTTGGGCAATCAGACCCCCAGTGGCCCTTTTTGTGGCATCCGGGGCATGGGGTGGTAGGAGATCTGGGGGAGGGGCACACCCTTGACCAATGTCCCTCTTTTCCGCACTTGAAACAAGCTCCTGGGGAAGGCTTGTTTGTAGAGGGGCACCCAGGTTGTGGTTTTATCAGCTGGGCCAACATCTGGAAATTGGCCTGATCAGCCTTTTGTTTACGGCGTTCTTTCTCCTCTTCCCGGTTATGGAAGACTTTAAAGGCCACTGTTAGGATCTCAGTCTGTGGGATAGCGGGGCCCTGTTCTAACTTTTTCAGTTTAGCTTTAATGTTGGGGTAGCTTTGAGCTAGGAAGTATGTCATAAGGACATGTCTTCTTTCAGGTGTTTCTGGGTTCAGGCTGGTATACTGTAATAGGGCTTGAGTGAGTCTGTCTAAGAACTCGGAGGGGGTTTCGTCTCTCTTTTGAATTATGTCTTGGAGCTTTTGTAAATTGACTACTTTACGAGCTGCCTTTTTTAGACCTGCTATTAAGCAGGAGGCAAAAATATCTTGAGAGCAGAGACCCATGGCGGTGTTATAATCTCAGTGTGGGTCTTGTTCCGGGACAGCAGTAGGGCCAGGGGGATAGGTGGGGTCAGTCCTGTGGGTTTCGGTAGCGTGCGTTTGGGCAAAGTCCCAAACTCATCTACGCTCTTCAGGGAGGAGAGTATTGGCCAGGAGCATGAAAATGTCATGATGTGTGAGGCTGTAAGACTGGAGGGTCCATTGAAACTCCCTGATGTATGTTGTGGGATCAGTGGAAAAGGAACCTAGGCGTTTCTCTAGTTGGGCTAAATCTCCTAAGGAGAAAGGGACGTGAACGCGCATGATGCCTTCGGAATTTGCTACCTCCTGGAGGGGGGTGATAATTTTGGGAGGCCCTCGGGATCGAGTCTGAGGGGGACTGAAGGGTTCTGGCTCAGTCTGTGGGGGAGTGACGTGGTCTAGCCGTGCCTAGTCGAGCAGGTCCTGAAGTGCAGAAGGGGGGCAAAGAAAATAAAGAGAATCGGACCCACGTGTCGCCAGCTAGCAGCCCAGCTGCTTGCCTCTGCCACTCTAGTTGGGCTTGAACTCATGACTCTGAGGTTAAGACTCCCATGCTCTACTAACTGAGCTACAGCAGGTTAGTATTGCTTATGGAATGCGTAAACAGAATGTTCTTTGTTCTCCATTCCTGCCACATCGGCAAGTGGGGGAAGGGCATATCTAGAATCAGGGGCAGTGTTTCTACACATCTTCAATGTCTCCCTATTTTCAGAGTGAGGAGTCTTGGCAAGATATGTTTTTGTGGACAGATAACTTCTAAGGACTGCACCGGTTGTTCTCTAGCTTGTGCTTTCCCATGCTGCGTTCAGACATGGGGGAAGGTGCTTTCTCATTCTCCCTACAAACATGTGAGAAGACAAAGGCGGTCCCTAACAGGGGAGAAACAGGTGATGAGGGCAAAGATGGAGGAGGCCCCTGGGACCTAGTTAAAGGTGGGGCTGAAAGTCTCAGGCTTAATCTGCAGGGGACGAAGGGGGAGGAGGTGAGATGGGGGAGGAGATGGTGGGGGAGGAAGGGAGAAGGGCTGTTGTAGGAGAAGAAGGGGAAGGGAGTGAATGGGAGGCTTCTGCCAGGGCAGCGGCTTGCAGGCTAGGAGAACTTGGGAGGGGGCGGGGGGAGGAGGAGGCGGAAAGCTTCAATATAGGGAATCTCCTTCCATTTTTTCAGGCGCTGGCAGTAGTTAAAAAGATAGCGAGTGATGTTAGGATCAAGAGTTCCCCCTGCGGGCCATTGGTTGTTATTGTCTAGGGGGTATGTCGGCCAATCTTGGGAGCAATATTTACGGAGAAGTTTTGGTTTTATATCAGGTGTCAGGGAGAGGGTAGCCAGATGCTTAAGCAGGCATTCAAGAGGTGAACTTTTAGGGAGGGATGAGGAGGCTCCCATGGCTAAAGGACAGAGAAGGAGACAAACAGGGGAAGATGAACAGAGATCCTCGGACTGGAAGCAGACCGCAAGGAGACAAAGGGCATCCCCGATGATCCCTGGTGGTCTGGGGAAACTCATACACGAGTCGGAATTTCTTAGGAAGTGTGGGTCGTCACCCAGACTTCCCTAAGAAGGCAGTTTGCCGGAGCCACGAGGTACCTAGCGCTAGGAGTTTTCGGCAGACAGAACAGATTTCGGCGGACGGAGAAGAAAGGGGGGAGGGGGAAGGGAGTGTTCTCATCCGCAAAGGAGTCACCTCGTTTATGGCTGTTGAGGGGGGGGCGCTGAGAGTCTGCCACAGCCGTGAAGGCCTGAGGCGGAGATTTATGGCTGTCGGAGGAGGGGCCTGAGGGTCCGCCGCAGCCGTGAAGGCCTGAGGCGGGGATTTATGGCTGTCGGAGGAGGGGCCTGAGGGTCCGCCGCAGCCGTGAAGGCCTGAGGCGGGGAGCGTTCCCTCCTCGTCCCCAAGCATCAGGGCCTTGCCGGACGATCACGGTCAATGGCACTGCGATAGCTTGGGGAAGAGTGGCCCACTCCGGGGGGAAAATTTACCTAAAGGCCAGAGAGGAGTGATGAGTGTGATGAGCCAGTGCCGGAGAAAGAGGACAAGGGCAAGCTGCTGCTGGTGTCGGGGGGAAGACGGGGCCCAGTTGGGGTGTCCCGTCTCCCGGGTTTCGGCACCAATGAAAGGAAAGGAGCGACACACAGCAGCAATTCACCGGAGAATTCCGCTTTATTAGGGAAAGGTGCTGGGTTATATAGGAAGGGGCATGAATTGATTGAGGTGTCACTTCTACGGGGCTGGTGGCTGTTGGCTAGGTGCTGGGAGTGGGAGGGGGGAGAGAGGTGATTGGGCTTCAGGTGGCGCCAGTGGGAACTGAGGACCCCGAAGAGAAGCCGGAAGTTTGCCATCTTACTGGTGGGGGCCCTTCAGGTTATACCAAACTTCCAATAAGAAATCATACCAGTTCTATAAACTCTTCCAGAATACAGAATGACATAATGCCTCCCAACTCATTTTACAAGGTTTGAATTACTATGACACAAAAACTTGATAAGACTTCATGAAAAACTTCATCAAAATATCCTTCATGAATACAGACACAGACAGAAATCCTTAACAAATATGAGGAAATGAATCCTGAAATATACAAAGAATTTATTATATCCTGACCAAATGAAATTTAGTCCAGGAACATAAAATTAGTTTAACATGTGAAAATTAATCCATGATATTCAGTATATTAATAGAACAACAGGAAAACCCATATATGCTCATCTCAGTAAATGCAGATAACAGATTTTACAAAATTCAGTACCCATCTATGGCAGATTAAAAAAAATTCAGTACCCATCTTGGCAAACTAATAAGAGGGGAATTTGCTCATCTCCATCCAGGGCCTCTTTAAAAAAACTTACAACCAAAGACTGGATGCTTTCACTCCACGTTTGGTAACAAGACTGCCCTTCTCAACAGTTCTGTTTAATACTGCACTGGAAGTTGTACCATAAGGCAAGAAAATTAAAAGTCATACAGATTGGAAAGAAAGATATAAAATTATCTTTAATTGCAGTTGACAGGAGATCTATAGGATAGTTACTGTAACTAATAAGCTTAGCAAAGTTGCAGGTAACAATTATATTTCTGTATATTAGCAACAACTGGAACTTGAATTTTTTAAAGATGCCATTTACCATTGTACCAAAATATATTAAATACATAGTGATAATTGTAATAAAAGTGTATAAAATCTTTCTCTTGAAAACTATAAAGTGATGCAGAGAAAAATTAAAGATCTAAAAATTTGGAGACATACACCATGTTAATGGATCAGAATATTCAATTTTTTTAAAGGGTCAGTTCCTCCCACATTTATTTATAATGCAATGCCAGTCAAAATCCCATCAGGCTTGTTTTTTTTTAGGTGAAATGATCTAAATTGATTATAAAATGTATTTAGAAATTCAAAGAATCTAGATTACAGTGTTCGAAACAGTATAATATTGTTGTAAAGATAGGCATACAGAGATATATAGAACAGAGTAGAGAGTCTAGAAATAAACCCACTTAAAGGTGATACGCATTTCATTGGGGGAGAAGATAGATTTTTTAACAAATTGATGCTGTCCTAGTTGGATTTCCATGTGTCAAAAATTAACCATAATTCTTATATCACAATATATTACAGTGAACATGTAATATATCATAGATTTTAAATTATATTTTAAATATAAATATATGAAAAGTTTAAAAGTAAACAGGAGGCAATCTGAGTAACCTTGGGTTCATCAAATGTTAAAAATAAGAAAAGTCACTATTTTAAAACATAGAAAAATTGGGCTTAATCAAAATTTAAAATATTTACTCTTCAAAGATACTCTAAGGAACTAAAAATGCAAGCTACAGATCTGGAGAAAATATTTGCAAGGACATATATTCAGAATACATAATACATTCTTAAAATTCAGTAATAAGAAGATAGAAAATCCAAGTAAAAATGGTCAGGATATATTTACTAATGAAGATATACAAATGGAAAATATGCTCATTAAAAGATCAAAATCATTAGTCATTAGGAAACTGAAATTTAAAACCAAAACAAGAGAATACTACCATCCATTAAAATAAGCTATAATTGAAAAGATTGACAATTTCAGATATATGGAGGTGTGAAGTAACAAGAATTCATGCAAGTTGGTCAGTAAGAAAAATTGTACAGTTTTTTTTGAAGAGCTTGATTTGAAAGAGTCTTATTTGAAAAGAATCTTGTCAAGTTAAATATGCATCATACTATTTGACCTAGCAATTCTACTCCTAGTTATTTACCCAAGAGAAACGAAAACATATGTCCACTAGATTACTTGTATTGAAATTTTCCTAGCAGCTATATTCATAATAGACAAAAACTTTAAAAACCTTAATGTCCATCACCTGGTGATTTATAGCAAATAGTGGTATATCCATTCAAAGGAACAAATTACTGATGGATACATTGCACAACATGAAAGAATCTCTGAATCTGTGCTGAGTCATAGAAGTCAGATACAATGGACTGTATGCTGTTTGAATCTATTCCTGTGACATTCTATAAACAACAAAGTTGGTGACAGAAATCAGATCAGTGGTTGCCAGGGTGTAAATGGAAGGGACTTGTAAAGAAGCATGAGGGAACTTTTTGTAAGCATGAAAATGTTCTGTATCTTAATTGTGGTGGGTATTATAGGACTTTATATTTGATTTTTAAAAGCCTTTTGAGTTGTAAGTAAATCATGAATTTTATTTTATGTAAATCATAAAGCTTCAAAAAACAAGGAAACAGAGTCTAGAAAATATATTTTTGTATACTAAAACCAAAACCAATTTTTATGATAGTCCTATTATAAATCAAAAAGTGGAAAACTTGTAATTTAACAGTACACTGATTAATAGCTCAAAATTCCTTTATGTAAGTAGACTAAAAACAACAGGAGGACAATAGTTAATTAATACACATCCAAATAAAATATTATTAAACAATTAAAATTTGAGGTCTAATGGAATAGTCAATAAAATGGGTAAATACAATAAATATGTTGAATGGGGAGAAAAAGAACATACAGCAGACCTCAGCCTTTTTTTGGAAAACCAAAGAATGCATTATTTTATGAATGTGTAGATAGAAAACATCAAATTTCAACAGTGGTTACTTTTGGCTTTTAGGATGGTAGCACATTTTCTTATATGTTCTGAGTTTTCTACTTAATTTTTTTGTTTCTCTCCATTTGAATTAAGCACCATGATCTCTGGGATTTTTGTCTTTTTTTCTTTTTCCTATTGCTCTATCTCCCGAGCATAGAACAGTGTTCCATACATATTTACCGAGTGAATGAATGAATTCACTAAACTTTTATACCTACTTGTGCTACAGTCTAGACCTTTTTTTGATTGGTCTCTCTAATATGTTTCTGTTTTAATTGCATAGTCGTGATTACTGTAGCTTTTATAGTATGTTTTGTGCTGTGGTGGGACCTGTCTTCTTTTTCGTTTGTATTCAAATATTCTAGGCTTTTCTTCTGTCGCACTAATAAAATTCTATCAGGGTTTTAATTGGAATTTCACTAGTAATATAGATCAATTTGGTGGCAAATTGACATCATTCATGAGAAGTTTAGGACATTCAGGATGATAGAATGAATTATTTAGATATTTCTTTATGTCCGTTATGTTTTTTATGGTTTTCTTAATGTTAGTTGGAATATAACTTATTAATATATTTCTAGATTTGTTTTAATTTTGTTGGTATTGCTTTTGGGACTTAGTTCCCTTTTTACTTTTTTTCCTGATACTTAGGTAAGCTATTAAGTTTCACATATTTGCCTTATATTAAGCATCTTGCTAAAAATGATACACAATATTTTTTAAAATTTTAATTCAAAATTAAATTGATTAATGAAGACTAAAACTTTTATGGCTTTAAAAAAATACATAGTTTTTATGGTAGAGGAGGTAGCTGTCTTTGTCCATTTTCTCACCCTGTTTAGCACTTTCTGAAACAATAATGGTCAGGTCTTCATTGTTTAAACTGAGCATACCCTGTATTTAATAGCTGTTTAGTAATACATTTAGGGGCATTTCACCTATCCCAAGGCATTTGGCAGAAGTCCTGGGTAAGACTGAAGGATGAATAATGTGTTCTTTATCAACAAATGATTGTTGAGCCATAATTAATAGATGAGGGAGATGGTCTCAATATTGTTAGGCTTATATCAAACAGGTAATTTATACTTAGCATCTTTCCACTTGTATGTTCCCCTTTCTGTTACCCTAGAATATAATTCTTAAGAGTCCTTTCTTTTTGCTTATGGTAGTCACATTTCTGCAGTGTATTGTGTTAATAGTTATTTTGTTATGCATATTTCTTTCTTTTAGTTTGTATGTGTTCTTGATTGTGTTCATTGCTTACCCTTCTAATATTTTAAGTTCTTTAAGGGATAGTGATATCTATTATGTGAAATTCTGTTTATCAGACCTATACTGAGCAATTAGTATGTATAGTGCAGCATGAAAAGGGAAAGAGAACACAAAGCACTTACTCTGTGCCAGTCTGAACAATGCATATATGTAGAAACCAAGAATCTGCAAGAATAGATGTCTTGCCAAAACATAAGAAGCTATAGAGTGTCCATTTGATTCTAAGTTCCACATTCTTCACCCTTTGCTCCATGTTAGAATCTCAAATTTTCATTGTATTTCTCATTTCCCAATCCCACCCTTGCAAATTGATTTGTAGAGATTGGGGTCTATGCATCTAGGTGTGGCAAAGACTTAGGACTTCTTTTAAGCTCCCGGGTGATTCTAATATGCAACCTTGGTTAAGAACAAGAGTAAGCAAACTTACTGCGCACTGGCCAATCAAACCCTACCTATGTTTTTTTTTTTTACTGCCTGAGAACTAAGAATGCTTTTAATGGTTTAAAATGGCTGAAAAAGAAAGTCAAGAGAAGGATAGGTCATGACACATGGAAATTACATGAATTTCAGATTTCAGAGTCCATAAACTTTTATTGAGACCAGAGCCTCATGATAAATTTTTCTTGTGTCAAAAAATAATTGAGAGACCTCTGCACCGACATATAATGTATTCTTTCTAATGCAACTGCATTTTACAGCAAACAAAAGAGCATAAATTTACAGATAAAAGAGAAAGAAAAATTTCTCAGTTCAGTCACCTCCAGGTTCAAATCATGTTTTCTCTTCTCATTCATTCTTTTGCTAGAAGTATACATGCATCTCTATATTGCTTTAACTGTTAAGATTGTAAAGATTTGCTAGGTAAAATTCAGTAATCATTTGTTTATTGTGTAGATACTATGTTTTGTGCTTCATGTTTTATACTGACCAATATAATCCCAGCCTGGTGATACTGGTTTAGGGGTTTGCAAGTACATCTGCCTTTCTGTTTCCTTTCCAAATTAAATGTATGTGGATTGCTGTAGATAAGCTCTCTCCTTGACAGATCTGCCTTCAAAAGAATGGCATCTCATATTGAAAGGGAACTTGTTTGCAAGTCATTTTAAAATTGAAGGGTATTTTTATATTTGTTCTTTCATAAAACATTGTTCTTGGAAGAAGAGTTTGACTTCTGTCCCTAGGCCTACTATCTTTTAGTAAGTTAGGCAATGAAGTTTCCCACTATGTGCACAGAATTTCTCTAGATGTAGTAGGAGATATAAAAGTAGCCCACAAAGACTCCCTCTTTTGAAAACTTTGCAGTTTACTTATTGTGCCATGTTATCGGTCCTGCAAGGTTCCTCAACTACATATTTTTTTTGTTATTCTTTGGTATGAGATCCAGACTCTCTTGGACTGACCAGAAAGTATATCCTAATTCAGCCCAACTGGTCTTCAGAGATCACCTTTATCTCATGGTACTTGAAAGGGAACTGATTGAGGTATATAGGCAATTATGTTGTTCAAAGTTTTATAATGTTTTGTACATATAAATCATAACTGCAAGTGATTCAGTGATCTTAACAGGGAGGCAAAGACTAACAAATCAATTTTTTTTCCATATGAAGGCATAGCTTTTTATCATTGCATCCTAATATTTAGGATATATATGTGGATCTTTCAAAAATGAATTTTTATAATTTTTGTATATAGTTAGACTATTACATATGTATTTGTGGAGAGTGCTTCTTACTTAAAGGTTTCCTTGCAGTCCTTGTTTTATTTCATTCTGCTGCTTTGTCTTATTCTGTTGTGTGATAAAGTGAGAAAAAGGTGCTTAAGAGTAATATGGTTACCTTTTTAAAGTAAGTTACTTCTGTGAAAGAATTCAGTTCAAATAATTAAGTTTTGTAATAGTCTGAATTCAAATTTTTTTAATTCAAATTTTTATTATACAAAAACATTTAAAAAATTGTATCAAATTGACATTTTGTAATTTGAGTCATAAACTAGATTAATAATTTATTTTATCAAATCTCTTTGACATATTTTATATAATTAATACATTTCATATTTTGAGAGAAAACAATTTTAAAATGTGTTCATTTTTTTACTGTTAAAAAGATTAACGTATATATTATGCTATCAACTGAATTGCAAAAAAACATAAAAATAGATTGTCTCTAATCTATTACAGGTATTCTAAGCAGTGTTAAGAAATGGCATTTTCTCACATTGGTGGTTTTGTTTTTGTTTTATCTATTACTGAATATGTAGTGTTAATGGCATGCAACACTTCCATTAAATCTGAAAGATTGCTTAATACCTTGATCCTGATGAGATCAAATGTCTAATCCATCAAATTTTGGGTTGTTTTTTTTTTTTAATGTTTTATTTTGAAATATAATTGACCCTTGAACAATGTGGGAGTAAGGAGCCAACCCCTGCACAGTTGAAAAGTCATGTGTAACTTTTGACTTCCCCAAAACTTAATTACAAAATAGCTTACTATTGACCAGAAATTCTTACTGATAACATATACTGGTCAATTAACATGTTTCAGATGTTAATGTATTATATACTATATTCCTATCGTAAAGTAAGCTAGAGAAAATAAAATGTTTTTTCAAATTGTCACAAGTCTCAAAAAATTTTTCCAATGTATTTACTGAAGAAATTCCATGTAGAAATGAACCTGCACAATTCAAACCCATGTTCTCAAGGGTCAGCTGTGTTTCAAACCTATAGAAAGTTACAGGGATAATTCATTGAGCCCTATTATACCTACCTAAGTATGTAATAATTGTTAATATTTTTGCCATAATTGTTTTCTCTCAACTTCCCATCCCTTTCCTTCCCCTCTTCGTCTACACACACACACACACACACAATTTATTATTATTACTACATTTTTGTGCTTAATTAGTTGAGAATAACTTGCAGACATCATGTGCTTTTACTCCTAAATATCTCAGAATGTATATCCTAAGTATCTTAACATTATCTTACATGGCAACAATAGTTAGCAAATCCAAGAAGTTTAATATAAATAAAATTATTGTATCTATAGTTCAAATTAAAATTTCATCAATTGTCCAACTCATGTCTTTTGTAACAGTCTATTCCCAGTCCTCAGCCTTCCCTCAAGCCATGATCTAATCCATGATCAGGTCTTAAATTTAGTTATCTCTTAAGTTTCCTTTAATATTGAGCAGTTTATCAGTTTTTGTTTCTCCTTTTATTGGTATTATTGACATTTTTAAAGGGTATTGATGAATTGTTTTGTAGAATGTTCTTTAATCAGGGTTTGTCATGATTAATTTCAGGTTATGTATTCAGCAGGGGTACTATGTAAGTGATCATGTGTTCTCATTGCATCACATCAGAAGTTTCAGTTTGTTCTGTTACTGGTATTAACTTTGATCATTTGGTTAAGGTGGTTTCACCAGATTTCTCCACAACAAAGGTACATTTTTCCTTTATAAGCAGACTGTGGGGAGATATTTTGAAATGATGTGAATATCCTGTTTTCCAACAAACTTTAACCCAGTAGTTTTAACATCCATTGATGATTTTTGTCTGAATCAGTTAATGGTGTTGTGGCTTAATTCACCAAAATTTGCAGGCACAATTCTTAAGGTCTTCTTTAAAAAACACTATGTCATTGTGTAAATATAACCAAATCTTTTTAAAATTAAGAGTATCTACAGCATTATATTTGTATTCTTTTCCTGTTGCTGTTCTAACAAATGAACATAAACTCGATTGCTTTAGCCAACAGAAATATACTATATCATGGTTCTGGAGGCCAGAAATCCACAATCAGTATCACCAGGCAAAAATTAAGGCATCAGCAGGGCTGCATGCCTTGTAGAAATTTTAGGAGTGGATCTGTTACGTGCCTCTTGCAGCTCTGGAGGCTGCCAGTATGCCTTGGTGTGTGGCTGCATTGCTCCAGTGTCCTAGTGCAACTTTGTCAGTCTCTCTTCCATCTTCATATTACCTTCTCTTTGTCTCAAATCTCCCTCTGCCTCCCTTTTATAAGGATACACATGATTGTACTTATTTATGTTACTCCAAAAGCTAGGATTTCCTCCCATGCAACCCAAAAAGCTCTTTAAGTTTGCTTGTGGTTTTGTTTGGATTGTCCCACTTTAACCTTTAAGGAAAGGAGTTAAAGTTATTCCATATGCTGTGATTTTCCTCAACAAATTTTAAGCAAATAAGCTGGAATAAATGTAGATGCTACCAATACTTTCTTTTTTGGTTTTTGGACTTCCTTTGGACCTAGTGGTATATACGCTTATAAAGATGATTTTTTATTAATTGTGATTGGGATTCCTACTGAGGGGACTTTCTGCAGATGTTTTTTTAAATTACAGACAAGTGTAAAATGAAAACTCTGTTTGACCTTGTAGAGATTAGGATCTCCTTAAGGGCTGATTCTATAGTCTTTCTCCTTAAGTCTGCACTACTTACCTTGTTTAGTGGCAGTTCAGGTAACAATAAAGTAGATAGAAACATCCTCAGCTTGGGCATTCATCCACCATCTTTCAGTACTGCAGTGGAGGCAGGGAATTACTGGGAGTAGCAGAAAGTGACTATGTAAAAGAATGACAGGAGGAGGAATCTAGTAACCACAATGTTGCTCATGTGATTGTATATTAATGATATCAAAAAAATTAATGAATTAAAAAAAAAGAATGACAGGAAACAAACAGGATCAAGAGTAGGTGGTAATAAACCAGCAATGAAATTGAATTGGTAATCAAAAAGATACCTAAGAACCAAACTCCTGAACAAGAAGGTTTCACTGCTGAATTTTATCAGACATTTAGGGAAGACCTAGTACCCATCCTTCTTAAAGTTTTCCAAAACGTAGAAGAGGAGGGAATACTTCCAAACTTATTCTATGAGGCCAGCATCACCCTAATACCAAAACCAGGCAAAGACACCACAAAAAAAGAAAATTACAGAACAATATCCCTAATGAACATAGATGCAAAAATGCTCAACAAAATATTAGCAAACCGAATTCAAAAATATATCAAAAAGATCGTCCATCATGATCAAGTAGGATTTATTCCAGGGATGCAAGGATGGTAGAACATTCGAAAATCCATGAGCATCATGCACCACATCAACAAAAGAAGGACAAAAGCCACATGATCATCTCCATAGACGCTGAAAAAGCATTTGACAAAATTCAACATCCATTCATGATAAAACCTCTCAACAAAATGGGTATAGAGGGTAAGTACCTCAACATAATGAAGGCCATATATGACAAACCCACAGCCAACATTATACTTAACAGCGAGAAGTTGAAACCCTTTCATTTAAGATTGGAACATGACAAGGATGCCCACTCTCCCCACTTTTATTTAACATAGATCTGGAGGTCCTAGCCACGGCAATCAGACAACACAAAGAAAGAAAAGGCAACACAAAGAAAAGAAAAATTCAGATTGGCAAGGAAGAAGTTAAACTGTCTCTATTTGCAGATGACATGATATTGTACGTAAAAAACCCTAAGGAATCCACTCTGAAACTACTAGATCTAATATCTGAATTCAGCTAAGTTGCAGGATACAAAATTAATACACAGAAATCTGTTGCTTTCCTATACACTAACAATGAACTAGCAGAAAGAGAAATCAGGAAAACAATTCCATTCACTTTCCATTCAATTGCATCAAAAAGAATCAAATACCTAAGAATAAACCTAACCAAGGAATTGAAAGACCTATACCCTGAAAACTACAAGACACTCATGAGAGAAATTAAAGAAGATACCAATAAATGGAAACACATCCCATGCTCATGGACAGGAATAATTAATATTGTCAAAATGGCCATCCTGCCTAAAGCAATCTACAGATTCAATGCAATCCCTATCAAAATACCAACAGCATTCTTCAACGAACTAGAGAAAATAGTTCTAATATTCATATGGAACAACAAAAGACCCCGAAAAGCCAAAACAATCCTGAGGAGGAAGAATAAAGCTGGGGGGATTAAACTCCCTGACATCAAGCTCTACTGCAAAGCCACAGTAATCAAGACAATTTGGTACTGCCACAAGGACAGACCCATAGATCATTGGAACAGAATAGAGAGCCCAGATATAACCCAAGCATATATGGTCAATTAATATACAATAAAGGAGCCATGGATATACAATGGGGAAATGGCAGCCTCTTCAACAGCTGGTGTTGGCAAAACTGGACAGCTACATGTAAGAGAATGAAACTGTCTAACCCCACACACAGAAGTAAACTCAAAATGGATCAAAGAATGAATGTAAGTCATGAAACCATAAAACTTAGAAGAAAACATAGGCAAAGAGCTCTTGAATATAAACATGAGCAACTTTTTCCTGAACGCATATCCTTGGGCAAGGGAAACAAAAGAAAAAATGAACAAATGGGACTACATCAAGCTAAAAAGTTTCTGCACAGCAAAGGACACCATTAGCAGAACAAAAAGGCATTCTACAGTATGGGAGAATATATTTGTAAATGACATATCTGACAAGGGGTTAACATCCAAAATATATAAAGAGCTCACATGCCTCAACACACAAAAAGCAAATAACCCTATTAAAAAATGGGTGGAGGATATGAACAGACACTTTTCCGAAGAAGAAATTCAGATGGCCAACAAGCACATGAAAATATGCTCCACATCGCTATTTATTTAATTATCAGGGAAATGCAAATTAAAACCATAGTGAGATATCACTTCACACCAGTTAGGATGGCCAACATAGAAAACACTAGAAACAACAAATGCTGGCAAGGATGTGGAGAAAGGGGAACCCTCCTACACTGCTGGTGGGAATGTAAACTAGTTCAACCATTGTGGAAAGCAAAATGGAGGTTCCTCAAAAAACTAAAAATAGAAATACCATTTGACCGGGGAATTCCACTCCTGGAATTTACCCAAAGGAAGCAATTTTTCAGATTCAAAAAGGCATATGCACTCCTATGTTTATTGCAGCACTATTTGCAATAGCTAAGATACGGAAGCTCAGTGTCCATCAGTAGATGAATGGGTAAAGAAGAAGTGGTACATACACACAATAGAATACTGTTCAGTGGTAAGAGAGAGAAATTCCTGCCATTTGCAGCAACATGGATGGAGCTAGTGGGTATTATGCTCAGTGAAATAAGTCAGGGGGAGAAAGACAAGTACCAAATGATTTCCCTCATGTGTGGAGTATAACAACAAAACAAAACTGAAGGAGCAAAACAGCAGCAGACTCGCAGACTCCAAGAAGGGACAGTGGTTGCCACAGGGGAGGGGTGTGGGAGGGCAGATGGGAGGGAGGGAGAAGGGGATTGTGGGGTATCATGATTGGTGCACATGGTGTGTGAGGGAGAAGGGGATTGTGGGGTATCATGATTGGTGCACATGGTGTGTGTGAGGTCACGGGGAAGACAGTGTAGCTCAGAGAAGACAAGAAGACTCTGGCATCTTACTACATCGATGGACAGCGAATGCAATGGAGTATGGGGGGGACTCGATAATAAGAGTAAATGGAATAACCACATTGTTTTTCTTGTGAAACTTTCATAAGAATGTATATTAATGAAACCTTAATAAAATAAATAAAATAATAAAAAGAGTAGGTGGTAATAAAAGCCTGGGATTTTGGTTGCAAATAACAGAAATCCAACCCAAGGGAAGGGGAGGAGACTAGGGATAAAGGAAGGAAGAGACAGGAAGGGAATGACTGAGGGAGAAGGAAGGTAAATCTGAATATTAGCTGGCCTTAGCATAACTGGACCATTCTCAATCTATTCTAGAGACTCAATCACTAGTACTGACTTTTTTCCCTGTTTCTTAGTTATACTTTCTTTTGTGCTGGCTTCATTTTTAGGCTGGCTCTAGTTAAAGAGAAATGGCTGTTATCACTTCTGGCCTACATGTTCCTTAATGCCTATGTCTCATACAGTGACAGTGCCTTTTGTCTAAGCTCTGGGAATTTCTTTCATTGGCTCGTTTTGGGTTATTCCTGGTCTAATTAGTAGAATCTGGTGCTTGGATTGGTTAGGATTCGATCATGTACTCACTCCTCTAATGGAGAGTGAGGAGGGGATGAGTGATCATTACTCATCACCATCCAGATGCATTATAGAATGACTTTTCCAATAAGAGACACTCTACTGTTACCACAGAAAGGGAATGGATGCTGAAGAGGTAAAATAGTTAATAAAATAGTTATTTTATTAATAGTTAACAAAACAGTTGTCTTATCTACTATAAAGCCAAAATCTAACATGTGGCATCTGATACAGAATCCTGAATACATTGTACACACAATTTTGAAAATAAAACATGCTGCTTAAATAGTCTTTCTGAAAACTTCAGAGATTCTTTCAGGGCTCTTTTAATTGTCATTTAAGTTTCTCAGGGTAACTAGGTAGCAGTAGTTCAGCTATTCTTTTGACAATTATTTATTGAGTGTCTGCTACACTATTTTACCTGCAGTATCACTGAATCTTTTCAAAAGTCATATAATTTTAAAAATAACTTCTCTATATAGAACTAGATTTCAAAACAATTTTAAAGTGATTTTTTTCCATATTTTGTCTCAGTATGTCAACTAACCAGGTTAAAGGATATATGCAGGCCAAAGAACACTAGGTTATATTTTAAAACATACTTTAACCAAGGCTCACAGACTATCATCTCCTTACCTTTTATTTATCTAAAGTGCTATGGGAGTTTTTAATGCCTAGGCAGAGTATAAAGTAAGCCTCATCTGGAAGATCCATGCATAGCACAGTGCAGCTACTCAATTTATCTACCTTGGAAGGATGAAAGGCTAAGTTGAAAATCATTTATCAGTTCCACTTCAGTTGTTACATTTTTGCTTCAGAAACATCCTTCATCTCCTGAGTCTCATAATCTCTTGCCTTTGAGGTTGTTTCATAGACATCTTTCAGTCAAATGCCTTCAATTTGAACTTCTTCAAGATGGGTACCTCTCTCCCAGAAGTTGCCTCCAGGGACTATTTTACAGCTGTTATTTCAGCTACTCCCACCGTGCTTGCTGAAGAAAGTTCTCTTACCCAAGACATTTCTAGTAGGAAACCAGTACTACTCAAGCCATATAGCAGCTTTTTCAATTGAACACCCAACCTGGAGTTCTTTAAAAAGAAGACACAACAAAACCCAGTAAGAAGGTGCAAGATACTCTTTGCCCTTCAAAATGAACTTCAACCCTGCTTTCATGCTTTCAATGAATGTATCCCACTGAAACGAGATTATACTTTTGACTTTATGTGATAATAATCCTCTGGATAATGTGTCATTTAGCCATATTCCTTTCAAATTCACAAGCTTTTTGTGGAATACACTCTGCTGTTTTTCTAGCAAGATTTAAGTTTTTATCAATAGGTGGTAATCCTGTACACATGTTTAGGCTTCTGTTTTCGTGCTATATTCTCCTTTCTTTCCCCCAACCTCCTTCCCCTTGACCATGTCACTTAAAAAACTATTCTTTAAAATTATTGTTGTTTTGCTTCTTATTTAAATGTTCCACCTCCTTAACCATACTACAGACCTCTCAGAGTTAGGAACTCTACCTTGTTTTTATTTTGTATTTTCACACAAAGGTCAGATAAATATTTGGAAATATGGTACTTAGTAAAATAATCTATAAGTTATTAGCATCTAGATATGCTATGGTATCTAGATATCATGTGCAGACACAAAGATAAATAAGACATTGTTCCTTCCTTGAAGGAATTTTTAACATTATAGAAGATAATACAATATACATGCAAGTTTGGTATAAAAGGATCATTAAAGAGTGAGCAGTCAGTTTCTTGTCAGGAAATTAGGGCAGGCTTCTTGATGTAGTTGGTATTTGAGCAGCATTGGATTATTGGGATTTTTTATTTAATCATCCATTTCCTGGATTACCTTATAGAAGAGACATTTAAAGGGGAACAGTAGTGATGCTAACCACTCATATGTATAATTCTTGGTAGTTGGCAAAGCCCTTTCATATTTATTTCTCCTTTGAGCTTCACAACCCTATGAGTCTATAGAGATGGTATTTATTCCTGACATATAAAAATCTTAGCTATTTAGCTTTCAGAGTTTATTTTGTTTTCTGATTGCCTGCCTTGATCAGAAAACAGCATTATCAGCCTTAACTTCTGCCATGGTCTTTTGTCCTTGAGATTAGCACTCTAGAAGAAAGGGGAGATTTCATCTTTCTAGCATCTGCTCTGGAAAGTCAGAACTGATCCTGTCCTGCTTGACCAAATTTGTCAATGACTTTCTTATAACAGCATTATAAAATACTTTTGTCAAAAAAAAACAAAGGAAAATGAAGTAGGAATTTCTGTTAGTGTGAGGTATTCTTGAGTTTTTTTGTGTATCTCATATCTGTTCATAAGTTTCTGTGTGGTGTTTCTAGACAGTAAACCTGCTCAAATAAAACTGGCTCCTTTTGACTTTGTGTTCAAATATTCTTTAAGGAGACAGGTACATAGAAGGAAAAACTTTAGCTTAAGTGAAGTAATAATAAGTTTTTGTGTGTATTACCAGAAAATTGTGTAGTAAACTTTTCCCCATCCGCTTGATATCCAACTGTTTTTAAAAGGGCCTTTATTAAAGCCAAAATTTGGGTTTGGTTTTACCAAAATCAAATTTCATTCTTTTGCTCCTATTCAGAAGCCTGTGTTTCACTTGATTGATCATTCCAACTATTTCACTCTGTACATTAAATCATCAAAATCCCATTTGCCCCACTGCAGGGTTGGCATAAGAACGAATGTGATGGCAGCAACTAATATTATGATCACAATGCAGACTTAAAAAGGAAATAGCAGCTTCATTAATATCATTAGCACTAGAATTTTTTGCCCACAATTATATCATTAATAAGAAATGGTAGTTAGGAAAACAAAAGCAAGAAAAGCTGCTTTTATAAATAATTGTGAAATTATTTTTCTTCTTTCCTCATAGGATTGAAAAGTAAGCAAGTCTCATGGTAATTTTCCATGTTGATTTTTTTTTTACAGCTATGGTTAATTTTGCTTTTAAACTTTAGGAACAACGCAACAAATTGTAGAAGTCAGTGTTCTATATAGATTAAAAGAAATTCATTAGAAAGAGCTAAAGGACTTATAGTACACCCTCAGTCAAGCACAGATTTAGGCATAGTGTTTCCTAGTTAATAGATCATTGTGTTATTGCATGTGGTGTAAGAAGACATATTTACTTGAATTTGAAAATAATTATTTAATGTCCTGTGTTTCAATTTTTGTTAAAAAGAACACATATAAGTAATTATGTAAAGCAAAGCAGCCATTCTTGGCAATTTACTATTTTTCATAATTATGACTGTTGTATATAGACTTTTATTTTAGTTGTAATTAGATTCTCATTATAATGCCTTTGCTCTTTGCCCTGTGATGTTGCTTTGTTGGTTTGTTCATCTACCTTGTAGACCTTGATGACCCTCATGTTCTAGTCCTTTTGCTTTTTACTAGGCTGAACCAAAAGAAAGCACTTGGTCACTAGCAACAGAGCTGAACAAAGACAGGAAGGAAGGGTTTTTTAAGCATGGGATGCTGCCATAGAAAACAGCCAATGCGTTTCAGCTCGGACTGTGAAAACCAGTTTCTGTAAGGCTAGGCCACTGCACTGTCATTTTTATTATTGGCCGTCCATCTTTTAGCATCTGTGCACTGTTGAAAAAGTTATTTTATCATAGAAAGATTTGACAAGATTGACCTCTTCAAACCTTTCAAGTTGAGGGAAGCTGGTTTTCTACATCACATACCCATAATGGGGACAACGTGCCTTTTAAGTGCACTGTGCTTCATCTGTATATTTAGTTTAGGGTGAGATTTTTTTGTAAATCTTCTAAACAAATTTACTGGGCTTTTTCTTTTAATACCAATATTGAAGGAAAAAGCATAGGAACCATTGAGATAAGGTCATTTGACATTAAAGAGGAAAACATTTTGACAGTTTCTTTGGTATCAAAGTAGAGGCATATACCACATTTAAGTACGTTACCAGACCTATGGAATAGCAATAGTGAGTTTTTCAGTTCTGTTTTAAGATTGCAGGTACTAGCAGGTTTAAACTAATAATTGCTTAAAAATACAAGCTGTCCAGATATTTGTACAGCAAAGTGATTTTTTAAAAACCAGTTATTAGAATAATGGCCAACATTTAGCTCCAGGTTTTAATTTCTACATGATTTGAAGACAACAAGTTGCTTGTGAGGTTTGGAGGCTTAAAGATCATTTATATGTCTTGCAGTATACGTGTGGTTATGTGAATGTTACTTATATGTGACTCATTATGTGAAAAGAACAGATAAAGAAAAACCTTTAAAAACTCTTTACCTGTCTTTTTCCATTATTGGGTTTTTTTTTTGAAGGCTGGTTCAGGTCCTGTTTGCTTTACCATAGTAAAATAATTTAGTGTATTTTTTACTTTAGATTGTCACAAATTTAATCTAGTTTCCAAGAATATTAATTATTTTTAAAGGTTTATGTGCTATTTAAGTATTCTTGGAGAACTTGTTTTATATAAAGTTACAAACACACAATTACCCAAATTCTAACTCTGTTAACCTGATTTTTATATTAGTTGTTAGAAGGCAGATAAATAAATTTCATTTATATCTAGATTATGGTCTAAGGCATAATTCTAGTAAAGTGTTATATAAAGGTCAGATAAAATATTGATATTTAAATGGCTTATGAATAAGAAATCTTTTAAATTATTTTTATGTCACTAACAAATAAACTAAAGGATAATTTTTTTTTTTTTACATTCACCAAATAAATTATTTTAAAACACTCTTTACCTGGGGGGAACCACATTCCATACTTAAAAACTCTTAAAATAATGGAGAAGCTGTGGGAGTAGCAAGGTAAGGGCTGGGAAGAGCCAACAGCATAATTTCTTCTAAAATATATGGTACTGAATAAAATCTGTTCTTGTTACAGGCCATCATTTTTTTGTTACCATTGTTAAGAAGAAGTAATCCAACTAGGATTAAACACGTTTAATGTAAAATAAAATGTTGATGCAAAGAAAATATCCAAGAGGTATATATTTGTCAATAATTTAGATACATTTTCAGATTTTTAATATTGATACTGTTCCAGAGATACTGCAGTTATGAAGTGTTGAATAAAATTTCATGTTTTAAAAACAACCAATTAGGTTAACAGAATAATTTCTAAAATGGATCTAAGCTTCTTAACACACTTGGACTTCTCATTCATTTTGTTAAAATGATTCATACACATGATAATTATAGATACATGACAACAAGGTAACTGTATTAAAGATGTTTTTCCTGTTTTTGGTTTTAGTGTTCATTTAGAAATTTTGCTTCTTATTTGCCAAACCTTTAGCTGTTTAGATATGTCCTGATAATAGCTAAAATTTTTACTTTATAGCTGGATGTTTAGTGTGGTACTGGCCTTGCTAACTAGTATAACAAAATGCTTTAAATGAAATGTTATTTCTGACTTGAAACTCTTGATTCTTCTAGTGTTAGTAAAATTAATGTATTCTTAGTTCCAAGTAGTGGTGTTCTATAATGCCATAGTAAAAAGCTTGGTTGGAAATGATAAGTGCTGTCTCATAAAAGTTTTCTCATATTTCAACTAAAACATACTCAGCAAAAGAGATATGTAAATTAAAAGAAAATCTCCATTTCCTATTCTGAGTAAAGCTTTGATTTTTGCTGATTCAGGAAGTAAGGTTGACATTGGAGCTTCTCATTTCATCTGGAATAATCACTTTTTCCTTTTGAAAAGTCTTTCATTTTAGCAGCAATATCTTCTAAAACAGTCCATTTTGCATGGATGAACCTGTTTTTCTCTAGATAACACAGAAAATACAACTATCATAAATGGTAACCTGCTTTCTATAGTATTGCTTTTCCTGGGTGCCCAGTGAGATACTAAAGTGCCAGGCTGTTCATTCTGGAGATTTCACTGATTTTTCTTAGCTGCATTCCTACCCCCACTTCCCAAATAACCAACCACCCCCCAACAGAATTTTATAAATTCCAAATGGACTATTGCAATAAAATGTTTAACCCTAGGGTTTGTTAAATAAGATGCTGACTATCTAATGAAGGTGGTTCAAATCAATAGCACTCTCCCCTAAGCCAGTAGCTCATCAGTTTAGGATCATTCAGAATATATAATTCCAGTTCTTGAAACATTGCACTGTCTTTTTTTTTTTTTCTGTTAAAATAAGTGTTGGATTGTTATCTTACTGATTTCTGATATTTTTTCAAATTTTTCAGTTAGTATTTTTCCCTTCCATGTATCAAGATATGCTTAAAATCTGAATAAATAATAATAAACTTGCTTTTGTTGTAGGGTAGGTGTATCCAATTGCATTCCAAATATTTGGCTGCCAAAATAAGGAAAGCAGTAACTGCTTATTTATTTAAATGAGTATTAAACAAAATGATTAGCATTTTAAGAATATGTTCTGGTATAATCTATGTACAATCCATTAAAATATCCAAACAAAGGTCAAATTATGTATTGGTTGAATTTCTGCCAAATGATACTAAGAGCAAATTGAGCTTTTCTTTAGTTTTTATGGTAAATGGAAATGTGTATGTGATGTTTGCTTTGACTGGAGAGTTATAAATGGATCTATTGTGTTTCAGGTATATAATTTCTGTACTGTATGTATGGGGGGGCACTTCCTTGCTTCCCACATATTTGACAGTGCTCTCAAAGGAATAGATGTATACTTAAGCAATCCTGGACAAAATATGTATTCCTCTTGCTGTTTGGACTGTTACTGCTGGTGTGATACAAAGCGCTTACGTGAAATTTTGTGTTCTATGTAGCTAGTGCTTTTAAACTTCTCCCTGATAGCACATTCTCTTGTATTAATGCAATAAAGCCAAGAAGACAGGATGACATAGTGAAACTCTTATTAAAAACATGTTCTAATTGTTGCAGAGATATTAATGGAAATGTCGAGCTTGCTGCCTCAAGTTATTTCAAATTGTGTATTTTATATTTACAGTTTACATTTACATATTAATTTTATCTATTAAGAATTGCTTTCAAATTAAAAGATTTACATATGCTTAAACAAAAGCATGAAATTAGATTTGAACTCCAGAAACCAATTCATTGTGTGAGCATACTAAATGGTTTTGCAATAAGGAAAGCCAAATTGAATGACAAGTTTGGCCCTTAAACTTGAAAATATCATGAGGGAAAAGCAACCATGGGATATTTATCTATTTATATGTATGTTTATCTATTACATAAACATGTTTCTTTTATTTTAGAGAACTAAAATGCTCAAATTATTATGATTAACATTTGAGCTTTTCAACCAAAATTTAAGAAGAATTATGGTGGGAAATTTAGAATAATTTCTGACTGAAGTTCTCCACATATAAATAATATGGTTTTTAAATAAACTGAAGAGTAATCCATCTGAAATATATATATATATATATATATATATATTTGTTTGTGTTTATGATCAGTCTACCTTCTAAAATTTTAGCATATTATGAAAACACATTTTAGGATTTTAGCAAGGCCTTCCTTGGGAAATTCTAAACCTTTGTGTAAAATTGGCAGATCATCTGACCAGTCTCACCCTATTTAATTATTTCAGCATGACATGTTGTTGGCTTTTGGAAAACTGTATGTTCCAAAGTGCTTTAGAAGCTCTTTAATCTAGCTATTCTTTTTTTGGCAATACATTACTTGCTTTTTAAATACAGCTTATTTTAGAGGGGTGTCAACATGTTTTAAAAACTATACCTTCCTGTAGTAATAGTATAAGTGCTACAGAAAGCACTGTGAAGTATTTCAAGATCCATGCTTTCAGAGTTAAACCAAGTTTATATACACACATGCTACATACTTACAGATCTGGGGGACAACTGTTCAAACTGCCGTGTGAACTATGCTAGAGGAGTTAGTGAGCTTTTTTTGCAGACATAGTTGATTGGAAAACAGCAACAAAATAATTGTCCAGACTGGCTACTGAAATGCTTTTCAATCTTTACTGTACAACTGTATCAGCAAAGTGTTTGTCAAAATCCAAATGGAAACATTAACCAGTCTAGCTAGGTTTGCAGTGCTTTCATAGTTAAATCACAAAGAGAATCCTAGAATAAACTGGATTTTCACATACAATGAACAGTTTGTCACAAAATTGTGATATGAGGACATGACTGTAGGGTTTGTCTGCTGTGTCTCCAAAATTTCTGTCCTTCACATCTTGACTATCATTGTATTCACTTTGCAATCTGTTAACCAATAAGGATTTACCTTAAATTAAGCATTTTTAAGTATGCCTATTGTCTCCCAGTGGTGCTTTGTGGTGCCATATGGTTGCTTATCAGCTTGATTTACAATCTTAGTCTACTACCCAATTTACAAAGATAGCCTGAGCTTCTTTGTGGTGCAGGTCAAGTACTTGTGGAGTGAACCACAAGGAAGCAAATATTCATTGTGTTGGAATGTCTTCATGAAAAAAAAGGCTACCTCAGCCCATAGTTTTTTAACATATACATTTCTTATTTAGAACAATCTGGATCTTCTACACAATACACCATGATGTAACACGTTTATTTCAGGCAGAGTGATTTTCAAAAAAATAGCTCAATTTACAAATGAGTATCTATTTTGAAAATTACTTTTAAAATATATATAATTCTTTAAAAGCAAATTTTTAATATATTTAAACAATTGCATTTATAATAAACTTCTTGAAAAAGTGAGGGAGGCCTTTAATCTTCATGTATCAAGAGATAAAGAGTGAATCATTAAGCCAAGACCTTTTTTTCCTTTCTAAAAAATACCTAATTAATCTTACCATTTCCCTTTTTTCTTTTCTTTAAAAAAAAGAGGTGATGTATGTTTTGCTCTGCTTGTTAGCTGTGACTGTGCAGTGAGGGTTCTGCCATGATTGATCAGTGAGGCCCACTTTTTTTTTCATATACATTCACTATAGAATAGAATCCAGTGTTGGATTTTTCTTTTTTTCTTTTAGTGAGTAGTGAGGAATGGGGGGAAAGCATTTGTTCCATTTAATAATTTATAATAGCTAATTTCCCCATAAGAACTCACCAAAACATGATAGATATATCTCACTTAGGAAGAAAGTTGTTTAAAGTGAATCAAACTCTATTTGATGTATCAAATAGGTATATCAAATCCTTGATATATCAAACCCTATTTTCTTAGTTATTTTACAATATAAACTTGAAGGTACGTTGTTCTAGAAAACGATTTGGTTTTTAAGACAAATCAAAACTAAGGTAACATTTTAGAAGAAAACAATCACTTTCAGACACAACATTACTGTCAGATTATGAGTACGAGGTAGAGAAGTTTGTTTTATATTTGGCACAGTAACTTAAATATAAGCATCACAACTAAATAAGTTAGAAGTTTTCAGATTCTCATCCTCTCCTTGAAGTGCTCTAATAGAATACATAGCTCTTCTCTAATGTTCGATATTCTGCCTTCTAATATTTTGGAGAAACAGCAGTTTTTAGAAATTAGGTTGAAATAACAAGAAGGGAGGATTTGACGTATAAACAGTTGAAACTCTAATTTTTAAAATACAGTAGTAAGTTATTAAATAACCAAATAAGTAGTAAGTTATTAAATAAGCAAATGATTTATTGGGAGACATATAATGGTAAACCAAACTGAATTCATCAAATCGTTGTTGAGCATCCACCAAGTATGGTGGTCCCTATTAAGTTGTGATACTGGTTCCAAGTAGCTTGCCTCCTAGCTTGGCAGGGAGTAAGATGTGCAAATGGGTACTTACAAAGATATAGATGCCTTGTAAATGTAATTATAGGACATCATGGGGCCACATAGGAAGAATTCCTAATTCAGTTTTGGGAGATGAAATAAGACTTGCTGGAAGAAAACTTTACCAAAACCCAAAGGATAAATAAAAGTAAGCTAAACACAGGTGGGCATGGAGTGGAGAGTGTTGCAGGCTCAGGGAATAGCAAGTATATACCCCAACTGATTGCTTTGTTCAAAATTTGTATATAATTTGGTGTGACTGGAGCATAGCTTGTAAAGGTGATGGAAAATAGTGAGAAATCAGTCTAGAGTGGTAAATTAGGACTAAATTATGAGGGCCTTAGAAGTATTATCAGAAAACTCAAGGATTTCTAGTAAAATAGTGACATAATAAGATTTGCATTTTAGGTAGGTCAGTTTGGCAGAAGAGTGGAAAATAACAGAGGATTGGGCAGGCGAGAGTAAGATGAAATACAGGGAGACTGGTTGCTTTTGAGAATGAAAGGTAATATACCATTCTTCTAGACAGTGAATACTAGAGGAAGGTCAGGTTTGAGAAAGGGAACAGCTCCAGAAAGTGTGCTTCTTATAGAATCAGGAGATGTAAAGTATTACTTTAGCTCTGTCATCACTGATGAACCACATGATAACATGATAACATTAGTCAAAGCATTTGCTCTCTCAGTACCCCAGTTTCTTCATCTTTGGCATCAGCATATAATAATGCCTCATTCCCCAGTTCATTGTATTTCTGTGGCCATGTTGAAGACAAATATATTGTGAAATATTTACTGTCCTATTCCAGTATAGGATAGTATTTAATGTAAGGGAGAGTACATTTACTAAGTACATTGCCATGGTGCTATAAAACTGGTGTGGTAAACTGTGGACCAGTTTGGGGTGGAAAGTAATTTGGTATAGTGAACTTTCTGCTGTAATGGTAATTGTTATAATAAAATTTGACATAATTCCTTTTTTAGTGATTAACAATAAGGAACAAGACCTATCATCCTGTGCTAGGCACTGCATTTTATATATTTTTTAATGTATTTTATATGTACTTTATGTACGCCCTGTTCTTTAGCCCACTTCATCTTTCATACGTCACTTCACGACTGTGAGGACAGGTAGGTATCACTGCTGTTCTTCTTTAGGAAAACTTGGGATGTCAGGTAACCTTCCCAGTCTTATTGCTCACTGGTGAGTGCCAAATTAAAACCCTGAAGAGGAACCACGGCAGAGACAAGTGAGAAAAAAAAAAAAATTCAGTGAAGTATGGGTGGCATTTTTGCATTTAAGTGTACTTAGATAGGAATTAAACCACTTTTTATTAATTCAATTTATTAGGAACTCGAATGCCTATTATGTGCCTTACTCTTTTCTAGGTGCAGTCATGTCTGTACATATATTGTTTTGCTTCTGAAAGTGATTTCCAAGGTGAGGTGACAATTAAGGACATTAAAACTTCAAGGCCATTGGCCCAATTTTGATTAAAAAAATAGAGTTGGAAACAGAAAAAGTAATCCTTCTAACTTCACTTGACAGTAAGATAAGCCATAAGCCTAGGGATTACTTCAGTTGTATGAAAAAACAAAACTTTTTCTCTACATGTGAATCTATTAAAAATTATTGAGTGTTATGATATACATAAGCCAACATAAATGAAAGTAGAATATATTTGTGCAGTGCTTCAAGATTTAAGTACTTTCACATATTTTGTCATCTAATTCTCATAGATCTCAGAGTAGGTAGTCAAAATACCCAATTTTACAGGAAATAGGTTTCAGAAGGCAAGGTTTCAGATCTAGTGCTTTTCCAGTTATACCATACTACCTCTATATGTACAATCTATTTGCAAATTTAAATACTTTAAAATTTTAAATTAAAATACTGTTACTGTAGCTTTATTTTCCTACCTGGTGTATTTTAGTACAGGTTCCTGTATTTGGAAGTTAAAGCAAATGTTCTCTTACACACTCTTTTAGACTTTGCAACTGCAGTTAGTCCAGATTTCCTACCCAATAACAGTGGAGGAACCAGGGATTTCTGGTTGGCAGAATCCTTCTGAGTACTTAGAAGCCACTTGGAGAGAATGATCAGTGAAAGGCAGAAAGAACCTTTTATTGGATACCTGCTGTGTATATAGGTAGACACTGTCAGGTGCCTTCCTGTAACTCCACCAAGACATCAGGATGAAGTGAACAGGCATGTCATAGTTCAAGTAAAACTTGCTATTATGAATGCTAGATTATAGCCATGTTCTGAATGCTTACCAAATTTTATTGCTTTCTTGTTCATCTTTCTCCACCTGAAATGCTTTGTTCACCTCAGTCTGTCAGAATTCAGTTCATCCAGCCTTCAGAAACAGCTCAATTGATAATTCATTTGTAAAGCTTTCTCTACTTCAGAAGTAATGAATCTAAATTTTTAAAGTAGTTTGTAATATCCTTAATGTAGATGTCCCCTGGTACTATTATTTTAGTTATTTGTGTACATATCATGCTTCTTTGGTTTCTTTTGTTACCCAGTGTAGCCTAGCCATAACCTTGAATATTGTCCTTTCCCATAGATCTCTCGGTCAGTTCCTTCCACTAAAGTCCCTAACCGCAATCTTTGCATCTACTTTTTGGAGATGGGTTGTGGGGAAAGAAAGGGAGATTGTTACACCAATAAGATTTCTGCTTTTTATGAGCTTTAGTTAATTTAAGTCTTCTATGACCTCTTTCTTTCTTTCTTTCTTTTTTCATCAAACATACATGGTAAGGCTCTTAGTATTTTGAGTTTAGACAATAATTAGACTTTTATGACCTTTGGATCATATAGCTAATAAATAGTGGATCCATTTTACCTTCAGTGTTTATCTTGAGTAATTTTATGTGTGTTTAGGGTGGAGTATGAGAATCAGATTAAAAAATAAGTTTATATTAAAAGATTTTTGAGAAATAACTTTGTTGAGTACTAGTCTGTTATCTGTGCTATTTTTATCAGAGCCAAGTTGATCTTTTAAAACATTGCCTGAATACATTTTCCCTTACTCTAAAAACCTTCAGTGCCTAAAAGAATTAATTGCCTAACAAATAAATTTTAGTTCTGATTTAATTCCTCACTAATTCTTTATAATCTTGTTAGACTACTTTCTAGTTTTTTTCTCTGCCAGTCTAGATTGCTCTCCCCTTTCCTTCTCTGGTTATCTGAGTTCTGTGCTTCTTTAAGTTCTATTGGACCTCTCACTCCCACTCGCACTGAGCTCATGTAACTTTTGTTGTGTTACAGTATATACTTTTTTAGAAACTGTTTCTGATTTTTTGTCTCTGAAATCCAGCACTCCCCCTATGGCATAAAGCTTCAAAGACAGAACCATATTTTACACTACTTCTCCAGGACCTGTTACATGGCGGATAGAAGGAATGTGCTCATTAAAAACTAATAGCAGTAATGAGGAAGAGGATTGTGGATTTTTTTTTTTTTTTGCCCATCCAAACACTCATAATTAGACCCAGATGTTGGACTGCCTTGAGTAGGTTGGGTCATTTCTACTCATTACCAGGAAACTACCCTGACATATTTATTTAGCTGATAGGGTGGCTTCTTGCAGAGGTCAGTTCATGGACATTTCAGCCAACTAGATAGTATATATATAGTTCAATTGATTGTAGGGATACTATTCTGGGTATCTTGGTAGTGGGAACTGTTGGAGACATCAGAGAACCTTAGAAAAGGAAAATGGTACCCAGTATTTTATTGGAATTCTGCTCTGGAGCACAATTCGGATCACTCTCTACCCTTGACACTACCCTCGCTACCAAATAGACAATTAACCTGTTCTCTACAGGGACAGATTCCCAGCCCCAGTAAACCAGAAAGTCTAGAGAGAAGGAATAATTTCCAGCAGAGTAAGAATGTTTTGTCTCTTGATTTTCTAAAGTGTTGATTATCAGCTCATATGCCATCTCTTATTCATATGATTAATCAAGCATTGCTTTGTTTTTCTGTTGCCATCTTGGACTGCAGTGTAGTCAGAAATATGTAGAATTTGGGCTGGCTGAGTTTGCCAAGTCCTGTGCCTTCTGAAGAAAAATGATGGTTCCACCCCGCTCCACCTCCTACTTTAGCTCCTGGAGAGACAACAGCATGGTATTATGGAAGAATCATGGGCTTTGGAGACAAGCTGACTCAAATTCATGATTTTGTAACAGTATAGCCTTGTTGAAATTATTTACTCTCATAGTTAGCTAGACCTCTTCATTTTAAAAAATGCTTTGCTTATAAGGTTATTGTAAAAATTAAATGAGCTCTGTGAAAGAATCCGGCAAGTGCTTAGTGCATAACTGTTTCTCAGGATATTAAGGCTTCCTTCCCTGGGGTAACCAACTCATCTTGGTTTACCTATGACTTTCCCAGTTTTAGCATGAAAGTGCCACATGGCCCCAGAAATCTCTTCCCCTACCCTTTCGTTCTCTCTCTCTCTCATTTGACTTTTCTAGGTTCATTGGCCATTCTTTGAATAAGTGTAGTTAAGTTTACTTTATAAGTTAGACTTTTAGGTAGAACTGAAGAAAATTCCTTAGGTGGTATGTATGTATATGTGTATATGTATTTCTTTGTTTCTTTCAAGGTATGTTTTAAGGTATATAATTTAGTGCTTTGTTGATTGAGCCAACCATATCTTCCATTTAATGGTTGTCTTGATCTAGGGGCAGGGAGGCTTATGAGTTACTTGGTAAAGAGGTTGTATTATTGAAAGTGGTAATTTTGATCTGCTGCTCTATTGATGGATTCTGGCAATCTTAAGGTGCTATAATATCATATTCACAAGCTTCTATCTGCCTAAAAATTTTAGAATGAGTTCTTTATATTAAAGCATTTCATCCTGTGAAACCAGTCCTTTTTAATTTAGTTCTTTCAGTCTGGTCCTAAGTTACACAAATGATTCTTTTTACAATATTGCAATTTTTCCACCTTTGTTTAAATATTTACCTAAATGTTTGAATAAATATTCTAATGTCAATTTAATGTGTTTAACAAGCACAGCTACCTTGTTTTCTAATGACAAGGAATTACAATTATGATTACATTTCTCTTTCTCATTTTTGCTCCATCTTTCTTGTTTTTAACTTGTTTTCAATTAAAAAAAATCGAGTAGAAAACTACCTAGTATTTTTGTCAGTGTCATGGTTTTATGTCAAGATGTTGAAAGGTGTCTCTCCAAATTATTGTTATGCTTTAGTTATTTCTTTCAAAGAAGGCCTCTTGTATAGCTATTTGTTGAATTGTGTACCTACTGAATTAGTCAAAGCTCTAGCTAAAACCATTTTTTTCCCTTACCTCTCCCCTCCCCCCAAACTTGCTTTTGTTATGTATTGGCTTGCTAATCCTTGTGTTGAGCAGTATCAGACATCACCTTTCTTGGGGGCAGTTAGTCCACTCTTCCGCTTTCTTTGTCAAAGGGCTCCCTTAATAGGAGAAGTCAACAGGGAGGACAAAAAGGATTGAAAGTTGTATTTAATCAGGGTCAGAGAGGTGGTGTTCAGAGTGACGGGCCCACAGGCAGGCTGGCCTTTTATGCTTGCCGACGCAGATGGTCCCAGAGCATTCAGATAAGTGAAGAGAAAGCTGCCCAGTGAAAGCTATTGTAGGGTAGCATCGTTACAGTTGAGAAAGGTTGCCAGGGGTAACTAGAGAGTATCACCAGTATCGTGTGATCACTAGTCTGTGCCATTGAAAATGTTAGACTGAGAATTGTATTGGGTCCCTTGGCATCTTGATGTTCATATGTAAGCAGTATTAGTTTACATTAGTGTTTTAATTTAATTTTTGTTTTCCTCCCTTTGTTCTAGCCTTGCCTTTTTTTAGTACATAAAACATAGATTTATTTCTATTTATAATTTAAACAAATCTGCTTCTAAAAGCAATTAGTTATTTAATATACCTCTATTGTAGTTCAGTATAAACTCTAACAAATAGTTAAAATTTTTGCAAATAAATTGGATTAATGGAAATAGGACTCAGCATTTCTCATTTGAAGAGCTTGAAGTTGATTTTCCATTGCTCAGAAACTGCCCCAGTACATATGAAATTGATAAGTTTTTTATTCTGCATGGTTTTTAAGTAACTTATAAAAGAATATGTTGAGGTATTTGTCTGAAAACAGTAGATACAACCTTATCTACTGTTATGACCAAGAGCTCCCAAATATTAATGAAATGTATCTTTGATTTTTTGCCAAGGGCAAAAGTAAAAATATGCATCCCAAATGAGCCTGAGCCAAGTAGCATAACAATCATTGGTCTTAATTTAATATACTCTGAATATTATTTTAATAGCCAGTTTTTGAATTCTTTAATTTCAGCCGTTCTTGTCATCTGTATATTTTAAAGAAATTACTTATAGTCACATACAAAACATAAACACAATAGTCTCCTGCACTGACTAGAGGAAAATGCATAGATTTCTGTTTAGTGTAAAAGTAGAACTTGAAGTGTAACAAATTCAAGATGAAGTGATAATAGTCTTGCAAATTATTGTTTTATTAGTCAACCCAATCTGAGTTAGCCTTATGCTATCCAGAACTGATTTTAGCTTAATACCTCTTACCCACCTGTTGGTATAATTAACACTGAACAAAGGCAAACCTAATACTATTTTGTAATATGAACGTTGGTGTTTGAGAGCTACTAATCACCCACAGAATTATTTTGTATGAAAGGTAACATTGTTTTATTCTGTTACAGATAGTCAGGCTTTATTAAAGTCTTTAATACCCCTATTTAAAAGATCAGACTCTAAATTTCAAACTATTACAGAAAAATCTCAAATTGATAACGAAGCGAGCTACTTGTTTCCTTTTTCATTTTAAAATATGGCTGAGTCATTTTTATTTCAGACAATGTATATATACTCACTCCCGTGAATGTAATGAGTATTTGTCACAAAAAAAATATGTGAATCTAGTGAAATTCAGAGCAAGCATGCTGATACCCATAATCATAAGGAATAGGATTTTAGGAGGTCTACAGATCTGGTGACAAAGCATTTCATTGTAAAATTAGCTTTTATGTTATTAAAAATAATATCAACAGATAATGTGATTTCCCTTTATTTTCCAAAAAAACAAATGAAACCTAGTAACAAGATTGTGCATTCCTTTTATTTTCATAGTTCTTGTTTTAAAGAATTATAGTATGACCACTTATAAGTCTAATGAAAAACTATGTTTGTTAGTTTGTATCAGTTATGGTGGAGGTAGGCTTTCTAGGATTTATGAATAAAGATGGCAGTGTCGAAAGAAATTTTAATTACATTGCTATTTTAATGACCCTTGGTGAGTCAAAGATATTAATGTTATTGCGGTTTATGGCCTTTCATCATTTTTATTCTGTGGATCCCGTCTTTTTTCTTTATCTGTGTACATGGTACAGATTTGTCTGAACACATAATTAAACTGAATGAGCTTGCAGAATCTTAAAGAATTTAAAATTTACATTCCATATATTTTCATTTAAATTGACCATGTGATGTGAACATCTGTGTAGTGGCACTAGGGGGATTGACATCAAAGTATTACAGTAAACTCCAGCAGAGAATTTTTTTTAGCACTTTGGTCTTGGAATCACTGCAGGTAACATGAAGATGAAAGGAAATACAATTGCTAATCATCTTAGCAAAGATAAAAAACAAAATTACTTTTAAGATTTCACAGGTATAGATATAAGTGTCTTATATAGCTTAAAATTGACTTTTTAAAGGCAAACTATTATGAAATTAACCCATCCTATCAACATATGTTTTAAAGAGTATAATTAAATTATTATATGTCTACTTACATGTTTAGACCAGAAATCAGGAACCAGAAAACTAGTTTAAATTTTGCCAAAATATTAATCAAAGTCCCTTTTCTCTCATTCCTTTATTATGTTAGTAATATATAAGTGTTATTGGAACTTAATGATTGGAATGTATAGCAGAATCCATTGATAATCATGGTGTCAATTAGAAGGTCTTATCCCAGTTTTTTAGGTGTATGGAAATTATGAAGAGAAAGTAGAACCAGAATAATCATGGGTTATTCATTATAGTGAATGCCATTGTACCAAAATCTGAACAATATTCATATCAACTACTGCATTGTAAGTATGCAAATGCTTGTTGAATAAATTTGGTTTAAGGCAATAATTTTGAAAGTTAGCTGACATAGTTAAGAAAAAGGGAATTACTGCTTACAAAGAATGGTGAAATCTTTAAATGCTGTTTAACTTTTTATTGTTAGTTTTAATGTTATCTGGGAATATTCAGAAGGCGTTTTGGAATTTTGAAGATCCTAGTTTCGTTATTATGAAAATCAGTGACTCTTTACCAGTACAACACACCTCGCTGCTACCACTGCTGCCCTACCACTAGTGTCAGAACAGCCTGCTCTTATGCTTATGCTTATGTATTGATATTTGCCAGCCTTGGGGATTTGAATTTAGCCATTTCAGGAAAATAAAACTATGAGTGATTAAGATGTAAGAATAGATATTAATGGATGAGCATGGTAGTGCTCTGTTCAGCTCTTTGGGAATCCACATTGGTTATGTCATGTGGATTTTAACTCTTTGTCTGATGCATTTCATCAAAATGGAACTAAATAATTCATGGTACGTTCTATAAGGCAAGATAAGAGCCAGATGGAAGACTGAATGAATGAGCTTCTTTGCCCAGCCAAATAGTCCTAACAGTGATGAAGGAAAGATCCTGAGATTTTTGTAAAATCCTAAATTAATAAATATCACTATATTTTACTTAATATGTTTTCTTATAATGTGTTTCCTCATTTCCTTCATGTAACCCATATTTCCTTCTAACAAATATATATATTTTTTTCCCTGAGAGCACAAATATTTTTAACTGACCTGTCAGATAACTCTAGCAGGTAACTTTTTAATAATGATTATGTATGTTTTTCACAAAGAAACTATTTTTCTCATTCACATGATAAAACCATGGTAAGATGCAGTACTGACTAGGTTTACTCACTAGTTTCCAAACAGCAGCCTAGTGAATGTGTCACTTAGATTCATGAGTCAGCAGAATTTATAGTAATTATAGGTCATAGATCTTTGTTTCTTCCCAAATTTTCAAAACACCAAGTGCCTATTGGCTTTAAATACTCTTTTCTCTTTACTAGCTAGTGACCTACAGTAGTGGTTCTCAAAAGTGAGGTCTTTGGACCTCTGGGAGTCCCTGAGTCCATTTCAGAGGGTCTTTGAGGTGAAATCTGTTTTCATAATAATGCTAAGAAGTTACATGCCTTTTTTACTACGTTAACATTTGCACTGATGGTGCAAAAACAGTGATGAGTAAAACTACTGAGTTCCTAAGACAAATCAAGGCAATTGTAACAAACTGTGATGTCATTATATTCTTCATTTCTACACACCCATAGTTAAAAAGAAAAAGTTAGTTTCACTTATGAATGTTTTTGATGTATCAATAAAAAGAATTAATTTTATTAAATCTGAATGCTTCAGTAGATGTTTTTCTTAATATAACATATGAAATGGATAGTATACACACAAAGTGTGCAAACCATTATTTTGAGTGAACAAAATTATTTTCCTCATAACCAAAGGCATCATGTTACAGAATCACATATGGATGAAAAATCCATTCAGTGCAAGATAGACCAATTTCAGAATTTACATTGTAAACTAACCTTTAAGAAACTACCACTTGTTGAATTTGCTGTAGTATTAAAGAAAAATACTTATCACTATCTTAAAAGACTATTGAAATACAATTTCCTCTTCCAACTTGAGTATCTGTGGGAGGCCAGTTTATATTGATCTACTTCAGCCAAAACACTCTATCATGAAAGATTGAAGACAGAACTAGATATTAGAATCCATCTATTTTCTATTAAGCCAGACAGTAAAAGCATTTCAAAGATAAAAAACAATGCCACTCTTCACATTGCTTTTTATTTTGGAAAATATAGCTGTTTTTCATAAAAGTATTATTTATAGTAACATGTAAAGGGCTTAGTTCTTATCTTTAAATGAGTTAAGAACTATTTTAAAAACTTTACTGTTTTAATATCTAATATGGTAGATACTAATAGATATAACCCACATAAAGGATGTTTGGGGTTCTTGATAATTTTTAGAGTGAATAGGAGTCCTGAGACTAAAAAATTTGAGAATTGCTATTCTATGGTAGTATTATTTAAACAAAGAATCACAAGAAAATGCAAATTAAAAATCCTGAATATCTTTTCCACTTCTTGCCAGTAAGGCAATATCTTACCACAGTGTTTGCTGTTTGCAGATTTTAGTATAGAGATGTTGAGACCAATGACAATTATTTTATTATTTCAGAGATTATATGAACATTTGTTGGGAAATAGGAATGTAAAACTGAAATGACGAGAGGGTTTGCATTGTGCAAGCAGTGACAGGTAAAATGGGCTGGGCACTAAATGGTCAACAGGGCTGACATAGCGTACACAGTTGAAACCAGTTCCGCTAATAAAAGCAGAAAAGGGATATTGGTAGTATACACACATGTATCTATCTATACCATGATAGATACACAGATAACGTAGAATTTGTGATAGGGTGGGATAAACAGGCTTGGGGACTACTTCTGTAGGAGTAATGCAGATCACTTTACAGAGCTGGTCTAGTGACGATACTGCTGTGGCTTGACCCTTAACCAGTGACTGCACTGCTTGACAGGACCAGCATCACCAGTGCTGGATACTGGATGCTGCTACTAGAACCTGGAAATGAATATGAAGTTCTGACTCCCACCACCAAAAGGGAGTCCATATGGTCTCTGCTCTGTCCCCTTGCCAGCTTCCATTCAAAGAGTATGACAGATGTATCTTAATGGTGGAAGTGTGCAAGGGAAGAAAACAAATATCTGACATTGTCGCTTTCTCTAATGGGAGGTCAGCTATGTTTTGTAAGATGAGGGCTTTTGCAAGCATAGAAAGGAGGTTAAGTTTCTGGACAGTTTAAACACAAACAAAAAAGCCATAATCTTAAATTTACTTATAAAGGAAATCCCATTTCTGTATTGTTGATTTAGGAAGTATTTATTTTATAACCACTATGTATAAATTGCTGTGCCAAGATCTGTTACCAAAGGTGAATAAGATGGGGTAGGGATAAGATGGGGTAGGGAAATAACCTGTACCTACATGACTGGAATACAAGACAGACTGTAACAAATACCATGGTAGATACACAGATAACTTACTGTTACAGCACTTAACACCCTATGTTAAAGCTATCAGTTTATATGTATATTTTTCCCACTATTGTGTAAGCCCTCAGTGGCTTAATTATTTTTTAATGTTCATCAAGTTATACTTGGACATAACTTCTCCTGGTTTTGTTACGAAAAAACAGCATTCTGTCATCATACCCCTCCCCTCACCAATTTAGCCCTTCCCTAAAGTCAATATGATCATTTTAGCTGATCCTTTGGTGTTTACCTCTGTTGCTCTTGGTTACATTCTTCTGTTGTTACCTCTTGATTTTTCAGTTTTAGACTTTCTGTAGACTTCTCATTACCGAAGATAAGATTTATCTTCCTCTACCTCCTGCTCTCATTCCATGCATGCACTTCCCATCTTCCCTAATTATACTGTCTTTTTGGTTAGATCAGTAGTCACTGTTTACATTATTATGACTATATAAGTGTTATTGAATAGCTGAATTATATAGATAAAGTCATGAATTTTTCTTTCCTGTACTGCTTCTACCTTCCCCCACCCCACATTATTGTCTTGGTTTTTTATTGTTGTTTACTTAGTTTTCCATGTATTTATCACTAAATCAACTGGAAAAAATTTTTTTAATTATCTAAATATCCTCCTGGTATGCTCAGACACTGAGGTTTCCATCAGTTTTCATCTTTTTGGAGAAATCTTACTTCATCCTGATCTGATTGCCTTGATTTACTAACTGGTGCACAGTGCCTGCCATTGTGGGATCTCCCTTCACTGTCATCCTAGGAATTCCTTTTGCTTTTCTTCTGTGGTGGAGCTTCTTTTTCCTACATCCTATGTCATGTTTTTCCTTGGTTTACTTACTCATTTTGAAACAGTCCTTCCCCATAATGTTCTGAGAAAAGATGTGTAAAGGTAGAACTCTGAAGCTGAAAATGATTTCCCTTCAGAATCTTCATGGTATTGTTCCATTGCTTGCTAATTTCCAGTACTGTTGTTGAGATGTCTAAAGCTGTTCTAATTTCTGATCCTTTTAATGGGACTTGCTTTTTGTTCTGTTGTTAATCTCTGGAAGTATAGAAGATTCTTTTTGTGCATTGTTTGGGGTTCTCTGTGTCTATTATGCAGGTTTCAGTAGACCCTTTCAGTGTGGAAATGCATGTCCTTCCTTTCTGAGAAATGGTCTTTAATCATTTCTTTGATGATTTCCTCCTCTCCTTTTCCTTTGTTCCTCTCTCTAAAACACCTATTTTTCATATATTGGACCTCCTCAATTAGTACCCTTACTTTTTTTTTGTCCTTTATCTATCTGTGCCTTCTTGCTCTGCTTTGTAGATTTCCTCAACTTTATTTTCCCCCACATCTATTGAGTTTCTTATTTTTGCTATTGGGTTTTTTACTTTACAAGTGTCAGTGGTTGTGTTTGTGTGTCTGCCAGTCTGTCTCTCTGTTAGCAGAATGTTCTTTAAAATGTGCATGTGTATGTCTGTGTCAGGAGAAAATTTAGATAATGGAAGAGATTTGGGGTTGGTTTAGTGATAAGTATATAGAAAACTAAGCTAAAAAAAACAAATTGGGGAGACTTATAACTTATTATGGATACAATATTTTATACCTTGGAAAATATTCATGATAATTTTATTTCAGTTTTTCTTCTGAATAGTTTGTTTCCTCCAAGTTGCCTTTTCTGTTGTCTTTAGTCTTAATTTTAGACATTTATCAGATATTTGATAATCATTAGTTATTTGCTAATGATTCAAAGTGGGGAACTTAAAAAAAGCTTGTGTTGTATACTTGTAAATAGAGATGAAGGCTATGTTGAAATTTAGCTGAGTTGTTTTTCTGGTGAAACACTTTAAGGGAGCATTTTTAGGGCTTTCTTGTAGGCTGGTCAGAGTATGTGGAAAAGAGAAAAAGAGTTGTTGGATCATCTGCCTCGAGGGTAGAGGCCTGGTTGACAGTGTTCTGGGGGCCAAGCTGTGGAAGAGGACTGGGAGTCTCAGAATCTTTTATATGTATTTCCACTTAATATTTTTGTTTCAGCCTGATACCCCTGCGTTCAGACCAAGAGAGCTTCTTTTTTACTTAATTACCTCCAGAAAATAAACTTCCAGTCATGTGCTGAGAGGCAGAAAAGGCAGTCACCCAGTTGCATGGAGGGGGAAGAGGAATTTAGAGGACATTTGGCTTTAAACCCCGTTACTATCATTTTACTTCACCATATTTGCTGTGATATTAGCACATGGTATATAATAAATGTTTGAATGAATGGTGAGGCTACCTGAAGGCTAAATGAGATAGTGACACATTACTAAGTCTTGTGGTGCTATAGAAATGAGTCTTTATGGAACCTCCTTTCAAAGTAAAGATGTGGCACATGCTGTAGGAGCATACATATAAACTTCAATAGGAATTCAAAGGAATAAAGGACTATTCCTTGATGGGAAAAACCAAGGAAGGGATCCTGAGAAAGTGTCATTTGAGTTGGACCTTAAGGATGGACAGAAATTTGTTAGGTTATCAAAGCAGATGGAAGAACCTGAAGTACCATGAGAGTAATAGAAGACAGAGCTTTAAAATAAAGATTAAAACCTAATTTGAAGTAGGGTTGGGTAACTTGTCCTAAAATTTTAAGCTTAAGATCTTTATATGTTAGGGAGAAGCTAGGTATGAAAGTTATTAGATGAGAAGCTAAACTGACTTAAATTTTATCACAAATTGGAGGACTCAAGACCATATATCATGATGTAATGGAAAATATTTGATCAGACCCCCCAGCTTTCATGATGACTTTGAGCAGTATGCCTTATTTTTCTGTTCCTTGATTTCTTATATTGTAATATAGGATGATTTTTATATCAGAACCTGCTTTACCTGACCCCTAGGGGTTTTATGAGGATCAGAGGAGAAGATGTAAAGACAGTGTATGAGGTAAAAATTCTTTCTAGTACAGGGTTATGAGGATTTTGTCTAAGGTGTGATCACAGTGAGTATGGGTTAAAGTCAGAGCTTCAAGACACATACCAAGGGAGATTGGATAAGATTTAATGACTAGTTGAATTTAGGGAATAAAGGCAAAATTAGCTCAACATTGTTGTGAGGGTAAAGAATTGGAAGGATTGGGGGGAAAGTGTAAAATGGATGCTTAATAATCCAGGCCTTCAGCGTCAGGATTATAGGTTTGGGAATCACAGAAGAGAAGTTAGAATAGAGAAAGGTGGCCAGAGATAAAAGTCAGGACAATACAGGTAGGGAGGGCATGGATGTCTCTTTAAGGTTGTCCCCCAGAAGCAGAGGAATTTTGCAAGACAGCAGCCAAGCATTCAGAAGTAACTATTGGTTTAGCCTCCCAGGGCCAGAGCTAGTTTCATAATTTGTAAGACACAGTGCAAAATGAAAATGGAGGTCCCTTCTTCTTAAATCAGGGGGCAAGTGCAGTTAAGGTATTAACATTTAATGTTTTTCCTTTTAAAAATGTGTTCTTACTTACAAAACGTATAGTGGTAATAGTAATGCATGTGCAACAACATGAAATTAACAAATTTTTTAAATACTTGGAGTGTTATGATTTTATATAATACTATAGTACTCTTATCAATGTGATATCTTGATTTATCATGTGGTTTTTCTGGCTGGCTTTTCTGCAAAGTCACCTTAGGTCACCAAAATTTATACTTTTTGCAATTTCATTTGTAATTGACATAATTGAAAGGGATGTCAATCACTTTTGGCAAATGTGAGATTGCAAATAATATTTGATAATTTTTAATTTTGAGAAGGGCCCTTCTGATGCAATTGTTAATGGGCCTATTAACATTTTATAGGCTTTAACAACATTGTAATAAATTGCTGATAGATTATTTTAAAATATAAACTTTAGAACATCTAGTGCCAGTGAGTTATAATGATTTATACAGAACAGTTTTTCTAAAACTATGTAATTTTGCATGAATTTAATTTTAAATGCAAATTTTACAATGATATTTAAATATTTCTTCTGCCATGTCTTACAACTTGTGGAGGCTGTGCAAGAAATTAAAAATGGCTTCATGACTTGTATATAATTCAGAATGCCTGGTTATGCATTCTATCACTATATCTTCAATTATAAGGAAAAATTAATGTTAAAATTGTTTTCCTCATTAATAATTGGTTCATCTAAAGCTCCATATAAAGAGTTTCATCAAATGCAACAATCTCTAAATTTAATTTCTTTTCCTAAGCCTGTGGGTATTTGTTTTGCAGTGTTGCAACAGTTTTCAAAACTAAAGATTCTGGATTCTTTGAAGAATTCTAATAACTCCCTAACATGCTAGTGTCCATCTATATGTTTTTACTTTGCAATAACTTACTAACAAAGTTTACTCTATTGAGCACTGGCGTGTCCTGTCCTGGCACTCATGCTGGAGAGTTAATATCTGTGTTTATGCCACTGGGACAAGCTCCATGGGACAGATGGGTAAGCTGGCTTTCCACTGCATCTTCCCATGAAGAGCCCCTCCTCTTTCCTGGGGCCATCACCACCAGCAGTGAGGGCTGAGTCCTGGCTGGCTCCTGAGTGCCTGGTGGTACCCTGGGCCCCTGCAGGTGTGCACATTTGGACTGGGCAGGCAAGGCCAGCTGCTTGCTGCATAGGCTGACACGTGGCATATTTCCTCTGCTGGTGTTCCATTGTCCCACTAGTCTTCACTTACAAACCACAGGTTCAAAGATAAAATTATTAAGAATTTAATGATGGCAACAACAGAGCATTAAACTAAGCACAGTCCCCTTCTGAGTGCAAGTCCCTCTTAAGTTGCATCCTCAGCAAACTATCTGTCCAGTTTTGCTATAAGAGTTTGCTGCCAAACCACCTTTAAATTCAGCTGTTCAGGATTTTCTTAAGAGAACTATTTGACCTTAATGGGGCTTTTACAGTCATTAGGGGCAGAGACATGATTGTTTTCATGCAGGCATTCACTGAATTTGCTTTAAAAACTTGTTAGAGACTTGCTGCTCCACTAAGGGTCTTACATGGAAGCTGAACTCCCCAGCAGCCAGAAATGTTAATTATTTTTTATCAGGTTGGGGTTCTAAGAGGCAGTCCTTTGCAATGGAGTTCAGACAAATTACTCTGTTAATTTAGCTTGTCATGTTTTATTATTTATCTTTCTTTTAATTACCATTTGAATTTTGTCACTTTCGGTCTCTTCTTTTTTGGTTAAAGGGAAGAGACTACAGATTGTTCCTTAGTTCTAACCCCTGGTGACTTGACTAATTATATATTCACCCATAGCCTACTGGTCCTTAGTGCTAATAACCAGAGTTTTGGCAGTTGCTGATTCCGTTGTTTACCCCCTTAATCTTGTACCCATGTGAGAGAGATTTTTAAAGTAGAAAATCAAGAAAAAGTCTTCTAGACTCATGTTTATTTTTTTCTTCTTTAAAGCTACAAAACTTTGTAGCGGAAGTTTCTCTAACTTAATACCTTTTTTCCTTGTTAAAATGGATAGGGTTAAAATAATCAGTGTGCGTATGAAAGGTAAAAAAAAGTGACACACAGACCTCATTTTGCACTCAGCTGCTGCTTTGCTTCCCCTAGTGCCCTTTCTATATTGTAAAATGATTTCTTCAGTCAACTAGGATTGCATCTGCTGCTTCATCCTCTTCTTATACCCTTACATTTGGCCAGAGATTGTATCAGAACTTCCTAACTGATGTTCTACAGCCCTCGTTGTTGTGGGATAGGTTACAGGTGAGCAAAGTATCGATTTCCTCTATCCTCAGGGTGGCCTGGGACATTTGGAGGTTCTGGTCAGGTTGTCTCTGAAAATTCCCTCCTCCATTTACCCTAATGCACTGTATAAAGATCATTTTCTTTGGACACCATGACATGAAATAGACTTGTAACTATTGCCTTCAAACCTCAAATCAGAAACTCACAAGGAAATGAAATTCCATATTTAAACAATTACTTTTTAACCGTTTATATTGTCAGTATTGTCTTTATTCTTTTTCAGTATTTTGTAATTTTATTTAAGGTAAATTTCTAAGCATCAGGTAAAATACTAATAAAAATTAAAAATATTAAGAGACTTAGAGTTTAATTACTTTTCTTCCAATTATTATATATTAATAGGAACAGAGTCTTTAGTAAATGAGGTCTTAGACTCTTATATTACCAAGCTCTGACTGCTTAGATTGTTTTATCCCCACACTCCTTGAGTGGAAAATTTCAGCCTGAAAAACAGAAATTATGCCAGTCTGTAAAGTCTCCTTATAAACGATATCCTAACAAAAGTTTCAACTGTTTATTGTACTTTTGATGAAAACAAGGTGAGTCTGATCAACGTGGTCCTTTTTTTGACAGTAGAAGTCTTTAAATTTACATAGTAACACATAGATTATAAACCATATTTCAAATGTGTGTGATTCAAGAGGAAGTACTGGGTTTTGATATGAATTAGTACAAAGAGACAGTTTTTTTCTCCAAAGTCCTTTGATGTATGAGATACTGCATCTAATTGCATTCATTATGGTTTTGTAAATTTATTTTGGTAAAAAGTTTGGATACCTGAAAATTTAGATAAATGGTAAGGAAGTAGTTATTTATAAAAAGTTCACTGGAGTAAAAAAATAGTAAATCTACATACTATTACTAAGTATACATGTGAGTATACTTTATCTGTTGTTTAGAATTTTTAATGGCAGTTATCTTCTGCATTATTTGAATATGGAAAGTGCAAGTAAGGTAGTGTATCCCCTTGGTGGCAAATAAAGGAATTTGCATCTTTACTCATAGTTGTAGTGGTGAGCTGCCCTCTCCTGGTCATCTGCGCCATCTAGAACTCCCAGTGGATCCTAAGGAAAATCATGTTTTGCCAAATAAATAGGTGTTTTAATTGTCCTTCATACCAACATCATTCTATTTTGTGACCCTGCAATGTAAAGCTCTATTGTAGCTTCTATTCTTCATGTCTTAGAAAAAGACATTGTTGATGGAAAAGATGTTGCCATCTTCTCTCTCCCACACATTCTCATAGGCATTTTTCCCACCTGAGATTTTGCCTTACTTCAGTCTTACTGGGCACAGTCTGTGCTATTCCTTTGTTTACTGAATTCTTAAGATTTATTTTAAAGATGTTTCTTAATTTGTTCATCCCTCCCCAGGGAGGAGGGCAGAGGGCAGATATCAAAACAACTTTAGGTAAGTGGATTAACCAAGATGTTCTTTTCATAGAAGATATTTCTTACAAATTTTCTTAAAGAACATCCAATTATCACACATAATGTAGGTGACTCATGGGGAAGGCAGTACAGCACGGAGAAGACAAGTAATGACTCTATAGCATCTTACTACTCTGAGGGACAGTGACTGCAATGGGTTGTATGGCAGAGACTTGATAATATGGGTGAATGTTATAATCATAATATTACTCATGTGAAACCTTCATAAGGTTGTCTATCAATGGTACCTTAATAAAAAAAAAAGATCAACATCCAGCTTTTCCCTGCTACAGTTAATAATTTGTTAGAGATGAGTTTATAATGATTTTCATTTAATCCAGTACCTCAGTTTTTAGTTTTTAATTCTAGATTCTTCATGTCTTATTTCTTACAAGCCCATTCTTAGTTATTTTATACTCTGGTCTTGTGGACCTGTGGGATTAACATTAGCTTTGGTTCTCACCAAAGAATACATTTTAGAATTTCATTGTCTTGTTAAAAACTAGTGGCTTATCCCTGCATTTTTCTTGATTTACCAGGAGATCTTTCTATATTGTATTTTCTATCTCTTATATTTTAAAAATGGAAAGAAAAAAATTATCTGTTTTTTATTGTATTTCCCTGTTGAATTTGTAGTTTGCTACTAGTTGATATTTCTACTAAAGATTCATATAAGACTTTGGTGATAAATGTCATTTCTAAAGTTCATATACATTTTAATAACCTGATATATCTCATTCTTAACTAAAGAAAGAGCAATATCATGTATCCTCCTAAAAATCCTACAGTTGAGATCAAAAGACTAGACGTGGAAATTTTAAACCTTTATATTTATTAATCATTTTACCTTTCAGACAATTTTATGTAACCATTTTTTACTTGACCAGTTTCGTTGTATTTTAAGTATACATTCAGAGAAGAATATGGTACAAAATATTTTATTTCTTCTGTAGTTACCTAGAATTTATTTCCATTTTCAAGCAAGAACAAAACAACATAGCCATTTAGTTCAGATATGAGATCTTCTAAGACCCTACTCAATACTTTCAATATTGATGAAAAATATTGAAAGAGTAACTTAAATTTAGAAATTCTGAAAATCAGGTCAAAATTGTGGAACAGATATGTGTCACTTCACCCTGCAACCAGTCTGTTTTGTCTTAGTAAAGATTTATAGACAAGTAAGACCTGAATTTGGTGACCATGGTAAACAAGAGCCTAGGATTCTTTAATTTGATAGTTCCTTATACTTAAAAAATCTTAAAGCTTATAAAAATCTCTCTACTTGTTAAGTGATGATGAAATTGTTTAAACATTTGAACACCCGATTTTGAGCTCCTACTGTGTCACTTACTTAGTTGTGTGACAAACTAGCCAGTTTCCTCCTTTATAAATAGAAAAATTAATTCCCATAATGGATGCTTGTGACCATTAAATTGAGAGTATTAAAAGCATTTTATAAACTGTTTTACACACAAATATAAAATGGTATTAGTTGTAAAATAAAAATGCACTTAAAATTCTTTTAAATCTATGACATTACCCAAAGGGGAAATAGGTATTATAGCCCATGCTAAACTAGACTTAATGGAATACTTAATTTTCTCAGAATCACTCAATTACATTTCTTTGTTAAATTTGTGTACTGATAAAGATTTTTAACTTGCCTTTTTTTTTTTTGGAGGGCAGAAAATTGCATAACTTTTATGCAACCCACTGCATTTTCTGTTGTGTATTGCATGTAGACCAACACAGAATTTAAATATTAAAATTCTTTTTCCTCATTAAATCTTACCTCCAGAGTACAAGGACTAGAAATGTAGACATTTCACATATTAGTCTTTATTTTACCAGTGATGGTTTTGGGTTTTGTTTGCTCATAAGTACCACTTAGGACCATAAATTTTAAGCAGGAACTACATCTTTGACTTACTTCTACTGCATAGGAACCCTTCAATATGCTGCTTTCCCTAGATGTCTTTATGGCAGTTAGACATGAATGCTCATCAGCGAAGAAGAAATTGCCTGTTTTAAAGGTTATATATGTGAGGCACAAGGTGAGGCTCTTCTAATGTTTGGGTTTAAGCTTTGATCTGTATATTCCTGCATTTGACTTTGGATTTCTGAATTTATATATGTGTGTGACAGTGTAGGGGATAGGATGAATTTGGTAGCCTAGGAAACCTGTATCCCGTCAGGAGAAGAACAGATGTTCTTCCTCCTGGTAAAGAACTGCAGCTATCCATTTAGCAATTATGAATCTTTTCCCCAGATAATAACCTTGAGAAAGAATCTTTCACAGGCAGGATCAGGAAGTACACAACTCATTTTTTTACTATATTGAATTGAATATTCTTACACTCATGATCTTCTTTTCATGCCTTCAGTTAAAAAAAGGTAGGTAGAGTACAATTTAACTACCTTACTGATCTGAAGTAAAGATTTTATTCCTATGTGTAGGAGCCATTGTCAAAAATTCTGAAAGAAACTTCTCCATTTCCCCCATCTCCAATCCAGTTCAGCCTAATTGTTCTAAATGTGTTTTTATTTACCATTTTGTGATTTTAATTTGATTGAAATTATATTACCCAACTATTGTGTATTTTTCTCTGGAAAAGACCAAATCCTGTCGGTTCTACTTAGCATCTTTTTCTTTCCCCATGTGAACCACTGTGATTGAGATCCTTATTTTACCTAAATTATTATAACAGTAATCTGTCACTGCCACTTCTCTCTCTTTCCTTCTATTCCTTCCACATTGCTGTTGGACTTATCTTCCAAAAAAAGAGATTTCATCACAGCCCTCCCTTTAGTCAAAGACTTCAGTGGCTTCCCATTGCCTATAAAATTGCCTATCAAGCATAGCCTGGTCAGCCTAGAATTCAAGCCTCTCAGTGATCTGGTCCTCGTCTATTTTTCCAGTCTCTGTGCCATAGCACTCTTTCCCATGAGTCAAACTGAATGATTCTTCTGTAAATCCTTGCCTCTTTGCCCATCTTCAAATCAGTCTCCCTGTAGTATCTACCATTCCCTTCCTTCACCCACTCCCCAAATACCTGCATGTTGAAATCCTACCCCTTCCTCAAGATCTTGCCTTACTGCCCCTTTTACTTCTTTAGAGTCAGACCATGGAAGACAAGAGTAGAAAGTGTACTTTCTACAGACATATGGTAAAAATAATAATCTTAATTATTTTTTTAAACTAAAAAGATTGAACCTATCTCATTTATATAGTTCACCCAAGAAATCAGGAATGATTTTCCAAAATGCAAATGCTTAAGATGTAAAGTTAAATTACCATATTTAAGAAGTTGGGGTGGGAGGCTGTGAGACTATACCTTTATTGTAATGAAAGAAAATCAGATTGTTTTCATATGATTTAGTTACAGGTTGACAGAAAAAGTTCAAAACCACAAATTAACAGGTTTTACCTAAAGCATATATTAGAAACTATATTCCCAAAATTATGACTAACATTGATCAAGTTAAATTCACCATCTAATAAAAGAATTTGTAGATTCTGAATAATAGAATTAGAGCACTTTGGGTATGACATGGGTAGGTTATCTTTCCTACTACATGGAATGAAATAAAACTGCTAACCAATGCATGCATTTCCTAAAGGCAGATTCTGTCCACCATGCTGCTTAGATACCATAATTAAAATGGTTGGTAAAAACAGTTTGCATCCAAAACAAAATTCAGATCCAACCAAGGCTGTACTATTGCCCAACTTTAGAAGTAACTATTACCTTGTAGTTTATGTTAAACATAAGTAGATCAGTGTACACCCTGTTTAGATAGGGATGTCTTTCAGCTCAGATTAGAGTGTGTGAACTAACAAAGACCTATGGGTTCTTTAATTTGGGAAACTATTCTGATTGGAAAGAAAGATAGTTTGAACCTTAGGCAAACTTTAAACCCCCTGTGAATCTATTCACAACATTTTCAGTGACAACACCAGCCATAGGAACCATTGAGTTTTCCAGACATAGCAACCAAATCTCAAACTGGAGTACAATAGAATTAACTTGCCACACATGTATTCTGCAGAGGACATATGTTTACAGCTCTCTGTAGAGAGGAGAAAGCCCTCCTTCAAAAACCTTAGAGCAGCACTTTGGTATTAGGAAAGTGGGATTCCATGGCCATCTTTCTCAGGTATATGCTTACATTCCATTTCTAAACATTCAGTCCAACACTTTCACATTTTATGAGCTGGATTTTTTTTTAATATGTAAACTTTTAATTTTTTATTTTAAAATAATTAAGACTTAAACAAAACAATTTAAAACTTATTAAAATCCTCTATACCATTCACTCAGCTTCCCCAGTTCTTAACATCTTACCCTCATAGTGTAAGTCTTATAATAAGGAAATTACACTATTACAATGCTATTGTAACTAATCTACCAGAGTTTATTCAGATTCATTTTCACGTTCTTTTTCTGGGCCCAGATTGATCTGAGATCATACATTACGTTTAGTTGTCATGCATAACCACCATAGTCTCCTTTAATCTAGGACTGTGTGTTAGTCTTTTTTGTGTTTAATAACCTTGACACTTTTAAGAGTACTAGCCAGTTATTTTGTATAATGTCTTTCAGTTTGGTGTATGTTTCCTCATGATTAAATTCCAGCTCTGCTATTTTGGCAGGAATGCCATGGGAGTTATTGTGTCCTTCTTGGAGGCACACAAATAAATAGGATACTTATAGTCTCATTACAGAAAGGAAAAATTTAAATACTGAGAAACAGTGAGCCTTAAGTAGTTTAAAAATGTATCCTGAAAATTCTAGAAATATGTAATTGTGTACCTAAGAGATCAGATTATGATGCAGGAAGTTTATTTGATTTTACTGCTTTCTGTTCATGAAAACACTTACCTGCCATTTTGTTTTCTATAGCAAAGGTAATGGGAATTTTTCCCATTTGTCACCCAGAAGATAAGATAGGAATTTATTAGAAAAATATGATTTGTAATTAATCAATAAAAGGTAAGCTCTTGAAGGAGGGGGACTTCATCTCATTTTTTAAAAATTTCATTGACTTTTTGAACCTGCATGAACTAGAAATGCAATTATTGTTACTCCTCCAGAAGTTTCTGGCTTAAAAAAAAAGGGCAATTATTCTGTCTTCAAAAGTGACTGTTCATTTGCTCTTTTAACCATATCATGTAAAAATGATGGACAACATATTTTAATTCTCAGGTCACATCAGACTTAGAAGAGGAATTATACCACATTCAAAGAAACACATCCTTATCTCTACTAATTTTTTTGGAGGAGGACTTTAATCTTTAGTTTGCCAAATCTCTAACAAATATAAGCATTTCTAATCCTTCCTGAAAAATCAGATGTTCTGCTTTAAGTGGGTTCTGCCTGTTTTCTTTAAGTGGGAAAAATTTTAATGCATTACTCCTAAAAGCCCTTAGTCAGTTTCCTAAAATGTAACTAAAGTGCAGTGAAGTGTCTATATCTGTGAAACACAATACTATGTTGATAAGATACAAAAATGAGCATCCTGATCGGAACGCAATATACTTGTTAACAAACAGTTACTTTTTATATAGTAGAATATACAGTTTGCAGGCCATACTGTAGACATTATCTTTACAATATGCACATCAAACAATACACAGCAAAAAATTTTTTAGAAAAATGCAAATATAAGTTCACTGTGTAAAAGCAAGGCAACTTTCTGTACTGAATTGTCACTTAAGTGAAGCAGAACTTGAATAAAGTTAAGAAGGAAAGAAGAATGTTGAGTTAACCATTTTCATTTGTTCCTAGAAATGATAGTGTGGCAAAGTGGGCAAAGAAGGGGATAACTATTTCAGACAAATTATTTCAGATCAGCGATTTCCTCTGTGATCACATCAGCCCAAACAAGCTAATGTACAACTGTAGCCTTCTGAATGGAAAGGTTTTGATATGTCATTGGCAGAAGTAGGTAGTGCTTTAGGGTAAAACTTTCAAAATGGAGCTTTACATTCCTGTTGGTACATTTGTGAATCTCTTTATGGTTTTTTTTTTTTTGATGGTCTACCAGTCTTGGAGGTACCTTGAGACATAATATTTTGGTCCTTATTTTTAAAGTAGTTGGAAACTTGAAGTGTGGTAGCAGGGTTTGCAGGATTAAATTTGCATTTTGAATTTTTGGGAAATGAGTTCATATTTTTCTATATAAACATTGGTCAAAAAGCATTATATTGAGATATAGATGTGTTCTACCCAGAAGACGTTCCATGGGATATGCCTGTACATTTAATTTATCCATTCAGACACAGTTTGGAAAGGCTTTTGAAAATAGGTCATAAGGTTCATTAATCATCATTTCCTGGCTAAGACAATCAGTAAAGCATCAGAGAAGTCTGCGACCATCTATTTTGATGACTTACTTGATCGTTAGAGACAGCTATGATTAAGGTGAGATGAATCTAACATAGCTTGCTGTTGTTTCATGTTACTAGCCAAACTGATGTACTTAAGACCTAGAACAAACCTTGCTCTTTGATTCTCTACTCCTTATCTTTAATATCCTCTTGCTATAAATGTTCTTCCTTTTCTATCTTTATGATTCCTATTCATCAAATTGCATCATCTTCTTGAAGATGGAGATTTCCTCCCATCACATCAACCCAAGTCTTCTGTGAACCTCATTAGCATTTATTTATTGTAGGGTAGTACCATTCATTTGATATTTTTTCATGTACTGGTTTTGTCCTTATCCTTTTGTGTTTGTTACCCTAACTTGATTGTAAGTTCTTTAGAGCAGGAACTGTGTTTTAGACTTTTTTGTTCCTCACAGTGCTTAGCTTAGAGCTTAATACATAACAAACTCTGTGTTAGTATTTTGTGAACACTTAGTATCTTTAAAGTGCTTCTCAAGACAGGCTACTGTTACAAGATAGAGTTTACTGACTAACTATATTTCTCTATCTGGTCAGTAAGTTAAGGTATACATAGGTCCCAGATCTATCAAGCGTTTTATTTGCAGAGAAATAAAAAGTGGTAATTTTCAGAAATCATGAATGCCCTCCTAAGGCTGACAGAATTTCTACAGCTAATCCTGTTCTCTTAACCATGAATCTCTCTAGTTGTAAGTTCTGGCATCACCTTCAGTAACCTATTCATTTGGTCTTTCAACAGATGTATTGAGTGCTATTGAGAGATAGATGTTTTCTACACAGGCTAGAATTACAGAATGAACCAAACTGCTATGTACGAAAAATAAAACAGTCCTAAGCGAATGTGTAATGGAGATCCTAACCACATATGGGAGCCACAGAACTATTTTATATGGGATGGTTAAGCGGAAATTCCAATGAGGAGTAAGAATTCACTAGTTGAAATGGTGGGATGGAAGAGTATTTTGAGCCAACGAAATGACCTGTGCAAGGGCCCTCTGGTGGAAGGGATGGTGGCGTTCGTTGTCCTTGAAGGAAAGCCAGTGTGGCGTAAAGGCAGGGTTTAAGAGAGAACATGTAAGGTGACGTGAAGCTGGAAAAGTAAAGATCAGAAATTGCAGACATTGTAGCCCACGTTAAGGTTTTTGGTCTTTATTTTTAAAGTAGTTGGAAACTGTTGAAGTGTGTGAACGGGTTACAGAATCAGATTTGAATTTTGAAAAGATCTCTAAGCTGCAGGATGGAGAATTGGTCAGAGGGCCTTGAGTAGTTTCAGAAAGACCAGTGAAGGGGCTATGATAGCAGTTCGAGCAATGGAATGTTGTTATCTTGGGGTAGCCAGGTGGCAGTGGAGAGAAAGAACTGAATTTGGTATAATTTTAGAAATTAAAATCAACAGAACTTGGTGCAGAATTCTATATGGAAGATGAGGAAGAGGAAGAAAACAAAAACAGCTCTGAGTTTTCTGCTTTGTATGCTGCATATGTGAGCACACCATATGCTAAGATAGGGAACATGGAATGGGGACCAGTTTTAGGAAGATAAGTTTGGCCAGGAACATGTTGAGTTTGAGGTACCTAGGCAGTTGGATTCATAGCAGTGGTCAGCCTAACAGAGGTTTGTCTGTGAATCAGAAGCATGAATAGTTGATCTAATAGACTTTCAGCTGTAAAGGGAGAGTATAGAACCATGTTGTCTAACATGTTTGCCACTAGCTACTTGTGGTTTTGAGTACTTGGAATGTGGTTGATCTGTGGTATTCTAAAGACAGTGTGAGAAATTATTGTAAAGCATGTCATTAATAATTTTTTGTATTGATTGCATATTGAAATGATCTTTTTAAATATATTGAGCCAAATAAAATACTAAATTTCATTTAATTTGTTTTTATTTGTTTCATGTGGCTACTAGGAAATTTTAAATTACCTATCTCACATTTGTGAGTTGCATTATATTTCTCTTGCACAATACTGGTAGAGGTACCTCAACATTTAATGTGTATATTATCAGAATGGCCAGGTTCTTGACATTTTCATTAGAAAAGATCCAAGATGCGCTACACACACCTAAAACTAGTGCTGAAAGGCCTCCTGAGAATTTTACGTGCCTCAAAATACAATAATTATTTTCTCCCCACCTGCTTTCTAAAGAAGCCATCACTGAAAGTAGTTCCCAATAACAAAAAAAAAGGTAGAGAAAAGCTCTTTTAATTCATCTCTATTTGGTTCTGAAGAAAGAGATAACTCTGTATGACTTGAATTTTAGAGAAGTGCTTGTTAGTATGAGTCACATGATCAGTATACCCAAAGACATGATTGTTTGGTTACTTTAAAGAGGGGAATTTTAAAGCACTGGAGATAACAAATGAAAAAGGAGTAGTTTCAAGACTACCATTATACAACAACTAATAAAATAATAAATTTAAAGAATCATCAGTGGCTCTAGTTTGACAAAAACAAAGGCAGCCAGAATTTATGTGCCTCTTCTGGGAAGAACACAGTGCTTTTATTGTTACCTAGAAGTATTATTTCTTTAAAAAAAATTAATGTGAGTGTAATGGAACTTCTAGATCTAACTACCACTTCTTAAGAAATACAGAGAATATCAATATCATTAAGATACAATACAATCAGCAAGATCCAGAATGTGGGAAACTCTATGGTATAAATTACCTCATTTCTTCAGTAAATCGTAAGGAAAAGGGGAGCGGTGGAATGAAAAGAGGGAATACTGAAGGAAGAACCTATAGATTCAAAGAGAGCTAAAAGAAATACTAATTTATTACAATGAGCATGTTAGGGATCTTGTAGAAGATATATACTTAGATAATTATGGAAATTGGAACACTGATGAATATTTGATTAATTTTGGTTGATTTTTAAAAGTATGATTTTGGTATTAGTTATGTTTAAAAGGGACCTTATCTTTTAGAGATAATATGCTGAAATTATAGATGAAATAATATGGTATCTGGAATTTGCTTAACAGTAATTCAGTTGGGGAGCAGTGGAGGAAAATTACAAAGTAAACATCTGTATAACCATCACCTACATCAAGAAATAGGAGCTTTGACTATACCCCTCACTGAAGCACGTCTCTTCTCAAAGGCCTTCATCTTCCCCCTGCCCCACAGATCTATCCATTACCTTGACATTTTTAGTAACCACTTCTTGCTTTTTGTTTTTTTAACCTTTCTTAGCAATAGTTTATCTTTGCTTCATGCATTTTCTTACTTTTACTATGTGTTTATGTATGTATAATATTACTTTGCATATTTTCAAACACAGAAGCATGGCACGATCCTGTAAGTATGCTTCTGAACTTCTCTTCAGTCAACATTAATTTGTGAAACTTACTCATTTGATAAGTAGCTCTAGCTCATTCATTTTTAGCTACTGTATAGTGTTGTACTGTATGAGTGCCCCAGTAATGAATGTATCCATTCTTTTTTTAATGAACAGTTAGATTGTTGGAAATTTTGGCAGTTACAAATAAAGCTGCTGTGAATATTGTTAGACATACCCCTGGTGTACATACAATGAGGGTTTCTCTAAAGCAGAGGTTAGTAAACCGTGGCCTACAGGTCAGCTGCCTGGTTTTGTAAACAGAGCTTTAATGAAAAGCCATATCCATGTGTGTATGTATTATCTATGACTGCTTTTGACTTTCAGTGGATCTGTCATTGAGAGACCTTATGACATGTAAGCCTAAAATATTTACTATCTGACCTTTTAAGAGAAATTCACTGACCCCTTATCTTAGAATGTGTCACTAGAAGTAGAATTCCTGAGTCATGAGGGAATCTTCAACTTTACTAGATTTTACAAAGTATCCTGCAGGCATGATTGTGTGAGTTCTTGTTCTCCTACTTACTAGTCAGTATTTGGTATTTTTGAATTTTCTGTTTCATAGTTGTATCTCATTTACATTGCTGAATCTCTCTCTGATTACTAGTGAGGCTAAATATCATTTCATATGTTTATTAGATCTTGCATCATTCTCTCACCTTTTTCTCTTAATTGCCTGTTCATATCTTTTGCCCATTTTCCCAGTGTTATCTTTATTTTCCTTAATGATGTTGAGTAATCATTCTATCTTCTGGATATGAACTCTCTGTTGGTTATATGCATTACCAGTATTTTATTCCAGTTTGTGGCTTGTCTTTCAGCTTTTCTCAAAGATGTCTTTAAACAAACAAAAAACCTCTTTTTATTTGGAAATAATTTCAAATTTACAAAAAGCTGCAAAAGTAAGAATAGTAGAAAGCTACTTACACCTACTCTCCTGATTCATTTACTTAAATTTTGCTTCACTTGCTTTCTTAATCATATGTGTGCTTGCTCCCTTCCTTTTTATGTATATGTATATATATATATGGATGTATGTGTATGTGTGTATGCATAGATACACACAGTTCTGAGCTATATGAGGGTAAGTTACATACATCATGCCTGTCCTTTTAAACCTAAATGCTTCAGAGTATATTTCTTAAGAATAGAGGTAATCTCTTATTATAGCCATGGTATACAGCTGTCAATAAATTTATATTGATAACAATTTTATCTAAACTACCAACTATAATAATTTCTTAATGATGTCTTTAAATGTGTGAAAGTTTTAAGTTATGTAGCTGTTTTATCAATATTTTTCTTAATACTTTGTTCTTTAAAAATCCTTGCCATCTTTGAGATTTTAAAACATATTCTGTATTATACAGTTTTAAAACATTTACTTTCCATAATAGAACATTAATATACCTGGAATTATTTTCCATATTTCCATATATGGAAGTATATGGTAAGAGATGGATTCCAATTTTGTTTTTTTCCATTGTCCCAGAGCCACTTAATCAAATAAACAACTCATTCCCTATGGAACAGCACCTATATCGTACATCAGGTTTATGAATTCAAGTCTTTCCTTGGGTTACATGTCTATTCACGCACCTGTACCACACTGTCTTACTAGAGCTTTATACTTTTTGTTACTGATATCTGTCTGGCATGTTGTTCTAAAAATAACATCTACTTTGATGAGTGGTTATATAGTAAACAAGTCATGTACTCATCACCTAGTCAAAATATAGGATATTACCAGCATAACGAAGCCCTCAGAAGTCCCTCCCTTGTCATAACGTTCACCTCCTTCCAAAAGGTAGCCTGATTTTTGTGATGATACTTCCCTTGATTTTCTTCTGTTTTATCACTGTTTTATGCCCTAAACTATTGTCTAGATTTGCCTGTATTTAAGTTTTATATAGATGGACTAATTCTTCCTTTATATAACATTCTGCCTTTATATAACATTACATAGACATGGTTCATTTTGTTTTTTATTTGATGTGAGGATATTTCATTGTATGACTTGACTATATATATTGAATCTTGTTGTATACAATGATGTTTAATTGTATACCAGAGTTTATCCTTTCTGATGTAAATGGACATTTGGCTGTTGTTAACAGTGTTGCTCTTGATGTGCATGTTTTGCATTTCTTTTAGGTATATATCTAAGACTTGAATTTCTTTGTCCTATGGTATGCATACCCTCCAGTTTAGTAGATAGGACACTATTTTTCCAAAGTGGCTGTACTAATTTACATTCCGACCAGAAGTGTATGAGAGTTCCTATCGTCTATGTCCTTGCCAACACTTGATATTACTAGTGTTAATTATATCTGTTTTGTAGGTGAGTAGTAGTATTTTATTGTAGCTTTAATATGTGTATTTATCTGATAACTAAATGAAGTCAGATACCTTTAATGTTTTGTGTTTATTGGTCATTTAGAATTTCTTCTTTGTGAAGGGCCTATTTTAAGTCTTTTGCTAGTTTTTCTATTTTTTGTCTTAATAACGTGTAGGGGTTTATTGTATCTTCTGGATGTGAATCCTTTATATGATGAGCAGAGCTCTTCCACTCTGTGGCTGGCCTTTTCACTCTCTTAGTAGGGTACTTTGTTTTGTTTTGTAATGAACAGAAAGTACTTGATTTCAATATAGTCAAAAGTTACCAAGTTTGAATTCATGATCTACCACTTACCTACTATGTGCCCTCAGCCAGCTTTGAGCTCTAGTTTACTTATCTATAAATAGTTAGTAATAATATCCATGTCATAGGGTAATTGAAAAGATTAAATGAGATAAAGCACTTATTAGAGAGCTTTTCACCTCGCAGTCCCTCAATAGATGTTAATTGCCTTCCCCATCATTTAGGGTGCTCATTTTCATACTGTCTTTTGGGAAATTGGGTAGTATTCATGAGCTATTTGCAAATGAATGTTTTGGAAATTAGAATCTCATATAATTATCCCAGGAATTTAGAAAATGGCCTCATATAGTAAATTATAATTAATTTGCTGAGGAAACTGAAATGTAACATTTTCTCTGATGAAAAGGATTTATACCCAATATGGGACCCTTGAATGATAAAACTCAAGACTGGAATATCTTACCCAGAAAATGAGAAACTATAGTTAAAATTAGTCTAAACCTTATACATAATGCATCATATTTTGAAACTAAAGGTAGATCTTTTTGCCTTCAAGAAGAAAGCAAAGGTTTCTTAAATGTTGAGAAATTAGTAATCTCTCCAGCCCAAAGTACCTTCCTCCCCCCTTGGAACTTTCTTACACTTATTAATGATTTTCATTTTGCCCTATTCTATCATTTATTCATTTGTTCATTCATTCAGTATTTATAGAACACTTATTATGTCTCAAACCCTATGTAGGTGAAAAGGACAGAACAGTGAATAGTATAGGGTCCAGCCATGACTGAATGGAGCTAACAAAGAAGAGTGTAAGGTTTTTTTTTAAAGGTTATTAATACCATACCAAAAAGTAGTACCAGAGTTCTGCTTCTGATAATGATAGAATTGTTTATAATACACCAACCTTCCTACAGGTAGTTACACTGTGGAAAAAATACTACACTATAAATGATAATATATAAAATACAAGCTTATAGATACATACAATGTCACTTCAAAGCATATTTCAATATTTAAAAACAAAATATCTGAAGATACTAGAGACCAACCAAAAGCAGGTAGAAACAGGGAGTCAACACTTGAAATAAAAGAACTGCTTTGGATGATTTTCCTATTTTTATGGTTTTGGGCTTGAGGGCAGTCACTAATTGGTATAGCACGGGAGTGACTAGAACTCAAATTCAGTTTTTCTGACTTTGGGAATCAGAAAAGAGAGGCTACTATATAGCAACTGGAAAATAAAGGGGAACTCACAGAGGAAAGTGGAAGACCAAATTATACATATAAATACTTGCCAATTTTTTAATCCTTAACAAATATCAGCTCCCTCTAAAAGAACATAATCTACAAAGCAGAATCCATAATCTACAAAGAATCACTCACAAGATCCAGGCTACAATCCAAAATTACCAGACATACAGAGAAACTGTAAAGTATGATTCATACTCAAGAAAAGGCAATTAGTGGACACTGACGCTAGAATGACCAAGATTTTGAGATTAGCAGTTAAGGATTTTAAAGCAGTTATTTTGACTAAATTCAAAGGTGTAAAACATTGATATAATGAAAATAACAGACACGAAATCTCAGTAGAGAAATAAAACTAAAAAAAAATAAAGGGAAATTCTGCAACTAAAAAATACATTATCTGAAATAAAAGTGGATGAGCTTAATAGCAGATTGAAAATATCAGTGAACTTGAAGACCAACATTATCCATTCTGAAAAACAGAAAATATAACTCGAAAAATAAATTTAAAAGAGCAAAGCCTCAGTAATCCCGTTGAGCAATATTAAAACCTAATATGTGTGTCATTGGAGCCCTAGAAGGAGAGGAGAAAGAAAATGAACAGAAAATATATTTAAAGAGATGATGGGGAAGAACCCAAATTTGTGAAAGATAAAATTGTGCATGCATATTCTGGAAACTCATAGTCAAACTGATAAAAACCAAAGATGAGCAAAATTTTATAAATAAAAGGTTGGAAAAAAATAGCACCCACTAAGAGTAAGCATGTGAAAACGAGAGTGCTCCTGTTAATATCAGGTACACAGACTTTGAGACGAAGAGTAGTACCAGAGATACACAAGGACATTTCAAAAAGATGAAAGGATCAAGTCATCAGGAAAGGCACAAGAATCAAACAGGCCTTTGAAATCAATAAAATGAAATTTGACAGGATCAAAGGAAGAAGCAGAGAGGTCTACAGTATAACTGGAGATTTTATTACCTACCCCTTTCTCATTAATTGATTATTAATCTCATCTCACCCCTGGCTCAAGGATCTATTTTGAGCTCTCTCTTGGATTTTTAATCACCTGTTTATTTGTACTTTATGATCCAGACAGCTCAAAGTGTTGTTACTTCTGTATATCACTTTGTTATTCAATCAATTTTCTCTGTGTATGATTTTGGAATCTTTTCTCACCTTATTCTGTCTTCTGTGGATTCCTGCCAATTTTAACCCACATACTTTTTATCTTAGTGTTTCTTAAAATAAGTCTTTTATATTATTGTATCTTTGCTTTCATTGTTTTTGATGGGTTCATTTCAGAGGATTTCCCATTAGAAGTCCTGCCTTAACAACAAAGAACACAGCAGACTTATATTTTTCTTTCTGTAGAGGACAGTAACTAGAATAGTTAAATATGTAGAGAGAGTAGGAAGGGCTGTCTCTACTTGTGTATGATGTCAAGCTAGTACAGAAAACAGGTTTTCAGAAAATAAGCTGGAAAAATATTCCCCAGGTCTTTAAATACATCTTTTACCTCATGTAATTGTACTTAGTCTCATTTCGAAAGTCATGCTTCATTTTACACTGTTTGGTATGAGACTTTACAGTATGGAAATGCTTTTGAGGACTGGAATTTGTTAAGGGAAGGAAATACTTAAGCTTGAGTATAAACACTAACTTCAGCATATACACATTTAATAATGGTTTCTCTTCAGGTCCCAGTAACCAACGTTTTTACCTGGCAGGTTCTGTTTCCCAGGCTAAGGATGCCCAGAGAACTCTATCATACTCCATCATAAAAGACTGCATTATGACCTGATTTGGTTATTAAAATATGCTAATACATGTAAGTGTTCTTTAATATTCTGCATTTAAAGTCTTGCTTTTTAACCAAGACATGCACTTTGTTTCTACTCCGGGGTGTGGTTCTTAAGGTCACAGTATTCCAACTTCCTTCCAACTTTCAAGCCTCTCCTCTGCCTTCAGCCTTTTGAGCAAGCTATGTGATAAGCGTGTTACAGCCAGTCTCTTCAGAATAAAATAGGGTACTGCCAGCATCAGCTGCATTCTTAGGACTCTGAGACCTTGTCAGTAGAATAAAAACATATCTTCCAAATTCTGCATCACAAGCTGGTAAAGTATTGTCTTATGGGTATAGAGTTTCAATTTCACAGGATGAAAAAAGTTTTGGAGATGGAAGGTGGTGATGGTTGCACACAATATGAATGTGCTTAAGGCCACTGAACTGTGTACATTTAAAAATGGTTATGATGGTACATATTATGTGGTATGTATTTCACCACTAAATAAAAGTTTTAAAAAAGCTACTAAAGAAAATTGAAGCAAGAAGGCCTTGACTCATTTTTTTCTGTTATGAAAATGCTGTTGGATCCAGAGGCTTTTAAAATGGATATTGCTGTTGTTTTTAAGAGCTGCTTACCTGCTTGTAGCCAATATATTGGAATTGTAATGTGATAATATGTATAAAAATTACTGATAGCACAATGCTTTTTCTGTTCCTTGGGGTTTAGAAATCATTTGGGAGAAATAGAGACTAGCTAGCCAGTGTGCATCCACCATATCCTAAAATTTGTATTCATCATTCTTAAAAGATACATGGAATCTTAATTACCTTAATTTCAGGGGAAAAACAAATTTTAAATTCTTTTCCCTGTTTTTACTCCCTGCCCCAAGATTTCACATGACTAAATTTAACTATAGCCTCTCTAAATGCTCCCACTGTTTGAAAACAGACAACTTTATAATGGAGAAGTGGACTCCTTTTTTGTCCCTCCCCACCTGAATTTTATTTTAAAAGGAGTAATGGAGAATGTAACAGGCTCTGAAATCTATCCCTCCTTTTTTCTTCTCCCCATTAGTACTCTAGTTTAATGTTTTACTTGTACTTGAAAATATTTCTGAGTGTTTTTTTTTAAGGAAATTGAGGATGTAATTTTTTTACAAACGTCAGTCAGATTATAGTAGTAATGGTAATATAAGAGAAAAACAGTCCTGACTCATAAAATAATTAGAAGCAGAACTTTCAAATTTATTATACAGAAAGAACAGTTGGTTTGGTTTAGTCATCAAATAAGCTGTGACCTACTAGATTCCCAAGTTCTATATTGTGCTTGAATTTTCCACTGGGAATGAAACATTCCACTGTCCCTTTTTACTGTTTAAGCTAAGCTGCAGAGAACACTGGGAGAATGGCCCTGTAGCTGAGCTGCTTATTTTTTTTTTTTTTTTATCTATTCATTTTATACTTTCAGACAGATTTTTCCCTGGGGTGAAACAAAGGTTAACTGAAATTTCCTCTGTTGTGTACCTGAACGAATCAGCAGTTTGAGAAGGAAATCCCATTGATGGGCCAAGAGAGTGACAGGCTCTATTTAAAGAATTCCCCCGGCTGTGTGGTAGACCAGCCATGCCATGAATTTAACTGTTCCTGTGGTCCCCATATTTGTACCCACCAAAAAAGAGAGAGAGAGAGAGAAAGCGACTTTGTTCTGCAAACGTAGCCCTAAGCTTTGAAAGCCCACAGCTATTGAGTTTTGTGAATTCAAGTTAGACAGCAACAGAGGCCAAGACTCTAGGGGAACAATATCTGAAAGGGAGTACCCAAAAACAGGTAGAAACTGTTTAACTGTTTTATTTCTCTGTGTTTGTACAGATTTATGTGTGTTATACACACACCCAAAAAAACCTATACCTCTCTCTCATTTTATATAGATAGTCCTAATTATTTTTAAACGATGATGTTTGTTAAATTTTTTAATTTGTTAAATTTTTTTTTATAGCTTTTTTGCTCCATGAAAATATTCTGGTTTTAGAAGGACATATTATATGTATTGGAAATGAGAGTAATTACAGTATGAGTTTAAAAGGTTTAAAAAAATAGGCCTTTATATTACCTCTGTAGGAGCTTTACTGTCAAGGGTAGCTCATGTATTTTGTATTTTTCCTGTTTAAGGGAAACTGCTTTAAATATGAAAAGATGGTATCTTGAATTGGATTAAACATTCTTAATTCATGTATATTTTAACCTCGGGACTTGTGAGCCTTGCTGAAAATCCAGCTTTAACCCTGCCTAGTAGGCCTCAGTAGTACATACTGCATAGGGATTATAAATAGTCATAGCTTTTTTCTGAGGTGGAAGTTGTTGTGTATTCCCAGGGGGCATGAACTGTTTATATTTCTAACAAATATTTCATGTATGTTGCTAATTCCTATTTCTATTCCCAAATTTAGGATTTAAAAAACTTCCTTTATTATTTGAAGCTTTTGTTATCAAAAGTTTCTTAAAAGTATATCTTGCTCTCTAGTGTGGCTAGAAACTCCTAGAGATTGTGTAAAACACTAGAATTCATAGAAAAAATAATATGGAGTGATTGGTTTCTGTCTGGGGACTTAGAAGAAGCAAGCCATTTTAGTTGGCTCCTGAGGAAAAACAAGAATTTTTCTTAAAGATCCTATTGTGGCTAAATTCATGCTCACAAATGAGAAATGGAAGTCTGGAGACAGAAAAATGACTGTTACAAAATTATTCAGTATGTTTTGGAAGAACCTGGGTTTCTACACATATTTAATGTTTACTTGCACAGTAAACTACCTCTCTTTTATTCTAAGATGGTATTTTAAAAATCATTTATCTCAATTGTCAGTTATACCTCAATAAAGTTGGGGGGAAATTTTCTCTCTTTTTCTTCTGCTTTTCCTGACTTTTTCTTGTCTCTTTCATTCTTTACTGCTCTGTGTCTTTTCTTCTTCCTGTCTTCTTATTTTTCATTATTGGTCTCACTGCAAGTAGGATGAAGTATTGTAAGTTAAGAGCAGGATTTTGGAGAGTGGATCTGACCAAATATCCATATGACGTATAAAGGGCTAGGTGTTGTTTTTGGGTGTTCTTTTAAAAAAATCAAAATTGTATTTACCCCGCTAGTTGAGCAAGCTATAAATCAATCAAATATTCATTGTTTGCTGCTTAAATAAGTAGAATTAAGCATTAACCAATGCGTGGGATAGATGCCAGTTGATTTTTAAAGATCAATAAAAACAGCTGACATTTTTTTTAGAAAACCACTTGTTTGTTCCAATTTAATTCATTAAATAATGTTTATTGAACTCCTGCTGTGTGCCAGAACTACCATGCAAGGAGGTTGAGATACAAAGAAGAGTAAGAAGGAAGTGGTTCCTGCTCCCTACAGATTAGAGTTAACCACAACTAGAAAATTAGGACATTATTTTTATGAAACCTCAGTCAAGATTCTCTTTAAATAGAAGACTAACATTGCTCTTCAGATAATACCATTATTCATATCAGAATATAATCTACAGTAAAAATGCAAAAGTGCAATTTGAAATTCAAGTTGTTTTCACATTAGTAATTGCCATATGCTATATTATAAAATGATAATATTATGGAGATTTTCAGTAACAATTTTATTGTTAGACAAAGACAGAGACTATTGATAAAAGCAATTTAGGGAAATGATACTAGCATATAGGTTAAGAGCATGGTTTAGAAGTAAGCCTCCAGTCTGCCACTTTCAAGCTTTGTGACATTAAATAAATTATTTTAAAATTCACATAAACCTCACCTTTTTTCATTTCTGAAATGAAGTAATAATATCTGCCTCTACAGGTTAAATTAGAAAAATATGTAAAACGCTTGATATAGTATCTCTCACAGAATAAGCTCTTTATATAGATTAGCTGTTCTTATGTTCTGTTGTCTTAAGAAATTATCTTGATTTTCTTCCTCTGAATGAGTGTGTTAGTGGGGAATTGTAAAGAAACATTCTTTATGTATTAAGCACATTTTCTTTGTCTAAAAGTAGTGTGTAATAAAATTATCTCCTCAAAAATCAAGAAGAACATTTATACAGAAGTATGCTATCAACTGGGATGGTTTTTTTTTAAATTTGTTTTCCTTTGAACTCAAAGTTTTGTGTAATAATTTGTAATCCCTCTTCTTGCTTGCTCTCTGACAGTCTCAACTTGGAGTAATACTTATTATCATAGGTACATTGATAAATTTTTGTGCTTTGGGTTAAAGACAGTTATGTCAATAATCTTTCTGGAGCTAAACTGAAACTGAATAGCTTATGGGACTTGTTTTCCATGTGATATCCAAATTCTTACCTACATACTGAGTCATCTGGTGCCCTATCAGAAGGTAGAAGTTTTAAAGTAATAGGGTATGAGGTTATAGATGAATATTTCTTTTGTGGCCAAATTACTCATAACAGTTACCTGTATTTAGTGCCTCTGATTTCTCTCCTTCAGTTCTCTTCAGTCGAGTTTTTGCCTCACTGCTTCATCCAAACTTCTCTTACTAGGATCACCAGTGACTTCGCCACTCAATATACCAGTCAGTTCTCAGCCTTTATCTTACCCTGACCTATCAGTGGCATTCCCTAGAACTGAGAAAATACCTCTTCTTGGATGTATTTTCTTTAGTTGGCTTTAAGGGCACTCTCCGCTTACTCCCAGCAGGTTTCCTCCCACCTTACTGCTTACTCCTTCTAAGTCCTCTTTTAGTTTCTCTACACTTAATCCCTTGGGAATGTCTCCATGCCACAGTTGGCAGATTCAAATTTCCAGTTCAGATCTGTCTCCTAAACTTAAGACTAGTTATATAGTAGCCTACTCAACATCTTCATTTGGATGTCTAATAGGTATTGCAAACCCAATCTTTCCAAAACTATATTATTTTCCCCCAAAAACAGGGTCAGTTACAGTTTTTAGTTGCATTAACTAGATCCTTGTAGTTGCTCAGGTCAAAAACCTGGGTGTTATCCTTGACTCTCTTTGTTTCTCTCTCTCTCTCTCTCTCTCTCTCTCTCTCTCTCTTTGTTTTTTTGTTTTTTGTTTTCATATTCTCACTTTATATTTTAGGGCAAAATTCCGAAAAGCATGTGTGGTTTTTTATTGAAGTATCATTTATACACAATCTTACATTGGTTACAAATACACAAAATAATATATTATTAAACAAGTATAATAATACCCATATTATTAAATCCTCATCCCCACTAGTACAGTTACTATCTGTCAACATAAAGATGTTACAGAATCACTGACTATATTCTCCATGCTGTACTACTATCCCCATGACCAATACATTATGATTTGAGAATTTTTGTGCCCCTTTTATCTCCCTCACCCTTCCCACAAACCCACCCCAACCCCTCCCCCATGGTAACCACCAGTCACTTCTCAGTGTCTTGAGTCTACCTCTGTTTTGTTCCTTCTGTTTTGCTTTGTTTTTATGTTCCACAAATAAGTGAAGTCATATGATACTTGTTTTTCTCCTCTGGCTTATTTCACTTAGCATAGTACCCTCTAGGTCCAACCATGTTTTGCAAATGGCAGGATTTCTTTTTTTTTACAGCTGAATAATATTCCATTGTGTATATGTACCACATCTTTTTATCCATTCATCTGTTGACAACACTTAGGCTGCTTCCATATCTTGGCTATTGTAAATGAAGTGGCAGTAAACATAGGGGTGCATATATCTTTTTGAATCAAAATTTTGTTTTCTTTGGGTAAATTTCTAGAAATAGAATTAGTGGGTCCAATGGTATTTCCATTTTTAGTTTTTTGAGGAACCTTCATACTGCTTTCCACAGTGACTGCACCACTTTACATTCCCACCAACAGTGCAGGAGGGTTCCCTTTTCTCTACATCCTCACCAACACTTGTTATTTCTTGTCTTTTGGATGGTAGCCATTCTAACTGGTGTGAGGTGATATCTCATTGTGGTTTTGATTTGCATTTCCCTGATGATTAGCGATGTGGAGCATCTTGTGCCTGTTGGCCATCTGTATTTCTTCTTTGGAAAAATGTCTGTTCAGGTCCTCCACCCATTTTTTAACCAGGTTATTTGGGGGTTTTTTTTGGTGTGATTCTGTTCTCTCTTAGATGTATATCCAATTCATCAGGAAATCTTGTAGGCTGTACCTTCAGAATATACCCAGAATTCCTCCACTTCTCAGCACATTCACCGTTACCATTCTGGTCATAGTGTTATCATTTGTTTGCTGAATTTTTGTAGTAGCCACCTAACTGGTCTCCATGATTCTATATTTTCTCTCCCATCCATTGTTTATTCTTAACATAGTGATTCTTTAAATTGACAGTCAAATCATGTCACTCCTCTCCTCAAAACCCTCTGTTGACTTCACATTTCACTCAATAAAAGCAAAAATCCTTATTAAGGTCGACAAGGCCCTTCACAGCCTCATACCCCTGTACTTCTTTGACCTCATATCCCCCTCATTTACTCTGCTTTAACCACATTGGCCCCCTGCTCTTTGTCTAACACTCCAGGAATATTCCTGCTCTAAGGAGTTTGCTTTAGTTGTTCATACTGCCTTGGGGTGCTTTTACCCCAAGAAGTACATGGCTAATTCCCTTATCTCCTTGAAGTTTTGGCTTAAATATCAATGAGTTCTACTCTGTCCGCCTTCTGTAAAATTGTAGCTCATATCTGGCACTACCTACTCCCATTGCCTGTTCTACTTTTCCTTTTTCCAGACCACTTACTGATACATCATTTATTCACTTATTATATTTGTTATTTATTACCTCTATCCCCCATTACAATGTAAGTTCTTTAAGGGCAGCAACCTCAGTTTCATCCACCAATATATTTATTCCAAGGACCTAGAATGGTGCCTAGAATATGGCAGTAGCTTAGTAGATACTTGTTGAATGAATGAATGGTAAGAGTTGAGAACAATCATGATTAGTTTAATCTTCAGTATACCATCACATTCATTAGATCAAATTTTAGTTTGTTTCTTTTTTAAACATTTCTAATTATTTCTAAGAATTTACATTTTATGACTTTTATCCTGTCTTTAGAGCTCTTCCAAAGAGCAGAGAGAAAAATTACTTTTCTTTATAGAATAAAACTTATTTTATCTCAGAACTACTATATGGGCCCATTGGGTTCTTTTATGAATCTAAGATACTTCATGGGATCCTAGTGATCTTATTTTTGCCATATCTTGAAATGCTATACTATTTTGTCATGGTAAGAATAATTTTATCATTACTCATCAATTATTCCCAATTATGCCAAAGAAAGACTAATATGAAAACAGGAGAATAATGGCTTTGCTTAGAAGGGTGATGTAATAGTGAAAAAATTTTCACTGTTGCATCATTCTTCAGTTTTCTTACTGTGTTGCCCAAAGTATTTTTTTCAAGCAGTCTGGAGATGCCGTCTTTGTTAACTTTCATTGAACAAAGTAGATAATTCAGAACTGAACATTTTCTGCCCAAAATGGCAAAAAGAAGAAAACTGACAGAGGAAGACATTTCACAGTTAGATGAATCAGAACATGAATGCAAAGAGACAGATAGTAGTACCTGCACTTTAATGATGTGATAAACTTTTTTTAAAATTAAAGTCTTAAGTTTTATAAGCCTCAGACAATGATCTTTCAGAGGATATCATAGATGAATTTTTTCAAATTCAGTAACTTTGAATGAACGATATATTTCCAAGTGCAAAGAGGAAATAGGGCATTCCAATCTAGTCAGTCATTCAACAGGAAGTTATTTGCCATACAATATTTTACAACAAGAATCTGTACCATCCTGCTTGATAAATGGATGTGAATGTATTCTTTCATGTTTTGTGAATTTTGTGTTCCAAAATTTACTTGACTTGGTTTGTTTCAAGTGGACAAATGCTGAAGGCAGATATATGTATATGCAGGGGTAATTAGGAGGAAATAGGTGACAGAGAAATGAAAAACATTAATGGAGATATGAAGATGACTAAATCTTTGCCTTTTAAAGAAATGAGGTGCTAGTGGATGGCATGCAAGTAGACTTTTCAGGCCAAATAAATGAAATAACTAGACTGGTATTAAATGTAAGAAAATCAAAGAGTTGTATAAGAAAGGAAACATGTACTACTACATTGTCATATATTGAATGCTAACATAACCTGAGAATGGAGATGGAGGGAAAAAATTTCAGATAAGATTTTATAAGGAAACTTAAATATTCTTTTACCTTATTAAGAATTTAGACAATATGTAAAATAGATAAATCCATGAATAGCAGAAACTAAATGACCAAAAGAAACAGCAAAGCAGTTCAAAGTGGTTGCCTCTGGGGAGTGGGAGCTAGAGTAGGGAGGAGAGAACTGGTTTTTTTCTTTTGTACTTTGTTAGTATTATGAAAGTTTTAAAAACCATGTGCTTGTATTACTTTGATAAAAATTAATTATTAAATATGAAATTATGAATTTAAAGGAAAACCTAGCTGATATGCATCAAATGAAAGATATAGGGACACAGCAGCAGTCCTGAATCTGAGATTATAAACAAATGATGATGATGACTGGAAGGAGTCAGAGTATTGACTTGGAAAGACATTTTAAAGGCATATATTGTGGAATTATAAGACCTGATCTGATTGGATAATGAGGATGAAGCATTGTGTTAGGATGAAAATAAACCTACATTTGAAGCCCTTAATAACAGCAGGGAAGAAAGAGTTTGAGCCAATTTGAAGTGGGGTTGTAAAGATAACTTTTGCTTTTGTATAGGTTTTATTTGCAATGGTTGTACTATAATCATTTGTGAAATATCCCATAAACAATTATATATGGAAGCCTGGACAATCATGGTCTGCCTGGAAGATTTGAAGAAAATATGGTCTGTCTGGAGGAAGATTTGAAGACAATATGACCCCCAAAATATAAAAGTGAATTGTGAACAGAGTGCCCATACGTTGAAGAAAATACATGTGCTAACACACTAAGTTAAAGACAGGTAGAGAAAAAGGATTCAGGAAGGAGGCAAAGAAGTTAAATAGAAGAAAGATGACTAAAAGAATGTAGTTTCCAGATTATTATTTTATTTTTACCAGCAGGTAGATACCAAATTTATATAGCCTTTAAATCTTTTCTGGAAACCTGTATCTTTTTAACACTAGCCTCTTGATTACATTTAAATGTGTTTTATATGAGCATGTCATTTTACAAATACTTCAAGTATCCATATGGTATATTTTCCTTTTTGCCTTTTGGAGGAGAATCCTCCAAAAGTGGGGAACAGACACCACAGTGGATATCCTTAAAAGAAGAAAAAACAACTCCCGTAATCCCTCCATATTGACTGTTTCTATTGATAATTTTCTCTTTCTGTACTTGATAGTGAGTAAAAATTTGAGAGGTCTTTTATTTCTAATTAAGTATTTCTTAACCCAGGTGTGGTTCATTGACTAAATTATGGGGCGGAGGCAGTAGGGGCTAAGAGAGGTGTGTGTGTGTGTGTGTGTGTGTGTGTGTGTGTGTGTGTGTTTGGGGACACACAAAAGCCTTTATATGACTGATAACTTCACAAGAGCTCTTTATAACCTTGTGCTACGCACCTGTATTTATTTCCTCTTTCTTCTTCCTCCTCTACCTCTAAAAAAAGAGAAGCTAAATCCCCATTTATGATTTACACACATTTAAAAATATAAATTGTTTCTGGTAAATTTGATATGATTTAAAATAAGATGAACAATTTGATGCCTAGCTTGCAAATTCTTCTATTAAAATTTGTTTTATTTAAACTACTGCCAGTTATACACTGCAAAATCTTAGTAACTAAAATCCCAGTGTTAAATGGGAAAGTGTAAATAAGAGAAAACAAAGGCAGAAATAAATAGCAATTTGAGAAGATGCAAGCGAAGAAAATGGTTCAACCCTCAGGGGATTTGCATGTGGCATTGTATGTATTTCAAAAGTTTCCGTTGAAATAACAGATGCTGCTGATGATGTTGGGAATAGTAACTTCATTTGTGGCTTGTTGGGTTGCTTATTAGAAGTGAAGAGATCCCAGGGGGAAATCTGGTATAGTGGAGTCAGGCTCAGAAAGGATATGACATAAATATCTGGCAGCTCACCTTTGTGATCTTGAATTCATAAATAGCTAGGTACAAGCATGATTATCTATGAATGTCTAGTTATCATAGTTCATGTGGATACTGTGTCTGCCAGTTTCAATAACAGTGATTTTTTAAAGTTCATTTTTAGTTTCTAGAGTTCCTTACTACAGAAATTTCAAGTTTTTTCGTTAGCCATAGAGAATTGTCTTTTGAACTTTTATATATATTTAGGGACAATGCATGAAGTTACCTGTTGGCTTCTGTACCCAGGTTCAGAACAGTGTTTACTCACACAACTGTGCATATGATTGTTTCAATTTTTTTCCCTTCCTTTTAAAATTTTTTTCTAATGTATAGATATATAAAACAAATGTGGTCTTGATACAGAGAGAACTTAAAATGCAGCGAAGGAAATAAAATATTTATTAACACAGCTCTTAATTCTTAAGTCTAGAAGTGCCCAGTAACCTAAGAGATATAAATAAGATGCTTTTAGACTATGAAGGGGGAAAATACTTCTACTATAGCAAAATCAAAGGAGGAAAATTTTCAATAATTCATTCAGTAAACATGACTACCTGTGGTAACTAAGCAATTATGCTTTCGTCTTTGGAAGATACAAAGATAAAAATGACATGATTAAAGTCCAGAATGTTATAAAGTTGAGAGTGATCATCTTTGCTCTTGAAAGGTTGTCAGGGAACACATAATTGGGGACCTGAAAACTAAGTCCCAGTTCCAAGAGGATGAACTTGAGGGTGGCTTATATTATAGGGAATACATGCATAGGCATAGTTGCAGAAAACAACAGGGCACATTGGGGAAATTATCAGGCTTAGGTGGAACGTTGAGATCAGGAAGATGAAGCTAGATTAGAGAAATAGGTGAGGGCCAAATCATGGAAGGCATTGTATGGCATACAAAGGAGTTTTACATTCATCCTATAAGCATTGTGGAACTGTTCAGGGCACAATGTATTCACTTTACATTTTAGAGACATTATTCCATTTGCAGTATATACAAATACGGAATCATTAATGTTGTGCACCTGAAACTAATGTATGTCAATTTTACCTCAAAAAAAATCCAGAAAGATAGGTAGATTATTCCATTAACAATGGAATGGATAATGGGTTGTGGTACTAGAGAGAATCAGAAATTTTAATAACCTAAAGAAATTGTTTCTGGACCAACATAATGGCATTGAGGCTATTATGGATAGAGAATTACAGGATTTGGTGAGTATATGAAAGGTAAGAAGGGAAGAGTTGAGGTTTTTAATTCAGAAAATAGACTATGGTACAAGTTGTTGAGAGAAAAGATACAAGGAGCAGAAGTAAGGTTGGTTGTTTTAAGAGAAAAACACAAGAAATCGGGAGAAAATGAAGAATTTGAGTTACCTATAGGACATTTAATCCAGATGATTAGAAAGAAAAGATTTGACCTAGAAATACAGATTTGGTAGTTCTCTCAGTGGGCACCTATGACATAACCTGGGACAGAGAATGTAGAATAGTAAGAAGGGTGAAGAATGGAACATATCAAGTAACCAGTGAAGGAAGAGGAAACCGTGGAGGGAGGACAAACACTAGCAAAGTATTTTGTCATATCAACCATGTCAAATGCACACAGTTCAAGTGAGAAAATACTGAATATTATCTGTATGCATTGGCTGTGAGGAACTGAGGCTTAAAGGCTCTTCAGAATTTGTAATCATGGACATTGGACTGGATATGTTGAAAAATTAGGCAAAGGGGAAGACAGTGTTAGGATCAAGGGAATGAAAGGATCAAAAGTGCAGACATGGGAAAGGACTGCCACTGTTAAGTTACAAACAGTAGGACCTTTTAGTTTAAAATACTAGGTGTGTAAAAAGGGTGTGTAGGCAGTAAATTTAGAAATGTAATATTCTTAATTTGTCTTTTATGCTATAACTGCCAAATCACTTAGTCTTAGGTTGTCCAGTGGACAATTATTCACAACCTTCTCCACTTTAATCTTTGTTTTCTTGACCATTTCACTGTGTTTCAGAGTAGTAAAGGAATGCCATCTCATGTGAGTCAGGGTTTTGGGCCGTCTGCTGCAAGAGAAAGAGTAGATATTGAGAGGGCCCCAAATCTTGTTTCCTTAGCAATTGCAGGTATATACCAACCATTGTTTCTTTTTTTTTCCAGTCCCCAACTATGAACTCTTTATAGACTCATAGATTATTTGAGGAGAAAACAGCTGCTGGAGGATTTACATAGTATTGTGGGGAAGACTGTTTTGATCATGCAGTCATTATTGTAAGTTAATTGCTCAGTGTTAAAATTCAGTATTTCTTAAAAACCCATTTTCCCAAAAAGCAGTGGACTTCAGTAACAGTATCTTTAAAACTTGACATCAATCAAATCATTCTATTTTAAAAGGTAAACTTACCATGGTTATTTAACACAGTAATAATGCTTTTTAGATTCTTTAGCCCAAAGATAACACGTACTATTCTACTATGTGATAAGAGAGCAAGAACCATGTCTTAGTCATCTTTCTGTCTCCTACACTGTCTTTTATGAGAGAAATATTCAGTAAATACTTACCAAAATTAACCTGACATTATTTTAAATGAAAACATTTTACACTCATTTAGAGGTAAGTTGCAGTTACATTCTTACATAATTAGTAGTGGCAAAGTAAGTTTTTGTATGCAATTTGCTGGATATAAGTTCAAGTACATGTATCTCGAGAAAATCATATCTATATACCTTTTCACTGGAATTTAATGAGATTTACAATTTCAGGTGTTAGAAATTAGGATATCCAGAAATCTATGTAAGGCATCTATGGCTTCCTACAAGGAGCTATTGGGTATTAGGCTCAGGAAAAGATTCTTCTTTGTGCATGGCACCTGTACTGCAAATAACAAACTGGATATACTGAACAGAGTCTTGTAATCTGTAGTGATCTTTGGAAGTACATTTTACTAACTCCCAGTTTCTGTCAAATTATCCCAGAAGGTAGAAAGAATCTACTCGGTAATTGCCTCTGGCTGCTTTCAGCAAAGCAATGATTTTTAGCTATTCCCACCCACCTGGAATATAGGCAGACTAAAAATAACTGAAGCAAAGCTTAAGACTGGCTTTGCTGCTAAGAATTCTAGCCCAAACTGTTCCTCAGATTCTTTGAAAATTGAATGCAGTCTTATGGGTAAATAGCTATATTAGCACTACATTTCACAGAAAGCAACACTTTCCATCTTTTGTAAAAAGCACACATATAAAAAAGGGAACATTTGTGTAACCATAACATACAGGGTTGTTCTGAAGATAAAATATATATTTAAAACAATTTATAGGCTCTGAATTATCATATAAATATGAAAGATGTTTATTACCATGCAGAGAGAAAGATTGTGTGTGTGTGTGTGTGTGTGTGTGTGTAATAAAGAGTAAGTAAGAGAGAAATGTGTAAATGTGTGTAAGGTTATGGGCTACCTTTCCTTCAGTTCCCTCTTTTGTTTTGAAAGTTATTTCAGAAGAGACTAAATATTCTGGTTGTTGCATAGCGTTAACAGAGCACCCTGTACTGCTGTTGTACTATCTCAACCCCATCAACATTATTACTGGTAGAAAGAGGCCTGCTGTACTATTCCTTGGAGAGCTCACACAGTAGGAGGTCAAGACTTAAACTGGAAAAGGACATGGAAAATTTCTTAGTTGAAAGAATAGATTTAATATTACTGAAGTCTTCATATATATGTGTTTCACGTAAAAAGGTTCTTAAAATAACATTTGAATTCAATATTCTATATGTATAAAAAGGTCTGTGGAAATTGTTAGTAAAGGAAACCTCACACCCTCCACACTGTGCTGTTTGCTGTGTCCTTCCACCCTTCTTCCACTATGTTGTTTATGCCTTTCCTTTTTACGAGTGTCATCTCCACCTATTGAAATCCTGTATGAGACTTCTGCTTCCAGCTGTATTGTGTTAACTTACACCAGACTTTCCTTCCTGACAAGAGATGATGAAATTAGCAGACAGGGACTTTAAAACAGCTATTGTAAATAGGCAGAGATTTAAAGGGAAACAGGAATATAGACAACAGACAGTACTGGACCAAGATTCATGAGAATATGGAAACAAATGAATTAACGTAACTTTCTGTCTAGACATTTTCTGCATCATGGTGCCAAGAGAGGGAATCCAAGCACAGCATGGCAGTCTTACTGAGATAGAAGACAGAGATTTAAAGTTCAGAAAGGCTAAGGAAGCTGTAATATGGGACTGAATACTGGAAAGAGGGAACTGCAGAGCAAAATAACTCCAGAAATCTGTGTAAGGGTACCCATGGACAACAAGGATATGGAGTTCCTATCTGCTCATGGATAGGACGAAACTCCACTAGACTTGGACAAAAAACCAACAATCTGTTTGCTGAGGCCAAGTTTACCTGAGTTCTTACAGCCAGAGTGGAGGGACAATGTTGAATACTCCGGACATTGAATAGAGACCCCAGAAGGTACATCTTAGTAATATGGCTAAATTAGCCCAAGAGTAAAGGCTACTCTGGACCTACCCTGTTAATAAAGCTTTAAAAGTCTCAAAATGATCAAGCTGATCTGGAACTGACATAGCTGCTTGTCAAAGCCAAGTCTAACACTTTTAAAAGTAGGAAAACAAAATCCAGACACTCAACTGATTTAATCTGTAATTGAAACCAATTTTCTGTACTTGCTGATAGATTTCCTGTAGTAAGAATATACCATAGCTTGCTGAGGAGAAGTTAGTGCATAACCTAGAATATTGTACATTCCACAGGAATGTTAAAACAATCTAAATGGGGTCATATCTCCCTCTTAAACTCCCCTTTCTCACTATTCTCTGTTCACGTATAAATTTGGGGAGGGTGGAGGTAGGTTGTTTGTGGTAACAGTTGCTATTTTGCATTTCATTAGTTTTGGATTTCATTTTTTTAAGAACAATATTAAGTCAGTTTTATAATTACAGTGATTTTAAGTGATGATCTTGAATTTTAATGATGGATGTTGAGATACAAAAGGCAGCTTTGAAAGTTACAGTGAAGCATGCTCCTTAAATGTATCCTTTGAATGAAAGAATAATACTGTGGATGGTGATGATGAAGGAATAAGAGCTGCTGCTACTTAATGTATTCTCCACTCTTAGTGTATGGATGCAGCTTGAAAAGGAAATAATCATCAGCACAGCATCTCTGCTCTCCTACAGATTAGTCTTTTTGTAAAGCAACCTCTTGGTTTTCTTAGTAAAAAATATTTCATTTTAAAATACATCTCTAGACACTTAGTCCTGGTAGGCCTGGGAAAATGTAGATTACTTCATGTCTCCTCAAAATTCCTTTCAAAGAAAAGAGTCAAGCTCGATTTGTGTTTTTGAGATAGAGAAGAGTAATAGATAGGAGGAAGGAGAAATTCTTAATTTCACTTCAAGGGGAGAAAAAAAAAATCTTGTAGTCCTTTGTTGACACCTTAGCTTCTGCATTAGTCATATATCCCTTCCTCCTTGGCCATGAGTGGACCAAAGGAATAGCAGCCCTCTGCAAGTTTGTCAAAGGACAGTGCAAAGGGAAGAAAACAGCTGATAAAGAGAAATGTAGGGCTTCCCACCCGTCTAGGTTTTACAGTTGTGTTTTTAAATCAGTTGATGGTTTCTGAATATTTGGCCTCCTTTCTCTTTTATTTCACTGTTTTTAATGTAACAAAATTGAGTGCTAAATTTCTAGCTCTAATCGTGAGATAGTATTGAAAGTCCAAGTATTTTAATGTTATAATGAAGGTTAACTACAATGGGAAAGAAGCTAGTGAACACAGTTAATACTGATAATGGAAGGAAGAACCTTTCCTCTGCTTGGGTGGGGAGCCTGTGAACATACTGACAACAGAGATATTAGCCATGGAAAAGACAATGCGTGGAAGCACCAGTAATGAGTAACTCACTGAATAGCTAAAGATAAAGGTTTACATACCAGTTTAACAAAAGAGGATTTCGGGCTCCGGAGGATGGACGTTTTTTATGATACTTGTTAATACAACTTTTTTGTAATAACCTGGTACCCAAGGCCAGTCACTGCCTGAATAGAGATGGGTTGAGGGGTCAAGGGGGTTGTGGCTCTGGCAGCTGACTTTCATAAAGCTCTGCTTTAGTTACATAAGGAAAATTAAGATAAGATTTCTTTCTGCATCTGCTGTTGGGTTTTTGGTCCCTTTGCTTATTTATTTATTTATTTTTTGTATTTGTTTATATTTTGATGGTTTTCAGTGCATTTTCACTTGCCTCACTTGATTCTCCACAGTACTTTTTAAGGTAGACAGGGCAAGTACTGTTATTCCAATTTCACAGGTAAGGAAACTGAGATTAAGAGAGGTTAGTATTTGTTCAGACTCACACAAGTAATAGTGGAGCCAAGATAACAGGTTAAGGTATTCACAATTCTCACTAGACTTCTGGGTTTAGCACTAACAAATTGAATAATTTATTGTCAATCTAGATGTGCTTTAAAGGTGTTGAGATTGAGTAACATTCTATTTGTTTTGTAGGAGAAGATGGTGTAAACTGGTTCATCAGTGACAAAGACATTGAGGTAAAATCAAATTGTTTTTAAAGTTATAAATAATAGATGAATAATTTCCATTAATTTGTAGTTTCTTTTCACTTAATTATGATAACCTAATAGACTTTTTAAAAATAGCAGCCATCTAAGTATCTTGTAAGATGAAGTGTGATTTTGGTATATGGGTGATTGAATTCTTCAGAAATGTGGCTCAGCCTTGATTTTTTTTAGTAAATTAATTGCCATATTGATTTAGTCCCCTGTCCCTTCTGTTTTTTCCCTGCCATGGTTAGCTCTCACCCTGTATTGCCTGGTACCACTATAAAGATCAGCACCGGAAATAACTGCTTCTTCAGGGTAAGGAAATGGTTAGTCTATATTTAGAATGTGGCAGGTGTTTGTCTTTGTCAATTATTAGCCGAAGTTGTGGCAGATGGTTAGAAAAAGAGAATAATTTTACAACTTAGTAAAAGAAAATTTTAAAGATAATTAAATTGTGCCTACTTGGGGCCTATTTGGTCAATTCAGCAGAATAACAAATAAAAGATGAAAAGCTTTTTCAAAGATGGAATTCTACCAACAAGGTAAAAGTATGGTTGGCATTTACATATTCCTCCTTAGATATTCTGTAGCTATGCTTTGCTAATGTTCCCTTGCAAGATACTAGATTTTGGCTAGATTATGGAACAGCTAGATTTGGGTCACTGTAGACAGAATGCATCTTAAAAGGACTCTAGTGGAAGGAAATTATCTCATTCTGTCTTAGAAATCATAATCTGATTTGTAGGCAATAACCCGGGCTGTTCAAAAGAAGCAATGTATTGGTAGCTATGTGGTTTTACAACTTTATAAAAGATAAAATAATAAAATAAACCTCTAAAAATTTAAGCAAGTTTCTCATTCAGAAAAATAGGGTATATATTCAAATAAAGAAGTCAGCAATATCATTGACTCTGAATGCCATGAGAAAATGTTTAAGTGATGCATATCAGTGCCCGTACTAGACCTGAACAGTAACTAGAGAAAGAGTCAAAAGAAATGGAACCATACTGAGAAACGTAAAAGAATGGGGCAGGGAGGGGCAGACAAAAAGTAGAATTTTCTTTATGATACCCCCTTTTTAAGTTTTTCTAACTCTTTTTAAGAACACACGTCACTTGTTGGGTTCTAAATTGAACAGACTATGGCTGTTCTCTTGAGCAGAGTGAAATTTCTTTTTTTTTTCTAATTCTTGATTTTTTTAAATTAAAGTATCATTGATATACAGTCTTACTTTGGTTTCAAATACACAACACAGTGGTTCAGCATTCACCCATATTGTCTAGTCCTCACCCCCTCCAGTGGAGTCACTGTCCATCAATGTAGTAAGATGTTACAGAATCATTAACTGTATTCTCCATGCTGTACTACCATCCCTGTGACCAACCTATATTGTGATTGTGTTAATTCTTAATTATTTTTTCTCCACTTAGGCCCAGATAGATAATAATAGATCATCTGGAAGATGGACCCACCGATACTATTCAGCCAACAAGAATGTTACCTGTAGAAACTGTGACAAATGTGGTCATTTATCCAAAAACTGCCCCTTTCCACAAGTATGTGAAATATGTTTCTTTCCATATTGCTAAAATCAAAATCTTAGGGTTGGAACCCTCTAACTTTAGAATTCAAATTTTATGTAATGTGTATGTTAAATTTTTGTGTAGGTCACAGCCTAGATAGTAGTAGATAAAGAACAATAAAGTTAGAGTCAGAAAAACTTGGAATCAATTTCAGCTTCCCACTAGGAGTTGTGTGACCTTAGGCAAATCGTTTCACCCTCTGTGCCTCTGTTTTCTTGCCTATAAGATGAGAAGATTGAATCAGATGATTCCTGACACCCTTTCACTTCTAAACCTTCTACTTTATAAGACAGTTTTTTCATTGTGGGATAGTTTTCATTGTTGGAAAATGAGTAGGTTTTTTTTGACATTTATAAATGTTTATTGATGTATATTGTGTTAAACAGATACATCAGCCTTTGAAACCACACAGAGTTAAAGTCTTAGACATTTCTTGACACATAGTAAGCCCTTAACAAATATTCCTTCCATAACCTACTACCTCTTCCAAATGATAGTCTTTCAGATATTTGGGACAGCATGTTTCATCTTCATCTTTGCTTCTCCTGGCAAAGCAGCCTCTTTCAGTTTCTGTTCCCCCCATGACTTAGCTTCCAGATCCTCATCATCCTGCCCTTCTCGGACACATTCTACTTTGTCAGTGTTCCTACAAGACAAGGCATAAGAGGTAGATGCTAGCTGATAGTACATGAAGACTGTGCCTTTTAGGGAACCACAAGATACAGATAGCTCATATTAAAGCTCTGGTTTCAGACATGTTGTTTGATTTTACAATTATGCTCAAGATTTGACCTTCATTGGGGTCTCAAATTGGAAATAACTGTGTGGAATTATACAGAAAAAGAAGAATTCATCTTTTATTTGAGACTAAAGTATTTTGCTGAAGAGATTTTCTGTTTGTCTACCACATAGAAAGTCCGCGCCTGCTGCCTTTGCTCCGAGAGAGGACACCTCCAGTATGCCTGTCCAGCCCGCTTTTGCTTAGACTGTTCTTTGCCTATGTCTTCTACTCACAGATGTCTTGAAAGGTCTTCCTGGAGAAAACGATGTGACCGATGTGATATGATGGGCCACTATGCTGATGTGAGTATTCCACGTAGAGCTAACTTGTCAAGCTCGAAGGCAATGTGCCCATTTGTACTGTCAGTCAGCCTACCTAAAAGAATGTTGACTGTGTATATACTGATAGTCATGTCCCTTTGGCCACTGATCACGTAAAGCAGTGCTGTAGTAGGAATCCTACTGAATGGTTCATCAGGAGGCAGCATCGTCAATATTGCAAACCCGTTAGCCCTTTTGCTTAATGTGCTTGCTGAATAAAGATTGAAATTAGAGAGGTATTTAATAAATAACAAGTAAAATGTAAATACATGTTGATGCATAGTTAGATGAAAATGTATACACTCTTAGCAGTTGTATACAGAGGTCTGTAGAAAACCTGGTGTGACGCTGCTGCTTGGTGACTCTTGCTGGTATAAGATTCTTAAGCAAGGAGGACTGATACTTTAAATCTGCTTATCTTAGTTCTTTCTTTAGATTAAAAAAAAGTAATCTAGAAGATAGATCCTTACTTGCAGTACATTAAATTATAGCACATTGTTATTTTTGACATCATTTTGTATCATATTTTAAATGTTTGTGGGGTTTTAGTCACAATTTCAAAGACCAGAGGGCTATAGGAATATCATTTAAAAAGTAAGCATCTTTTTCCTTAAATTTGTACTTCCCAAAGATGTGATACAAAGCACAACCACTTTTTTTTATTGATACATTGTCTTATTTTAGTTTCAAGTATACAACACAGTGAGTGATTCAACAGTTACTATATTATTAAATCCTCACCCCCACTAGTACAGCTGCTACTGTCAACATAGAAAGATGTTATGGAACCATTGGCTATATTCTCCATGCTGTGTTACTATCCCTGTGACCAACCTACATTATGATTGAGAATTTTTGTGCTCCTTTATCCCCCTCACCCTCCCTTTCCACCCACTTTAACCCCTCCCCCATGGTAACTTCCAGTTACTTCTCAGTATCTATGAGTCTACTGCTGTTCTTATATTCTACAAATAAGTAAAATCATATGGTATTTGTCTTTCCCCACCTGGCTTATTTCACTGAGCATACCTTCTAGGTCCATCCATGTTGTTGCAAATAGCAGGATTTCTTTACTTTTTATGGGTGAGTAATATTCCATTGTGTGTATGAACCAATCTTCTTTATCCATTTATCTATTGATGAATACTTGGGTTGCTTCCATATCTTGGCTATTGTAAATGATGTGGCAGTAAACATAGGGATGCATATATCTTTTTGGATTAGAGATTTCGTTTTCTTTGGGTGAATGCCTAGAAGTAGAATTGCTGGGTTAAATGGTATTTCAATTTTTAGTTTTTGAGGAACCTTCATACTGCACCAATAGTGGATGCATAAATTGACATTCACCACAACAGTGTAGGAGGGTTCCCTTTTCTCCACATCCTTATCAACACTTGTTATTTGTTTTGGATAGTGGCCATTCTGACTGGCATGAGATGATAACTCATTGTGGTTTTGATTTGCATTTCCCTGATGATTAGCGATGTGGAACATCTGTTCGTGTGCCTGTTGGCCATCTGAATTTCTTCTTTTGAGAAGTGTCTGTTCAGGTCCTCCACCATTTTTTAATTGGGTTGTTTGATTTTTGGTGTTGAGGCGTGTGAGCTCTTTGGATGTTAACCCCTTATTAGATAAATTCTTTACAAATATATTCTCTGATGCCTTGTTCTGCTGATGGTGTCCTTTGCTGTACAGAAGCTTTTTAGTTTGATGTAGTCCTATTTGTTCATTTTTTATTTGTTTCCCTTGCCTGAGGAGATGTCTCCAAGAAAAAATTGCTCATATTTATATTCAAGAGATTTTTGCTTATATTTTCTTCTAAGAGTTTTATGACTTCATGACTTACACTCAGGTCTTTGATCCATTTTGAATTTACTTTTGTGGGTGGAGTTAGGCAGTAATCCAGTTTCATTCTCTTGCATGTAGCTGTCCAGTTTTCCCAACAGCAGTTATTGAAGAGGCTGTCTTTTCCCCATTGTATATTCATGGCTCCTTTATCATATATTAGTTAACCATATTTGAGTGTGTTTATATCTGGGCTCTCTATTCTGTTCCATTGATCTGTGGGTCTTCTTGTGCCAGTACTATATTGTTTTGATTACTGTAGCTTTGTAGTAGAGCTTGAAGTCAGGGAGCATAATCCCCCCAGTTTTGTTCTTCTTTCTCAGGATTACTTTGGCTGTTCGGGGTCTTTTGTGGTTCCATATGAAGTTTAGAACTATTTGTTCTAGTTCATTGAAAAATGCTGTTGGAATATTAATAGGGATTGCATTGAATCTGTAAATTGCTTTAGGCAGGATATTCATTTTGACAATATTAATTCTTCCTGTCCATGAGCATGGAATAGATTTCCACTTATTTGTATCTTATTTAATTTATTTCATAAGTGTCTTACAGTTTTCAGAATACAGATTTTTCACTTCCTTGGTTAGGCTTATTCCTAAGTATTTAAATTTTTTTGGTGCAATTGTAAATGGAATTGTTTTCATGATTTCTCTTTCTGCTAGTTCATTCTTAGTATATAGGAGTATAACAGATTTCTGTGTATTAATTTTGTATCCTGCAACTTTGCTGAATCCAGTTATTCTTATAGTTTTTTGGTTGAGTCTTTAGGTTTTCTATGTATAATATCATGACATCTGCAAAAGGTGACAATTTAACTTCTTCATTACCAAATTGGATAGCTTTTATCTCTTTGAAAGCACTACCATTTTTGTAATTTTATTTATATTAAGTGTACATGTAGCCTTTTGCTCCAAAAATTAATCTGTTGAGATTTCAGATTAAAACAAACTAGAATGTGAATGTTTGGTGAATGTGTTTCTTGTATAAATAATATAACAATTATTGATTATAATTTTTAAAGGTCTTTTTAAACAAATAAAAACAGGGTCACTGTTCTGCATGCTGTCCTACAACTTGATTTTTTTTTCTACATAAGTCTTTGTAAATATGTCTCCATATAAGCTCAAAAAGTCTGTCCTTCTATTAGCTAACTTTTATTCCGTCATATGGATGTACCAGTTTATCCAGACATTTATCTATAATACATTTAGATTTATATTATTACCCTTTTTTTTTTTTTGAGCAAGTAAAACTGCAGTAAACATCTTTATATACTGCATACATGCAAGAGTATTTTGGTAAGTCAAATTCTAAATGAAATTGTGTAATTAAAGGATACCTACATTTATGGCTGGATATTGTCAAATTGCTCTTCCTAAAGAATTGTATCAATGTGTTCACCTGCCAACAGTGTTTGAGTGCTCCCAACACTATTAACAATTTTCAAAAATTTCAGCCAATCAGATAAGCAGAAAGTGATATCTTGTTGTTTTAATTTGTACTTCTTAGGCCATGATGACACTGAATATAATTCTCAAGACTAGGCATAGAGAATGAAGTTTTACTTCTTTCCAAAATAGTTTAAACTTATTTTTTAATACTAGGTCTTAAAAATAGTAAATCTAAAGGTGTGTTAGCTATATACTATTGTTCTGTGCATTAGATTGTCAATTGTAATTTTCTTAGCAAGATTTTCTATTTTGGCAAGTATGTTTGGTAGCATTTTTGTTACTTTTTTTCAAAGAGCTCTTATAAATATGGTCTTACTTGCCTGTGATAACAAAAGGGGCTCAAACATCATGAACATTTTTAAAAAAATAAGAAACTAGTACAGAACAGTTAAGAATGATCTGAAAAAGTTTGTATAATCAGCTGTGAATTAAATCTATAGCCCATTTTGCTTAACTTCTTAGTTTTAGCCTCTACTATATATTAAACTCTTTATCTAAATGGCTTTGAGGATTAGTAACCCCAGTGAATATAAGTTTTAAGACTGGGATAGGCTGTGGCTGACTTCAGAGAAGGCAGCACCTTTTCCCTTAAATCTGCCATGACCTACACTTAGGGTGTTTTGTAATTACATGGTGAAGAGTTCTGGACACCAATTGATCTTTTTCCAGCATGCTCACCTCGTAGAGGATTCCCTTGGAGCCCAATCAAACTTGGGCTCCACTGACTGCTTCTGAAGAAGCTTGTAGTCCTTTTACTATTCCAGAAGCTTTTCATGACAATTCACTTGGAAGCAGAGTCATTCTGGCCTCAGATTGCCGGAGCTCTAAAGCCAGTCCCATACATGCTTTAAATCAGTCTTGAAACCTGGCCCTCCACAGAAAATAGTTTCCCCTTCAACTCCCTCAAATGCTTGCTGCTTGTTCTTTCTAGACCCACTTTCCTTTGAATTAGGTTGGTTAGGATCAACCATTTTTCCCACTTGCCTTGGCTGCTTCTAAATCATTTCTCTTCCCTCTTTATTTAGGTATCTTTGGTTTATTTAAGGCTCTGATACTGTCTTCTACCATTCTTTGTCATTTTCATCTTCCCACCTACTGGACTTTCTGCTCATTCACAGAGGATTTGTGAAACCCTGGATAGCTATAGATATTCTGACCTCTTATCAATTAAGGAGATGAAGGAACTTTTATTTTTTTACTTTATAGATCTCTATAGCCACACCACAGATCTCTGTAATGCCACAGTACCAGTTGTACATGGAAGAGAATTTTTAGTGAAAACTGATGAGTCGTATTCATATTCTTGCTATAATCAAAGATATTTTTCTGCACTCTGCTTGGAAAATGCCTCATTTGTTAACTGTTATGTAAATGTCATTTGGTTGAAATTCCAGAGTTTTACAAAAGGATAGAAAGATGGACTGAGGCCTCTTAAAGTCAACCTGTATCATTGGTACCTTCCAAAGGAGGAGAATCTAGAGTGTAGAAAGAAGCCCAGCTCTGAGTCTGCCACAGATTCTCTTCTCTTGACAATAATCATTAAATATACAGAGAATTTTAAAGTGTGTTTGCACATTTATCTTGCACACATAGTCCCATTCTGTGAGCTGTATCTGACATTTCTAAGATAATAACTGCAGCTATGATTAATTGAGTACTTACAATGTTTTAAGCACTGTGCTAAGTGCATTAACTTCTGAGGAGAGGAGTGTTTTGAGCACTGCTATATCCTCAGCAAACAGTAGGTATTCAGTAGATATTTGTGATTGTGTCAGAGTCATTTATGTAAAACTCACAACCACCATATGAATTATATGTTATTTTTTACTCCCATTTTACAAAGGAGAAAACTGAGACTTTGTAAGTTAAGTTTTACCTAACGTCTCAAAGCTAAAATGATGCTATACTTCATGAGTGTGCATGGACTTAATGACATTTTAGGAGTTGTCAGCTCAGCTCCTGTTCAGAGACTCTCTCAAGTTTCTATCTTAAACCTGAAGATATTATAAATCTGATAAGCAACTTTGATAACCTCATGATATTTAAAATATCTGATATATTTTAAAGCATATGAAGAAAAATATCTTCCAAATAAAAATAAATGATAGTTAAGTTTTCAGCTCTTTAAAGAACCTCTGAAGGTCAGTAAGGCAGCATAGAATGTTGATTTTCAGCCACAGAACCAATCTGTGATGCTAGAGCCATGCTGTTCACAAGAGGTCATCCTTGCCTCAGAAGTCTACTCATTTTTGAGATTGTCACCCCTTTTTCATTAGAGCATAAAAACTAAGTTAATCAGTATCGGGTATAGTTGAGACCTAAACCTTCTAAATTTTCTCCCTTTCTTCAACAATTTTTTTCTCCAATTCTGCTCAGTCCTCTATCCCAGTCCATGTTAAATACTCCCTTTAATTTAAGCATCAGGTGCAAGAATAAAATGCAGTCCACTTGAGTTTCTCCTTTAAGTCAGATTTTATGTGGTGGGAGAAAATAATTCATAGGACATATTTTACTTGATTCCTTTCTTTAAAATTTTTATGCAATGAAAAATGTTATCTTAAATATCAGCTGCATACTAAATAATTTTGAGCAACTTGGAAGTTTATTTTTAAAATGAAAACTCAGTATGAACTGTGTAACACATAAACAGTAGTACTCAGTGAACATTTCTTCAATAAATACATATATAAAATGGAAAACTACCTAGTACTTTAATTTGATTTTGATGATTTTTTTTTAAAGGTTAGTTTAATCTTGGGGATTTCTAGCAAGAAATGTAAAGTACCTAGTACAAGTATCTTATAGTTATTATTTCATATTTGTTATTTATAGATGGAACTTGAGTATTTTTTTTTATCCAGGTAGTTATTTAAGCCTAAGGGTTTTTATTTTATCTTTAATCTACTCCAAGGAGCATGGAATGGTATTCATATGCCTTCTACCTCTTATCCTTTTTATGGTCTGAGATATTACCAGCCAGAAAAAAAGACTGGCTGAAACCCAACTATTAAACTGAACAACTAAACCAAGATTTTGAATTAAAGACTGACTTCCCTCATTCAGATACTTTGTATTATGGTTTTGTGTAATAGTGATTAGTTCTCCCTTTGTTCAAAAAACATCTCCACTTTTCCACTACCCAAATAACTTTCTACACTTGTTTATCAAAAATTTTTTGTTTGCCTACATGCCAAGCAGTATTCCAAGTATAAAGAAATAAAGATGAGTGAGGCATGGTCTCTGCCTTTGAGAAGCTCACAGTGTAATAAGAAGGGCACACATGTAAAAAGAACAATGTAAAAAGTGATGTGATGGACATACATCAGGGTGGTAAGAATTAAATGAGAGAGTATCAGAAGACTAAGCTTGGTGACTTGCAAATAATAAATACCTGAAAAGTATAGAAAAGAACATAGACCATAGGAGGGAGCCAGGTAACTGTGCCTATGATAACATGTCACCTGCCTTTGGAAATATCAGCTACAAAATAATGCCATAGGAACTCTTGGTCCAGGCTGAATGAGTTTTCCTGTAATCCTGTGGACTTAAAATATATATAAGGGTCAATATTTTTCGAGCATTTGTTTGCTTGCCTACTTCCTCTTATATTTGAAGACAGCAAATTGAGGAAGGACATCTCTAGCCATTTCTGGACTATTCCTCCTTTGTGACTCTCTATCTCTGCCACTTGTGGAAGGCCAGTTTTCCGTTGTATCATAATTTAATACATTGTCTTAACCGTGTAAAGAATGATTCACAGCATAATCCAGAATCTGATCACATCTCTTCATTTCTACCATTATCACCCTGGCACAAGCCCTGAGCATCAACTGCCTGGATTATTCTAAGAACTTCCTAAACCATTTCCCTTTTTCCTTGCCCCTTTGTAATCTGTTTTCAGTGGATGGCAGGAGTAATCCTTTCTAAACATAACCCAGATTACATCAGTCCTCTCTTCAAAATCCTTAAATATGACTTTGCATCTCTCTCAGAGTAAAAGCTAAAATGTTTAAAATTGCCAACAAGGTCATAAGGTGATCTGGTTTCTTCACCACAGCTCATATGTACTCCCTTCCCTGTTGCTTATTCCACCTGGTCTCCTTGCTATTCCTTGGAAGGCCAGACATGTTCTTTTACCTCTACCTGCTGTTCCAGGTATCCACAGTGACTCACTCACTCATCTCCTTCATGTCTCTGCTCAGATGTACCCTTCTTAGAGAGACCTTCCCTGACCACCCAAATTAAAATAATGAATTTCCATACCTTCAAAATTTCCTGCCCTCATTCTCTACTTTCTTTTTCTCCATAACACATACATCTTACATTCTATATATTTTTCTGTCTCCCCTATTTAGAATATAATCTCCATCTCTGTTTTCAGACACATTTGCTGCTATACCTCCAGCTTTTAGAACAGTGCCTCATCCATATAGGAGCTCACTAGGATTATTAAATAAGCAAATGAATGAGTTAGGAGCAGTAGACTCCACTTACCTACCCAACCTCTAGTCAAAGTTGTGGAATCCTGCATGTCATTGTACAGGCTGGGACATTCTCAGCTTAATTCTTTTAAGAGGTAGGCATTATGGTAATATTGGAAATATTTAAAATCAAGTTTGAACAGGCTTTCCAAAAGCCATAATACCTATAGTATGCATAAAAGGAAAGAAGGCAACGGATATCCTTGTCTTATTTTCCTCCCACTGTCTTTAGGAACCAATTCTAGCTTTTAAAAATACATCTGCATTGTTCTCAACTGATTTTCTTCAACATCTCCATTTTTTACCAGGTATTGGTGCAGTCTTGTGTTTTTGGTCTATCAGCTGTCAGCTTTCACATGTTAAAATGTCATCTTTCACTTTGTGGTGGAATATTCTATATCTTCTTCAGCGGCTTGTAAGGACAAATTTAAGAAAAGAAAACTAAGATTCTGATAACCTTTTACAGTTCAAATAGTCATGGACCAATTAATTTCCTTGCTGAACTTAAGTCAAAACAAACCACTGACTTATGTTCAGTTTACTTAAGAAAATGAAAATGACTAAGAATAGATGAGTAAAAAGTGTAGTAAACATGCTCCCCAACAAAAAAACTTTTTAAATAAAGAGTTTTTCTCTTTACAAGGTACCACAAAATAATTTGATATATAAAAGCACAGTGCTGAGGAAGAAAGGGAATAATTTGAGAATAAAAAATAATCTCTGAAATAACTAAAATATCAGAAGTATATCATTGTAATAGATTGGTAAGTACATTTAGATAAATATGTAGTTCTGCTACATCTATATGAACATTGCACCTACTTTTGAGAGTAAAGAAAAGAGAACCAGACTTAGGTTAGATATACTTTGTTTTCTCACTTTGCACATTTTAATGTTTAAATATAATGTTGGATCAGGGAATTATGGCCAGGACTGATTAATTTGCTTAATAAAAAATAATTGTTGAATAGGCTTATCAAATGCTTATTTCCCTGAGAGACCAGAATACCCCCAAAAAAGTTAAGTAGATTTCTGTACTTAGAGGTCTCTTATCCTCTTGATGGGTGTATATAAAGCTCCTGATAATGTTAGTGAAAATTCATGTGTGTTCATTGTTCAGGGAGCAAATCCCAGAATTAGTAATTAATAATTCATTGCAACTGTTCCCAAATCACCTAATAAATTATTGTCTGGAACTTTTCATAGTTAAAAATATATGTAAACTTCCAGAAATAACTTTAACAGATAAAAAGTCCTACATTTTTAACTGAAGGTATATGATTTAGCACAGTTAAAGATTGCGGGAGAAACCAGTCCTTATTTTGAAATTCTAAATGGTATCTTACCTAGTCATCTCTAACATGACAAATTCCCCCAGTCTCTCCAACTCTCCCTACAGTACATGCTTCATTACCTGGTATTAGTCACTTTCAGAAGACGTAACAGATTGAGAGCAAATTTACATTTTCTTGATGGAAGCTGTAAGAGTAAATGTGTAAAGGATAGACAGTTCCCTTTCTCCATTCTCCAATTTCCACCAAAAGAGGAGAAAGATTGTCCCCTTATAGTCAATCTATCAAAATTAACAGCTCTAAAAATTAAAGGTTAAATAAACTTCAGTTTTTTCATAGAATTTTATGGCCTTAGGAGTGAACTTACTCCCACATTGAGAAGACATCTTTGATAATAAAGCAGCAGACCACAGGGAATTTTGTTAGATTTCAAACTCATTATACCCCTCACTTTTTTCTTGTTTTTTAAATTTTTAATCCAGGTATAAAAGAGCACATAGACTTGAACTTGAATTTGACTATTAGATCTAATAATAGTAATAAATTCTGGGACATAGTTATCTAAGCTGTGAATGTGGGGAGTGAAATTAAGGAATTCAGATCTACATTAACATCTTGAAAGCTAAAAGTTTTTATTTATTAAACATTACCGGCTAAAGTCAATTCTTCTGAACTTTATAAATCCCAAACAGTTTTCTGATTGGGTTCTAGTAATCTCCCTCAGTTGTACATAGTGAAGGAAAATAGAACAACTGGGAAAGAGGTTCAACCCTTAAAAGTATTCTAAGACAATTATAGACATATGCCTTTGCCAGTTTGCCTTAAAAAAGACACTGTTTTCTTCAATTATACACTAATTAAATAAATTAGATATTCCATTTAAAAGGTCCTCTTGAAAATTTACAAATGTCTGTAGAACAATTCTATTTCAGTAAAAAAGAAAAAAATGAGTTCTGTATAATATATATTTATAAGTATATATAAGTATATATTTATACACGTAAGCATATACACACACACATGTTGTATGTGCATCAACAAAGATAAATAGGGTAGAAGACTACATACCAGGTGGATTTCCTCATCAGACTGGGTGTGGATTGGAAGAGGACTGGGAGGCATGAGGAACCTTGCCTTTCTTCATCTTCTTGTCATATTGTTTAATTTGTTTAAAAAACAGAGAAAGGTAATTATTTCTGTAAGATTTCAGTTTAATGACAAGTGTGATCTTAGTTTGTTGTATATCCTTCTAATGATTATTGCCTTGATTTAAAAAAAAAGCTATTTAAGAAATTCAAGAAATTATGTAGTATTGCAATCTAATTGAACTTTTAGTTTTATAATGTTAAAGTAATTCTTTCTGTAAACATAGATACTAAGGGAAAAGTATATACCCTAAGAACACCAATTATAGTGGGGGAGTTTCAGATTATATGTAAGAAGATATGACTCAGTTTTAAAATTAGTTTCCTTATCAATTGTTTTCTAAACTTTTACTATTCTTTCTTAGTTGTTGATCTTTTAGACAGAAATCAATAGTGAAATAAACTGCAGTGTTCTCAGTGTCCAGCCCTTCTCTCTTACCCACCTCATCACCCCACTAGCCACACCACTACCCTCCCCAGTTTAGGGAGAACTTTTGCCTCTCTATATATTTATAAAACTCTGGGACAACAGGAATGGTCTTATAGTGAAGTAGATGACATTTTTCAGTGGGTTAAAACACCCTCTTTGCACATCTCTATAATTAAAACACCTTCCCTGTTCCTCACAAACAAACCAGACCTCTGAGAAAACTGAAACAACCAAATCTGAACCTTTCCATGAATGATCAGAGACCTATGCAATCCTTGGCAGATACCACCCCAGTACCTAATACTAGCAAGATTTACATAACCTTCCTTTTTCTTTTTTTTCCTCTTTTTTTTTCTTCAGATGAACCAATAGAAAAAAGTTAAGGCATATTTAGAGTTGGTAGATTAAAAAAGGAATCAGAGATGACCTCAAATGAAATAAACTCACTATAGGAAATAAGAGGAAACTTGAGAAAAGCCTAATTGATTTTTTAGAGCGTGAATAGAGAAGATAGAGGAGAAGCAATCTAAAGTAAACTGAACAAAAGAAATTCTTACCAGAAGTAGACACCCAATATGAGAGAGGGAAAAGACACACATCTAGACATACACTAGTGAAATTTCTGAATGTCAGAAATCATACAAACATCCAGACCAAAAAAATATATATATTATAGGTACATATCAAGTTTGCATCAGACTTCTGTGCAGTACTAAATGCCAGAAGGCAGTGGAGAAATCTCTAGAGGCTAGAGCATTCTGAGAAAAATAGATGACATGGCCAAGTTATTGTTCATTTGTGAATTTATTGGAAAAAGAGTATAAAATTAGCAGCAGTGAACAGTGAAACTGGGAAAGCATCAAGTACATGTCTGAATACTTGCTCTTCATTTGTTTTAAATATAACATTTTTTAAATTCCTTAAACAAATATAATTTTAAAACTATAAAAATGTAGATCATAGAAAATTACAGTAAAATGAAAGGAGAAAATAAACCGTATGACTTTTAGATTACTAATTTAAAAAGAGGCAAGGGAACCTAAACCATCTAACAAATGATAGGAAAGAATGGAAATAGCAAGAATGTATAAAAAATAGTATGAGGACAAAAGTAGTACCAAATATATCAATTATTCACAATAAATAAATTGTGAATTAAGTGCTTTTAGTAGAAAACAAAGATACCAGTGTCAGAAACCATAAAGGAAATGAGAGGATAGCTATAACTAAAAATAATAATATGTTTATCCAACAAGGCCATTATTAAAATTAAATGACAAACCACAAACTTGGGAAATATTTTTATGAAATACATGACAGGATAATTATCTGTGATATATATAAAGTCCTTACAAGTTAATAGGAAGGAAAAACTACCTCAATAATAATAATACTTAATGTTAGGGAAGCTGTGCTGTGAAAGTCCATTTGGATAACCTTTCTGGAGTTCAGTGATGGATGTTTGCAAAGCTATAGCTACAAGAATGTTTGTCTCAGGCTTGTTTGTAGTAATGAAAATTAGAAGTAACCCAGTTAACATTGCAGCTGACTTAAACAACTTAAAATATATTGCATATACTGGACTACTATTCAGCTATTTTAAAAATTATATGAAAATGAATACTGAAATATAAAGAAGTTACTAGAACCTCAAATGAAATGTGTAAATTATAAAACAGTATATGAAATATAATTCTGTTTCTACATAAACATACATATTTAAATATATCTAGGCTTGCATTACAAATTTGGAATGCAGTATTCCATAATGTTTATTGTAGTTATGTCAGGAATTAAAGATGAGGTTTTTTACATCTGTTGTTCTTTATGTTCTGTTTTTCTAATGAATGTATACTCATTTTGTAACTTTTTGCCTTGTTATTTAAGATGCAGTATTCTCTTGCTGCTTACAGTCGTTTTAGGAATAATGTCATCAGTACCAATCTAAGCCAATATCCTTTCTATTTGTTTTTCTTCAATAGTAAAACTGACTTTTTTTTCCTTTTGGTGTTCAGTTCTATGAGTATATATAGCGTCATGTAAATACCACCACAGTCAGGATACCTAACAGTTTGTTCCATCACCACAAAAGCTCCCTCTTACTGTCTCTATAGTCTCACTCACCCTTCACCCATAACTTCTGGCAGCTATTAATCTGTACTCCATTACTGTAGTTTTGCTTTTCAAGAATGTCATAGAAATGGAATCACACTACTGTAAGTTTTGATTCCAGCTTTTTTCACTCACGTAGTATCATGGAGATTCATTTGAGTTGTCGCATGTATCAGTGGTTTGTTCCTTTGTAGTATTCCAGTATTATGCATTATATATACACTTTGTTTATCCATTAAGGGCCATTTGGGTTGTATATAGTTTTTGGCTACTACAAAAGAAGCTGCTATGAATATTTCTGTATGGTCTTTTGTGTAGATATACTTTTTGTTTTTCGGGGTAAATTCTCAGGCGGAGATCGCTTGTCAAATAAGTGTATCTCTAACTTTATAAGAAACTGCTGTGTTGTATTTCAGAATGACAGAACCACTTTGCATTCCCACCAGTAAAGTAAGAGTTCCAATATCTCTGTATCCTCATCAGCATCTGGTATAATCAATATTTTTTATTTTAGCCATTCTAATAGTTGTGTTGTATCTACTTCATTGTGGTTTTAGTTTGCATTTGCCTAATGGCTAACAGTGTTGACTATCCTTTCATGTGCTTATTTGCCATCCTTACATCCACTTTGGTGAAGTGTCCAGATCCTTTCCCAATTTTTAGTTAGAGTGTTTATTTTCTGATTATTGAGATTTAAGATTTTTTTTCTGAATTCGGATATACCTTTTATTGGATATTTGATTTCCATACCTTTTCTACCAACCTGTAGCTTCTCTTTTTATTATCTTGACAGTTGTTTGGCAGAGCAAAAGTTTTTTTAACTTGGTGAAATCCAGTTTATCAATTTTTTCTTTTATGGATAATGCTTTTAGAGCCATTTCTAAGAACTCTTTATCCAACTGAAGTTATCAAAGATTTTCTCCTGTGTATTATCACAAAAGTTTTACATCTTCATGTTTTATGTTCAGATCTATGATCCAGTTTGAATTCATCTTTGTATAAGATGTGAGGTTTAGATCCAAGTTCATTTTCTTTATATATGGGTGATCAGTTGGTCAACCCTATTTCTTGAAAGCCTGTCCTTTCTCCATCAAACTGCTTTTGCATTTGCCGAAGATTAAATGGCTACATTAGTGTGGATTGATTTCTGTCCTCTGTTCTGTTGCACTGATTTAGAAATCTGTCCTATCAGTCCTGTACTGTCTTGATTATTGTAGCTTTATAGTAAGTGTTAAGATCAGGTAGTATGTTTCCTTAAACTTTGTTATTATTTTAGAAAATTACTTCAGCTATTCAGTTCCTTTCCCTTTCCATATAAGTTTTGAATGAGTTTGTCATACCCACAAAAAATCTTGATGGGGCTTTGATTGGTATTGTGTTCAGTCTGTACACTGTGGGGAGAATTGACTCTAATATCTTTAGTCTTCCAGTCTATGAACATAGTATATCTTTCCATGTATTTAGATCTTTAATTTCTCTTACCAGTTTTGTGGTTTTCAATATATACACTTTATACATATTTAGATTTATACCTAAGCATTTCTCTTTTTTGGAAAAAATACCACAGCAAATGGTATTGTTTTTTAAATTTTGGCTTCAATTGCTTGTAGCTTATATATAGAAAAATGTTTGGAACAAAGTATTCTGAAATGTTTGCAATAATTATCTCTCAGATGGTAGTATTATAGGTGGCTTTTATTTTTAGTTTATCTGTATTTTCTATTTTATAATGAATATTCATTACTTTTATAATATTTAATGTTATTCTTTAATAAAGAAAAAGACAGCCTTCTAGACTAAAACTAGTACAGTATCATATAGTACAGCTTAGTACTTAAAGGTGATTACTTATATATCTACCTGACATATATCCTGTATGCTGTAAGACTATTGGTAAAAGAGGAGAATTCTATGATAATTAGAGAACTAGAACTGGATGACACAACATGATTACAAATAAAAATTGGCTAAGATGAATTAGGGTAACTTTCAGTGGTTTTAAACAATTTGCTCTATAATGTATTTGCTATTTATGATGGACTTTGCGTAACAGGTTTATAAATAAAATCTTGAACTTCCATTTTAAAATGATTTTACCTGTAGTTTATCTCTTATGAATCTAGTTTAAAATTTCTGGTACCTGCTAGATAAAGAAACAGTGCAGTATAGAACCTTTGAGAACTAGTTTACAATTATCTCAGAATATCAGCACCAAAGAGACAATGAATCAGCTCTTGGCTGTTACAATTGAGGGTTGCCATCAACATAGAGTTTTAATTGTTCAGGGTATGTTTTGTTTGTTTGTTTTTAATGGGAGGTACGAGTGTGCTGAGATTTATTAAAAGAGGGAGATAAACTAGAAAGCAGGAAAAAAGATCTCTCTTGAACTGTATTCATAAATTATGTATTCAATACTAAAGTGACTAGATAGATTCCCAAAAGTATAGGGATTTATCCCTCCAAGTTAATCCTTCCTGGTATCCACTTCCCCACTTTTCAAGTGGGAGCTCTCTGGTTACTATAAGGAAGAAAAGCAAGAGAGAAAGGCTGCTAAGGAAGCTCGGTCATTACTACTGTTAAAACATTAAGAAAAAAAGGGATGAAGAAGTTTGAATAAACTAAAGAAGGGTATATAGACCTTGAGAATGGTGTGAAGTACTTTTGTTTTTCATCAGTGATCAAGATAAAAAGATTTTTATTCCAAAAGTTAACTATAAAATATGAGGTCAGATTTATCTGATCAAATATTATTTCCTGTGTATTTTGAACAACTAAAAACATTACCAAGTAGATTTCAGTTGAAATCATGGCTTTCCATACTGATTGGTGAAAAATAGTTATGTAGATTCTGTACACACTGCTACATACATCTGTTGTATGTTTACAGTTCCTCTTTACTATGAATGACAAATTTT